>NC_086114.1:6777500-7397500 GCF_963921235.1 Mobula hypostoma | reverse complement strand
AGTCTTTCTCAAGTCCATCTTCGAGTACTTTATTGGTATTTCTATATTAGCCTATTGGGGGGCACATGAGTTATGATGTATGTTGGGACTTGGTCAGTGGTTACTTATATACAGGAACCAATTTATTCAAAAAACATTTTCTTTAAAGAGAAGAAGCAGCAGAAATTGTTGGAGAGAGTTTAATAAAGTAGAAATGTCAGAAATGGGGGATAGTTACACTTGAGCTATGACTTCAGTTTAAACACATTCATTCACAGTAGTGTGGTCATTTGGATGCCCTGAGAATAGAATTACCAATCATTGGAGTGGCATTATCATGACCGGTGACCCCAGAAGTATCGGGTACAGGGCTACATTCCCAGGAAATTCGCTTTGAAGTTTAGTGAGCAGTTCTAGTCATCTACCTACAGGAGGGATATCAATAAAATTGAAAGAGTTTACAGAGAAAGTTTACAAGGATGTTGCCAGAACTTGAGGATGTGAGTTATAGGGAATGGGTTAATAGGACACTTTTCCCTGGAGTGTAAGAGAATGAGGGGAGATTTGAGAGAGGTATACAAAATTATGAGGAGTACAGATAGGGTAATTGCAAGTAGGTTTTTTTCCACAGAGGTTAGGTGAGATGAGAACTAAAGGTCATAGATTAAAGAGGAAGTTGAAATATTTAAGGGGAACCTCTTCACTCAGAGGGTGGTGACAGTGTGGAACAAGCTGCCAGTGGAAGTTGTGGATGTAGGTTCAATTGCAACATTTAAGAGGAGTTTGGTTAAGTACATGGATTGGTCTGGTATGGAGAATAGATAGGCCAGTTAGGCCTGTTTCTGTGCTCTAGTGCTCTATAACTCTATGTCTCTAAGATAACATATATTGCAATTTTCCATAATGCAGAGCCACAACATCTACATCTATGTTGCAAAATGCAAGCTGAAGTAAAATATTGACTTTTTAAAAATAAAATCCCATTTGTTAGCTTAATAATTTATTTAGATTGCTGTTGCCTAGAGGTTCCCCAAGTTTGCCTTGGTTCATTCCAATTCATTACACCAGCATTTTGTACATTCACTTGAAAAGGGATACTGTAGACGTGCTAGTCGCTTCTCCACTCTATCTCATATTTTAGACCAATTGATTTGTGGATGAGTCTATATCCACTAAATTATTCTAGCTCTGTTAATAGTTTACATAATTTGCTTGCACGAATCTTCTTCTGCATTCCTTTTATTAGTTAATAAGCATTGATTAGTACCATTCATCCTTTTTATTAGTCCTTTTCTAATTGGTTTTTGATTCTGTTTTATCCAAAGCTAAGTCATCTTTCCCACTGCCATTGCGTTGTCTCTTTTACATAACTGCATCCTTGTTTTCACTCTCTCCAATTTCTAAATATTGTATCCTGCAAATCTAAATCTCAGTCCAGATTTATCCATTTCTGTTGGGTTCTTAGAACACCTCATTGGTCCCAGCCTCTCTGAGGACAATGTAAATAAGAATCAGGTTTAATATCACTGTCACATGTCATGAATTTGCTGTTTAGTGGCAGCAGTACAGTGCAATACTATATTGCAAACTATAAATTTACAGTAAGAAATATACATGTACAGTATATTCAAGATTATTCATACTCATATATGCAAAATTCAAGATTGTTTCATGTCATTTCCAGTACACAAGTGTTAGGAGACTGAAATAATTGTTACTCTGAATCTGATGCAGCTCAAATATAACACAAAAGTTAAAGAGCACAACAATAATAATTTTAAAAACACACAATAAATACAAATACATAAGATAGCTTATGTACATAGATGATTGTAAGTCCATGAAGTGACACTGAGCTATCACTTCATGGACTTACAACCATCTATGTAATAAGATGACTGACAGAAAATAATAAAGTAGTGGTGGAGTTAGTGGGTGGAGGTGTTGATCAGCCTTACTGCTCGGGGAAAGGAACTGTTATTGAGTCTGGTGGACCCACCATAGATGCTACGTAGCCTCCTCCCTGATGGGAGTGGAACAAACGGTCCATGAGCAGGGTGAGTGGGATCCTTCATGATGTTACTGGCCCTTTACCGGTATCTTTCTATATGTCTTTGATCGTAGGTAAGCTTGTGCAAGTGATGAGTTCTGCTGTTTTGACTACCTGCTGTAGAACTTTCCTGCCTGACACACTGCAGTTTCCGTACCAAACAGTGGTACAGCTTGTTACGAAGCTCCCTACTGCACATCTGTAGAATGACATAAGTATAGATGTACAAAGTCCAGCCTTCCTCAGCCTCCTCAGAATGTAGAGGCATTTGTGAGCTTACGTGACTGTCTAGGATGTGTTCTGGGACCATGAGAGAATGTGTGTGATGTGTACTCCCAGGAGCTTGAAACTCTTTGCAGTTCTCCCAGATATGTCACTGATGTAAAGGGGGGGGGGGGTGACTGTCTGTGCACTGTTCATTAGGAAGCCAAACACTCAGTTGCACAGTGGTGTATTTAGACTAAGGAGTTGGACCATTCACCAAAGACTGTGGGACAATAGTGTTAAGATGAGAAAATCTGCAGATGCTGGAAATCCAAGTGACACACACGAAATGCTAAAGGAACTCAGAGGCCAGGCAACTATCCTGATGAAGGGTCTCAGCCAAAAATGTCTTCTGTTTACTCTTTTTCATAGATTCTGCCTGGCCTGCTGAGCTCCTACAGCATTTTGTGTGTGTTGCTGGGACTGCTGAACTGAACTTCAGAAGCAGCATGCTGACATATGTGTCCTTGCTTTCTAGGTGTGTCAGGGCCAGGTGCATGACAAATTAGAGCTGTTCAGTCGGTCAGTATATTGGTGAGTGTCCAATGTGACAGGAATGGAGCTTTTGATATGTGCCATTACCAGCTGTTCAAAGCACTTCATGATGATTGGCATGAGTGCCAGTGGGCAGTAGTCATTTAGTTCTGAAGGTGTAGAGTTCTATGGTATAGGTTCAAAGTTCAAAGTAAATTTATTATCAAAGTCACATGTACGTCACCATATGCAACCCTGAGATCTATTTTCTTGTGGGCATACTCAATACATCTATAGAATAATAACCATAACAGAATCAATGAAAGACTGCCCAACTTGGGTGTTCAACCAAAGTGCAGAAGGCAACAAACTGTGCAAGCACAAAAAGAGTTAAATAATAATAAATAAATAAGCAATAAATATTGAGAACATGAGATGAAGAGTCCTTGAAAGTGAGTCCATTGGTTGTGGAAATATTTCAGTGATGAGGCAAGTGAAGTTATCCCCTTTGGTTCAAGAGCCTGATGATTGAGGGGTAATAAATGTTGCTGAATCTGCTGGTGTGAATCCTGATGTTCCTGTACCTTCTCCTGATGGCAGTAGCAAGAAGGCAGCATGCCCTGGGTGCTGGAAGTCCCTGATGATGGATAATGCTTTGCTACGACAGTGTTTCATGTAGATGTGCTCAATGGTTGGAAGGGCTTTACCCCGATGGACTGGTTCATATCCATTACCTTTTGTAAGATTTGCTGTTCAAGGGAATTGGTGTCTCCATACCAGGCTGTAATGCAGTCAGTCAATATACTTCCCATGACACATTTATAGAAGTTTAGATGCCCTGTCAAATCTCTACCAACTCCTAAGGAAATAGAGATGCTGCCATGCTTTCTTCACAATTGCACTAACGTTCTGGGCCCAGGACAGGTCCTGCAAAATAATAACACCGAGGAATTTAAAGTTGCTAACCCTCTCCTCCTTTGACCCTCTGATGAAGACTGGCTCATGAATGCCTGGGTTCCTTCTCCTGAAGTCAATAATCAGCTCCTTGTTATTGCTGACATTGAGTGAGAGGTTGTTGCTGTGGCACCACTCAGCCAGATTTTCAGTCTCCCTCCTATATGCTGATCTGTCAGCACCGCTGATTCAGCCTGTGACAGTGGTGTCATCAGCAAACTTAAATACAGCATTGGAGCTGTGCTTAGCCACACAGTCATAAGTGAAAAGCGAGTAGGACAGGGGGCTAAGCACACAGCCTTATGGTGCACCTGTGCTGATGGAGATTGTGGAGGAAATGTTGTTGCCAACCTGAACTGACTAGGTCTGCAAGTGAGGAAACAGAGGATCCAATTGCACAAGGATATATTGAGGCCTTGGAGCTTAATGATTAGATTTGAGGGGATGATGCTATTGAATGCCGAGCTGCAGTCAATGAAGAACATCCTGATGCATGCGTGTTTTCTGTCCAGATGTTCCAGGGTTGAGTGAAGAGCCAGTGAAATGGCATCTACTGCAGACCTGTTTCTCTGGTAGACAAATTGGCGTGGATCCAATTCGTTTCTCAGGCAGGGTTTGATATGTTTCATCACCAACCTCTTCAAAATCACTTCATCACTGTGGATATAAGTGCTTCTGGTTGATAGTCATTGAGGCAGGTCACCATGGTCTTCTAGGGCACCGGTATAAGAGTCTGCTTAAAGCAGATGGATACCACACACTGCTAAAGCAAGAGGTTAAAGATCTCAGTGAACACTCTAGCCAGTTGATCAACAGAGGAACCTCATCTGGGCCGTGGGTTCGCCCTCCAGAAGGCTGCTCATACGTCAGCCTCAGAGACTGAAATGTTAGGATCATCAGGGGATGTGGGAGTTCGTGATGGTTCCTCCATGTTTTGATGGTCAAGGCGAGCATAGAAGGCATTGAGCTCACCTGAAAGCGAAGTGCTTCTGTCACCTATGTTGCTTGATTTAACTTTATGAGGTGATAGTAGTCAAGCCCTGCCACACTGTTGAGTGTCCTTCACTGATTCAAGTTTAGTTCGGAAGTGCCACTCTGCTCATGAGGTGGCTTGCCAGAGATCTTAAATGGACCTCTGGAAAAGAACGATGGTGGCTGACTTGGAGCCTGTGAGGATAGTTGCCTGGATGATTGAAGTGTTGAAGAAGTTCATAAAACTGTCAGTAAGCTGGTGTGCAAACTCCCTGAGTACTTGGCCTGGGATGTTGTCTGGCCCGGCCTCCTTTCGGGATATGATTCTCTGCAGATTCCTTCTCATATCTGCTGCTGTTGCAAACAGTCACTTGGCCAGTATTGTATTGCATGTCTCAAAGCATGCATAATAGTTGCTTAGAGTATCAGGAAGGAAGGCATCACTATACAGTCAATGCTATATACATGCACACACACACACACACACACACACACACACACACACACACACACAAACACACACATCCTAGTAGTTTGTTCTTCTAGACCGGGATCTCAGATGTTCTTTCCGGGATATGCTGGAGCCACTCTCCAAGTGCTCCTATCACCACCAGGATTACTTTGGCTTTAACCTTCCACATCCTTTATATCTGCTCTTTCAAGCCCTGGTATTTCTCCAGCTTCTCATATTCTTTCTTCCTGATGTTTCTGTCATTTGGGATTGCCACATCTATTACTATTGCTTTCTACTATTCTTTGTCCAGTATTACTATGTCTGGTTGGTTGGCCAGTACCTGCTTATCAGTCTGTGTTTGGAAGTCACACAGGACCTTAGGTCTGTCATTCTCCATTATCTTCTCAGGTGTTTTCTATTTGAACTTGAGAGTGTTCAATCCATACTCAGCGCAGATGTCCTGTACACAAGTCCTGCAACTTGGTTCAGCATAAGAGAGGTGATTGATAAGTTTGTGGCCTGAGGTAGAAGGAGTCAATTTTAGAAAATGTAGCACATTTATTTTTCAACATAGTCCCCTCCTACATTTACACACTTAGTCCAGCGGTCGTGGAGCATATGGATCTTGACCATTCGGTCCTGAAGCAGACAGATCTTGGACCTCCAGAAAGTGCCCACAGCAGGGGTGATTGATAAGTTTGTGGCCTAAGGTAGAAGGAGATGAGTTATACAGCTCTCGTTACATGCACGTGCAGGTCAACTCCTTGAGCGATTATGCAGAAAGTTTGAAGTTAATAACTCATCTCCTTCTAACTTAGGCCACAAACTTATCAATCACCCCTGGTGAGTTATTAACTGATGAGTTGTTAACTTCAAACTTTCTGCATAATCACTCAAAGAGTTGAACTGCATGTGCATTTAATGAGAGCTGTATAACTCATCTTCTTCTACCTTAGGCCACGAACTTATCACTCACCCCTGCTGTGGACACTTTCTGGAGGTCCAAGATCTATATGTTCCATGACCGCTGGACTAAGTATGTAAATGTAGGAGGGGACTATGTTGAAAAATAAATGTGCTAGGTTTTCACAAACTTATCAATCACACCTTGTATGATGTCCCTGCCTGCATCTTGCACCCTGCTACTATGTGCTGGATGGTTTCAGTAGATTCTTTGCATAGTCTGCATCTTAGGTCTTGTCTGGTATGATTGACCTCTGCTTTTATTGCTCTTGTGCTCAGCGTCTGATCTTGTTCCAGCCATTGGTAGGACTTTCTTATGTCAGCCACCTCTGATATCTGCAATGGTACATCCCGTGCAGTGGCTTGTCCTGCCATGGCCTCTGGTCCTCTGGCTCTGCTTCACCCACTTCCAGTTCCATATCCCCTGCCTGCTGTCTGAGGAATTGTTGGTATTTTCCAGGTCTTGATATCAACGGCTTCCAGTTCGTTCCATGGCCAACACACTGTTGCAGCTGGGTATCTGATAACTGGTAGGTGATAAGGTGAATGTGTCGATAACTCTGATTTTGTTCTTCCCATTCAGCTAGCTTTTTAAGACACGTCTCACTCTTTGGGTGTGGCGTGTGGCCAAATGGTTAGAGCGTTGGACTAGCGATCTGAAGGTCGTGGGTTTGAGCCTTGGTCGAGGCAGTGTGTGTGTCCTTGAGCAAGGCACTTAACCACACAATGCTCCAGTCTACCCAGCTGAGAATGGGTAATGGCAAAAATGCTGGGGGTTAACCTCGCGATAGACTGGCATCCTATCCGGGGGGGGGGGGGCGAGGAGTCTTGTACTCTCAGTCGCTTCACGCCACAGAAACCGGCATAAGCACTGGCCTGATGGGCCACAAGGCTCGTGACAGATTTTAATCTTAATCACTCTTTGAAGGTATTTGGATGTTGCAGCCTTCCTTGTGCCCTCATCGTAGCTTCCATGCACCTGCAGGATCCCCAGGTATTTGTAGCTATCCTGTACATATGGTATTTGGCCTCCTGGTAACTCGACTCCTTCAGTCTGGATGAATTTGCCTCTTTTCAATATCATCCGGCTGTACCTTTCCAGTCCAAATGACATCCCAATGTCTCTGCTGTACACCCTTGTCAGGTGGATTAGTGCGTCAGTCTCTTTCATTCCTGGCGTACAGATTGATGTCACCAATGCACAGGAGGTGTGTGATGGTCACTCCACTCTTGAACCTGTACCCATATCCACTCTTTGAGATGATGGCTGAGGGGGGTTGATAAATATTTCAGTGCAAGAAGTATCATAGGGAAGGCGGGTGACAGTACTGAAGATGAGGTAGCTGTTTTACATGAAGTGTAAAAGAGAGATGAGAGTGGATATTGGACTGCTGTAAAATGTCTTCACTATGGAAGACACAAGCAGTATGGTGGAAGTTCCAGGTGTGAGAGATCATGAAGAGTGTGAAATTACCATTACTGGAGAGAAGGTTCTTGGGAAACTGAAAGGTCTGAAGGTGAATAAGCCACCTGGACCAGATGGTGTACACTCCAGACTTCTGAACGAAATGGCTGAAGAGATCGTGGAGGCATTAGTAATGATCTTTCTGGAATCACTAGATACTGGAATAGTTCTGGAAGACTGGAAAATTGGAAATGCCACACCATTCTGCAAGAAGGGAGAGAGGCAGAAGAAAGGAAACTATAGGCCAGTTAGACTGACCGCAGTGGTTGAGAAGATGTTGAAGTCAATTATTAAGGATGAGGTCTCAGGATTCTTAGAAGCACATGATAAAATAGGCCATAGTCAGCATTGCTTCCTCAAGGGAAAATCTTGCTTGACAAATCTGTTAGAATTCTTTGAAGAAATAACAAGCAGGATAGACCAAGGAGAATCAGCTGATGTTCTGTACTTGGATTTTCAGAAGGCCTTTGACAAGGGGCCACACATGCGGCTGCTTAACAAGTTAAAAAGGCCATGGCATTACAGGAAAGTTTCTAGCATGGATAAAGCAGTGGTGATTGGCAGGGGGCAAAGAGTGGGAATAAAGGGAGCCTTTTCTGGCAGGCTACTGGTGACTAGTGGTGTTCCACAGTGGTCTGCGTTGTGACCGATTTTACGTTATATGTCAATTATTTGGATGGCAGAATTGGTGGCTTTGTTGCAAGGTTTGCAGATTATATGAAGATAGGTGGAGGGGCAGGTAGTTTTGAGGAAGTAGAGAGGCTACAGAAGGACTTAGACAGATTAGGAGAATGGACAAAGAAATGGCAGATGGAATACAGTGTCAGGAATTGCATGGTCATACACTTTGGTAGAAGAAATGAAAGAATTGTCTATTTCCAAATTAGAGAGAAAATACAAGAAAGTGAGATGCAAGGGGACTTGGGAGTCCTTGTGCAGGATTCCCTAAAGGTTAATTTGCAGGTTGACTCTGTGGTGAGTAAGGCAAATGTGATATTAGCATTTATTTCAAGAGGACTGGAATATAAAAGCAAAGATGTAATGTTGAGACTTTATAAAGCACTGGTGAGGCCTCACTTGGAGTATTATGAACAGGTTTGGGGCCTTTATCTTAGAAAGGATGTGCTGAAATGAGAGGGTTTAAAGGAGGTTCATGAAAATGATTTGAGGATTGAATGGCTTGTCAAATGAAGAGCGTTTGATGGCTCTGCACCTGTATTGATAAGAATTCAGATGAATGAGGGGTGACCTCATTGAAACCTATCGAACGGTTAAAGGTGTTGATAGAGTAGATGTGGAGAAGGTGTCTCCTGTGGTTGGACAGTCAAAGACCAGAGGACACAGCCTCAGAATAGAGAGGCATCCTATTAGAACAGAGAGGAGGAGGAATTTCTTCAATTTGAGAGTGGTGTAGAATTCTTTGCCATAGGCAGCTGTAGAGGCCATGTCTTGATGAATATTTAAGGCAGAGGTTGCTAGATTCTTGATAGGTCAGGGCATGAATGGAGACGGAGAGAAGGCAGGAGATTGGGGCCAAGAGGAATATTGGATCAGCCATGATGAAATGGCGGAGCAGACTCAATGGGCCAAATGTCCGAATTCTGCTCCAATATTTTATGGTTTTATGGTAATATATATATATATATTTATAATAAATGGAAATAGAGATAAAGGAGAGATTTCAACTTTTTCTGTTTGCAATAGTGCATATATTACCTCAACTTCTACTCTGATGGCTGTTTCATTTCTTTCATTGTTTTATAAGTGTAGTTATTCCCTGGAGTACAGGAGAATGAGTGGACATGTTATAGAGACACGGTATATGGTAGAGAGGTACATGTTATAGAGGTATGTTGAGAAGCAGGACCTCCAGGGTAGTAATTTCTGGATTGCAATCCTTGCCATGAGCCAGTGAGGGTAAAAGCAGTGTGATTTGGCAGATTAATGCATGGCTAGGAAGCTGGTGCAGGGGGCAGGGCTTCAGGTTCTTCAATCATTGGGATCTCTTCTGGGGGAGTATAGCCTGCACAAAAGGGACAGGTAGCACCTGAACCCCAAGGAAACCAATATTCTCGTGGACAAGTTTGTTAGAGCTGTTGGGAGAGGGATGGGAACCAGAGTGAAGGGACTCAGGATAGGACAGATGGTAAAAAAGCAAAGATAATGTGCAACCAGACTGTCAGGAAAGGCATACAAATGATAGGACAAAATTGCAGCCAGCAGGGTGAGTATCAGTGCACTAGGGATGCAGAATAAGAGATAAAGTGAATGATCTTGTTGTACTTTTACAGTTTGTCAGGTACAATGTTGAGGCCATCACTGAATCTTGGCTGAAGGATGGTTGTGTTTGGGAGCTGAATATCCAAGGTCACACATTGTATCAGAGGGATAGGAAGGTAGGCAGAGGGATTGGCATGACTCTGCTGGTAAAGAATGACATCAAATCAGCAGAAAGATGTGACATAAGATCGGAAGATGTTCAGTCCTTGTGGATTGAGTTGAGAAGCTGCAAGGATAAAAGGACCCCGATGGCAGATATATACAGGCCTCCCAACAGTAGCTGGGATGTGGACTACAGAATACAAGGTGAAATAGAAAAGACGTGTCAAAAGGGCAATGTTAATTTTAACATGCAGGTAGTTTGGGAAAATCAGGTTGGTAATGGATCTCAAGGGAGTGAATTTATTGAATGGCTATGAGACTGCTTTTTAGAGTAACTTGTCATTGGGCCTACTAGAATGTAAAGGCAGGCTGAGGCATCACCTTGAGTACTGCAGACACCCCACCCTAGAAAAACTCATTTCAGGGAGGTAGCATCATCAATTTGCAGGAGACTCCCGGAACTTCCGGGAGAGGTGGGATGTCTGCAATAGAGTAGCTCCTTAGCAGCTAGCCAGCTAGTTTAAATAACGTTAGCTATGCTAATGAACAAATGACACCTGTTAAACTCACCTCAACGAGTCTTTTACAGTCTTAACCCACCATGGGCAATAGAAAAGTCACTGTTGCAAACAGTGCAGCGAGCAACACTGTCATTATTTTTGACCCCTATTAGGCAGGGGTACACTTTAGTGTAGTCTGGGGTGATGAATGTTTTATATTTTCTTTTTTTTTGGAACACTCTGCCATAGCGCTTGCGCTCTCTCGCTCTCTTGCTTGCTCTCTCTCTCTCTCTCTCTCTCTCTCTCTCTCACACACGCTCTCTCGCACTCTCACTTGCTTTCTCTCGCTCGCTCGGTCTCAAAAAAATGGATTTCCATGATATTGTATATAATTTGCGGGCATCAGGGAGCCACTATTCATATGCGGGAGAGGTGGGATGTCTGGTATTGTGAGAAGTTTGGGGCTTGTTGTCTAAGGATAGGTGTGCCGGCGTTGGGGAGGGGTCAGAGGAGGTTCACAAGGATGATTTTGGGAATGAAATGGTTATCATATAAGGAATGTTTGATGGCTCTGGGCCTGTACACGCTGAAATTTAGAAGAATGAGGACTGATCTTGTTGGAACCTTTCGAATGTTGAAAGACCTTGACAGAGTAGTTGTGGAAAGGATGTTTCCCATTGTGCGGGAGTCTAGGACAAGAGGGCACAGCCTCAAGGTAGAGGGGTGTCCATTTAAAACACAGATGCGGAGAAATTTCTTTAGCGAGGGCGTGAAGAATTTGTGGAATTTGTTACCACAGCCAGCTGTGGAGGCCAGGTTGTTGGTTGTATTTAAGGCAGAGATTGATATGTTCTTGATTGGCCACGGCATCGAAGGTTACGGGGAGAAGGCACGGAGTGGGGCTGAGGAGGGGAGAAAAGGATCAGCCAAGATTGAATGGGGGAGCAGACTCGATGGGCCAAATGACCTAATTCTGCTCCTATGTCTTATGGTCTTATAGTAAATAAAATTATGAGAAGTATCAATTATGAGGTGATTGCCTGCTGGCATTTTCTCCTCATGTTGGGTGAGACTAGAACCCAACCAAGCGTACCCTGGGCAGCATGGTACAGTAGTGGTTAGTCCAATGCTTTACAGTGCCGGCTATAAAGATCAGGTTTCTATTTTCACTGCAGTCAGTAAAGAGCTTCTATGTTCTCCCCATAACCCTGTGGATTTCCTCCAGGTGCTCCAGTTTCCTCCCACAGTCCACAAAAGTTTGTGTTTGGGTTAGTGAGTTGTGGGCATGCTATGTTGGCATCGGAAGGATGTTGACTCTTGTGGGCTGGCCAGCACAACCCTTGCTGATATGATTTGCCACAAACAACACACTTCACTGTATTTTCATTGACATGTCTGACAAATAAAGCTATTCTTTATCTTTTTAAACTAGAATCATGGGTTTAGGGTGAAAAATTAAATATTTAACAGGAATCTAAGGAAGAACTTCTTTACTCTGAGGGTGTTGCAAGGGTGCAACAATCTGCAATTGGTAGGGATAGATGGGAGTTCAATTGTAAAATATATGACAAGTTTGGATTGGTATTGGTATTGGTTTTTTTATTATCTTGTACCCAGATACGATGGGAAAAACATCAGTAACAAGGATGGGAAGGATATGGAGGGCTATGGCCTAGATGCAGATAGATGGGACTAGGCAGAAGATTAGTTCAGCATAGACTAGATGGGCAGAAGGACCTGATTCTGTGTTGTAATGTTCTACAACTCTGACTTTTTAATCCATGTACACCACCTCACTATTTTTTCTCTCTTTTTGCAATACTTATTTAATTTATATATGTATATCTATTTATTATTGTAATTTATAGTTTTTATTATGTATTGCACTGTGCAGCTGCGCCGAAACAGCAAATTTCACAAAATATGCCAGTGATATTAAACCTGATTCTGTCTCTGACTGTCGTGTTGTCCCTCTGACCAAGAGTTTGAACACAATTGCACCCAAACCTTTTATGAAAATGCGCAGAGGTGAAACTTGTTCTGAATCCAGACCTCCATGCAAATAGTAATGTAGGCACTTAGCCTGTTAAATTTTGTTGTTAATTTGGATTGCGTGTAAAGTCCATTAACACACTGAGGCACCCATATATATAGCAGTCTGATTTGTCCTTGTGTGTGGTAGGTGGGGTGGGGTTGAAAGGTTTGCATGCATTTGTTAGCTTGAGCTGCTAATCTTGGGGATCTGTAAAGTGAGAGAACAGGTTCAATGTTGGTACTTCTCTGAGCATACAACACCAACATTATATCATCCTCTGATTTGCTATTTCATCCTCTTAACACCAGCGTACTGGAGGAGGCCGTCGTGAACAGCATCTCCACCACGATAAAGCAATAACAACTCTGAAGTCATGTCATGTCATACTTAACTCGTGGGTCCCCAAACAGATCCTTTACTCACAGGTCACTGAGCCCTTGGTGGGGAAAGGAAACGCTTCACAGATAACATCAAAATCAGCCTGAAGAAATTCAACACTGCATCTAAAAACTGGAAGGACGTTGCACTCAATAGTCTTGATGACATTCAGTGGCATCACCATCACTGAATCCCCTATTATCAACATCCTGGGGGTTACCATTGACAGGAAACTGAACTGGTCTAGCCTTATAAACCCCGTGGCTACCAGAGCAGGTCAAAGGCTAGGAACCCTGCGGCGTGTAACTCACCTCCTGACTCCCCAAAGCCTGCCCACCACCAACAAGGCTCAGGTCAGGAGTGTAATGGAATACTCGCCACTCGCCTGGGTGAGTGCAGGTCCATCGACACTCAAGAAGCTCGACACCATCCAGTACAAAGCAGCCCACTTGACTGGTACCCCTTCCACAAGCATCCAATCCCCCCACCATTGATGAACAGTTGTAGCTGTGTGTACTATCTACAAGATGCACTGCAACAACATACCAAAGTTTCTAAGGCAGCACCTCCCAGACCCACGACCACTACCATCTAGAAGGACAAGAACAGCAGATACCTGGGAACACCATCACTTGGAAATTCCCCTCCAAGTCACTCACCATCCTGACTTGGAAACATATCACTGTCCCTTCATTATCACTGGGTCAAAATCATGGAATTCCCTCCCTAAGAGTACTGTGGGCGTACCTATGCCTCAGGGACTGCAGTGGTTCAAGAAGGCAGCTCATCACCACCTCCTCAAGGGCAACTACGGATGGGCAATAAATGCCAGCTTAGCTGGCAACACCCCCATCCCGTGAATGAATGAATAGATACACAGGGATGGCATCTGTTCAAGAGGGAGCTGAGCTACATGGGAATGTCCACCACTCTGCACAGAGAACAAGCAGCAACTGAAAAGGCAAAGACTGAACAAACAAAAGACCCAACCACTAACCACAGCTACCACTTACTCGTGCCCACATTGTTCCAGTTTATGTGGGTCCCAGATTGGCCTCTGCAGCACCTGAGGATCCACCAATTGACAACCCCTTTGGAAAACACTCAAGTGATCGCACGACTGCACCCTCGATAACATTGACTGACTCCATTTTCCACTCATCTGTTTCTGAACTTCCGGACATGAACCTTCTTCCCTTCTCATGGTCACCGTCTCTGTAAACTTGCTGTCACCCAACGGTCTACAGTCTGCCTCTCACTGGGCCACAGTATCCCTGCACTTTTGTTTCTTCATTATGTGCCATGTCATATGACATAGACGATCATGGTCTTTCCATGATCATGATTGTTCTCGGCAAATATTTCTACAGAAACGGTTTGCCATTGCCTTCTTCTGGGCAGGGTCTTTACAAGAGGTGTGACCCCAGCCATTATCGATACTCTTCAGAGATTGTCTGCCCGGTGTCAGTGGTCGCATAACCAGGATTTGTGATGTACGACCAGCCACCACCTGCTCCCATGGCTTCACATGACCCTGATCCAGGGGTTAAGCAGGTGTTACACTTTGCTCAAGGGTGACCAGCAGGCCAGCGGAGGGAAAGAGCACCTTATACCTCCTTTGGTGAAGACGTATCTCCACCCCACCACCCTTGACCTACCCCCAATTTAAGCAGCAACTTGGCGCCAAGGTTCTCATCTTTGCTCTTAGCCATGTTCACATAGTCTCACTCCCCTCCTGCAGAGAAGATTGTATTTCCATAGTGCCTTTCACCATCCTTTTGTTACAACCCAAACGGATTCACAGCCAACCAAATCTTCCCGAAATATAATTGGTGTTCCCATGTGGGAAGTGAGCTTGAACACAATAAGATCTCATAAACAGTAATATGATTACACCAGATAACCTGTCTTTATTAGGAGAAATGTCTTTATTAGGAGAAAATTAGGAAATTTCTCCCTCCCTCCCTCCCTTCACATTGGTTCTGTGAGATCTGCTATGTCCTCTTCAGAGAATATTTCACCTACAAGGCAGCATCTCACTGTGAAACAGATATGGTATGGCACCAGGGAGTTAGCCCAAGCTTAACGTTTCAAATTACTTCCAGCACAATTACCGCAAGTTACTAATGCTGTTTTAATCCACCTTTATGCAAATCTTATTCCATATCCATCCTTTAACCTCTGACTGTATTTTTTTAAATAATTCATGATTCCTCATATTTGTTGAATGTTGTTTTTGTTGCATGTTGTACCAACACACCACTGCAAATTCCTTAAAACTTGTAAATGCATATGGCGAATAAATTTGATTCAAAGTAAAGGTCTCCCTCGAGACCTCATCATTCCCAAATACCTTAAGTAAAAATCTTAAGGTTTTAGCCATTTTACCAGATGTATCCTATGTTGTTTGGAGTTGATATTTTTCTCTTCTGGATAACATTCCTGCCAGGTACTTTTGTCACATTTTGTACATTAAAATTGCAAAAAAGATAGTGGATTCAGCCCAGTCCATTATGGGCAAAGCTCACCCCACCACTGGGCACCTCTACATGAAATGCTGTCATAGGAAAGCATCGTCCATCATCAGGAACCCCCCCCCCCCCCCAGTCCAGGCTCTTTTCTCGCTGCTGCCACCAGGTAGAAGGCACAAGAGCCTCAGGACTTGCACCACTAGTCCTCAACCTTCGGGCTTTTGAATAAGAGGCAATAACTACACTCACTTGGCCCATCATGAAATGTTCCTACAACCAATGATCTCACTTCAAGGGCTCTTTATCTTATTATCTTATGTTCTTGTTACTTATTGCTATTTATTTATATTTGCATTTGCACGGTTTGTTGTCTTCTACATTCTAATTAATCTTTCATTGATCCTGTTATAGTTACTATTCTATAGATTTACTGAGTATGCCCACAGGAAAATGAATCTCAAGGTTTTATATGGTGACGTGTATGTACTTTGATTATAAAATTTACTTTGAAATTTGAACTTTATAACAATGAAAGCTGTTGTAAACTAATGGGTATGAACGTCTGTGAAATTAATGGCACCAAGTCTGAGAAGAGGATACTTCCATTAGTAGGAAAGTCTAGGATCTGAGGGCACAACCTCAGAATAAAGGGCCGTCCTTTTAAAACTGGTATCAGGAGGAATTTTTTCAGCAAGTGAGTGTGGTGAGTCTGTGGAGTTTGTTGCTACAGAGGGCAAGAGAGACCAAGTCATTTGGGTGTATTTAAGGCAGAAACTGATGGGCTCTTGATTGGTAGGGGAGTTAAGTGTTACAAGGTGAAGGCAGGAAAATGGGGTTCAAAGAAAGTTAGCCACGTTTGAATAACAGTTGAGACGCAATGGGATGAATGGCCAAAATCTTTTCCTATATCTATATCTTCTGGCGCTCTGTCCGCCAGAGAAAGCAGGATCTCCCAGTGACCACACATTTTAATTCCACATCCCATTCCCATTCTGACATGTCTATCCACGGCCTCCTCTACTGTAAAGATGAAGCCACACTCAGGTTGGAGGAACAACACCTTATATTCCGCCTGGGTAACCTCCAACCTGATGGCATGAACATCGACTTCTCTAACTTCCGCTAATGCCCCACCTCCCCCTCGTACCCCATCCGTAATTTATATACACACATTCTTTCTCTCTCTCTCCTTTTCCTCCCTCTGTCCCTCTCACTATACCCCTTGCCTATCCTCTGGGTTTTTCCCCCCTCCCCCTTTTCCTTCTCCCTGGGCCTCTTGTCCCATGATCCTCTCATATCCTTTTTGTCAATCACCTGTCCAGCTCTTGGCTCTATCCCTCCCCCTCCTGTCTTCTCCTATCATTTTGGATCTCCCCCTCCCCCTCCCACTTTCAAATCCCTTACTAGCTCTTCCTTCAGTTAGTCCTGACGAAGGGTCTCGGCCCGAAAAGTCGACTGTACCTCTTCCTAGAGATGCTGCCTGGCCTGCTGCGTTCACCAGCAACTTTGATGTGTGCTGCTTGAATTTCCGGCATCTGCAGAATTCCTCGTGTTTGCCTATCTCTTCTGGTAAGATTGGATGGGTTTAAAGTAAAATCAGAAACAGAAAGAGACAGGGCACAACTGGATAAAACAACTTCATGGAAACACTTCTCACATTGTGAACCACTAGTAATTAATTCTAGAGAGATGAGTCTCCACACTGACAATGGTTAATTTTTGATAGTCAGCAACGTTGGCAGGAATTAACACATTGCATTCTTAAAAACATAAGTCAAATGATGCCTTTGCTTTCTGGGCAGGGTTTTATTTGCCTATGACTACATCTCAGTTGTAAGGCTGATGACAAGTTGTATTTTTATTAGGCTTATTGTACAGTGGACCATTCAGTTTCAAGCCTTTGGATTTCAATGCCGAACTGCCTGTGATACCTGTATGGGTCGGTAAGTTTTTTTATTGTCACATGCCAGAAAGGCCTGCAGACAACCAACACTGAGCTGAGTGAATATGCCTGGACTCTTTCATTTTTGTGCTTTATAGTCTGTGTTTCTCATTCTTTTTCTTTGTTGCCATTTGCATGATTTTTTTTGCGTGTGGGAGGGTTTAATGTTTTTCTTTTAACAGGTTCCATGGCTGGATAGATTTTTGCATAGTAGGGGAACCAATGTGGAAAAGGCAGGTAGGTGCAGGTGAGTCCACGGCCAGATCAGTCATGAGCTTATTGAATGGCAGAGCAGGCCCTGACGAGCCAAAAGGCCTACTCCTGCTCCTATTTCTTATGTTCTTATGGTTTTCTTTGTTTTGTGGCTGTTTGTGGGGAAGACATATCTCAGGGTTGTACATTGCATACATACTTTGACAATAAATCTACTTTGAATCATGAACAGAGGTTCATTCCATCCAAACAGATTATTATTTTTGAGATACAACATTGAATAGGCCCTACTGGCCTTCAGGCTGCGCCACCCAGCAATCCCCAAATTAACCTAGGCTTAACCACAAGCCAATTGTCAATGACCAAACTGGTAGGTCTTTGGATAGTAGGAAGAAACTGGAGAAAACCCACACAGTCACAGGGAGAACATATAAACTTCTTACAGGCAGTGGCGGGAATTGAACCCAGGTCACTGGCACTGTAAAGCGTTGTGCTAACCACTATGCTACTGTGCCACCCTGTCATGTCATAGCAACGTTCGAGGTACTAAAAGGGTAAAGCAACACCAAAATTAAGAATACACCAGAACAGTTGCAGAGAAAGTGTGGTGCAGGTGGACAATAAGTTGAAAGGCCACGACAAGGTAGATTGTGAGGTCATGAGTCCATCTTATCTAACAAGAGTCGATCCAATAGTCTTGTAACAGTGGGATAGAATCTGTCTTTGAGCCTGGTGCTACGTGCTTTTGGCCTTTTGTATCTGCTGCCTGCTGGGAGGAGACGGAAGAGAGAATGTTCAGGGTAGAAGGGTCCAATTCCAATTTCAGATTTGGATTTATTTATCACACGTACATTGAAACATACAGTGCAAAGCGTCATTTGCGCTAACAACCAACACACCCAAGGATGTGCTGGGGGCAGCCCACGAGTATTGCCACACATTCCAGCACCAATGTAGCATGCCCACAGTGTCTTTGATTATGTTGGCTGCTTTTGCAAGGCAGTGAGAGACATAGGCAGAGTCCATGAGGGGGAGGCTGGTTATCATGACTGGTATATAGTATCTACCTTGTGACGTGGATGTACAAGGCAGACCTGTACGTTATTTGCATGTTGAGTCTCTAAGTCCTTCATGTAAACCTGACCATTGGTGAAACAGTCCTGAAGAAGAGTCTCAGCCAGAAACGTCTACGATTATACCACCAGGTTCAAGAATAGTTACTGCCTCTCAACCATCAGGCTATTGAATAAAAGGGGATAACTACACTCATTTGTCCCATCATCGAAATGTTTCCACAACCGATGATTTCACTTTATGGACCTTTTATCTGCTTATCGCATATTCTTGTAATTTATTGCTATTTGCATTTGCACAGTGTGTTGTCTTCTGCACTTCATTGATTCTGTTTTCGTTACTATTGTATAGATTTGCTGAGAATGCCCACAGGAAATTAAATCCACAGTTGTATATGTTGACATATACTGTATGTACTCTGATAATAAAACTTACTTAGAACTTTGAACTTTGACTATCTATTCACTTTCATGGATGCTGCCTGACCTGCTGAGTTCCTTCAGCATTTTGTTTGTGTTATCTAGATATTGGTGTGACTGTATTTCGAGAAGCAAGGCCACCACGTGACTCTTCTATCCAAAAAGGTTCACAGTCTGAATGTACACACAGATACCCAGATGTTCTGTGTTTAAAGGTGCATTACTCTGATCTTAGCTGATTGCCACAAGCAAGTGGTGTTTATCACAACAGTAAAACAAAATATGGGCAATGATATACATAAGAGAATCTGCAGATGCTGGAAATCCAGAGTTACCCACACAAAAAGCTGGAGGAACTTAGCCCAAAACATCGGCTCTTTATTCCTCCCAATTTTGTGTGGGCAATGATATGACTCAAGTTAATCCTGTAACTTGTCCCTTGTGTCCACTACAGTGTGTTTACTCCCAAAAACTTGACTCCTGTTCCTAAAAACAGAGAATCTTTTAACTGTTAACAGATAGCATTGAGGGAATATTTATTTTTATTCATTTATTTAATGATACAGTGCAGAGTATCCTTCTGGCCCTTCAAACCGCACTGCCTCAGCAACCCCACAACCCCGATTAACCCTAATCTAGTCACGGGGCACTTACAATGGCCAACTAACCCACCCGGTACACCTTTGTAAACACCAGAGCAGCCGGGTAAACCCATGCATTTCACAGGAAGGACGTACAGAGACTCCTTACAGAACGGCGCTGGAACTGAACTCTGAACTCCGGAACACCCCGAGGTGTAATAGCATCACATTAACCAAGGTGATTAAATCAAGCCTCATATCACTGCAGCAGATGGATAATATCAGCCATCCTTAAGGTGGACATCTAACAAGCCAAACGATTAAACAGATTTATTCACCAATAATCACAAGAATTTTTTTGGATCGGGACATGAAGGGCAGCATGAGAGCTGAATTCTGAAGGAAGGCAGTTTTTTTAAAAAACTTCTTCGAGTACAAGAAGGACGAGACTGCGCAGGCACGTGATGTAGACAGGACAGCATGGAGAATTTAAAAAGGAGAACACCCTATATAGCGGGCAGCGGTCGGAGCGGGCAGCAGAGTGTAGGACTTTGGCTCAATGGGCTTAGACGGTGACCGGAAGAGGCGAGAGCAAGGCACCAATTCTTGTTTTCCCCCTGACAAATCGGCCAGACAGACAGAGGAACAGCAGAGCTCACACAACTAACAGGAGGAGCTAACGGTTTAAAAAGTTCATGTGTTTGGCGAGGTAAGTGGGTGAGTAGACTTATTTTTCCTTGTTTCACTCCTGTAGAATTAGATAGCATGCCTGCAGGGTTAGTGCTTTGTTCAGGGTGTCAGATGTGGGAATTCTGGGAGACCTCCAGCCTCCCTGATGGCCACATCTGTGCCAGGTGCACCGAGATGCAGCTCCTCAGAGACCATGTTAGGGATCTGGAGCTGCAGCTTGATGACTTTATACTTTATACTTTATACTTTATTGTCGCCAAACAATTGATACTAGAGCGTACAATCATCACAGCGATATTTGATTCTGCTCTTCGTGCTCCCTGGAGTACAAATCGATAGTAATTATTATTAAAAATTTAAATTATAAATCAGAAATAGAAAATAGAAAAGGGAAAGTAAGGTAGTGCAAAAAAACCAGGAGACAGGTCCGGATACTTGGAGGGTATGGCCCCGATCCAGGTTAGGATCCGTTCAGCAGTCTTATTATAGTTGGAAAGAAGCTGTTCTGAAATCTGGCCATATGAGTCTTCAAGCTCCTGAGCCTTCTCCTGGAGGGAAGAGGGACGAAAAGTGTGTTGGCTGGGTGGGTCGTGTCCTTGATTATCCCGGCAGCACTGCTCCGACAGTGTGCGGTGTAAAGTGAGTCCAAAGATGGAAGATTGGTTTGTGTGATGTGCTGGGCTGTGTTCACGATCTTCTGCTGCTTCTTCCGGTCTTGGACAGGACAACTTCCATACCAGGTTGTGATGCACCCCAAAAGAATGCATTCTACGGTGCATCTATAAAAATTAGTGAGGGTTTCAGAGGACGGGCCAAATTTCCTTAGCTTCCTCAGGAAGTAAAGGCACTGGTGGGCCTTCTGCTTGTCAGGGAAAGTGAAGAGGTGATAGACAGGAGCTACAGGGAGGTAGTCATCCCTAGGCTACAGGGGTCAGAAAACTGAGTGACTGTCTGGAGAGGGAAGGAAAATGCATGGACAGTGGAGAGCACCCCTGTGGCTGCTGTCCTCAGTGACAAGTATCCCGTTTTGGATGCTGTTGAGGGGGCTGACCTGACAGGGGACGGCCACGGTGACCGGGTCTCTGGCACTGAGCCTGGCGTTGTTATGCAGGAGGGAAGGAGGGAGAAGAGGAATGCAGTAGTCATAGGGGATTCCATAGTCAGGGGAACAGACAGGAGATTCTGTGAGCCTGATAGAGATACCCGCATGGTGTGTTGCCTCCCAGGTGCCAGGGTACAGGATGTCTCGGGTCGGATCCAGAATATTCTGAAGGGGGAGGGTGAGCAGCCAGTTGTCTTGGTACATGTTGGTACCAATGACATAGACAGGACAAAGGAGGAGGTCCTGAAGAGAGATTTCTGGGAGTTAGGAAGGAAGCTGAGAAGCAGGACCTCCAGGGTAGTAATCTCGGGATTGCTACCTCTGCCACGTGATAGCGAGGGCAGGAATAGTAGGATCAGGCGGATGAATGTGTGGCTGAGAGACTGGTGTAGGGGGAAGGGCTTCAGATTCTTGGATCATTGGGATCTCTTCTGGGGGAAGTATGACCTGTTCAAAATGGACGGGTTACACCTGAACCCGAAGGGGACAAATATCCTGGCGGGAAAGTTTAAAAGAGCTGTTAGGGAGGGTTTAAACTAATTTGGCAGGGGGATGGGAACTGGAATGATAGAGCGGAGGAGGGGGAAAACAGAAATAAATCTAAGATAGTGAGCAGTAAAGATGTCAGGAAGGACAGGCAGGTGATGGGGCAAATTTGCAGCCATTGGGATGAGTTGCAGTGCAATCAAAGCAAGTACCACCAAATACTGGTCTTAAGGTGTTATACTTAAATGCACGCAGCTTAAGGAATAAGGTGGATGATCTCGTCGTACAGCTACAGATTGGCAGGTATGATATTGTGGCCATCACTGAGACGTGGCTAAAGGATGCATGTCTCTGGGAGCTGAACGTCCAAGGATACACGATGTATCGGAAGGATAGGCAGGTAGGCAGAGGGGGTGGCGTGGCTTTACTGGTAAGAAATGATATTAAGTCATTAGAAAGAGGTGACATAGGATCGGAAGGTACAGAATCTTTATGGGTTGATCTAAGAAATCGCAGGGGTAAAAGGACCCTGATGGCAGTTATTTATAGGCCTCCTAACAGCTGCAGTGATGTGGACTACAAATTACAACAGGAAATAGAAAAGGCTTGTCAGAAGGGCAGTGTTATGATAATTGTGGGGGATTTTAACATGTGAGTGGATTGGGAAAATTAGGTTGGCACTGGATCTCAAGAGAGAGAATTTGTAGAATGTTTACGAGATGGCTTTTCAGAACAGCTTGTTGTTGAGCCCACTAGGGGATCGGCTGTACTGGATTGGGTATTGTGTAATGAACCAGAGGTGATTAGAGAGATTGATGGTGAGGACAATATGAGTGAGGTTGATGTTCTAGAGCATGTTGATATTAAGGGAGAGGAGGTGTTGGAGTTGTTAAAATACATTAGGACAGATAAGTCCCCGGGGCCTGACGGAATATTCCCCAGGCTGCTCCACGAGGCGAGAGAAGAGATTGCTGAGCCTCTGGCTAGGATCTTTATGTCCTTGTTGTCCACAGGAATGGTACTGAAGGATTGGAGGAAGGCGAATTTTGTCCCCTTGTTCAAAAAAGGTAGTAGGGATAGTCCGGGTAATTATAGACCACTGAGCCTTACGTCTGTGGTGGGAAAGCTGTTGGAAAAGATTCTTAGAGATAGGATCTATAGGCATTTAGAGAATCATGGTCTGATCAGGGACAGTCAGCATGGCATTGTGAAGGGCAGATCGTGTCTAACAAGCCTGATAGAGTTCTTTGAGGAGGTGACCAGGCATATAGATGAGGGTAATGCAGTGGATGTGATCTATATGGATTTTAGTAAGGCATTTGACAAGGCTCCGCACGGTAGGCTTATTCAGAAAGTTAGAAGGCATGGGATCCAGGGAAGTTTGGCCAGGTGGATTCAGAATTGGCTTGCCTGCAGAAGGCAGAGGGTGGTGGTGGAGGGAGTACATTCAGATTGGAGGATTGTGACTAGTGGTGTCCCACAAGGATCTGTTCTGGGACCTCTACTTTTCGTGATTTTTATTAACGACCTGGATGTAGGGGTAGAAGGGTGGGTTGGCAAGTTTGCAGACGACACAAAGGTTGGTGGTGCTGTAGATAGTGTAGAGGATTGTCAAAGATTGCAGAGAGCCATTGATAGGATGCAGAAGTGGTCTGAGAAGTGGCAGATGGAGTTCAACCCGGAGAAGTGTGAGGTGGAACACTTTGGAAGGACAAACTCCAAGGCAGAGTACAAAGTAAATGGCAGGATACTTGGTAGTGTGGAGGATCAGAGGGATCTCGGGGTACATGTCCACAGATCCCTGAAAGTTGCTTCACAGGTGGATAGGGTAGTTAAGAAAGCTTATGGGGTGTTAGCTTTCATAAGTCAAGGGATAGAGTTTAAGAGTCGTGATGTAATGATGCAGCTCTATAAAACTCTGGTTAGGCCACACTTGGAGTACTGTGTCCAGTTCTGGTCACCTCACTATAGGAAGGATGTGGAAGCATTGGAAATGGTACAGAGGAGATTTACCAGGATGCTGCCTGGTTTAGAAAGTATGCATTATGATCAGAGATTAAGGGAGTTAGGGCTTTACTCTTTGGAGAGAAGGAGGATGAGAGGAGACATGATAGAGGTGTACAAGATAATAAGAGGAATAGATAGAGTGGATAGCCAGCACCTCTTCCCCAGGGCACCACTGCTCAATACAAAAGGACATGGCTTTAAGGTAAGGGGTGGGAAGTTTAAGGGGGATATTAGAGGAAGGTTTTTGACTCAGAGAGTGGTTAGTGCGTGAAATGCACTGCCTGAGTCACTGGTGGAGGCAGATACACTAGTGAAGTTTAAGAGACTACTAGACAGGTATATGGAGGAATTTAAGGTGGGGGGTTATAAGGGAGGCAGGGTTTGAGTGTCGGCACAACATTGTGGGCCGAAGGGCCTGTACTGTGCTGTACCATTCTATGTTCTATGTTCTATGAACCCTTAGGAGGCAGTGATCATAACATGATTCAGTTCACTGTGAAATTTGAGAAAGAGAAGCCGAAATCTGATGTGTCGGTGTTTCAGTGGAGTAAAGGAAATTACAGTGGCATGCGAGAGGAACTAGCCAAAGTTGACTGGAAAGGGACACTAGCAGGAAGAATGGCAGAGCAGCAGTGGCTGGAGTTTATGTGAGAAGTGAGGAAGATGCAAGACAGATATATTCCAAAAAAAAAGAAATTTTCGAATGGAAAAAGGATGCAACCATGGCTGACAAGAGAAGTCAAAGCCAAAGTTAAAGCAAAGGAGAGGGCATACAAGGAAGCAAAAATTAGTGGGAAGACAGAGGATTGGGAAGTTTTTAAAAACTTACAAAAGGAAACTAAGAAGGTCATTAAGAGGGAAAATATGAACTATGAAAGGAAGCTAACAAATAATATCAACGAGGATACGAAAAGCTTTTTCAAGTATATAAAGAGTAAAAGTCAGGTGAGGGTAGATATAGGACCTATAGAAAATGATGCTGGAGAAATTGTAATGGGAGATAAGGAGATGGTGGAGAAACTGAACGAGTATTTTGCACCAGTCTTCACTGAGGAAGACATCAGCTGTATACCAGACACTCAAGGGTGTCAGGGAAGAGAAGTGTGCGCAGTCACAATTACGACAGAGAAAGTACTCAGGAAGCTGAATAGTCTAAGGGTAGATAAATCTCCCGGACCAGATGGAATGCACCCTCGTGTTCTGAAGGAAGTAGCTGTGGAGATTGCGGAGGCATTAGCAATGATCTTTCAAAAGTCAATAGATTCTGGCATGGTTCCGGAGGACTAGAAGATTGCAAATGTCACTCCGCTATTTAAGAAGGGGGCAAGGAAGCAAAAAGGAAATTATAGACCTGTTAGCTTGATATCGGTGGTTGGGCAGTTGTTGGAGTCGATTGTCAAGGTTGAGGTTACGGAGTACCTGGAGGCATATGACAAGATAGGCAGAACTCAGCATGGATTCCTTAAAGGAAAATCATGTCTGACAAACCTATTGCAATTTTTTGAGGAAATTACAAGTAGGCTAGACAAGGGAGATGCAGTGGATGTTGTATATTTGGATTTTCAGAAGGCCTTTGACAAGGTGCCATACGAGGCTGCTTAACAAGATAAGAGCCCATGGAATTACAGGAAAGTTACATACGTGGATAGTGCGTTGGCTGATTGGCAGGAAACAGAGAGTGGGAATAAAGGATCCTATTCTGGTTGGCTGCCGGTTACCAGTGGTGTTCCACAGGGATCTGTGTTGGGGCCGCTTCTTTTTACGTTGTACATCAACGGTTTGGATTATGGAATAGATGACTTTGTGGCTAAGTTTGCTGATGATACAAAGATAGGTGGAGGGGCCGGTAGTGCTGAGGAAACAGAGAGCCTGCAGAGAGACTTGAATAGATTGGGAGAATGGGCAAAGAAGTGGCAAATTAAATACAATGTTGGAAAGTGTATGGTTATGCACTTTAGTAGAAGAAATAAACGGGCAGACTACTAATTAAATGGGGAGAGAATTCAAATGTTCTGAGATGCAACAGGACTTGGGAGTCCTCGCGCAGGACCCCCTTAAGGTTAACCTCCAGGTTGAGTCGGTGGTGAAGAAGGCGAATGCAATGTTGGCATTCATTTCTAGAGGAATAGAGTATATGAGCAGGGATGTGATCTTGAGGCTCTATAAGGCACTGGTAAGACCTCACTTGGAGTACTGTGTGTAGTTTTGGGCTCCTTATTTATGAAAAGATGTGCTGACATTGGAGAGGGTTCAGAGAAGATTCACTAGAATGATTCCGGGAATGAGAAGGTTAACATATGAGAAACGTTTGACCGCTCTTGGACTGTATTCTTTGGAGTTTAGAAGAATGAGGGGGGACCTCATAGAAACATTTCGAATGTTGAAAGGCATGGACAGAGTGGATGTGGCAAAGTTGTTTCCCATGGTGGGGGGGTCTGGTACGAGAGGGCATGACTTAAGGATTGAAGGGCGCCCATTCAGAACAGAGATGCGAAGAAATTTTTTTAGCCAGAGGGTGGTGAATCTATGGAATTTGTTGCCACAGGCGGCAGTAGAGGTCAAGTCATTGGGTGTATTTAAGGCAGAGATTGATAGGTATCTGAGTAGCCAGGGCATCAAAGGTTATGGTGAGAAGGCAGGGGAGTGGGACTAAATGGGAGAATGGATCAGCTCATGATAAAATGGTGGAGCAGACTCGATGGGCCGAATGGCCGGCTTCTGCTCCTTTGTCTTATGGTCTTATGGTCTAAGAGATCCGGCAGATGCTGGAGGAACCCAGCAGGTCAGGCAGCATCTATGGAGGGAATGAACAGGCGACATTTTGGGCTGAGACCCCTCATCAGGATTGGAAAGGAAGGGGCAAATAAGAAAGTGAGGGGTGGGAAGGAGTACAAGCTGGCAGGTGTTAGGTAAGACTAGGTGGGGGGGAAGATGGGTGGCCAGTTGGAGGGGGAATGAAGTAAGAAGCTGGGAGGTGATAGGTGGAAGAAGTAAAGGGCTGGAGAAGAAGAAGGAATCTAATAGGAGAGGGCAATGGAGCATGGAAGAAAGGGAAGGAAGGGGGCAACCAAAGCAAGGTGATAGGCAAGTGAAAAGAGAAGGGGTGAAAGTGTAACCAGAACTGGGAATAGAAGAAGAGAGAAGGAGGAAGGTGGGAGAAATTACCGAAAGTTACAGAGATTGATGATCGTGTATCGGGTTGGGGGGCTACCCAAAAGGAGTATGAGGTATTGCTCCTCCAACCTAAGTTTGGTCTCATCAAGGCAGTAGAGGAGGCCATGGACAGATGTATCAAAATGGGAAAGGGAAGACAACTTTAAATGGGTAGCCACTGGGAAATCCTACCTTTTGCAGCAGATGGAACGCATACACTTGACAAAATGGTCCTCCAGTTTGTGTTTGGTCTCACCAATGTAGATCAGTAGTTGCTTATCAATAGTTTCCCCAATAGGTATTTACAAAATCTCAAAGTTCAAATTACATTTATTTCAAAGTATATTATCATACAACCTTAAAAATTCATCTCCTTATCGACAGCCACAAAACAAGAAAGCCAAAAGAACTCATTTAAAAAAAGACCAACAAACGCCCAATGTGCAGAGAGGAGCAAAACGAGTTGTGCAAACAATCAAAGTAAGCAAATAGCATTTAGAATGAAAATGAGTCCAGATATGGAGCCCAGAGTAGCCAGAGCAGGCCACAGGCATAGGCACAGTTCAGCACATAGTGGAGTAGATGGTGCGGAGCCCACAGTCCCCGTGCCCCGAGCAGGCCACAGCCTCAGGCTCAGTTCAGCAAACAGCAGAGTAAACTTCTCCAAGCAGCAAGCAGAAATGGCCCGACCCGTGCCTCTGGTCTCAACACAAGTGAGGTATTGCTTTGGTTCACAATACAGCCATTTCACCAAATTTTAAGCAGACAATCCTGTCAAACGAGATCGTTTAAGAAACTTTGGGTGATCTGCAATGACATCCTTCGGCTCATGGGGAATGGAATGAATTAGATGGAGGTGCAGAAAAGAGCATGGTTCCATCACCGTCCGTGTAGCTGTGAGAGGATGTCATGGCCCGATGATTGGATGTTGCCTTCATGACCATTGCCACCGATGGTGGGGGTGGGGAGTGTGGATGTGTCTGTGATGTACTGGGAAGAGTCCACTGTGCACTGCAGCTTCTTATGTTCCTGTGCGTTCCAAATGCCAACTCAATCCAGCCAGGATACTTTCAACAGTACATCTACACAAGTTTGTTAGCATTTGACAAGCTTTCATCTTCTAAGAAAGTAAAGATACTGGCTCAGTTTCCTTCTGATTGGCACCTATGTGCCATGCGCAGGACAGGTTTTCCAATTTGCTAACACCCAGTAATTTAAAGCTGCTGACTCTCCACCACACCAGCAAAGTTTTTTCACCTCCATTGTAGACAGGTGCATTGTCACCTTCCTTCCCCTTGCTGGTGTACAATCAGCTCTCCAGTTTTACTGACGTTGAGCGAGAGGTTGTTACTGTGGCGTCACTCAATCAAGTGTCCTGCCTTGCTTCAGTAAGGTTGTCAGAAAGTACCTTCTCACTGCTACCATCAGGAAGGAGGTACAGGACCCACACCACCAGGTTCAGGAATAATTATTACCCCTCAATCGTCAGGCTCTTGAACAGGAGGGGGTACTGTCACTCAACTTCACTCACGCCAACACAAAACTCTTCTGTGAGTCATTTTCAAGGACTCTCATGTTCTTAATATATTGCTTATGCATTTATTATTATTATTTTGGGGTTTTTATATTTGCAATTTGTTGTCTTTTGCACATTATGTTTCTTGGATTTATTGAGTATGCCCGCAAGAAAATGAACCTCAGGGTTGTACATGTGGCATACCATATATGTACCTTGATAATAACCTTACTTTGAACTTTGTACTTTGAAGTTTGAAAGAAATAACTGGAAAAATGTGTCCTCTTTCTCAGAATCTGTCTTGTATAATCCAACAGGTTATTGTTGCTCTGGGTTTCTTTAAAAATTTCTGATTCCCAAATGTATTTGATTTTCTGGTACAGCATTTTAAAAAAACATGGATTTGTATTTCTATAACATCTGTCACAACTTCAAAGTCCAAAAGCACCATGTAGATAGTTTTGACATCGTAGTACTGGTTTATTATTGTCACTTCTACCAAGATACAAAGAAAAGTTTTTCTTGCCGATTATTACAGATCAAATCATTACACAGTCGGCTGAAGCAGAACAAGTTGAAGAAAAAATAACAGCGCAGAATGAAGTGTATTAAAGCGATGAGGAAAGTGCAGTGCAGGTAATTGATAAGGTCCAAGATCATAATGAGGTAGATTGTGAGGCTAAGAATCCATATAGTACGAGAGATCTGTTCAAGAGGCTGATAACTGGGATAGAAGCTGTCCCTGACCGTGGTGCTATGTGCTTTAGGAAGGAACAGAGAACATAAAACATAGAAATCTACCGCATATTACAGGCCCTTCAGTCCACAATGTTGTGCCAACCATGTAACCTACTCTTGCGACTGCCTGAAATTTCCCTACCGTATAGCCCTCTATTTTCCTAAGCTCCATGTACCTGTCTAAGAGGCTCGTAAAAGGCCCTGTTGTATACACCTCCACCACCATCGTTGGCCATGCATTTCACGTACCCACCACTCTCTCTGTGAAAAACTTACCTCTGACATCCCCCCTGTACCTGCTTCCAAGCATCTTAAAATTATGACCCCCTTGTGTAAGCCATTTCAGCCCTGGGAAAAAGCCTCTGGTTATCCACATGATCAATGCCTCTCATCATCTTATACACCTCTGTCAGGTCATCTCTCATCCAAGGCCAAGTTCACTCAACCTATTCTGATAAGGCACACTCTACAATCGAGACAACGTCCTTGTAAATCTCCTCTGCATTCTCTCTATAGTATCCACATCCTTCCTGTAGTAAGGTGACCAGAAATGAACCCAGTACTCCAATTGGGGTCTAACTAAGGTCTTATATAGCTGTAACATTACCTCACGGCTCTTGAACTCAGTCCCACAGTTGATGAAGGCCAGCACACCATACACCTTCTTAACAACACTATCAACCCGCGCATCAGCTTTGAATGTCCTATGGACATAGACCCCAAGATTTTGCTGATCCTCCACATTGAAAAGAGGCCTACCATTAATATTATATTCTTCAAATTTCACCTACTGAAATGAACTACTTCACTCTAATCTGGGATGAACTCCATCTGCCATTTCTCAGCCCATTTCTGCATCCTATTAATGAAACCTCTGACAACCCTCCAGACTATCCACAACATGCCCAACTTTTGTGTCATCAGCAAACTTACTAACCCAACCTTCTACTTCCTCAACCAGGTCATTTATAAAAAAATCACAAACAGGAGGGGTCCCAGAACAGATCCTTTGGAACACCACTGTCACCGTCCTCTACACGGAATACGAACGATCTACAACCACCTTTTGCCTTATGTAGGCAAGCCATTCTAGATCCACAAAGCAAGGTCTCCTTGGATCCCATGCCTCCTTACTTTCTGAATGAGCCTCGCATGGAAACCTTATCAAATGCCTTACTGAAATCCATATACACTACATCCACTGCTCTACCTTCATCAATGTGTTTTGTTACAAGAGATACAGGAGCATCAGGACTAGGACTGTCAGACTGGGTAACAGCTTCTTCCCTCAGGCTGTGAGACTAATGAATACCCTGTCACCACTGAGGTCTCATCACTAGGACATGAGCTGTTTACTGTTTACTGTTTACCCGTGCAGCACACTGCATGAACTTTGAATTATACTTTATTAACTTACTTGTAATATTTTTGTTTTATGTGCTGTGTGTGATATATGTTTTGTGGGTGCACTGTGGTCTAGAGGAATGTTGTTTCATTTGGTTGTATGTATGTATTGGATCCTAAAGGTTGTTATAGCCGGGAGGAGGTATTGGGATAAGCTCCCACCACCTATTAAATGTCCCCAATGGCGTGCAATTCAAATAGCCTCTGACAACCAAGTCTAGCTCCCGGCCTTCACACACGGCTGAGCTGCTGTGGCTGGTGGTACTGTTTCAACTGTCAGGAGAAGGGGCAAAGCTGGATAACTGGTGCCTGAAAACCAGTCGCTTTGGGCAGATAGAGGTCATCAACCATGGTTGGCAGTTCAGCTCGGAGAAGGAAAACTCTGATCTCAAACCTCCGCTGCCTTGTGGCAATACCCATGTATGGGGAAGGCTTCGGGGGTAAATCACGAGGGGAAATTCGGGAGCTGGAGTCCCAAAGGTAGTCCTACATTGAGTTCAGTGCCAACTGGCAACTCCTGCGATGCTGTTGGTACCATAATGTATCGGTCTCTGCCGTTCCTTTGGGTTCATCAGATGCATGGAGAGGGGGAGCTTGCTACATGGGCAACAGCTTGTTCCCTATATCGTACTGCCCAGGCCTGTGTATCTAGACAGCCAGGATGCATTATCCATGGTCGACCCTGACTGACAGAAGCTTCACTCACTCATATATGTATGGTCAGATGACAATAAACTTGAACTCGAGAATGTCCAGAGTGGGTGTTCAATGCTGTGAGATGAGAAAAGCAGCAGCCATGTTCTCCAAAGCAAACTCCCAGAACGACCAGCATGAAATCAACCCATTAATTTGTTTGTTTAGCGGTAAGTGAGGTGGGTGGAAACAGGAGCATCCGGAGGAAAACCATGTGATCATAAGCTCACATTCAGGCTACAAACTCCATTCCTGTCCCAGGGTCAGGATCAAACCCAGGCTCCTGGAGGTATAATAAAGACATCCATTTAAAACAGAGATGAGGAGGAATTTCTTTAGCCAGCAGGTGGTGAATCTGTGAGATTCATTGTTTCAGACAGCTGTAGAGGCCAAGTCATTGGGTATACTTATTGACTGGTAAAAGGGTTAATGGTTACGGGAGAAAGTGGAGAATGGTTGAAAAAATATCAGCCATGACCGAATGGCAGAGCAGACTCGATGGGCTGAATGGCATAACTTTGCTCCTACATATGATAGACATAGCAGGAAAGATATCCAGTCAGCCTACAAGATTTTATGATTTAAATAATCCAATATTCTGCAATTCATTATTTTTCCCTGTTGCAGGTGGGTTGCACTTAAACAGCACTGCTGTGTGTGAGAGGAGATATGAGATTTTTTTTAAGTGCTTTTGCAATGAGCCATCACCTACGTCACTCCAGCGTTTTGGCAATCAAAGTATTTGTCAAGAATGCAGCAGCAGCCAGTGTAATGGAGGTGGAGGTATCTGACTCACGAGAAGCAGTCTATTGCACCAGGGAAGGGAAATTTACTCAGAAGTAGAATCTACTTAATATTCAGAAGGGATGGAAGCCACAGCAAACAGGGTAATTACTCCAAAAAAAAAGTTAGTGGGAGATATTAATGTATAGATCTTTCTTCCTTGCAGCTATAACTGACAGGGGAATTACTGAATCATCTCAGCAAGGCTGAACATTGGCAATCCCAATGAATAAAAACAACAAACACCACTTTCATTTACATAGTGCCCTTAACACAACCAACCTGTTCCAGGGTGTTGTCACAGGCTGATCACATCAAAGCATGATTTAAAAATTCTGGTGGTAACCTTAAAATTTCATCAAAAAACTGTAGTATGCCTGGATTAGAGGGGACGTGCTATAATGGGAGGTTGAACAAACTTGGGTTGTTTTCTGTTGCGTGGCGGAAGCCAAGGGGAGATCGGATAGAGTTTTATAACAATATGAGAGGCATCAATAGAGTGGAAAGCCACTATCTTTTTCCCAGGGTTGAAATACCAAAGGGCATGCTTTTAAGATTTGAGGGGGTGATTTCAAAGGAGATGTGAGGGGCAAGTTTTTTACACAGAGTGGAGGGTGCCTGGAATGAGCTGCCTGGGGTGGTGGTAGAGGCAAAGAAATTAGGGACTTTTAAGAGACTTTTAGATAGGTACACAAATATGACGAAAATGGAAGGTTATGGACATTTAGCAGAAGGGATTAGTTTAGTTAGCTATTTGATTACTAATTTAATTGATTTGGCACAACATTGTGGAGCGCAGAGCCTGTTCGTATGCTGCACTGTTCAATGTTTTACGTTCTATCACCATTCGCCAGGAATGAACTAACCTGAGGGGACTGGAATTTATAATATCATCTCTTTGTGGTTCAAAGTGAAGTACTTGTTGAACTCTTGATCGTACAGAGGGCATAGTGTGAATGTTTCTGTGACAGTGACTGATCACAGATTAGTCTTGCATGGATGGTCCATGTAGCTTCCAGTTCACTGTTGGTTACTCAGTCACCACTGCTAGAAACAGGCAGCCTGTTAACTGGCGGGGTAAATGAAAAAAAAGTGGAAGTGCTGACCATTGAACGCCGCGGAAAATCTACTTCTCAGGAGGAGAAAATCGCCTGTGGTGATGATTGTTGATCAGAAGCAGAGAATAAACTGCTTCATTCATGCCCAGAAATCCTCTTTCGTTTGTTTTGTTTCCAAGCTAGGGAGCAGATTGTTGCTATTTGCAGAGTTACGTCAATGGGCAACCAGGTTAAATTGTGCCTACTCACGGGAACTCCATTTTATAATCTAGATCCAGAATCCAGAATCAGGATCAGAATCAGGTTTATTATCAGCGACGTTACAGTATACATATATTGAATAGATTAGAAATACTATATACTAAAAAATGTGAGGTAGTGCCCAAGGGTTCAATGTCCACTTAGGAATAGAATGACAGAGGGGAAGAAGCTGTTCCTGAATCGCTGACTGTGTGCCCTCAGCCTTCTGTACCTCATAGTCATAGTCATACTTTACTGATTCCGGGGGAAATTGGTTTTTGTTACAGTTGCACCATAAATAATTAAATACTAATAAAAGCATAAATAGTTAAATAGTAATATGTAAATTATGCCAGGAAATAAGTCCAGGACCAGCCTATTGGCTCAGGATGTCTGACCCTCCAAGGGAGGAGTTGTAAAGTTTGATGGCCACAGGCAGGAATGACTTCCTATGACGCTCTGTGCTGTATCTCGGTAGAATGAGTCTCTGGCTGAATGTACTCCTGTGCCCAACCAGTACATTATGTAGTGGATGGGAGACATTAACCAAGATGGCATGCAACTTAGACAGCATCCTCTTTTCAGACACCACCGTCAGAGAGTCCAGTTCCATCCCCACAACTTCACTGGCCTTACGAATGAGTTTGTTGATTCTGTTGGTGTCTGCTACCCTCAGCCTGCTGCCAACCTGATGGTAACAGTGAGAAATTTGTTATAACCATCAGGTTCTTGAATTGAACTGCACAAGCCTAACCCTACCACAGTAGCTGAACACTACAGTTCAAAGTTCAAAGTAAATATATTATCAAAGTACTTATGTGTCACTATATACTGCCACGACATTCATTTTCTGGCAAACATTCACAATAAACACAAAGAACCAAGATATTATTAATGAAAAACTGAGGTCTCCCTGCCTTCCCACATCCCGCAAGAGGAGCATTCAACTCTCCTGCCTGGCATCGCTACTGTCTTAGCTGAGCAGATACGAAGAAGGGAAGGGGGAAAAAAAATTTAACCTTGAGCTTTTCTTTTCTTTGAATTGATTTGTCTGACTGAAGCCTTGAAGAGCCTAAAGCCTCAAGTTCACCACTCTGACACTGTCCACTCAGACAACTGCCACAGCTTTCCTTTAATTTGCTCTTGCTAATCAATCCAAAATGCTGACTGGTCACTGGTCAAAGCTCTATTTCACCGTAGCGACATTTCTACTTGGACAGTGCACCCGAGTGGAATCCCACCCTCTCAAAATTTCCAGTGTCCGGATTGGTTGCTGGTCAAAGCTCTGTTGCACTGCAGCAAACTGCTGCTCTCTTTTGTACTTGGGCAGTGGACCTGAGTGAAATCCCCTCCTCTCAAAACTTCCAAAGTCTGGAGTGGTTGCTGGTCGAAGATCTATTTCATGGCAGCAACCCACTGCTCCCTTCTGTACTTGGGCAGTGGACCTGACTGAAATTCCCTCCTCTCAAAACATCCAATGTCTGAACAAGGCTCTTCTTCACCTCATGTTCTTGATACTTAATGCTTATTTATTTATTATTACTATTTTGTATTTGCACAGTTTGCTGTCTTTTGCACACTGGTTGTTTGTCCATCCTGTTGGGTGTGGTCTGTCACTGATTCTATTGTGTTTCATAGATTTACTGTGTAAGCCTGCAAAAAAACAAATCTCAGATTTGTAGGTGATGACATAAATGTACGTTGATAAAAAATTTACTTTGACTTTGTTTATTTAGTTATTTGGAGATACAGAGCAGAACAGCCCAATAAGCCATGTCCCCCAGCAACCCACCTATATAACCCTAGTCTAATCACAAGACAATTTACAATGACCAATTAACCTATGAACTATGACAACTTTGGAATGTGGGAGGAAACATAGAAAACCTACAGCACAATACAGGCCCTTCGGCCCACAATGCTGTTTCGAACAAGTACCTATTTTAGAAATTACCTAGGGTTACCCATGGCCCTCCATTTTTCTAAGCTCCATGTACCTATCTAGGAGTCTCTTAAAAGACCCTGTCGTATCTACCTCCACTACCATCGCTGGCAGCCTATTGCATGCACTCACCACTCTCTACGTTAAAAAATTACCCCTGACATCTCCTCTGTACCTACTTCCAAGCAGCTTAAAACTGTGCCCTTTCATGTTAACCATTTCAGCCCAGGGAAAAAGTCTCTGACTATCCACACGATCAATGCCTCTCATCATCTTATATACATCTAGCAAGTCACCTCTCATCCTCCGCCGCTCCAAGGAGAAAAGACCGAGTTCACTCAACCTCTCGGCTCTTAAACTCAATCCCATGGTTGATGAAGGCCAATGCTCTGTATGCCTTCTTAAGCACAGAGTCAACCTGCACAGCTGCTTTGAGCTTCCTATGGACTCAGACTCCAAGATCCCTCTGATCCTCCACACTACCAACAGCCTTACCAATAATACTATATTCTGCCATCATATTTGACCTACCAAAATGAACCACTTCACACTTATCTGGGTTGAACTCCACTGCCACTTCTCAGCCCAGTTTTGCATCCTATCAATGTCCCGCTGTAACCTTTGACAGCCCTCCACACTATCCACAACACCTCCAACCTTTGTGTCATCAGCAAATTTACTAACTCATCCCTCCACTTCCTCATCCAGGTCATTTATAAAAATCACAAGTGTAGGGGTCCCAGATCAGATCCCTGAGGCACACCACTGGTCACCGACCTCCATGCAGAATATGACCCGTCTACAACCTCTCTTTGCAAGGCAATTCTGGATACACAAAGCAAGGCCCCCATGAATCCTAAGCCTCCTTACTTTTTCAATAAGCCTTGCATGTGGTACCTTATCAAATGCCTTGCTGAAATCCATATACACTACATATACTGCTCTAAGGGAACAACATTTACAACCCTCCAATCCTCCAGAACCTCTCCTGTCCCCATTGATGATGCAAAGATCATTGCCAGAGGCACAGCAATCTCCTTCCTCGCCTCCCACAGTAGCCTGGGGTACATCTCATCTGGTCCCGGAGACTTATCCAACTTGATGCTTTCCAAAAAGCTCCAGCACATCCTCTTTCTTAATGTCTATATGCTCAAGCTTTTCAATTCCCTGTAAGTCATCCCTACAATCACCAAGATCCTTTTCCATAGTGAATACTGAAGCAAAGTATTCATTAAGTGCCTCTGCTATTTCCTCCGGTTCGATACACACTTCCCCACTGTCACATTTGATTGGTCCTGTTCTTTCACATCTTATCCTCTTGCTCTTCACATACTTGTAGAATGCCTTGGGGTTTTCCTTAATCCTGTCCACCAAGGCCTTCACATGGCCCCTTCTGACTCTCCCAATTTCATTCTTAAGCTCCTTCCTGCTAGCCTTATAATCTTCTAGATCTCTACTATTACCTAGTTTTTTGAACCTTTCGTAAGCTTTTCTTTTCTTCTTGACTCAATTTTCAACAGCCTTTGTACACCACAGTTCCTGTACCTTACCATCCTTTCCCTGTCATTGGAACGTACCTATGCAGAACACCACTCAAATATCCCCTGAGCATTTGCCACATTTCTGCCGTACATTACCCTGAGAACATCTGTTCCCAATTTATGCTTCCAACTTCCTGTCTGATAGCTTCATATTTCCCCTTGCTCCAAGTAAACCCTTTCCTAACTTGTCTGTTTCTATCCTTCTCCAATTGACCACTGTCTCCAAAATGCTCTCCCACTGAGAGATCTGACACCTGACCAGGTTCATTTCCCAATACCAGATCAAGTACAGCCTCTCCTCTTGTAAGCTTATCTACATATTGTGTCAGGAAACCTTCCGGAATACACCTAACAAACTCCATTCCATCTAAACCCCTTGCTTTAGGGAGATGCCAATCAATATTTGGGGAATTAAAATCTCCCACTACCACAACCCTGTTATTATTACTCCTTTCCAGAATCTGTCTCCCCATCTGCTCTTCAATGTCCCTGTTACTATTGGGTGGTCTATTAAAAACACCCAGTAGAGTTATTAACCCCTTCCTGCTCTAACTTCCACACACAGAGACTCAGTAGACAATCCCTCAATGACTTCCTCCTTTTCTGCAGCCGTGACACTATCTCTGATCAGCAGAATACCCAGAGGAAATCCACACACTCACGGGAAGGACGTACAAACTTCTTACAGGCTGCATCAGAACTGAACTCCAAACTCCGAGGTGGCGAGCTGTAATATCGTCGCGGTAACCTCTATGTTACCACGGTGCCCCAGCATGAATTGCAGACTCATACACTCCGAACACATCCTTCAACCTTTTGATTCCAAAGTTGTTATTCTTTTTAATGATTTATCCAGTTCATTTGAGAAGTCGCCTATTTCTGCAGCCTTTCGGTGATTGTAACAAATCGTGCGGTCACATATGAATTTGTTTTTAGCTATGGTGCAGACATAATGCCTGAAGAAATTACAAGGTTAGCTCCCAACCCTGGGCAGGGAGTGGGAGGGAGAGGGGAAGGAGAACGAGGAGGGAGGGGAGGGGAGGGGAGGGGAAGGAGAGGGAGAGGAAGGATGTCGGGGAGGGAGGCAGGGTGAGTGGGGGAGGGAGATGGGAAAGGACATGGAGAGGATGAGGGAGATGGAGGGAGACAGGGAGGGAGAGGGAGATGGAGGGAGAGGGTGGAGATGATGGGGAAGGGGTAAGAAGAAAGGAGAGGTGGAGATAAGAAGGAAGGGAGATGAGGTGGGAGGAGTGAGGGAGGGGAGAATAAGAGCAGCAAGTGGAGAACACAAAGGGATATAGAGAGAGGGAAGAAAAGGAGAGAAGGAGAGTGAGAAAATCAGAATCAGAATTAAAATCAGGTTTAATATCACAGACATCGTGAAATTTGTTATTTTGTGCTGCTGTACAATGCAATACATTAAAAAATCTATAAATTACAATAAGAATATATAAAACATTAATTAATTAAGTAGTGCATAAAGAGAGCAAAAAATAGTCAGGTAGTGTTCTTGGGATCAATGTCCATTCAGAAATCTGATGACAGAAGGGGAGGATCTGTTCCTAAAGAGTTGAGAACATGTCTTCAGGCTCCTGTACTTCCTCCTTCCTTCCTCAATGAGAAGAGGGCATATCCTGGATGAAGGGGGTCCTTATTAATAGGTGCCCCTTGTTTAACCTTTTGAGAGAGAGAGAGAGAGAGGGAGGAGGAGGAGAGAGGGAAGAGGAGGAGAAACACATAATATCAGCAGCATTAACTGAAACAGAAACTGAAATTTGCACGTTATGGCATTACACAACAAAATACTCAACCAAAATCAATAACCACATAGTATATAACAATTGATTCCCAATGCATTGTGGATACTAGTAAATATTCAGAGTATTCCCTTGTCTTTCATGAATATTTACTTGCAATTATTTGCATTGTTTTTTCTGAGTGTGGACATTAAACGAGAGGTAGAAAGGTACTTGAAGTTGGTTGGGAGCAGTAAATCACTGTTTAGTTATTAGACCAGTATTCAGCAGCCCAGACTATCGACCTGGAACGATGAGTTAGAATCCCAGCAAGGCAGTGGGGGAATTTCAGGTCAATTAAAAATATCTGGGATGAAATCGAGCATGCGTACTATTGACCGTGAACTAGATTGTTGTTTTAAAAAGTTCGTCTGCATACAAACACCCTTAAGCAGAGGAAATGAGGTTTCTGGTCCAAATGTTACTTTGGACCTAACACAATGTGTTTGACTTTAACGTCCTTTCAGTAAGACTTTTAGTTCAGGGGACAATTAGGATTGAACAATAAATAGTGACCTTGCTGGTGACACCTACGTCTAATGAATGGATGTAAATAAACCACTGGGAAATTGTGGGCTGTTATGAAAGGTATACCTTCCTGTTAATGCCCCAGAGAGATTCAGTTGGTCCTCAGGACAATGACAACAATTTTAAGGTATTTTGAATCCATTTTTTCCTTCTCAAGCCATTTGAGAGCGGTTGGAGTTCCAGGAGAAGGGAAGGGTTTCAGAGTGACCCAGGGGTGCAGGGACCAAGTTCCCTAAAAGTTACAATATGGGTAGATAGGATGAGAAAAAAGGTGTTTGTCTTCATCAATCAGGGCATTTAGTAAAGGAGGTGGGGACATCGGGGAGACCATACTGGGAGTATTGTGTAAACACAAGAGATTCTGCAGATGCTGGAAATCCAGAGTAATACATACACACAAAATGCTGGAGGAACTCAGCAGGTCAGGCAGTGGGAAAATGCGTATGGAACCAGAGGAAATAGCAGAGGTACTTAATGAATACTTTACTTCAGTATTCACTATAGAAAAGGATCTTGGTGATTATCGTGATGACTTGCAGCAGACTGAAAAGCTTGAGCATGCAGATATTAAGAAAGAGGATGCGCTGGAGTTTTGGAAAGCATCAAGTTGGATAAGTTGCTGGGACCGGAGGGGATATACCCCCAGGCTACTGTAGGAGGCGAGGGAGGAGATTACTGAGCCTCTGGCGATGATCTTTGCATCATCAATGGAGACGGGAGAGGTTCTGGAGGATTGGAGGGTTGCAGATGTTGTTTCCTTATTCAAGAAAGGGAGTAGAGATAGCCTAGGGAATTATACACCAGTGAGTCTTACCTCAGTGGTTGGTAAGTTGATGGAGAAGATCTTGAGAGGCAGGATTTATGAACATTTGGAGAGGTATGATATGATTAGGAATAGTCAGCATGGCTTTGTCAAAGGGCAGGTCGTGCCTTACGAGCCTGCTTGAATTTTTTGAGGATGTGACTAAACACATTGATGAAGGAAGAGCAGTAGATGTAGTGTATATGGATTTCAGCAAGGCATTTGATAAGGTACCCCATGCAAGGCTTATTGAGAAAGTAAGGAGGCATGGGATCCAAGGGGACATTGCTTTGTGGATCCAAAACTGGCTTGCCCACAGAAGGCAAAGGGTGGTTGTAGACTGGTCACATTTTGCATGGAGATCAGTCACCAGTGGAGTGCCTCAGGGATCTGTTCTGGGACCCTTATTCTTTTTGATTTTTATAAATGACCCAGATGAGGAAGTGGAGGGATGGGTTAGTAAGTTTGCCGATGACACAAAGGTTGGAGGTGTTGTGGATAGTGTGGAGGGCTGTCAGAAGATACAGTGGGACATTGATAGGATGCAAAACTGGGCTGAGAAGTGGCAGGTGGAGTTCAACCCAGATAAGTGTGAAGTGGTTCATTTTGGTAGGTCAAATATGATGGCAGAATATAGTATTAATGGTAAGACTCTTGGCAGTGTGGAGGATCAGAGGGATCTTGGGGTCCGAGTCCATAGGACACTCAAAGCAGCTGCACAGATTGACTCTATGGTTAAGAAGGCATATAGTGTATTGGCCTTCATCAATTGTGGAATTGAATTTAGGAGCCAAGAGGTAATGTTGCAGTTATATAGGACCCTGCTCAGACCCCGCTTGGAGTACTGTGCTCAATTCTGGTCACCTCACTACAGGAAGGATGTGGAAACCATAGAAAGGGTGCAGAGGAGATTTATAAGGATGTTGCCTGAATTGGGGAGCATGTCTTATGAAAACAAGTTGAGTGAACTTGGCCTTTTCTCCTTGGAGCGACGGAGGATGAGAGGTGACCTGATAGAGGTGTATAAGATGATGAGAGGCATTGATCGTGTGGATAGTCAGAGGCTTTTTCCCAGGGCTGAAATGGCTGCCACAAAAGGGCACAAGTTTAAGGTGCTGGGGAGTAGGTACAGAGGAGATGTCAGTGGTAAGTTTTTCACTCAGAGAGTGGTGAGTGCGTGGAATGGGCTGCCGGCAATGCTGGTGGAGGCGGATACGATAGGGTCTTTTAAGAGACTCCTGGATAGGTACATGGAGCTTAGAAAAATAGAGGGCTATGGGTCTCCCTAGCAATTTCTAAGGTAGGGACATGTTCTTCACAACTTTGTGGGCTGAAGGGCCTGTATTGTGCTGTAGGTTTTCTATGTTTCTATGTATCAATGGAGGAGAATAAAAAGTCAATGTTTCAGACTGAGACCCTTCATCAGGACTGGAAATGAAGGGGGCAGAAGCCAGAATAGGAAGGTAGGAGGAGGGGAAGGAGTACAAGTTGGAAGGTAATGGGTGAGACCAGGTGAGGGGAAAGGTAGGAGTGTGGAATGCAGTGAGAAGCTGGAAGGTGATAGGTGAAGAAGGTAAAAGGTTGAAGAAGAAGGAATCTGATAGGAGTGTGGACCATGGGAGAAAGGGAAGGAGGAAGGACCCCGGGGGAGGTGATAAGCAGGTAAAGAGAAGAGGGGGGTAAGGGGGGAGCCAGAATGGAGAGTGAAAAAAGAGAAAAGGGGACAGGGGAGAAAATTACAGAAATTAGAGAAAGCTATGTTCATGCCATCAGGTTGGAGGCTAATCAGATGGAATATTAGGTGTTGGCTTCTCCAACCTGAGAGTGCCTTTGTATTCTGCACAGTTCAGGTCACCCAGCTATAGGAAAGATGTCATTAAACTGGAAAAGGGTGCATGAAAGATTCATGAGGCTGTTATGAGGACTGGAGGGCTTGAGTTATAAGGAGAAGCTGGAGGCTAGGACTTCTCCTGCAGTGTAGAAAACTGAGGGTTGACCTTTTAGGTGTGCAGTTAAAGTGAACAAGTATAATCTTTCACTCCAGGGTAGGGGAGTCTAAAACTAAAGGTCACAGATTCAAGATGAGGGAGAAAAGATTTAAAGTAGACCTGGGCAGAAACATTCCCACACAGAGGGTGAAGGGTATCTGGTATGAGCTGCCACAGGAAGTGATGGAAGAAGGTACAATTACAGGCTTTAATGGACACTTGGACAGGCACATGAACAAGAAAAGCTTAGGAGGTTATGAGCCAAATGGAGGCAAACAGAACTAGGTCAGGTAGCAACTTCAGAGCAACAGGGCATCATAGTGGTTAGTGTAACACTATTATTGTGCCAGGTGATGTGGGTTCAATTCCACCGCTCTCTTTCAGGAGCATCCGAGGGAACCCATGCACCACCAGGAGAACATGCAAACTCCACATAGACATAGCTGGAAGTCAGGATCGAACCCAGTCCCTGGCAGTGTAAAACAGAAGATTTACAATTTGCACCACTGTGCTGCCCTACTGTGCGTGCCTTTAGAATAGACTCCTCAGAGGCCATTTTACTAGATACTCCTGTATACCTGCTCATTAATGCAAATATCTAATCAGCCAATCATGTGGCAGCAACTCAATGCATTAAAGCATGCAGACATGGTCAAGATGCTCAGTTGTTGTTCAGACCAAACACCAAAATGGGGAAGAAATGTGATTTAAATGTCTTTGACCATGCAATGATTGTTGGTGCCAGATGGGGTGGTTTGAATATCTCAGAAACTGCTGATCTCCTGAGATTTTCACACTCAACGATCGCTGGAGTTTACAGAGGACGTGTGCAAAATACAAAAGAAAATCCAGTGAATAACAGTTTTGAGGGCAAAAATGCCTTATTAATGAGAGAGGTCAGAGGAGAATGGCCAGACTGGTTCAAGCTGACAGGAAGGTGACAGCAACTCAAAGAACCACGCATTCTAACAGTGCTGTGCAGAAGAGCATCTCTGAACACACAGCATATCAATCCTTGAAGTAGATGGGCTACAGCAGCAGAATACCACGAACATACACTCAATGGCCACTTTATTAGTCACCTCCTATACCTAATAAAGTGGCCACTGGATGTATTTCATGTAGGTTTAAAAGTGATGTTAGTCAGTCTGAAATCAGGGTTTTGAAAATACAATACAATATATATATTTCTTTTAGCAACTCATGATTCTTTGTCAGGATTGAGTGGAGCACTCTAATCTTTCACACACAGAACCAAAGCAATGTGTTTTGTCTGCTCTGGACAGTAATCTGTCTTGGATAGAGACACTTCGTCAGTTTCTCAGGAGAAAAGAGGTTCTACATCCCAAGCACTAATTTATTACTTCTATTTTCAGTAGCCAAGGAACTGCTGGTGTTTTACCAACTCTTTTTTTTTCCCGCTGTATTCTCTGGTGGACATCCCATGGTATTTCTAAAGGCAAATTGAATTTTATACTGACAAACGTGGAGCCGAGAAGATAGTTGCTCCTCTGTTCAAGGCTAAAAGGCAGAATGGTGAATTAACACAGCAGGGGGCTCAGGAGAGTTTTAATTTGCAGCGGGGGAGTGGACCTGGAAGGGGAGGGGAAGATGGAGGAGGAGGAAGGAGTCGCGGAGCATTGAAGGTGTTTTTCAATGAGACCATAGACCATAAGATATAAGAGCAGAATTAGGCTATTTGGCCCATCAAGTCTGCTCCGCCATTTCATTATGGCTAATCCATTTTCCCTCTTAGCCCCAATCTCCTGCCTACTTCCTGTACCCCCTCATGCCCTGACTAATCAAGAAGCTATTAACCTCTGTCTTAAATATACATAAAGACTTGGCCTCTACAGCTGCCTGTGGCAAAGAATTCCACAGATTCACCTTTCACTGGCTGAAGAAATTACCCCTCATCTCCATTCTAAAAGCACAGTCCTCTATTCTGAGGCTGTGCCTTCTGGTGCTAGACTCATCCGCCATAAGAAGCGTCCATTCCACACCCACTCAAAATTCGATAGGTTTCAATTAGGTCACCCCCTCATTCTTCTAAATTCCAGTGAATACAGGCCCAGAGCCCTCAAACACACCTCATACGAAGGAAGCTTGGAGTACATGTGCACATATTCTTAACAGCAATAAGATGACAAAGGTGGCTGTAAGAGCATGTATGATGTTATCTTATTTTAGACAAGGCATAGAAAATAAAACTGTACACCACATTACTTAGACCACTTCTTAGCTAATACATTCAGTACAGTTCTGGTCACCAGATTACAAGGATATAACTGCAGTGAAGAGGATAGAGATGGGAGCTGAGGATGTTGCCAGGATTGGGAAGTTGTTTTAATGACAAAGAGAATGGATAAACTGCAACATTTGATCTGTTTATTGTCATATGCAACAAGGTGTGTGGAAATTCCTTCTTTGCATGAAACTCACAGAGTGTTGCCACAAGAAAGCAGCGCCCATCAAGGATCACCACCATCCAGCCATTGCTCTCTTCTCACGGCTACCATTGGGAAGGAGGTACAGGATCCTTAGGTCCCACACCATCAGATTCATGCTTTTTTTCTTTGCTGCCATCAGGATGGAGGTACAAGAGACTTAGGTCCCACACCATCAGGTTCAGGAATAGTTATTACCCTTCAACCATCAGGCTCTTGAACCGGGATGGATAACTTGACTCACCTCAACTCTGAACCGATTCCACAACCTAGGTATTCACTTTCAAGGACTCTACAAGTCATATTCTCAGTATTATTTACTTATTTATCTATGTATCTATCTATCCATCTGTCTCTCCATCTGTTTGTTTGTTTGTTTGTTTATTTATTTTTGCATAATTTGTCTTCTTTTGGTTGCTTTTGTTCCTGTACAGTTTTGCATAAATTCTTTGGTATTTCTTTGTTTTCCTGCAAGACGAATCTCAGGGTAGTATTATGGTGACATATATGTACTTTCATAAGAAATGTACATGGAACTTTGAGTAAACATAGTAATGATAAGCACAGTGATAATAAATGCAACAATGAATAGCAGATTCAGGTTTATTGTTACTCTCTTTAGCCAAAGTGGTGAACCTGTGGAATTCGTTGCCACAGTTGGCTGTGGGGGCCAGGTCATTGGGAATATTTAATGCAGAGGTTGATAGATTCTTGATTAGTCAGGGCATGAAGGGGTACGGGGAGACGGCTGGAGATTGGGGCTGAGAGGGAAATGGATCAGCCATGATGAAATGATGGAGCAGACTCAATGGGCCAAATTGCCTGATTCTGCTCCTGTATCTCATGGCATTATGGACATAAGACATGAAATTTGTTGCTTTGTGGCAGCAGGGCATAAAAATTACTACAAATTACAATTACAATATATATAAAAAAAATAAATAGTGCAAAAAGACAGCAACATAGCGAGGTAGTGTTCATGGACCGTTCAGATATCTGCAGAAATATACGTTTGTAGATACAGTGCGTCTTTTGTACTGCCTCAGATTGCTTGACCAGCTTTGCAACAGAATGGTGCAGAGAATGTAGTGCAATATCAAGCAGTGTATGAAGATGGAAGAGGTAGAGCATGCACGTAATGCTGCGGTTTTATAAGGTATTAACTCTGCTATGGACAGTCCCAAGCTGGACTGTGAAAGGAGGAGAGTTGGCCATGGGACTAGTAACCCCATCCCATAAAAGCCCACAGCTACAGAAACACCAATGGAAGCTCCAAAGACCTCATTGCTGGGAGAGGAAGGATCTTCACTTACAAGATGTGCTACACCTGGGGACAGTTTGAAAGACAGGCCCAGGACAGAGGACTCTGACAATCTGCTTGCTGCTGTCAGTTCACCCAGAAGGGGTGAAGGGCTTAAGTAAGTAAGCATGTTTATAAAGCATTGGCCAGACCACACTTGCAATTTTGTACCGTATACCTAGGAAAGGATGTGCTGGCGTTGAAGAGGATCCAGAGGAGGTTCACAAAAATAATCCAGAGAATGGAAGGGGATATGAGAAGAGTTTTAAGGCTCTGGCTTGTACTCACTGGAGTTTAGAAGAATGAGGGTGGATCTCATTAACCCCTATCAAATGTTCAAAGGCCTGTACAGAGTGGACATGGAGAAGATGTTTCCTATGTGGGAGGAGTCTAAGACCAGAGGGCATAGACTCAGAATACAAGGACATCCCTTGGGAACAGGTATGAGGAGGAATTTCTTTAGCAAGAGGGTGGTGACTATGTGGAATTCATTGCCACAAATGGCTGCGGAGGCCAAGTCATTGAGTATATTTAAAGTGGAGGTTGATAGGTTCTTGATTAGTCTGGCCATCAAAGGTTACAGGGAGAGGGCAGGAGAATGGGGTTGAAAAGGATAATAAATAAATCAACCACAATGGAATGACAGAGCAGACTTGATGGGCCAAATGGCCTAATCCAACTCCTACTGTATACCTTGTGGTCTGCTGTGATCTGTTAGTTTTTTGTGTGGGGAGGGGTTGTTTTTTGGGGTGTCAATGTTCTTGTTCTGTTCTGTTTGGGGGAGGAGAATTTTGGGGGTGAAGATCAGAATGCCGTCCTTTTTCATGCAGAGGGGTTTGGTGTTTCTCTCTGAACAACTTTCACATTCTTTCTTTGTTTCATGGCTATTTTGAGAAGACAAACTTCATATTTGTATATGGATACATGCCTTGATAATAAATGAAACTTTGAACATTGGAACATGTGTCAGCACCACTGGGAAGGGGATGTGATAGAGATAACTGGTTGAGAAGTCTGATAGCAGTGGAGAAGAAGCTGTTCCTGAGCTGGTCATGCAGATTGAATTCAAAAGGATAAGGTTTTCTATTTGAGATTCATTTCACGCCAGCAAGATGTGAGACCTTGAACTGGGATGTCTGGAGTAGAGACTGGATTTTAACAGATATGTTGGACCATAACCAATTCTGATGTGGAACCCTATTCATTGTAAAAAAAATGTGTTAAACATGGCTATATAAAAAGTGAAGAGAATCCCCTCTGTACACACTCACTTCTTTAGTAGCTGACTGGTGGTTAACTGCACAGGAGCCAATCATTGTACAAAGAGGAAGATTTATATTTAAATGAAACTTACAATATATTTGTTAAAGAAAACTTGAATTAACAGAAAATGCTCTAAACTTACAAAAAGGTTTAAACTTTAATTTCTTCTACATAGTTAAGAAACCACACTTTGAATCTAAATATATAGAAACAAATATTACATTGAATTATTTCAACTCCCTTTTTAATGATTTCCCATTGGAACTCAGCATCAAAAGTCTTAAAATTGAGTTAAGTGTAGTTTACAGATAGCCAGAGGATCTATGCTAACTCTGCAATCAGCTCCCATAAGCTGAATAGAACGATAAACCCAGGAGATGGAAATCCAAAGTAACGCACACACAAAATGCTGGTGGAACTCAACAGGGCAGGCAGCATCTGTGGAGAGGAATAAAAAGACTCAGACTCTTCATAGAGACTGGAAGAGAATGGAGAAGAAGGAGTATAATCTGGAACTGGTTTCTTCCCCTTTCATCAGACCTGATGAAGGGTCTCAGTCCGAAAGTCGCCTCTTTATTCCTCTCTCTAGGTACTGCCTGACCTGCTGAGTTCCTCCAACATTTTGTGTGTGTTAGTCTGAATAGAATCAGTATTGTTGTTCACTTGTGGAAGTTATGTGTGTCTCATTGTAATGAACTGTTCCTCAATGTCGGATCAGAAATCGCATTTAGATTGCAACAGTGCAAAGGAGGTAAAGAAAGCAGGACGCAAAACTGTTTCCTGACGAAGTGCCTCGACCTGAAATGCTAACTGTCTATTTCCCTCCAGAGATGTGTCTGACCTATTGAGCTCCTCCAACATTTTGTGTGTGTGTAGCTCCAGATTTCCAGCATCTGCAGTCTTTCTTGGATCAACAAGATGGAAAAGGCTGTTTCATCAATCCCAGGTTGGATGTTTTCTTATTTCCTCCACTTCAACCATTTATCCTGAGCTAATGACCAAGCTCGCTCTACTTGAGGCTTCCTCAACAAATTCCCAATCAGTCCGAGGGCGTACAGGAGTGCCAACTAGTGGAATGGTGCCGCAGCGACTCAACGTCAGTAAAACGAAGGAGCTTATTGTGGACTTCCGGAAGGGTAAGACGAAGGAACACATACCAATCCACATAGAGGGATCAGAAGTGGAGAGAGTGAGCAGCTTCAAGTTCCTGGGTGTCAAGATCTCTGATGATCTAACCTGGTCCCAACACATCGATGTAGTTATAAAGAGGGCAAGACAGCGGCTATACTTTATTAGGAGTTTAAAGAGATTTAGCATGTCAACAAATACACTCAAAAACTTCTATCGATGTACCGTGGAGAGTATTCTGACAGGCTGCATCACTGTCTGGTATGGAGGGGCTACTGCACAGGACCGAAAGAAGCTGCAGAAGGTTGTAAATCTAGTCAGCTCCATCTTGGGTACTAGCCTACAAAGTACCCAGGCCGTCTTTAGGAAGCGGTGTCTCAGAAAGGCAGTGTTCATTATTAAGGACCTCCAGCACCCAGGGCATGCCTTTTTCTTACTGTTACCATCAGATAGGACGTACAGAAGCCTGAAGGCACACGCTCAGCGATTCAGGAACAGCTTCTTCCCCTCTGCCATCCCATTTCTAAATGGACATTGAATCTTTGGATACTACCTCACTTTTTTCAAATATTCAGTATTTCTGTTTTTGCATGTTTTTTAATCTATTCAATACACGTAATTGATTTACTTGTTTATTATTATTACTTTTTTTCTCTGCAAGATTATGTATTACATTGAACTGCTAAGTTAAAAAAAAAATTCACGTCACATGCCCGTGATGATAAACCTGATTCTGATTCTGAGAAGCAGAACTGGAAGAAGGCATTGTAGATTCTTAGAAACAATACTCATAGAGCACTACAGGGCAGAAACAGGCCATTCGGCCCTTCTAGTCGGTGTCAAGCTATTTTGCCTAGTCTCATTGACCTGTACCTGGTCCATACCCCTCTCATCCATGGACCTATCGATATTTCTCTTAAATGTTAAGAGCGAACCTGCATCCACCACTTGTGCTGACAGCTCGTTCCACACTCTCACTACTCTCCGATTGAAGAAGTTTCCCTCATGTTCCCTTAAACATCTCACTTTTCACCTTAACCTATCCCACCCCACCACCCCATCTCCCCCTCACCGGCCTCCCTTTCCAACACATCACCCTTGCCGCTTTCCATCCCACACCTTTCCTCCCCATCCTACCCCCACCACCATCCTTTCCTCCCAAAACTTTAACCCCATTCCCGTTTGCTCGCCCATCCACACCCTTCTTTCTTCACCTCCACCTCTCCCAGCCACCCCGCCCCTCCCTTGAGTCTGTGGGTGCTCCCGCCTCTTGAATTCGCTTGTCTTACTCTGCCCCGGGATCCGAGTGAGTCTGGTCCCCTCCCGGACCCGGGGAGTCACCCAGCGGCAGGCAGGCAGGCTCTCTGCTCGCCTGCGTGCGGCACTGGTCGGGCTCTGCGAGATTACCATTCTCGCCCTCACCTCCAGGAGCACAATATCCCATCCTCTCTAAATCCCTCACTGTGTGTCCGTGTGCGCTGAAGCCGGTGGATTTATCGCCCCTGTTAACTCTCTAATGGGGAGTTATTTATCTGCCGCTCTGTGCTCCTAAACCACTTTCTGTCTCCCTCTGCAGTCAACATCGGAGATGAAAACGTCTGCTTGACTCTGCGCTTTATCACATGGCGTGGCTCAAGTAATCGCCTCAATCCGATTCAGCTACGCGCCCCCTCTTTCTGACACTCTCCGAATCCTTGCAGGGCACGCTGAAGTGCGGGATCTCTCTCCCTCTTCGATCCATTCAGCGTGCAGGAGGAACTGAGTCCTGAGGGACTGCGTCGCCTTCACTCGGACTCAGGGAGGGCGCCTGGAAAACTTTGGTGGTCGGTCCTGTGTGACGGACTCAGACTTGGCTCGGTGCACTGTTCAAACAGCTCTGTCTGCCTCAGCGTCTTAAAACGAGAGCACCGTTAGGGGGACGGCTGCACAGAGCCGGAATGAACCACGCCGAACCGCTGAATAAACAGCAGCTTTCGTGGGGAAAATGTCGAAAATGTTCCTCGCCCCTCGCTCTCTCTGAGTTAGGGTACCACTCTGGGTATCAACACAAGTAGAAGGGGCCAGACCCAAAAAATTGTCAACTGGAGCGCTCCTTTTTTATTTATAAATATCTCAGCAAGACCGAATTAAATGAACAACACACACAAAAATGCTAGAGGAACTCTTCAGAACGAGATCTGATGAAGGGTCTCGACCCGAAACGACGACTGTTTATTCCCCTGCATAGGTGCTGCCTGACCTGCTGAGTTCCCCCAACGTTTTGTGTAGGTGTTACTCTGGATTTCCAGCATTTGCAGAATCTCTTGTGTCACGGAAATAAATGAGCCTCGTTTGAAAAACATTCTGAACCTCAGTGTATTTACAGGAATGTGACGCTTTAGGCGCGTATTTAACATTAATTATTTCACGTTGTCGCCGAATTTTTTTGCTTGGAAATTTTGACCGTCGCAGACAGTTGTTCATGTTTTCAGCCAATAACCAGAGGTGAGGATCTTGGCCCCCGAAGGTTATTTCCTGATCTCCGCCATTCTCGAGATTCTGGAACCGCAGAGGCAAAGGCTCCAGAGAGTGCGGGGGAAGACCCGCAGGCTGCGTGCTGCCGACAGAGAGCTGGGATCCCAATCTTGGCATCCACAAATTGGATCCGCAGCTGGCCGTTCGGCTGCCTGGAGTCTACCCACATTCCCAACATATCATTTTAACCCTTGCGCCACCTTCCTGCCTTTTGTTTTGCATTTTAACGCATTTTTAGGTCCCTGAACATTTTCCAGATTTGTTTGCTTTTCTCGCTACAGACGCTGCCCAGCTTGCCGCGTGTTTCCAGCATTGTGCTTCATTTCAGGTTTCCGGCATTAGCGGGATTTTGCCTTAGATAATTAATGCCCACTTTTCGACGTTATTGACACCAATATATCAAATGACAATGAACCGTGGTATTTTAGATCATACCGTGGCACGGGCGTTTTACTGGTTTGAAGACGCCGTTCAGAGGAGTTAATTGGCTTAGTTTTAGGTCAGCTGAACCCTATTCGCTCCTCCTCACGCCTTTTACAGAGATTCCATTCCCCCACGTTGGACAACCCGTTTCCTGTATCTAGACTTGAATTTGACTTGCTTCCTTTGAGACATACACCACCACAGCGAAAAAAAACAAGGTCCTTCGGCCCATCCAGGCTGTGCCGAACTCGTCCCATCCGTCTGCATACAGACCATAGTTGAAATCGAACCCGCATCCAATACTTCCATTGGCAGCTCGTTCCACACTCTCGCCACCCGCTGTCTGAAGAAGTCTCCCTCATGTTCCTCTTAAAATTTTCACCTCTCACCCTTAAACTATGATTAAGTCTCACCCGACCTTAGTGGAAAAAGCCCACTTGCATTTACCCTATCTTTTCCCCTCAGTTTTGTATACCTTTATCAAATCTCTCCTCATTCCCTCGTTCTCGTACGCTCCAGGGAATAAGGTCCTAACCTATTCATGCCTCTCTCAAGTCCCGGCAAAATTCTTGTAAATTTTCTCTGTACTTTTTCAATCTTATTGATATCTTTCCTGTAGGTAGGTGATTAGAATTGTACACCGTACTCCAAATTAGGCCCCACGAACGTCTTAACATAACTTCAGCTTTGCAATAGAAGTAGTAATTTCGAAACCTGGAAACGAAAAGTGACAGTTCTGTCGATTATTACATTTAGAAGGTATTTACCCGCGCGCACTCTTGGAGTGGCGCTCGACGAGATCTGCCCTACAGGAACCGGGGCCTTTTTAACCTGTTTGTTGAGCGTAATTCAACCTAGCTAACAGAGCACGGAGGTGCATTACACTGCATTACCAACCGGCGCTTAAGTTGCTTCAGCAGCTGAAACTTGTAAAAACACACACACAAAAAAAAACACTTGTAAATAGTTCTTCGGCGCGCTAGAGCTGCGTGGAATGTCGATGCAAGTGGACATCTCTGGCGGTTGAGCTGTGGAGACTCGCCTGCGTTTCTTGTGCGTGATAAATTGTAACTGTGCTGGGCCCTGATCGCCCTTGGTGTGTAGAACGCGGCTGCAAAGTGAGCCTAGAGCTCTGGCTATGAGAGTAACCTTCTTAACGACGGCACCACTAACCCAATGCTGGCACCGTCATTGTCCCTTGACGTCACGCAGCCAGCCCGGCTCTCAAACATGTCTTTGTTATTTCAGAGGCTTTCCATCTAAGGGAACAAGAGTAGCCCGCAAAAGCCGGATCAGACTCACCGTGGAGCTGGTCACAGTCTTCTAGGTACGGGCAAATTCTCAGGAACCGCGGAGTCAACCGTAATAACGCAAGCTCTCTGCGAACTACTCCGGTTCGCAATCTTGAAGGGAGTTTTTTTTTTGCGAGGGGAGGGGGAGAGATTTATTCACCCGCTTTAAATAATGCCCCGCGCGAAAGTCTTTAACAAAACAACTTGCATTCTCATCTCTTCTAAGTTACTAAATTGCACCTAGGCGAGATTCCTTAGCGATTTTGTAGGTGATTTATTTTGGAACCCCCCCCCCTTTTTCCCCATCCAACACCCCCATCCCAATCACGACTTAATTTCCGGTCGAAAGGACAGACTCCGGAGCGCTCTGTAAATTGTTGTGTAACCTTGGAAATGACAAAATGAGAAAGCGAGTGAGCCAGCGTCGCCCCCACTGACTCCTCTTCCTTCTGCTTGACGGTGTGTGGGAGATCTGGGACAGATTTTGTCAACAGCCACCAAGAATGGCCCTTTGGTAATAGAATAGCCGATGTAATTTGACACTTCAACTTGCTCGCTCTATGTGAGTTGATTCACTTACTCACGCACTAACATTAAGTCGCCGCTTTCTCTCTCTCTCTCTCTCGCTCTCGCATTTTTTTAAAACTGGGGGAACACACGGAGCAGAGAAACACCGACGCCTCCGCAAGGAATTTCTCATTCCGGAGCTGTGATATTCTGTAAGTAAGTTTCATGTCAATTTCTTGGCATTTCACACCTTTTTTTGTCTCTGCTCGCTGGCTGGAGGAGCCTTTGCTCCCAGTGTATGGGTCTGCCACGGGCTCTCTCTAGTGGAACAATGGGGGTCACTGATACAGAAAGCAGTTAAGGAGACGGTTTGCTCTCTCTTCTCTCTCTCCCTCTCCCCCCCTCTCTCTCTCTATTTTCCTCCTTTTATTTTGCAGGCGCTGGTTGTTTGGCGGTCTGTTTAGTTCTCGCCGAATTCCAGACTCCTTCTTATTTTTCACTCTGTTGGCATGGAATACACGCAGATAGGGAATCGGGTACAAGGTATTCTTTGCCCAAGTCCCTCCCTTGTGCTGGGAGATCTTTGGGGAGTGAAAGGCAAGCAAAGTGTTTGGCGTGGATTGAAGCGACTTTTATACATGGGATCTTTGGGGAGGGGGGCTTCCGTGCAGCCTCCTGGTCAGGCACAATCTACTGGTCAGTTGCGAGTTCAGCGTAGTTTTTGTTAAAGGAAAAATATGGTAGAGAAGTGAACGTTTTTTTTCCTCTCTCCCTCCCTCTGCAAATGAGAAGCAGTTGAGACTTGGGCCTCTGAACAGGGCAGGAAGAAGGAAGGACTGGTGTACATGTGTCCAGGAAGCAAGGAGCAGGGAAACAGCTCACACACACACACACACACACACACACACAGAGAAAGGGAAAGATAAGAGGCAAATAAGAAGAACTGGCCAGTTATGCTTTCTTACCACTGTCACAGTGGAAATGGCAGAGACACTTCAGGTTATTGATGTTGCTTACAAGAATAGCGAAACACTAAAGGAATGTAATATTTCAAGGATATTAAGATGTTTAAAAATATCACTTGTGCTGTATAATGCCTTAGAATAGTTCGGAAACAAATGATCTTTTGTACTTGTAATTGTAAAATTGAAATCGGTTTAATGCTAACTATTTCATGTTTACCTTTTTAAATTTCAAATGGAAATTTGGTGGCATAAAGTAAAATTTTTTGGTTTGTTTTTATTGTGCGTTGGTCTTTTTGGGGTTTATGTACACGCGCATCTTGTTAAGATAATTTGTGATGCTTCAACAGTTCAGTGAATATTAAGTGTCGGGGAAATTGATCCTCAGTTTCCACTGTGGCCCGTGAATCTGATGTACGGCTGTCTTTTGAATTCATTGAGACGAGAAAGAAGCATTTAACTTAGCGATTCCAACAAATATTCCATCAAAGGCAGCCTCAGTGAAAGAGAAGGTTGTATGACCTGGAGGATCTTCTGGGCGCTGCCTTCTTCGAGATTGCTCTTCCGAATTGTCCATTAGGATTCTGAATAGACATCGTTGTGCATTAGTCTGTTTCAAGTGCTCCCCAGTCACAGGGGCTCAGAGGGCTGGTGATGAAGGGTATCGATTAAGGAATGCATTGCGTTAACTGACCTGAGTTAGATGCTCGAGCGTTATCAATGGATGCACCGCCGTGACCTCGTCGGAGATGTTGAAATGCCCCATAATAAACAAAGACACAAAGCAACTGAAATCTGCACTGGAGCACGTGCAAGCCCGTGTCTCCGGCAATATTATCTGACACGAGGAAGAACTTGTCTTTAACTATAATTCACCAGGGTGTATACCACACAAGGGTGCACACATTGCTCTTCTCTTGGTGATATGTGGCATGGGTTAACATGATCTTTGACAGGATGGGGATGGGAGGGGCCATATCCCGCAACTCCATTCACAATGCGCAGCAAGATTTGCTCCCATATGTGCTGAATTTGGCTTGTCTTGCATTGTAGGTAACTGAAGTATAATTGGGTGGTTAGCAGAACATAGTACATTACAACTGAGGACAGGCCCTTTCACCCTGATGTGCCAACCTTTTAGTTTTGGTGAAATTGTTGCACATCTCTGTGCCTTTGTCAGTACATACCATATATTTCCTGCAGTATGGTTTTGAGCGTAGAACATTACAGCGCAGTACAGGCTCTTCAGCCCACAATGTTGTGCTGACCTCTTACCTACTCTAACCCATTCCTCCTGCATGGCCGTCCAGCTTTCTATCGTCCATGTGCCTCTCTAAGAGTCTCTTAAATCTCACCAATGTATCTGCCTTTACCACCACTGCTGGCAGCATATCCCACACACCCACCATTTTCTATATGGAAAAAAAACTTATCTCCAACATCTAACACACTTTCCTCCAATCACTTTGAAATTATGCCTGCTTGTATTAGTCTTTAAGTTTCCATAACTTTTTTTGACCAGTTAGGGCTGAGCTGAACCTCTGAACCTGGAGGACTGGTGAACCACTCTCAGTATGGCCTCTACCCTTTGACTTGTTTGGCATGGGTGACCTACCAAGGCTCTGACTCTAGTCAACATAGCTCTCCAGATCATTGAGGCACATAAGCCTCCAAACCCTACGACAAGGTAGTGGTCCTCGGAGGATTAGTCTCTAAGAAGTTATGATAGAATACTGGGTTATCCCTGTGCCTGGAACTCACAGCCCAATGGAGCTAATTATTGCTCTGTATCTTTGCCTACTAAAGACAAAATAAATAAGTGACATGTGACCTAACTGTTGGAAGATGTTTAGCATAGGGTTAAGTGAAGTTGAGTGGAGTGAGGTTTGTCTGAGATAAGCATTTGGGGCAATGTAGGTGACAAGTTGCATCTCTATCTGGTATGAGATCAGCAGAGCGTCAGACCAGAAGTCCCTACAAAGGACTGTGAGAATGGCGGAAAGGATCATAGGGGTCTCTCTACCATCCAGTGGGGACGTATATCAGGAGTGCTATGTATACAGGGCCTTTGGTATTATCAAGGATCCCACCCATCCATCCAGCATCCTCTGAATTTCTACCATCAGGCAGGAGACTCCACTGCATAAAGACAAAAACGGTCAGGATGGGAACAGCTTCTTCCCTCAGGTCTTTAGGCTTCTGAACTCCCTGCTGCATCATATTCAAAGAATCACCAGTTAATTTGTTCTGTATCCTACAATATTTAAATTTTGCACTTTACCTTGTTTTTTCATGCGTAATTCATTTGTAGCTTTAATCCTTACTTTCCTAAGTTATTATGTGTTGTATGTATGTTAATGTGTACTACTCTCCTTTGCACCCTGGTCTGGAGAAACGTTGTCTCGCTTGACATGTATTTAGTTGAATGACGATAAACTTGACTTGACTTGAAGTTGCTGTAACTACACAGACAAGCAGAAATGTTACTGGAGTTGCATTTAGTGAAAGATGTCGAGTCATGTTATTTCGATAGATGGTCCTGCCATAAAGACAATCAGGAGTTTATCTCATTTGAGAGGGTATTCTATGTGGAGCGGCGTCCCATCAGTAAGTGGATGGATATCAAGGTGAATGCATGATTTGTGATGGATATTTATAAATACAATCAGCAGGCGCTGAAACCACTGGGTCATAACAGATGGCCTGGGTCAGGTACAGATGTATTTGTGTCATAAGTTAGTTCAGGGTCAAGAGGTGCACTAATGATGAAACTGTGAGTGTGCATTTAAGATTCGACCTGCTGAAGGTCTGACATGTAGAGGCCTGTAATGTATCCCCTGACCATCTGGTCCATTGTATAATATAGTCTGTGTGCTTGAGGTACTGTCTCTCCAGACACGCCAGCCCTACCAGGTCTTGCGGAGAAATGACCAGTGGTGTTAGGTTGCTTGGGTAGGGGACAGTGCCCTTGTGGGATGAAGGGTTGGACCTGTGCCACCTGACTGATATGCAAATCGATGCATTTTAATATCTGATGTTGAGAACAGGGCAGCTGGTGTTTACGTTCGTCTCCAGCAACCAGAGGTGGAGACGTGAGGAGGTTATAATGTTTGACTATAACATTTGAAATGTTGTCACTTAATGTTCTGTCTCCACAAATCACCACCACAGTGGATTTACGGGCCATGTAGCCGAGAGTTTTAACCTCTCCAAAGAGTTATTCCTGCTGCTCGTTGATTTTTTTTTGGCAGTCAGGGTGGGAAAACAAAGGTATTATGCACTCAACAGGTCATACAGACACTGTGGAGATAAAAGTAGTTAGCAGTTCAGGTCAGTGACCTTTGGTCAGAATATGGACAAGCTGGGAGAAGTTGTTGAGAAGATGACACAAGGACAGAGAGAATCTTGTGGGACTGAGAAACACAAAGGGTAGTGGGTGAAGGAGGTAACATCTCGATTTCCAAGATCTGGGCATCTCTTGTCAGCATTCAATGCACATTCATAATTGCCCATGTGGAAATGATGCTCAGTTGCCACCTTGAGCTACTTGGTCCTTCTGGTGGAGATAGTCCCGCAGCACTGCTATTAGGGTGTTCTGGAATTCAGGCTCGATGATAATGAACATACAGCACAGGGAGAGGCCATTCAGCCCACAGTGTTGTGTTAAACCACCTAAAAAGTAAATCAAAACTCCCCAAAAATTAATCCCTCCACAATGTCCATATCTCTCTATCTTCCTCACATTCATGAGCCTGTCTAAACAGCTCCTAAAAGCCTCTAATATATTTGCATCTACCACTATGCCAGGCTGCACATTCCAGGCATCCACCACTCTTTGAGTAAAAACTTAACTCTCGCATCCCCTTTGAACCTCTCCACTCTCGTTTTCAATGCATGCCCTCTGGTATTAGACATTTTTACCCTAGGAAAAAGATACACCCCGGGAAAAAGATCTATGCCTCTCATAATCTTATAAATCTCTATCAGATCTCCCCTCAGGCTCCGCCAGTCCGAGAAAACAACCTAAGTTTGTCCAACCTCTCATGATAGCACATGCCGTCTAAACCAGGCAGCAGTAATGTACCCGAACATCTACTGCCCTGTCCTTGGTGGTAGTAAATAACAAAATATATACCTGTGGGATCTGGTGAGGAGACGTTTGAAATTCGCAGAACAGAGAGAGAAAACTAAACGCTGAAAATCCACAGGGGCACAAGCATATCTGAAATATCTGAAACTTGTTTCAGACCTGCAGGTGCCCTTTACTCATTTATTCCAGGACTGTTTAACATTGTCTCCTCCTGCTGCATTGCCTTTGAAGGTGTTATCTCCTTAAGCAATGTAGAAACCGGCAGAAGTCTCTATTTCACAAGATAAGTTGGTCACCACCAGTCAGCCAAATGAGTTCCTGCCTCTCCCAGCCGTAAAACTGCACTGCCTCCCATCCTTATCCCAAGTGACTCCAATGCATTCTCTAAGTTTCATCGGATCTGCTGCATCTGAATTATCTTTCATCCCTCAAGTACAGTCTCCTCATCACTAGAGTTGATAATACTCTCGGTCCCTTCTGTCCCGTTCCTCAGCTCCTGCCCCTCCTCCACCTAGGACAGGTTCTCCCCTTCTCTTCATCTTCTACCCTAAAAGATCTTCCTCCATGAGTTGCAATACCTCCAACCTGATGGATCACGTCCGCCATCTCATTTCCTTCTCTGCCTCCACTCCATACCCTCTCCCCGTGGGGAAACTGCTAGAGAGCAACCACATTTCCTTTTACCTTTTCCCTTCCTAGGCTCAGGGTCCCAAACACTTTTTCCATGTGAAGCAGGGATTCACTTTTTCACTTGCATGTTCCTCACTCAGTGCAGATATCTGGTGTCCTTTACATTAGAGGAGCCAAATGCAGCAACTTAAAATGGTGGTAGCAACTCTGGAGGGAAAAGGATAGTCAACATTTTGGGTTGAGACCTTCCTACTAGACCCAGCAGTCTAGATCAGGGGTTACCAACCTTTTTTTTTATGCCATGGACCCCTACCATTAACTGAGGAGTCCACAGACCACTGATTGGGAGCCCCAGTTGAGATGAAGGTTTTTGGTCCATTTCCCAGCCGGATGCTGGCTGACCTGCTGAATTCCTTCAAGGCCTTTTGTGTAAATCCACTTTTTTTCTTCTCGCTCTTCTACTTTATCATTGCCAGTTTTTTCACACCATTTATTTTATTTAGAGATATAACATGGTAACAGGCTCTTTGGCTCAATGAACCTATGCTGTCCAATTATATTCACGTGATCAATAAACCTACTAACCCATATGTCTTGGGCACAAAGAAGAAAACCCAGAGGAAACCCATATGGTGATGGAATAAACATATAAACTCCTTAAACAGACAGCAGAGAGAAATGAACCCAGGTCACTGGTACTGTAAAGTGCTATGCTAATTTTTATGCTACTATGCCGACTCCAGGGTTGTACCATACTCAGGTACATTTTTGTTTTACACTTAAGCCTTCCTCGTCTTCTCTGCTGGCACCATCATTGCTTGTGTGTTTCAATCACTCCTGACCTCGACCCTATTAGATCTTCCCTTTGGATGTCTCTGCCCTCTTTTGCTGCTACTTAAAGATTTGCTTTTTCCTTCAATTTTTTTTTGCAGTTTGTGTGAGAAGTCATGGGCCTAAAATGTATTTCTTTCATGGACAATGCTCAACCTGTTGAATATTTGGAATCTTTTCTTTTATTCAAACTGCCATGAGGGTTCTAAAGGGAATTCACGAAAGTCTTCAGAAAGATAGCACAGTAGCATAGCAGTTAGTGCACTCACTTTACAGCACCAGTGATCACTGATCAAGGTTTGATTCCCACTGCTGTCTGTAAGAAGTTTGTACGTTTTCCCTGTGACCACGTGGATTTCCTCCAGGTGCTCCAGTTTCCTCCCACATTCCAAAGATGTGCAGGTGAGGGTTAGAATTAATAAGTTGCAGGCATGCTCTGTTGGCATTGGAAGTGAGTTGTAGGCATGTTCTGTTGGCATTGGTAGTGAGTTGTAGGCATGTTCTGTTGGCATTGGTAGTGAGTTGTAGGCATGTTCTGTTGGCATTGGTAGTGAGTTGTAGGCATGTTCTGTTGGCATTGGTAGTGAGTTGTAGGCATGTTCTGTTGGCATTGGTAGTGAGTTGTAGGCATGTTCTGTTGGCATTGGAAGTGGGTTGTAGGCATGTTCTGTTGGCATTGGAAGTGGGTTGTAGGCATGCTATGTTGGCATTGGAAGTGTGGCGACACTTGTGGCTGCCCCCAGCACATTCTCGGAATGTATTGGTCATTGACGCAAGATGACACCTTTCACTGTACATTTTGATGTGTATGTGGCAAATATTAATCTTTTAAAGTTAATTTATGGCTTATTGCTTGACCTAGAGATCTCCATAAAAGCCAAGGAATTATTACCTGATGTGTAGTCACACTTATAATGAAGTAAATCTGTTGGCAAAAAATGAACAGCAAATTTATTGGAATGAGACCACTCTGTCCATCATATACGTGTCATCAAAAATATGTCACCATCCTAATCTGTTTTTGCCTAGTTTGGTACTGAACTGTGCTGTTTAAATTCATTAAGGATCCCTCCTTTTTACCCCTTTCAGTTAGCATGTTCCAGACTCTTGGTGCCAGCATTTGTCATCGTACCTCCTTCAATCTCTCTACTCATTACATTAAGTCGCTCAGTGGTTAATGACCCTGGGAAATAGATCCTTCATGTCTTATCTAGTCTATTCATAAATTTTATGCTTCCAACTCAGTTTCTCCTCTGCTTGCTCCTCTGATACATATAAAGCAACCACACTAGTTTATCCATTCTCTTTGTTATGAAAACAACTTCTCAATCCGAGTAATATACTCAAATCTCCTCTGTTTCTTTTTCACTACAGTCATACCATTCTTGTAATCTGGAGATGAGTACTGTACTGTATATATTAGAGGAACTGGCATAACTAATGTTGTATACAATCTTATTTTCTATGTCTTGTCTAAAATAAGATAACTTCCTGCATGCCCTTACAGCCACCTTCGTCGTCTTATTGCCATTAAGAATATGTGCAGTCCTTAGTAAGTGCGCATCACTATCCTCCATTAATGCTTTTTGTTTTTTTAGATAACAGAACTATTTGGTTCCTTTTCCACATAATAGTAGCATTGGAGGGCATCTTGCTGATTCACCAGTTAATTTTTGGCTTCTTGCTACTGCCCATTATGCTGCTGGCATTTAGGGCAGCAATGAAGGTCCTCCATCTCTGGTGTTGTTCAGGGCTTCCTTCATCATGTCAGTAGTGTCCTCTCACTTTTTGCTACTGTCAGTCATGCTGGTGGAGGCTCAGGAATACCATTGCGCTCAGATGTAGAAGGATTCTTCATTGCTGTTTCTGGAATAATTTGTTTTACCAGCCACGGTTGTTAGCCATGAGCTGAACCGCCGAACCTGGAGGACCAGAGGACCACTTTCAGTCTGGCCTCAACCCTTTGAACCAAGAGCCAAAGCATAAAGCACTGACTTTAGCCAACATAGCTCTCCGGGTCATTGAGGCACACGAGCCTCCAAACCCAACAACAAGGTTGTGGCCCTCTTAAAAGTTAATTTTTGGAATGTAAGGGTTATCTTTTCAAGAGGGTTTGGATATTTTGGATCTGAATTCTATAGAGTTCAGCAAAATAAAGGGTAACATTACGATGCTAATAGGGCTTGGGTGTAGAGATGTTTCCAGCAGGTGGAAAGTCAGAAACAAGGGGACATAGCAACAAAGTAATGGGCTGGTCATTTAAAATCAGTGCATAGAAGTTTCCTAGAACTTTGTGAACCTAGAATTCTCTGCCCATGAGGCCTGATCATTAGATAGTTGTAAGAAGGTAGATAATTACTTTAAAGATCAAGGAATTATGGGTATGGGGAGCTGGCACAGAAGCAGAGATTAGCCATGATCACACTATATTCTGTTTCTCCCTCTACAATCGCTGCTTGACCTTCTGAACATTTTGTGTTTTAACACTTCCCACACTATAGGCATCCGTTAGTCTCATGAGACCATGGATTTGCACCTTGGAAGGTTTCCAGGGCGCAGGCCTGGCCAAGGTTGTACGGAAGACCGGCAGTTGCCCATGCTGCAAGTCTCCCCTCTCCACGCCACCAATGTTGTCCAAGGGAAGGGCACTAGGGCCAGTACAGCTTGGCGCCGGTGTCGTCGCAGAGCAATGTGTGGTTAAGTGCCTTGCTCAAGGAGACGACACGCTGCCTCAGCTGAGGCTTGAACTAGCGACCTTCAGATCACTAGACTGATGTCTTAACCACTTGGCTGCGCGCCAACACATCCCACAAAAGGAGTCTGGTGAATTTTCCACAAATGTGTAGTGCTATTTGATAAGCTCAAGAGTTTCTGGAAATGCTGTAAATGTTGAGCAACACACACACAATGCTGAAAGATCTCAGAATTTTGATGAAATGCTGAACTCAGCATTCTGAAGTCTTGATGAAGGGTCTCGGTCTGAAACGTTGACTTCCATGGTTGCTGCCTGGCTTGCTGACAGCTTTGACAGCTCTTATCTCCTGAATACCTGCCAACAAGTATTGCTCCTGGGGACTGCATATTGAGCTAACTGAATCAACCCTGTGAGAAAGTAATGGAATTGTACATCATCAGGGCAACAGAGAATGAAAAACTTGGAATTAAAGTAACATTGGATCAAGAAATTTGGATTGCTGTGGGAAAAACTCATCCACATCACCAATGCCCTTCAGTGCTGTCTTGCCTGGTCTGTGCTTACCAATGTGCTTCACTCTTGATTTTGCTGTGAAAAGGAGCAAACGCGGGTGGACATTCAGCACTGGCATTGAGAGTAGATTCCAGTTCCCATAAATGAATTACAAATGGGCACCACTGTGCTTCCAAAGGTCTTTCTCAAGTGCCTGTGGAGTGAGTACAATCATACCATATGGTTTTTACTTCAGTTGGTGGGTTGTGATCCTAAGTTAATAGATGGTTTGAAGAGCATGAAAAGTGTTAGAACTTGGGTTCGGTCAGTTTACTTTAGAAATTAGTTGTCTATTCAGAATGGAAATGGCTGCTTTAGTTTTCTGTGGGGTAGGATTGTTTGTACAACTGAATCACAGGCCATATGGTCATTCAGCATTGACCAGGAAGCCCTGTTTGCTAGATATAGCTTTGGTATCTTGAGGATGTAATTTCAAAGAAGTGTTGGTGTTGAATCATTAACACTTTGATATCAGTTCCTCTATGGGGCTACCCTGATCTCAGGAGCCATTTCCTGCACGTAACCAAACATAACTCCAAAGAACTGTGCAGAAAGATTGGGCAGAAAGTACCTTCTGCAATCAAATAAACACCTTGTATACAACTCAGTGGTACAATATCTTGCCGGGAGCCTGAGGACTTCCCTGAACTGAAGAACTCTAGCTTAGACAGTGTGGTCATCTGAAGCACAAAAGGTGCTATAAAGCTTAGCCTAGCTATGACTGTGAAAAACCTGATTAAGCCACGGGGCAAATACTGTGCACGGTGGCGTCTTGGAATTGCTTTATTCTTGTAATTTAAGACCATAAGACATTGGAGGAGAATCAGGCCATTCGGTCTGTCGAGTCTGCTCCACCGTCCCATCATGACTTATTTATTATCCCAGACATGTATCTTAGTACAATGAAATGCTTTTGAGTGTCATCCAGAGAGATCACACCAGAAATACAAGAGATTCTGCAGATGCTGGAAATTCAGCCTAACACGTGCAAAATGTTGGAAGTACTCAGCAGGTCGAGGAGCATCCATGGAGAGAAATAAACAGCTGATTTTTCAGGCCGGGACCCTTTGTCAGGACTGAAAAGGAAGGGGGAAGAATGTGGGGGAAGGGGAAGCTGATAGGTGCTGGCTGAAGCCAGGTGAGGGAGGAAGGTAGGTTGGTGGGGGAGGGAGAATGAGGTGAGAAGCTGGGAAGTGATTAGTGGAAACGGTAAAGGGCTGAGGAAGAAGGAACCTGATAGGAGTGGAGAGTGAACCATGGGAGAAGGGGAAGGAAGAGGAGGAGCACCTGTAGTGGGTGGGCGGGGTGATGGGCAGGTGAGGAGAAGGGAAGGGGTAAGAGGAGATCTAGAATGGGGAGTGGAAAAGGAGAGAGGAGGGAGGGGGAGAAATTACCAGAATTTGGAGAAATTGATGTTCAAGCCTTCAGTTTGAAGGCTACGCAGACAGAGTATGAGGTGTTGCTCACCCACCCTGAGACCGTTCCATACACAAGTACTGTACAACAAAGTAGTAAAAAAAGAAAACAGAATGCAGGACATAATTTTATATTCACAGAGAATGTGTAGAGCAGTACAGAGAGACAAAGTGCTAAGGATATGAGAAGGGCAATAAAGTGGTTGGAAGACCTAAAATTAAAGCTCTGAAAGTTTCATGTAAAAGATGACACCTTGACTCTTGTGAGAATGAAATTCACAACTTTGGCATTTAGATGGCCAATGCCAACCCATGCCAACTATATGCCCACTGAGACAATTTTAGGGGCTCTTAAATTCCTGCTAAGTTCTGCGTGCCACAGTGTACACAGAATTTGATCACTCCTAATCTGTGAGATCTTTTCATTTTCATGAATATGTCTGTGAAACATCTCCAAGTATTAGTGGTAGAGATTTGATACGTCCTCTTCAAAAAGACTAGCCTGTCCTTGCAGTGTTTAGAAAGCCCCAACATTGGCTTCACCTTTTATATCTGGTTCAGTGGTCCTGTCTGAAATAGTATTTGAGTGTGCATATCCTGAATAAGAATCAGAATCAGGTTTAGTATCAAGTGAATATGTCGTGAAATTTGTTGTTTTTGTGGCAGCAGTACAGTGCAATATATAATAATAAAAATTGTGAATTACAGTAAATATAGTGTTCATGGGTTCAATGTACATTGAGAAATCGGATTGCAGAGGAGAAGAAGCTGTTCCTGAATCGTTGAGTGCGTGCCTTCAGGCTTCTGTAGCTCCTCCCTGATGGTAGCAGTGAGAAGAGGGCATGCCCTGGGTGAATGGGGTCCTAATGATGGATGCTGCCTTTTTGAGGCATCACTCCTTGAAGCTATGAAACCTAGTGCCCAAGATGGACCTGTGATGTGTTTCTCCTTGAACTTCAGTGATTTCTCAGCTTATCCATTGAGGAAAGGTAGTCAAAGTTGAAAGTGTTTATTGTCAATATGCTTAAGTACGTGCACAGATGCAGTGAGAAGCTTACTTGCGGTAGCATCACAGGCATATAGCATGAGAGACAGAACACTGAAGAGTAAAATAGAAATTATACAATAAAGAGCAATTGGAGCAAAAAATGTCTATTACAGAGCAATGTGGTTATGACATTGCTATACCGAGGCAGTGCTTCGGGTTGTGGAGTTTGGTTTCACAACACTGGGATACGTCCAAATGGCATACAACATTTAGAATTGCAGACATAGGGAGATGTTTTGCAATTTAAACACATTTTGAGAGATTATGGCATGCTTTTAACTGTGGGATAATTCTGTTTCTTGTATGGGTGCTCCGCTTAGCACACCGAGACGCTTAGCAATCTTAGTGGTTTCATAGTCCCTTAAGTGTAAGTGTGTGTTTGTGGCACGGTCGAAGATTCAAGGCCGTGTCTGCTGGCAAATTACAGTACTGTGCAAAAGTCTTAGGTACATACATCTAGCTTGGGAGCTCAAACCTTTTGCACAATACTGTAGTAATGTTATGTATCGCACTGTACTGCTGCCACAACAAAAAATCATGACATGCCCAAGTGTTGATAAACCTCATTCTGATATGAGTCTCTGTTGTGGACTGAGAGTGGGAAGGGGGGGCAGGGAGGGGGGAGTCATGGTTGGGAAAAGGGGAAGGGAAAGGGGAGAGAGCAGGAGGAACCAGAGAGACATTCTGTAATGATCAATAAACCCATTGTTTAGAATCAAATGATCTTGTCTGGTGTCACAGTGCTGGGCGTGTTAGCACCCTTACCAACACCTCCTTCCCCCCCCCCCCCACCACACAACTGTTACTTTCACTCTTTCTCTGTCATCTTTCCCACAGCGCACCATCCTCGCCATCCCCACCATCCTTTGCTCCCGCCAGATTTACAAACTTGTTCTCTGCTCCGCGTTGGTAAATACCGTACTGTACAAAAGTCTTAAGCACATATGTATAGCTAGGGTGCTTAAGACTTTTGCACTGTACTCTAGGAACAGAATAGTTGGAATTGATAGGCTGGTTGGAAGCGAGGGACCTCTGCCCGGTCTGCAGCCACTGCCTTTGTTTATCAGAGGTTTTGGCTGGAGAGGTACTTTTGAGTAACTAAATAAGAAATGTAAATGTTCAAGTTAATCAGAATCAGGTTTAATATCACCGGCATATGTCATGATATTTGTTGTTATGCGGCAGCAATACAATACGTAGGAATAAAAACTGTGAATTACAGTAAGTATTAATGTTAAATTAAATAAGCAGTGTAAAAAGAGTTGTGAGGTAGTGTTCATGGGTTCAATGTCCATTCAGAAATTGTATGGCAGAGGGGAAGAAGCTGTTCCTGAGTCATTGAGTGTATGTCTTCAGCTTCTGTATCTTCTTCCTGATGGTAGCAATGAGAAGAGGGCATGTCCTATGTGACGGCGGCCCTTAATTACCTCCTTCTGAAGGGCTGTGGAGGTGGATTGTGTGCATTGGAATTAGTGAGATCTACATTTGCTTGTAATTGTGACTCATGACTATCATCAGAACCTGTGCAGTTTTGCGTTCCCCATCCTATAAGCTCTCTGGTTGAAGCATGTCACATAACCTGTGACATCGACTATCCCTCTGTCTCGACAGATGCTGCTTGACCTGCTGAGCTCCAGCAGCTTGCTTTGTGCTCCATGTTCCAGCACCTGCTGTCTCTTCTGTTTGCAGGCGCTCAGATTCAGATTTATCACATGCATTTCGAACTGCTTCATTTGAGTTAACAACCAACACAACGTAAAGGTGTGCTGAGGGCAGCCAGTAAGTGTCAGCACAAATTCTGGCACCAACATAGCATGCCTACAGTGTTCTACAGGACAACACACGCAGCAACACCACAACAGCAAAACAAGCTCCTTTCCTATCCCAAGGAATAGTTGCGTTCATGAGGTTTGGACAGGGCGATAATAATGAACTCTTGAGCCTCTAAATTGAAGAGTTTCTGGGTCTGATCCTCTGATTCTCTTTGGGAGGATCTCAGTTCGGACAATGTCCACGATTTCTTCCCCCCCCCGCCCCCCCAAAAATAAAACAGGCCTGAAAAGGAAACTAGAGAGTTTGTAGTTGTGATCTACACAAGGTACATGCAATGTTAGTATTCATTGAGACAGGATAGAATATAAAAGCAAGGATGTAATACTGAGGCTTTACAAGGCATTGGTCAGACCGTATTTGGAATATTGTGAGCTGTTTTGAGCACAATATCTGACATATGACTGTACTGGCACTGGAGGTGGTCCAGAACAGGTTTATGAGAATCTCTGCAATGAAAGGGTTAGCATATGAGGAATGTTTGATGACTCTGAGCCTGTCCTCACTGGAGTTTAGAAAAATGATGGGGATCTCATTGAAACCAACTGAATATTCAAAGGCCTGGATAGAGTGGAGGTGCAGAGGATGTTTCTAATAGTGGGGGAGTCTAGGACGAGAGGGACAGCCTCAGAATAAAAGGATATCCCTTTAAAACAGATAGGGAGGAATTTCTTCACCTAGACGGTGGTGAAACTGTGAGATCCATGGCCACAGACAGCTGAGGCAAAGTCATTGGGTATATTTAAAGTAGAGGTTGATAGGTTCTTGAATACTAAAAGTGTCAAAGGTTATGGACAGAAGGTAGGAGAATAACGTTGAGAGAAAAAATAATCAGCCATGATTGAATGGTGGAGCAGACTATATGAGCCAAATGGCCTAACTCTGCTCCTTTGTCTTATGTTCTTATGGTCATATCTGGGGCAGCACAGTAGCATAATGGTTTTCACAGCGCTGTACAGTACCAGCGACCCAGGCTCTATTCTCGCTGCACTCTGTAAGGAGTTTGTACATTCACCACATGACCTCGTGAGTTTCCTCCGACACTCCTAAGAGATACCGGTTGCTATGTTAATATGTCATTGTAAACTGTCCCATGATTAGGCTAGGGTTAAACTGAAGGCCGCTGGGCGTCATTGCTCAAGAGGCTGGAAGGGTCTGTTCCACTCTGTATCATAATAAATAAACTTTGGTTCAAACATGACCCAAGGAGCTCATTCCCCCTCTAAGTCCCCAGTATCCCTCAGAATCTTGTGGTTTTCAGTCAAATTCCTTCTCAATGCCAATCTTTTATAGTGAGGGTATGGCTGGGACTGAGTTGTTATTAATTCTGCATGAGGCCACGCTTGAGATGTGTGTGTGAATGAGGGAGGTGTGGCAGTCTGTCGGAGGGTGGCTCCCAGTCCGACAGCCAAACCTCCTAGAGTTCATGGAGAACTCCAGCAAGAAGAAGTGACAACAAAACTGAATGAATGACTCAGTTTCTTTTGTTTAAGAACCTACAGTATGCTGTGCCTGCCTGACATCGAGCAAATCAAGCCAATGACTCATGAAGCTGTGTTTCTATTCTCTTTGCATATAGGAATAACAAATTTTTGTTTGCTTCGTGGGTGGCATGGTAGCACAATAGTTAGTGCAAAGGTTTACAGAGCCAGCGATGACTGGTCAAGGTTCGGTTCCTGGCAAGGTCTATAAGGAGTTTGTATGTTTCCCCCGTGATCACGTGGGATTCATCAGGGTGCTCTGGTTTCCTCACACGTTCTAAAGATATATGGGTTATTAAGGGTTAATGAGTTGTAGGCATGCTAGTTTGGGACCAGAAACATGCTGACACTTGCAGACTGCCTCCAGCTCATACTCAGACTATGACGGACGTGAGCAACGCGTTGCACAGTTTATTTCGATGTACATGTGACAATTAAAGCTATCTTTAAGCTGCTGCCATTAACCAATAACCATGACCTTCAGCATCATCGAGATCATCTCTCGTCCAAGGACCCCACGCACTGAGGACAGAGGAGATCTTCCTAGGCAGAGAGTGAGTCAATGTTCACTGTGAGGAGCTCAGAACATCTCAATCCAGACTTTGCCCTTGACATGAATGGCCTTGTCCCTAAACCATCAACTTTATCGATGACAGTCTTGCTATCAACCCAGCATGGCAAAGGTTGGATAGCCCATCTGATAGCACTGGAGCTGAGGAACGCCATGCTCAAGTTCTGTAATCTGGCAGACCTGTTTTCAAGTTCAAGTTCAGTTTATTGTCATTCAGCGGTACACATGTATATAGCCAAACAAAACATTGTTCCTCTGTACAGCAATGCACAACACAGTGCATATAACTCACACACGTAACACGAGTAAATTAAAAATAAGGCGCATTTATGACACAAGTTAAAAAGTAAACAGTATGACAGTACTGGTGCTTCATGTGTGATGAGATCTGGGGGATGGCAGAGAGTTCAGTAGCCATATGGCCTGGGAAAGAAGCTGCTTCCCATCCTAATAGTTATTGTCCTAATGCTACAATACCTCCTGCCTGATGGGGGGGGGGGGTGTCAAAGACATTGTTGGACAAATGGGAGCGATCATTGACGATGCTAAAGGACCTGCATACACAGCACTCCTGGTAAATATCTCTGATGGGTGGAAGAGAGAGACCCTGATGATCCTCTCAGCAATCCTCACAATCCTTTGTAGGGACTTGTGGTCAGATGCCTTGCAGTTCCTGTAACAGACTGATGCAGCTGGTCAGGACATTCTTAATGGTGCCCTTGTAAAAATTGTTTACAATGGGTGTGGGGGAGCCTCACTCAAATAATGTCAGGAATTGGAGATGCTGCTGTGCTTTCTTGACCAAATTGGTGGTGTTGAGGGACCTGGTGAGATTTTCTGTTATGTGCACTCCCAGAAACTTGGTGCTGCAAACCCTCTCCATGGAGGAGGTGTGTATGGGCAGTGAGGAGTGGTCAGACTGCGCCTTTGGTCTTGTCAACATTGAGATTCAAGTTGTTGTGTCACACCATTCTGTCAGCCACTCTGCCTCCTCTCTGTACACTGTCTCATATTGTTGTTGATGAGGCCACCTACTGTTGTGTCGTCAGCGAACTCGATGATTCAACTTGAACTGGATCTAGCAGTGTAGTTATGCATCGGCAGTGTGAGTGTGCAGCCCTGGTGCTCAGTGTGATGGAGCCAGAGATGTTTCTGCCAACGCAGACTGACTGTGGCCTTTCTGTCAAGAAATCCAGGGTCCAGTTACAGAGAGAGACGTTGAGACCCAACGCACAGTAGCAGGCCCTTCTAGTCCAATGAGCCCACGCTGCACAATTATACCCATGTGAACAATTGATTTATTAACATGTACATCTTTGGAATGTGGCATGAAATCAAAGCACCCAGAGGAAGGCCATGTGGTCACAGGGAAAACATCCATACTCCTTACGGACAACAGCAGAATTGAACCCGGGTTGCTGGTGTTGTAATAGCATTATGCTAACTTCCTTTTGAAGCAAGTCTTTCATCTGGATTCCTTTATCTAGAAAAGATAGGTTGTGTCAACTGAGCTCATACATGATTTTGGAGTGAGGGAATTCAATGCCATTCCAGAACTGTTGAAGAGAACTTACAAGCCATGATCTAAACCAGTGGCTCCACCACGGAGAATCACTTGCAGACTGGGGCAAGAAATGTTTCATCACCTCGCCATCATCTTCTCAAGTTTCCTCACTGCAATACTATATCCCTCTTTCAGCGCTCACACTGGTGTGGAATGAATGTGCGGGCTGAAAAGGGAGTTGTTCAACCACCACCTCCATTCCAGAAGCAAGATTGTCCTAGCCTTGGTCATTGCTAAGAAATGGGCAATGACTTGCCAGACACACAATTGGAGGTGTATCTCCAAGTCATTGTGGGTTCTTTCACTCTTCTGGATGCCTTGTGTAAAATTCCTTCTCCTGTATGCTTGAGAGTTGTTATACCAACTTGAACCCGTCACTTGATGTTCGTCCCACCCCTGGTCCACAAACAGACCTTGGAAAACGTGGATTTCCAAATCTTGGGGGTCACCTGCTGAAAAACTGGTAAATTAGTTTATTATTGTCACATGCACGGAGGTACAGTGAAAAACTTAAAAGTTCAAGGTAACTATTATCTAAGTACATACACTAAATACAAGAGATTTGATGAAAAGCTACACACAAATAAAAATTAACATTCAGTGTGCAAAAGAGAAACTGTGAATACAAAAAAAAGGTAAATAAATAATAGAGAGCATAAGCTGTAGTATCCTTGAAAGAGAGTCCATAGGTTGTGGAATCAGTTTAGTGTTGAGGTGAGTGAAGTTGTCCACGCTGGTTCAGGAGCTGGATGGTTGAAGGGTAATAACTGTTCCTGAACCTGGTGGTGTGGGACCTAACTTGTCTTGCATGCCACCCATTTCATTTCATCAGTGTATTGAGGTAGTACAAGGGGAAACAGAATGCAGAATAAAGTGTTATAGCTACAGAGAAGTAAAGTGGAAGGCCAGGACGAGGTGGATTATATGGTGAAAAGTCCATCTTAATGTAATCTTAAAACAATGGGATAAAAATTCTCCTTAAGCCTGGTGGTCTGTGTTTTCAAGCTTTTGTATCGTCTGCCTTCTAGAAGGGAAATGTCCCGTATAGTAGAGGTCTTTTATGTTGGCTGCTTTCCCAAGGCAGTGAGAAATGTAAGCAGATTCAACACTGTCTCCCGTGTATTGGTCTAGCCTTTAGCCTCTGAGGGAGTCTTAGAATAAAACTTCAACCTCAAAACTTGAGCATACAGTCTATCAGAGCAGTGATACACCCATGGTCCTGTGTGCTTTTGGAGATGTGGATAACAGATTCCTAGAGGGACACTTGAGAAGATATCTCTGCCAATTTGCCACAGTAATCTTCTCACACAGCTAGGAAACACTTAAAACTGCAGATGCAGGAACCTGAAGTAAAAAGCAAACTGCTGGAGGAACTCAACTGGTCAGGCAGTATCTGCGGTGGGAAGCAGAGCGCTACTGTCTATTTCCCTCCACAGTTGCTGCCTGACCCATTGAATTCCACCAGCAGTTTATATATTGCGCGTGAAGTAACCAATTGTTTTAACTAGACTCAACATTGGTAATGACATAATTTTTAAAAATTCAACTGAAGTTCATTCACTGCTTGATCCATTCAGTGTTGTTCAAGAGTTCCTTACATACAGTTTAGAACTTAGAACCTAGCTTAGGCCCATTGGTCCAATACTACTGTGCTGACATTTTAACCTGCTCTAAGATAAATCCCAAAGAAGGGTCTCAGCCTGTTTTCATTTCCACAGATGCTACCTGACCTGCTGAGTTCTTCCAGCATTTTGTATATGTTGCTAAGATAAATCTAACTCTTCTCACCTACCTAGCCCTCCAGATTTTTTTTATCATCCATATGCCTAAGTGTTTCTTAACTGTCCCCCATCACCCAGGATATGCCTTATTTTCATTGCTACCATCAGGAAGGAGGTACAGGAGTTGAAGACACACACTCAACAATTCAGGAACAGCTTCTTCCCCTCTGACACCAGATTTCTGAATGGACATTAAACCCATGAATGCTACCTCACTGCTTTTTTTTGTTCTGCGCTACTTATTTAATTTAACTTTATATTTCTTATAATTCACAATTTATATTATTATGTATTAGTCATAGTCATACTTTATTGATCCTCAGGGAAACTGATTTTCGTTACAGTTGCCCCAACCAAGAATAGAGTATAAATATAGCAATATAAAACAATAAATAATTAAATAGTAATATGTAAATTATGCCAGGAAATAAGTCCAGGACCAGCCTATTGGCTCAGGGTGTCTGACCCTCCAAGGGAGGAGTTGTAAAGTTTGTAAAGAATTACAATGTACTGCTGCCACATAGCAACAAATTTCATGACATACATTCAACCTGATTCTAATTCTGATTCTGATATCTGCCTCCACCATCACTCCAGGCAGGACTTTCCATGCACCCGCCACTCTATGTGAAGAACTTAACTCTGACTCCCCCACCCCTATACATTCCCCCAATCACCTTAAAATGATGCCCCCTGGTATTAGCCACTTCCGCCCTGGGAAATAGTCTCTGGCCCTCCACTCAGTCTGTGCCTCATATCAACTTGTACACCTCTACCAAGCCGCCTCTCATCCTCCTTCACTTGCATGCTAATTCTAGTGCAGCCACAGTCCCAGGCACTGAGATCCATTCTTTACAACAGGTGGCTGCTGTCCACTCAGCCACTGTGTATTCAAGGCACGGGCATCACAGCGAGGCCTGCATTGCCCTCACTCACACCTCCCCCACCTCCCTCTGTTGCAAGTCCAACTGCATTCACGTCTCACAGGAGCCTCTTCAACTGGGTGACAGGCAGGCAGTAATGGTGGCTAACTTTAAACTGTTAAGCAAAAGCTAGTTTCTGTTGAGTGAAAGCTGGTTATCATCAGTTATGCATACTATACCTTCACTTCTGTTACAGGAGGCGCCACTATAGCGTAGCGGTTAGCGCGATGCTCTTCCAGCTCGGGTTATTGGAGTTCAATCCGGGTGCCGTATGTAAGGAGTTTGTACGTACTCCCTGTGACCGCGTGCGTTTCCTCCAGGTGCTCTGGTTTCCTCCTACAGTCCAAAGATGTACCAGTTAGTCAGTTAATTGGTCATTGTAAATTGTCCTGTGATTAGGTTAGGGTTACATAGGTCAGTTGCTGGGCGAGGTGGCCCATTAGGCCAGAAGGGCCTGTTCCCTGCTGTATCTCTAAATATAAAAAGAAAAATAAGGATGTCATTTGGGTAAAAGACAAGGAACAGTATAATGTACCGTTAGCTAACTGTTTCAACTTTTAAGCAAAAGCTGGTTGTCAGAAGAGAATCTGCCACCTTTTACATACTATACCTTAATTTTTTATATATGTGAGAGAGTAATTGTTATTGGAACTGCTACAATGCACCTAGCTCTGCCTAAAACCACTTCAATGTGCTTCCACTGCCATACAGAGTTTGAGCAGGGCTTTGAATAGGTGCTAGCTTGTTCACAGTGAGTGCACTTTTCTGATGATTATTGTTTAGAGTCTTTAACTACAGGGTAAATGCTAATAGAGGGTTGAATCCAAACCATTATATTTGTTCCCTCTATTAAGAAATATATTTGTTGTGGCTACTCCTGATTGTTCCTTACTAATATCAGCCCTAGCTATCTATAATTTTCATTGTGGACTTTAATACTGCATCTTGGCACCGTTGAGGACAGAGTAGCACAGGTTAAATCAGTCCCCTTCTTGAAGATTGTTATTGTCTCAGAGCATTAGACATAGTAGCAGAATTAGGCTACTCTGCCCATTGAGTCTGCCCCACGATTCCATCATGCTTGATTTATTATCCCTCTCAACTCCATTCTCCTGCCTTCTCCCTGTAAACTTTGACCAAGCACTTATCAACCTCTGCTTTAAATATACTCAATGACTTAGCCTTCACAGCCATCTGTGGCAATCAATTCCACAGATTCACCACCCTCTGGCTAAAGAAATTTCTCCTTATCTCTGTTCTAAAGGGACACCCTTCTATCCTGAGGCTTTACCCTCTGGTCCTAGACTCCCCCACTGTAGGAAACCACCTCTCCACACCCACTCATTCAATATTCGATAGGTTTCAATGAGATCCCTCCTTATTCTTCCAAACTCCAGCAAGTGCAGGCCCAGAACCATCAAATTGCTCCTCAAATTTTAACTATTTCGTTCCCATTCTTGTGAACCTCCTCTGGACCCTTTCCAATACTAGCACATCTTTTCTAAGATAAGAGGCCCAAAACTGCTCATGATACTCCAAACGTGAGCTAACCAATGCCTCCTAAAGAGAAGTTTGGATCAGTACATGGATGGGTGGAGTATGGAAGAGCATGGGCCAGGTGCAGGATGAGGATGAGGCAGAATTACTGATTGGCATTGACTAGGCACGCCAAATGGCCTGCATATTACATTTAGAGATACAGTGCTGAACGGGGCCCTCTGGTCCAATGAGCCACACCACCCAGCAACCCAGTTATTTAACCCTATCCCAATCACAGGACAATTTACAATAACCAATTAACCTACTAACTGGTACATCTTTAGAGTGTGGGAGGAAACTGTAGCACCCAGAGGAAACCCACATGATCACGGGAACAATGTACAAACTCCTCACAGAGGGTGCTGGAATTGAACTCCTAACTCTGCCCCGAGATGTAATAGCATCGCACTGAATCCAATGTTATGTGCTGTGGTACTCTATGACTCTACAACTGGGAGGCAATCATTTCATTAATGGTCTGGATTTTAATGAATCTCAAATGGAGTGGTGTGTGTGGGCTGGTATAGGCTTTGCCCACAGAACTGCATTGGCAGCTGTGAAAGGGTTGCCTCCAGTCTGGCAAGCTGCCAGGGTTTAAAATCTAATCAACATTTTAATTATTACATCTTAAAATGAAAGAAAATAAATTAAGATTTTAAGTGTTAATTGTTTTTAAACTACTAATAATTTGAAATAAAAACTTATTTCATCCTAACTCATCCAGAATCTTAAGTTCCAGTTGAAGTCAGCGGGCTTGTGGATCAAAGTTCGAAGTGAATTTACTATCAAAGTACACATCTGTCACAATTTTCTGGGATTCTTTTTCTTGCAGGCATTCAGAGTAGAACCATGAAATACAATAGAATCTGAAAAACTACACACTGACAAATAACCAATGTGGAAAATGAGACAAACTTGGTAAATACAAAAAAAATATAATAATAATAAATGAATAAGTAAATAATACTGAGAAGATGGGGCACTATGGACTCACTTTCAAGGCCTCCATAGAGTCCTTAGGTTGTGGAATCAGTTCCGTGTTGAGGTAAGTGGAGTTATCCACGCTAGTTCAGGAGCCTGGTAGTAAGAACTATTCCTGAACCTGGTGTTGTGTCCTGCACTTTTTCTGATGACAGCAGCGACAGGAGATCATGGCCTGAATGATAGGTGTTCCTGATGATGGATGTTGCTTTCTTGTGGCGGTGCTGCTTGTAGACGTGCTCAGTGGTGGAGAGGGCTTATCCTGTGATGGACCGGACAGAAGTTTCCTGAGGTAAGTGAGCGGGGAATCTCAGCTAGACTGGTTCATAACTGGATACTGCAGAAAGGACACAGCCAGGAGAGGGCTGGAGGAGCTTGGCCGTTAGGTTTGGCATTGCACTCGAGTCCAGAAACTGATTGGGACTGAGGCTCAGAAATGCTAGCAGATGCCAGCAAAACCATGGCCCTTTTTTCTTACTTCCTCTTTTCAAGGTCAGGACATCGATGGACATACTTGTCCCAGTGAATATTTTATTCACCTTACCCCTTGGGTTCTCTGTCCACCATGCCAACGGAAAGTTGTAGCAACTGAACAGCAGAGCCACCTCTGTCTGAACACTGCAATTACACCGTTTTATCTTCGCATAGGAGTTAACTGTGGACTGGTTGGGGTTGGAGGTTGAAGCAGAGGGTAGTTCTACTGGTTACATCAGGTTCGTGTGGCCAATTCTGTCTTCTTTTCGAATAATTCCTCTTTTCACTCCCAGCTGGCTTTGTGGCCTGCAGTCAAACAACACAGCACTAAATTGAACTGAACATAGCTAGACTGTTTCATGGACTCTGCGGTTTGATGTTTAATATTCCGTTGCTACTCCTGTTTTTTTTGCCATTTGCATGATTTGTATTTTGTCGTGCGTCAGGCGTTTGATGTTTTCTTTGAACGGGATCCATGGTGTTTCTTTGTTTTATGCCTGTTTGCAGGAAGACAAATCTCAAGGTTATATTCTGCATACGTACTTGGATAATAAATGTTCTTTGAATCTTTGAATCTTGGCTTCATCTGTTCTTTCTTGAGGATCTGTGTAAAAGCCTGCACATTACTGAAGGATAATCTTCTTGTTAAATCGGTGCCAGTTCTGGATTTGGAAAATGGCAAAATCTACCTAAACTCTCCGGCTCGTAAGCAACAGAAATAAGCAGCACAGACAAATTGCTGGAGGAACTCATTAAGTCAGGAAGCATCTAACAGTTGATGTTCAAAGTAAATTTATTATCTAACTACGTATATGTCATCATATACTACCTTGAGATTCATTTGCTTGCAAGCATTCGCAGTAGAATAGAGAACTACAGTAGAGTCAATAAATGGAATTGGGCAAGACCATTCATCAGAACTGGTTGACTGCATGGCTTCCTCTGGATGCTGCTGTATCGTTCCACAGTCCAAAGACGTACCGGTTCATAGGTTAATCGGTCATCGTAAATTGTCCCGTGATTAAGCTAGGGTTAAATCGGGGGGTGCTGGGTGGTGTGAATCAAAGAGCTGGAAGGGCCTATTCCATGCTGTATCTCAATAAATAAATAAAAGTATTTGTTTGGCCCGAGAGATCGACTGTTTAGTTCCTCCATAGATGCTGCCTGCCCTGCTGAGTTCCTCCAGTAGTTTGTGTTTGTCTTGCCTTAGGTTTCCAGCATCTGCACAATCTCTTGTGTTTAAGAAACATGTAACATGTTTTGTCAGCGTAGGGGATTTTAGAAAATGAAGTGACATTCAAGCTTTTTAACAGCTAAATTTTATTGGACATTAAGCTCACTGCACTTAATTAAGAATTGTATTTGCTTTGTTTTGGAAATTGTGGCTCCTTAGCTATCTGTAGGGGTCTTCTGTGTTCAATGGAGAGAAAGACGATAAAAATGGCGCAAAGCTGACAGCTTGTGGGCAGTAAATGAAGACGGCAGAGGCAGGCTATGTATTGAGTGGAATGTTGTAAACTGAGCAGCCCGAGATAACCCTGTGTGTAAATCCCAACAGCAAACAGCCTTTGCTCGGCAGGTAACAGGACACAATAGCAGCAGAGGAGCAGACCCTTCTTCCTTCCCCTCCCTCCCCCTCCCTCCTCCCTGCACCCCTTCACCCTCTCTCTGTGTGGCCAGAGGTGAGTCCGCCCAAGGACTGCAGTAACGCTGTGACAGGTTCTGGGTGTTTAAACTCAGCTGTTGTGAGGATATTGAGGTTCAGTGCTATTTTTTTTCAATGGATATTAGATTATCAATACTGTACAGTGCTCCTGGGTGGCTGCTGCTGACAAGTGAGATATGGTATTATGTCCTCAGAGACGTTCTCCTCATAAGCACTGCAAGACCCGCAGAGAGCTGGGATCAGCTGAATAGGGTTTATTATTTTAACTAGCATCCCTGGCCATTTGCAAAGGCAGCTGATGTGGGTCGGCAGTGATGACCTGCGTGCGCTGAGGGCCCCCATTGTGCCTGTAGTACTGTTCATTGTCGCTTCACAAATGTGCATTAATACAGGAAAGGTTTCTGACACCCGGCTCTCTTTCATACAAGGCCCTGGTTGTCTCCCGGCAGTCCTGTTTCGGTTTGGAAAAATACCCCTCTGATTCCACCTGCCTCCCTTTGACAGTCTCATAATAAAACTGAATCTGACTACTGACTGGTGTATTTTTCTCCCGTTCATTCAAGTGGACCAGACACACACACAGACGACGAGCGTGTGTCCATCTCCCCTATTTCCCGCACATCAGCCCTCACCCTATCCTTCACCGTCATGTCACAAGCCTCCATATCCAGTATGTCATTCTCCATAGCTTCCACCATCGCCAAAGGGATCCTATCACGGGGCACATCTTTCCTCTGCTTTCTCTACCTGGCACACTTATCCATTTGTCCCTCCCCACTGATCTCCCCTCCTGGCCCTTATCCCTGCAAGCATGACAACTGCCTCAGTGCATCTGCCCCTCGTGCTAGGGTGAATACCCCCTCAGCTTGGGTGAGGCTAGAAACTAGAGGTCATATGTTTAAGGCAGTTGGTAAAATATTTAAGGAGAACGTGAGGGGAGGGGTTTGTCACTCAGAGGATGGTGTGAGTGTGGAATAAGCTGCTAGCTGAAGTAGTAGGTGTGGGTTTGATTGAAACGTAAGAGAGGTCTGGGGAGAGGCATGGTGCAATATAGTCCCACATGCAGGAAGATGCAGCTAGGCAGTAGAACAGGTTGGCACAGATAGATGGACCAAAGGCCTGTTTCTGTGCTGTAGTGCTCTTTATGTTAAGGCAGTGTCTCTCTGCCTTCTTGTGTGGAAAGACCATTGTGTGGAATGTCTATTGAAGAGAGTGGAACTCATTCCTTCGTGCTGTGGTTAATATTATTTCTCCATTGACATTCTCCTCATTTGATTCAGATTCAGATCTGTTTATCGTGTATACATTGAAATATGCAGGTCAAATGCATTGTTTTACGTTAACAGCCAACACTATGTAAGGATGTGCTGGGGGCAGCCCACAATTATCAGCTCACATTCCAGCACTGACACAGATTGCCCACAACATTCAGCAGAGCAACGTAAGCGACAACAGTGAAGCCCCTTTCTAACCCTCCCTTCCTCTCGCCCACCCACCAACCCTCCCCCCCCCCACACACACACACACACACACACACACACACGCACCCCTACAACCCGAGCACAACAAGGAAGGCTTGCTATGGATAAATAGCCTGCCATCGAGCCAGCAGGATACCAACGACAACTCTTTGCTCACACTTACTGGATTCTATTTAAGATGTGCCCCAGGTTCGCACAGCCAAATCCTGAGCAATGCTGCTCGGGCCAGAGGAGCCCATCAGGCTGAGCAGCCACTGTGGTGGCAGCGGAAGAACTGCCAAAGTTCCGGGTAGGGTTTCAATCTGAAATGTCGATAATCTGTCTCACCCCGCGGATGCTGCTCGACCCGCTGAGTTCCTCCAGCAGATTGTTTTTTGTTCCAGGCTGTTTATGCTGGGTTAACATATCACATTCCAGCCAGGGAAATTTAACAGAGTTCCTTGAGTAAGGAAATAACAACCCATAAAATATTGGAAATATTCAGGACATGCCGGATGTGAGGTAATTTTACCCCAGAGCTCCAGATGCAAAATACAGCAGATGGAATCAGAAAACTTACAAAGCGAGAGACTTTCTCCCACCACTACTAGAAGTTTATTTAGAGTTACAGAGCAGAAGCAATAGCAGTTAACACAAATGCTATTACAGCTCAGCGTGGCAGAGTTTGGAGTTCAATTTCGGTGCCACCTGTAAGGAATTTGTACATCTTTCTCATGAATTTGTGCTCCAGTTTCCTCCCACATTCCAAAGATGGGTTGCTGGGTGGTGTGGTTCATTGGGCCAGAAGAGCCTGTTCCGTACTATACCTCTTTTAAAAAAAGCCCAGCAACCCGCCAGTTTAACCCTAGCCTAATCACAGGACAGTTTACAATGACCAATTAACATGCTAATCTTTGAGCTGGGGGATGAAACCTTCGTTGTCTCGGGGCGAATGTACAATCACCTTACAAACAGCATCAGAACTGCAATCCGAATTCCGGAATGCCCGGAGCTGTAATGACGTCATGCTAACCACTACGCCACCATGGCGCCCTGTTTTATTTATTCTTCACATTCTCATTTCGTGCTGGAGTATGCGGGGGGCAGCATGGTAGTGCAAGCTCTTTACGGTTCTAGCAATCACTGATTGGAGTTTGATTCCCACCGCTGTCCATTCGGAGTTTGCACATTCTCCCTGGAAATGGTTTCCTCCCACGTTTCAAAGACGTGCGGGTTAGGGCATTGGAAGTGTAGCAACACTTGCGGGCTGCTCCCAGCACAATCCTCGCCAATTTGCTGCACACATCGCATTTCACTGTACTTTTGATGTACTGTACATGTGACAAATAAAACTAATCTTTATCTTTAATATAATCCTCCAATTATTTGATCTCGCCCATGCAGTCAGGCTAAAGGCTGAAGTACCAATTTATTTGCCTCGGTGACCCTGCTGGAAGTGGGTCAGCTGCGGCTGTGTTCCACTCCACCCTGGAGGGGTATTGTGGTGGTGATGGATGGTTCTATTGAACAGGGTCACTTCCATTAAATATATAAGATTCTTCTGTGAACGTACAATGGAGGATTATTCACCTGCGACCTGACTCGGATCCTGAAGTGACTGGTTTTCCCTCCTGCGCTCGGAGAAAGTCTGAAATTTCATCCTAAAAAATGAGCAAGGTCGCACCCACTTTTGTTACTGGTGGGCTCTCTGATTTACAGTTCAAACAGTATATTTTGAGCTGAATTTATGGGATAGCCCTTTCCAAATAATTTTTACTCAGTCAAATAGCTAATCAGTCAGGACTTTAAAGATCAGTAGGTTGTACACATCTAGCTTTTATTCCCATATATATTAAGAGTTGTATTAGGTGCACAGGCAGTTTACACTCCAGATATTTTAAGACTCGTTTGGTTTGGTAACGTGAATTGTTTTCTTCTATAACTGACTCTGGCATTCCAATGTTCAAAGTTCCCCGACAGAACACCAATCAGACTGCATCACCTGACCGTTTGTTTACTTACTGTTTAGACTTTGCCGTCCAGAGAGGACCAAAGTTCCACTTTGACTGTGTAATTCGTTGTATGAAATACCATTCCTCACTCCGCATTTCTGCTAAATGGTTTGGGAGATCTACTTGTATGTATCTTTTCTACAAGCTAAGGTGCTCTTTGTAAACTTTGAGAAGCGTCTTCCTATACTTGAAATGATCATAATACTCACACTGTTTCACCCTGGTTTGCTCATTATTTTGTGCTGTAGAAAATTCCTACTGTTCAACTAGTTAACTGCATTAAAGTCTGTAATATCAGCATTGTCAGTTTCTCAAAATCATAAATTATGTAGTCCAAATGTGAAGCTTATCATACATGATTGTCAAATTCTGTCTTGTTATTAATCCCCATGCCTAAATTTAAGTGCTCAGCCTGCGAAGAGACTTTGAGTAAAAAGCTTTGGGTCCTTTTCCCTTGGACCATATATTCCCTTTCACCTGATCTTGGCACATTAGGTACCAAGTAGGTGTGCTGTGCACACAGACATCTCGTTTGTATTCAGCGATTCTGACATGCGTCACCACCTTTGCATGAATATTCCTCAAAGGCAAAATCCATCAATGCACAGAGGCTGCCTTTTCACACTGCAGATGATTTACTTAAGGTGATTTGTGTTACATTTCCATGGTCCCAAAGTGCTTTACGGCCTACTTTTTTTTCCAAGCACAGTCGCTATTGTAATTTAGGAAGGCCCAGACCCAGTCTGCTCAGACTGAGTTCCCACAGAGAACAGTGTAAGAATGGCTAGATAACTCCCTGTAACCTTCTGGGCAGAGATCACCCGTGCACTGGTCTTAAACAACTCACAAAGTTACTTGAAATTTTGCCAAATGTCACTTGAACCCTGACACAGCTCCATGAGAGATTAACTCCCTCTGAGAGCAGATTGCCAGTTTACCAGCTGTGCTGGTTGAGAACATCTTCACAATTAGTTGCTCTTTTAATCCTGTATCTTTTGTTTTTAGGTATTCCTGTTGGTTCTTATGTAAATTTGTTTTTACCTGGTAGAAGGTAGAATGCTTTTCATTTCCCTGAGTTGTAATTTGAAATATGGAGAGATGGATAACTTGATTTCTATGGAATTTGCATCTTGTGGTTTCTCAGCTAGATTTTTCAAGTGTGGGAAAATGAAATGGTTTCTACTGCAAGCACCCATTGTGTGTGTACCAGGCCCTCTCAGATACCAGGTGTAGATCAATGCAGGCTGTGATTATAAGACCCTATTAGGCCATTCAGCCCTTTGAGTCTGGGTCTACCATTCCATGATGGCTGATCTATTTTCCCTCTCAACCCCCATTCTCCTGCCTTCTCCCCGTAACCTTGGATGCCCCAACTAATTAATATTTATTGAGATACAGTGTGGAATAGGCCTCCTGGCCTTTCGAGTTGTGCTGCCCAATTTAACCCTAGCTTAATCACAGGACAATTTACAATGTCCAATTAACTTACTAACCAGTATATCTTTGGAATGTGGGAGGAAACTGGAGCATGGGAGAAAACCCCCACGTTCACTAGGGAGGCCACACAGGTTGCTTACAGATGACACTCGAATTGAACTTGTAGCTTCACCCCGAGCTGTAATAACGTCGTGCTAACCACTCCTTCTGCTTTAAATACACCCAATGACTTGGCCTCCTGTAGCAGTGAATTCTACAGATTCATCAGTCCTTAGCTGAAGAAATTCCTCCTCATCTCTGTTCTAAATGGACGCCCATCTATCCTGAGGCTGTGCCCTCTAATCCTACACTCTCCCACTATAGGAAACATCATCCCCGTGTTCACTTTTTCTAGCCTTTCAATATTTGATAACACCGCAGTACCTTGAATAAAGTGTTTGATTGTGACCTCCAACAGGACACCAGTGTTGTGTTAGTGAGCTCTGAGGAAAGGGTGTGTCATGCATTATCAGTTCCCCCTCCCCAGCTGCTGACTGATGAGCAGAGTATTTGCTACTCGGTATTTTGTTTTTGTATCGGTTCTGCATTATTTCTGGGTCTCACAACTGGCCCACTGATGGCTAGGAATAAGGATTATATTGTTGAGTGTGCTGAGACCTGACTTCACAAAAGGCTCTCTTGAGGAGTGAAACAATGCCATTTAGGTTTGGATAGAATCAGATTTAACATCACTGCTATATGTCATGAAGTTTGTTGTCTCGTGGTTGCAGTACAGTGTAATATATAAAAACATACCATAAATTACGATAAGAAAGATACTTCAAACCCCAATGTCTAACCCAGTTCCGCTGGTAATTTCTGGCTGTTACCCATGGTGTGTTCCCAACCATTGGTTGGGTTGCAGAGGTGGGATACTGTGGACATGGTGGAAGTCACTGTGTGACGCCTATGAAAGGAATATGTGTTCTCTTTAACTGATGAATGCTGTGGAAATATACCTTGCTTGGAACGTTGTGTCATCAATAATGTATTATGCTTGAGGAGACCACTCAGCCTATTGTGTTGGGCTAGGAGGAAATTAGATACTCAGCCTAAGCCCATGAAGCTGCACCAAGTCCACTGCCCTGCAGATCAGAACTCTCCAAGGAATTATCCTAATACTATTGAGGGAGGGGTGTCTTCTTCTCCCTCCTGTTCAGGCAGTGAGTTTCACTCTCGGTTTCTCCTTTTCTCCCCATCCCCAATCATCAGGACTGAAAAGGAAGTGGGGGGAGCCAGAATCTGAAGGTGTTGAGAGGGGAAGAAATACATCAATAGGGCTGAAGAAGGGTCTCGGCCCAAACAGTCAACTGTTTATTCACTTCCATAGATGCTGCCTAACCTGCTGAGTTCCTCCAGCATTTTGTGTGTGAGACACCGACAGTGCATCAGGCATTAGGAGGACAGATGTACTGAAGGAGGCCAGCGTGAACAGCATGTCCACTATGATAAAGCAACACCAACTCCGATTGATGGGTCATGTCCTCCGGATGCCAAACTCTCATCTCCCCTTTATCCGTAGTTGAAGGGAGGTCAGCGAGCCCCTGGAGGGCGAAGGAAACGCTTCAAAGATAACATCAAAATCAGCATGAAGAAAGTCAACATTACATCTAAAAACTGGAAAGACATTGCACTCAACAGATACACCTGGGGGAAACCTGTTCAAGAGGGAGCTGCACGACATGAGAACATCCTCCGCTGTCCCTCAGAGAACAAGTGGCAGCTGTGAAAGGAGGCATCAAACAACCAAAAGACAAAACCTCTGACCACAGCCACTACTTGCCCACACTGCACCAGAATATGTGGATCCCAGACTGGTCTGTGCAGCCACCTGAAGCCCCACCATTAGACAACCCCTCAAGGGGACATCATACTCGATTTAGGAGATCACAGTGCTTCCACAAAGCATTGCGAATGCCAGATGAGGGAGTGACACCACATCGACGCTCTGTGTTTATTCTGAAGATGGGAACCTTGAAGGCTGGAAGTCTGTATTGCAGCAGTTCAGTTGAACTTCCTGATTTACCAACCGGGGCTGTATAAACACTGGAGTTCTTACTTCCCAGGGAGCCTGTGCCCTTGAAGCCTTTACCTGATTTGAGCTTATTCTTGTTCAGAAAAGGGCACTCCCTCAGAATAACTAATCTAGTTACTGTCTTTGATTGCCCCTGTTCTGCAGTTTGAGGTCGGACGTTGAGAGGGCACAGCGATTGTGAGCTTAGAGAGCTTTATGACCCCTGTTGAGCCCTCTCAGCTAAGCATGGGTTGTGTGATTAGTAGTTTTGTTTATGTGGCTCTGCCTCCTCTCTCTCTCAAATCTTACTTTACTTGTCACTTTGCAAATCAGCTACATTAGAGCTGTTACTGCTTTCAAAACCTAAGAATTCTCTCGCCTGTATGTGCTCCACTTCATAATGCCCCACTCTTGAGTGCGTTGCAAAGCCTGCAAACGTGGATTGAGTTTCATGTTTGCTTTTTTTCCTTGATGATATCCAGCAAGCAGTAATTAGTGGAAAACGAGAGCCATCGAAAACTGTTATTGTGTGCCATCAGAATTCATTGCTGACGTTTCATTTTAGAAACACAATCATCCTCGCACTTGAAGACAACTCTTACAGAGAACCGTGGCCTCTGAGTTTCAGAAGAATGCTGATAAGATGGCTGTCTTCCTCCTTTATGGGACATCAGCAGTACGAAGGCTAGAGGAATGTTCTGCCACAGTACATCCCACATGAATGTTGGGTGGTCCTTCATGTAGCGGCATGTTTGTGGTCTGCCACAGATTTAACGTTCCCATGTTGGCTGGAATCCCAAGTAAAGTGCTGCTTATTCCCTCTTCCTTCCTTGCATTGTACAGCTGTTCAGATCATTGATGTTGAATCTATTCATGTGCTAACTTGTGACAATACCCATTACCCCCCCCCACACACACACACACACACACCCACCTCCCCATCTCTGTAACCTTCACTGGATTAACCACCGCTTGCACTTTTTAAAACTCTTTGTCTTAGCGAAACAAGAGGTATTGCAGAGGTTTGCACCACTGTTCGAGTCCTGACGAAGGGTCTCGGCCTGAAACGTCGACTGCACCTCTTCCTAGAGATGCTGCCTGGCCTGCTGCGTTCACCAGCAACTTTTATGTGTGTTGTTTGTTGTTGTTTGCACCACAGCCTGGTATGGAAGCGCCAATGCCCAAGAATGGAAAAGCCTACAAAAAGTAGTGGATACAGCCCAGTCCATCACAGACAAAGCCCTCCCCACCGTTGAGCACATCTGCACGGAGCGCTGCCAAAAGAAAGCAGCATCTATCATCAAGGACCCTCACCAACCAGGCCATGCTCTCTTCTCACCGCAGCCTTCAGGAAGGAGGTACAGGAGCCTCAGAACCAACACCACCAGGTTCAGCAACAATTATTATCCTTCAACCATCATGGATAACTTCGCTCATCTCAACACTCAACTGATTCTTCAACCCATGGACTCAGTTTCAAGGACTCTACATCTCATGTTCTCGGTGTTATTTATTTATCTGTCTACTTATTTATTTATTGTATTTCCACACCTTGTCCTTTGCACATTGGTTGTTTGTCCATCTCTGTGTGTCGTTTTTCATTGATTCCGCTCTCTCTTTGCTCCACTGTGAATTTCTACAAGGAAATGAATCTCAGGAGAGTACATGGTGCCAGATACATACTTTGATAATAAATTTCCTTTGAACTTTGTAATAGGCCATGGTGTCTCTCAGGAGCGATGCCATAGAAATAGTAGGATTAGGCCACTCATCCCCTCAAGCCTGCTCCAACATTCAATGTGAGCACGGCTGATCTGCCCCAAGCCTCAATGCCTCTTCTCTGCCAGTTCCTCAATGGTCTTGAGGACATGGCTCCCCAGAAAGCAAACGTTTCAATGCGACTAATTTGCTCCAGTTGGTGAATCAGAAGGTGCATTGCACACCTCCAGATCACCCCTGTGTTAAGAAAACACACTCGCCCTGCATATTATATTTTGAACTTATTCCCTCTTAACTTAACTTCAAGCAATTCTAGTATTAGGCATTTCTATCCTGGCTGTCTGTTCTATCTATGCCTGTCATAATCCTATAAACTTCTATTGGGTGTCCCCTCAGTTCCTGTAACTCTTGTTGAGTAACCCTAGTTTGTCCATCCTCTCCATGTACAGCGTGCTCTCAACAGGCAGCAACTCAGCGGCCGCACGGTTAGCACATCACTCTACAGTGTCTGCTTTAAGATCGGTCTTTGATTCCTGCCACTGTCTGTGAGGAATTTGTAAAGTCTCCCCATAACCACGTGGGTTTCCTCTGGGTGCTCCATTTTCCTCCCACGTTCCAAAGACGTCCGGTTAGATTCAGTGTTAGTGAGCTGTGCGCATTCCCTGATGCCAGAAGTGTGACAACACTGTGGGCTGCCCAGCACAATCCTCGCTGATTTGACTTAGCACAAACAACACATTTTACTGGATGTTTGAATGTACATGTGGCAAATGAAGCTAATCTTTAAAACCAGGCTAACATCTTCTGCACCCTCTCTAAAACTTTGACATCTTTCCTGTAATGGGGTGAGCTGAACTAAATGAATCACATACAGTGCTGGCCTTTCTGATGCTGATTACCCCTCTAATCCTGGACATAAGGCAAAATATAACCATCAAAGTAACTTCCTGAGCAAAATTAATAACCTGAGAACTGGCAGTTCATTCAATAAATTGAATGATTTTGGAAGTGCAGAGAGTGTAGATTTTACCCATTGTTTTATGCAGCAGTGCATAAACTTAAATGGATTCACTCTGTCAATTAGATTATGCAATAACATTTGAAGAAATGTCCTTCCCAGTGAGGTTGCAATGTTCAGGTCTTTGTCACAATTTGCTGTTTAGATTCTGCCTATGACCCTCCTCCCATTGATTATTAGGAAGAACAGTCATATACAGGCCAACATTATAGCTGTAACAGATTCAGTCCCCTGCTCTGCCTGTGTGATTTCTCATTTGTGTGAAAAGGAAAGGGAAAAGAAGAAGTGAGTGGGCCACAAATCAGGCCTTTCAGAATCCCGCTTTGTTTTTCTCTTGCTTCCGCCTCATGATTTGTGCTCCTGCACCCCTCTCCCCACTGAATTTAATGGGGAGCCGAGAATCCCAGAGAGTGAACCTATTGGCAGAACTCCCAGAATGCACCGTGCTTTGCGCTCCTGCACCCCTCTCTCTCCGCTGACTTCACCAATGGGAAACCGAGATTTCCGGAGAGTGAACCTATTGGCAGAACTCCCAGAATGCACTGTGACAGTGTAAAATCTGCCAATTCTGGGCCTGATCCAAATGTGTCTGATTAGAAGAAAACCAATCTTGCCTTTTACTTTAAGCTGGAAAAGAGGCGGAAGCAAACACTGCAAGCACAAGATATGCCGACACTGTCGGTACACCATCACCATACCAATCGGGCTTTCGTGAGCTTCCAGCTTCCACTCCTGGGTGAGAGAAGGAAACATCAATAGCACGGATGCCAATCACGTGGTTTTTAAGGTTTTGGCAAGGGCCGACTGGCACATTCCAGGCTGCGAGAGGATGTGTTGAGGGATGCACAGTAGCTTAGTGCTGCCACAGCAAGGGCTCGGTGGGGAGGAACCATGGTGTAGGGTTCTTCTCCTAATGGAGAGGGAGGGGTCGGATGGGAGAGGAAACCCCCCGTTTATTGTAGTCACTAGTACACCTCCCCAGAGTGCCACGAGAGTGGCAGTAGTACTATTGATGTGCAGGAATGTAACAGAACACGGCAGAAAGCATTGACTATGAATGTAAAGAATGAAAAGGCATTGAACCGTTTATTCTTGCAAATAATTCTTTTATGCTGAGTAAAGTTTGTTTGTTTAAAAAAATATTCGAGTGTGTATGCTGACAGATGCACTGAAGCTTGGTGCTGCCACTGCAAGGACTCAGTGGGGAAAGGACGCGGTGTCGGGCCCTTCTCTCACTGGGAGGGTGTCACACAAGTGGCACCAGTGCTATAGGTTTTAAAGAATACAGTACTTAAATTATGGACTATCAATGGAAAGGCATTGACCATTTTATTCTTGTAAATATTTTTTATTGTGAATAAAGTATATTTTGATACTGACATACTTTTTGGTCAGGGAAATGGGTTAATTTTTTTGTTAAATCCTCAAGAACAGTATACTCAGCCTTGTTTGTTTTATATACTAATTTGAGATAAAGAGAGAGAGGCCAGGGGAGGATTAAAGCCCTGACACCATTAAATGTAGAAGGCTGTGTACTGAGAGTTACCGGTTGTTAAGCTCCAGCCTTTGATATATAAAAAAACTAAATGGCCGCCTGGAGCTACAACACATCCTCTGCCCCATTCCACTCCGGATCCCCCTCAAATCCCACCCCTTCCCCCACTTCCGGCACCTTAATAGCAGACAAGGCTTGGATAGTGAATATTGAATTGCAGTTCTGCCCGAACAGGAGATTGTTAGAATTAAGTCAAATTTATTGTTATGCACACAGAAACGGTCAGGTACAAGTATAATGAAAGCATTTGCAGCAGCTACACAGACAAATCAGTACAGACAACACACAGAATATAAATTATACATAAATTATAAATGACAGTGAGGTGGAAAAAAAGGATTGAGCAAAATAAGACATTAGTCCAAAAAAAAATCACAATCAGAGATGTCCATGGTCCAAGAGGTGATCTGCGGTGTTCCATGGCTGAGGTAGGGTAAAGGATGTGCCTGTCGGTTCAAGACCTATTCCTGAGAGTAACTGTTCCTGAACCTGGTGGTGTGGGACCTCAGGCGTCTGTATCTCCTGCCTGATGGCGGCCAATGAGAAAAGAGCATGACCAGGACCATATTCTTGATCGGGCCCAGCCCTGCTGGTGTCTATAAGGAATGTGTACATTCTCTCTGTGACCGTTTGTGTTTCCACCGGGTCCACCCCTTTCCCCTCACATTCCAAAGATGCAGAAGTCAGTAGGTTAATTGGCCACATGGGTGTAACTGGGTGACGTGGGCTCGTTGGGTTGGAAGGGCCCGTTACCGTGCCGGATCTCTAAATAAATAAATAAAAATAAAACTGGTGGGACATTAAAGCAAGAAAGCACAGGGCAGTTGAAGAAAATATTGACTCTTGGTTCCACTGGAGACGAGGCCTGATAGTGCAGGTCCTGTGGTGCCATGGTAGCGTGGCGGTTACTGTGACGCTATTACAGCTCGAGGCACTCCGGAGTTCAAAGTTCATTTCCAGCAATGTCTGTAACGGAGATTGTACATTCTCCCTGTGAGCCGGTGGGTTTCCTCCCCTAGTCCAAAGGCATACCAGTTAGTAGGGAAATTGGCCATTGTAAATCGTCCTGTGATTAGGCTGGGAGGGCCTGTTGTGGATTGTATCTCTTAAGTTAACAAGTAAACAGTCGCCTTGATTCACTTGCACTTGACAAACCCCTCAGCTCCAGTTCCGGTCTCTTCTCAACCAAGGGCAGACATGGGGACATCTTTCTTTAGGCCAGTCAGCATTGTAGTAGTCGACACAATTTCCCACCGGCTGGTTGACTGGAGGACTCCAAGCCATTAGTTGTTGCATGTGTGCTCGATGCTGAAACACAGCAGATTGTCTGCACTTTAAAGTGGGGTCAGACGTGAAACCACGCCCCCCCGACCCCTTCAGTCACGAGACAGGAGAACTTCCTGCATTGTAGGGGAATCAAGGTTATGGGGAACAGGCAGGAAGGAGAGTTCAGGAGACCAGAGATCGTGTTGAGTGGTGCAGTGGAGTCAAGCAGTCAACTAACTGGTTTCTTGTCCTGTATCATTGTTCCTTTCTCCACCCTGTGGTTCATTGGGTGGCAACCTTGCTGTTTCTTTTGCGTTTTTTTTGGTATGTTTTATGAGGCTGAGTTGCTAGCTCGATGCTCAACCCAGCATAGATGGAAAGCATGCAAGGAGCTGGCTGGATTCGAACCTGGGAACACTCACATCGAAGTCCAGTGAGGATGCCACTACGCCACTGGCTGGCTATCTTGTCATGTATCTTATGGGTAAAATGTTTTCTAGCTTTTTGTGTTCGACATATCTGAAAGCTCAGCATTCTAGAGGCTCCAGGCTGTGACATCCATTAAGGACATGGCTCAGTTTTAGTTGTTCTTTAGTGTTTTTGTTTGGATTCAAGGGGATGATTTTGGGGACAGAGGGGAGTTATGGATCAGGTTAGGGATTAGGAACAGTGATGTACGGAAATAGAGGACAAGCTTCCCCCAACACAGCCTCAGGAATGTTGGTTGTTATTGTAAATGACGCATTTCACTGTATGTTTCGATGTACATGTGATAAGAGTCTTGAAATCTTGGCAGACTTTTGAAGAGGTTATTGTAAGAAAGGTGCCTGCCCCTATCTGTGGTGCCACTGATAAGAAGGAATAAAAGAGCTCTCTTATTTTCCCCTTGAAATCAAGCCACCAGGTCTCCTGTGTCCACCTGAGAGGACAGGTGAAACCTTGGGGAAGTCGCGTACCCGAGTGCACTCTGCTGTTCAGTCAGCCTAGATCTTGGTACCTCTATCTTTGAGGACATCTTAAAAAGCTGATGCCTCAATAAAATGGCATCCATCACTCAGGACCCCCATCGCCCTGGACTTGTCTGCTTCTCGTTGCTTCCATCGAGGAGGGGGTTCAGTAGCCTGAAGACGTACACACAATGATTCAGGAACAGCTTCTTCCCCTCTTCCATCAGATTTCTGAATGGACAAGGAGCCCATGAACACTATCTTACTTATTTTCTCCCCCTAAAATTCTTTTCCACTACTTATTAAATTTAATTTATATATATATATATATATACACACACACAAATTAAATTATATATTATCTCTCTCTCTCTCTCTCTCTCATATATATATATATAGCTTATTGTAATTTATGTTTTTATTATTATGCATTTCATTGTACTGCTGCTGCATAACAACAAATTTCACAACATATGCCGGTGATATTAAAACCTGATTCTGATTTGTAGAGATTGGGTGAAGTGGAATGAAACGTTAGCAACCCTGTATTTAATAAAAAATCAATCCAGCTGTTTTGGTTGTAATTCAAGAAACTGATGCATTGTTAATGTTGGTAAGACAGTGTCTGGCCAATCATACATTGCTTAATGAATGTGGACTGACTGCCTCCGATAGAATTCAGAACTTCACACCAGAGGTGATCTGATGTCTGTCAAACACTGTGGTGAGGTTTCTTCCAGCCTTTAACCTGCTGTTTTTGTGTTCGTTGTGCTCACACTTGACCTATTGGAATTTGAGCCATCGCCATCAGATTCAGAATCAGGTTTCCCATCATCAACATATGTTGTGAAGTTTGTTGTTGTACGACAAAGGTGGAGTGGATGACCTAAAAAAACACTAACAAGAGATTCTGTAGATACTGACAGTCCTGATGAAGGGTCTCGGCCCAATAGGTCAATTGTTTGTTCATTTCCATAGATGCTGCTTGAGCTGAGTTCCTCCAGCGTTTGTGTGTGTGGGTCATAAAAAAATTACTGTAAGTCACAATAAAAACATAAATAGTGCTAAGGAGGATTAGTGTGGTAGTGTTCATGGACAGTTCAGAAATCTGATAGCGGAGGGGAAGAAGCTGTTCCTAAAAAGCTGAGCGAGGATCTTCAGGCTCCTGTACCTCCTCTCTGATGGCAAGAATGAGAAAAGAGCATGTGCTGAGCAGTGTGGGTCCTTAATATGTCATGAAATTGGTTGAGTTGTGGTAGCAGTCCAGTGCAAGATGTAAAAAATTACTGTGTTGTAATAAAAAATATTGTGAGGGAAGAAATTAGAAGAAAAGTGGGGGTTCTCTTTGAAAGCTATCAAATATTGAAAAGCCTCGATAAAGTGGAGAGTCTAGGACCATAACGCATAGCCACAAAATATGACATCCCTTTAGAACAAAGATGAGAAAGAGTTTCTTTAGCCAGAGGGTGGTGAATCTGTGGAATTCATTGCCTCAGATTGCTGTGGAGGCCAGGTTATTGGGTATAATTAAATGTGAGGTTGGCAGGTTCTTGGTTAGTAAGGATGTCCAGAGGTTACGGGGAGAAGGTAGGAGAATTAAGTTTGAGAAGAGGGATAATAAATCAGCCATGATGAAACAGTGGAGCAAGCTTGATGGGCCGAATAGCATAATCTGGCTTCTATGTCTTATGATCTTAAGGGCTTAGTAATGGATGCTGCCCTCCACCTTTTGAAGATGCCCTCAATGGTGGGGAGGCTTGTGCCCATGATGGCTAATTCTCATTAATTTATCACAGTCTGGTATGAAAACAGCAATGTCTTTGAATGGAAAATCCCACAAAGGTTAGTGGATTTGGCCCAGTACATCGCAGACAAACCTCTCCCAACCATTAGGCACATCCACATGAAATGCTGTCGCAAGAAAGCAGCGTCTATTATCAGAGGTCTCTACCGAGGTTCGAGGACAGTTACTACCTTTCAGTCATCAGCCCCTTGAATAAAAAGGGGATATCTCACTTGCCTCGTCATTGAAATGTTTCCACAACCAATGATCTCACTTTAAGGACTCTTTATCTCATTTTCTCACATTCTCATTATTTATTGCTATTTATTTATATTTGCATTTGCACAGTTTGTGGCCTTCTGCACTCTGGTTGATCTTTCATTAACCCTGTTATAGATACTATTCTATAGATTTGCTGAGTATGCCTGCAAGAAAATTAATCTCAAGGTTGTATATTGTGGCATAGATGTACTTTGATACATTTATTTTGAACTTTGAATTTGGGCATACAGTGAGTTGGAAGTTGATTGTTTTTTTTCTGAAAGAAAGTACAGCAACTGATGGTTTCAACATCAGCCTAAGTGCATTTGGCTGCTAAAACCATGGACTACAGTGGTTCAAGCAGAACAAACCAGAAATGTAGATGCTAGCAACAAAGGGCATCAGTCTAAAATGGGACCTTAGACCTGAACCTATCCAGTCCAAATCTGAGATTTGTCCACAGCTCCCACTCCACTCCTGTGTACCTTCCTGCAGGCAAATTGGAAGGTCCTACATTGTCTGAAAGTTGGTCAACTTGGCCACTATTTACTCTGCTATGGTAAGGGGAGGAGGAACATTGTTCTTAATGTACAAAACAATTAGCCGGAGGACTCAGCTAGTCGAGCAGCATCTGTGGGAGGAAAGAACCTGTGGATGTTTAAAATCAGGACCCTCATCTGGTCCTGATGTTTGATCCAAAAGGTCAACAGACCTTTCCTTCCACAGATGCTTTCAACCCACTAAGTTCCTCCAGCAGATTGCTTGTTGTTCCAGATCCTAATCTCTGGTGTCTCCACGATTCTTGACGTGCCTGACCCAGATGATGTAAAAGTAGTCTCACTGGCTAAGAATTAGGGAGAAGAGAAACACAGGGTAGGATATTCCTTGTTTGACCCTTTTCTCTCTCCTCCTGCTCAACCCAGCTCCACTATCACTTTGTTTCTCCTGCTCCACCCTCTCCACCTGGCATCAACCACACAGTCCTCCCATTGGTTCCCTTCCCCCAATCTGCCCTTACCATCCATTTATTCCATGCTCCACCCTCCTCTCCTATCAGGTTCCATTATCTTCAGCCCTTTGTCACTTCCACCTATCACCTCCCAGCTTCTGGCAGTATTCCCATTCTCCCCTTCCCCCCCCCCAATCACCTGCCAATCTTCATCTTTCAGACTTAGCAGCCCAGAAAAAGGACTTTGACCCAAAATGTAGATTATCCAATTCCCCCTCCAGAAGCTACCTGACCCACTGAGTTCCTTCAGTTTTCCGCATATTGCTGTGGGACATTTTCTGTTTGCTATTTTTTCTCTAATAAATTGGAAATCGGGGAGCTGCACACTGATGGTGCTCACAGAATGTGTTCAATCAACGTATAAGCTTAGGCACAACTGAATTTGTGAATGCAACATTAGAGCACTTTGATAAATTCTGTTTATTTAATGAATTCAAGTTCAACTTTATTGCCATCTGACTGGACATATAGACAAACAAACAGAGCAATGTTTGTTTACTTTACACCCACCAAGCATATATCACACACAGCACATAGAACAAAATATTACCATAAATAAGTTTCTCAAATATAATTCAGAATGCATGTAGCGTGCATCACAGGTTAACAGCCAACAGCTCCGAGTGTCGAGACCTCGGTGGTGGCAGGGTATTCATTAGTCTCACAGCCTGAGGGAAGAAGCTGTTACCCAGCCTGGCAGTCCTCGTCCTGATGCCCCTGTACCTCCTTCCCGATGGTAGTGGGTCAAAGAGATTGTGGGATGGGTGGTAGGGATCCTCAACAATGCTTCCAACCATTTGTATACGATGCTTCTGGTAAATGTCACAAATAGTGGGGTGGGGGGAGACCCCAATGATCTTCTCGTTGGTTTTTACTACCCTAGGTAGGGCCTGCTTTCCAATAGTTTGCAGCTTCTGTACCACACAGTGATGCAGCCAGACAGCACACTCTCATCGGTGCTCCTGTAGAAAGTCGTTAGAATTGAGGATTACGTATTATTTTCGCATCCTCACAGGAGGTTATTCCTCAGTTTAATGCCATAGTCTCCTTGGGCTGTTTACCATCCAGAGCCATTCCCATTGCAGGAAAACCTCCCACACTTGGCACTAGGTGAATGAAGCTTTAGAGTGATCTAAACCACAGGTAGAAATGAGCCAAGAGTCCTTCAAGTCAGCTCTGCTAGTCAATAATTTCATGACTGGTCTTTCCTGTACAGCACAATATATGCATATTTCCTATACACCCGCTCTATACAGTGCGAAAGCAGGACTTTCGGCCCAGCTGGTCAATGCCAACCAAGTATAAAATGGTGAAGGTGAGAGGCGAGCTGGAGGATGGTGAGGGAAAGGTGGACCCTAGTAGGGAGGGGTCAATGGGCAGCTGGGGAGGAGATGACATAGTAGGTGGAAGTCATAACAGGAGGGGGGAAGAGAGAATGTCTGGGGCGTTTGGCATCTTTGATGATGCTGGCTACTTTACTGAGGAAGCAGGAACGGTAGGTAGGGTCAATAGAAGGGGGTCTGGAGCTGTGGCCACCACTCTGCAGTTTCTTGAGGTCATATGCAGAGTGGTTTCCATTCCAAGCCGTTATGCATCCAACTAGAACACATTAAATATGGTGCATTGATAAAAATTGGTAAGTCAATGGGGACATGCCGACATTCTTTAGCCTCTTGAAGAAGTAGAGCTGTTGGTGAGCTTTCCTGGCTGTGACATCAACATGGTCAGACCAAGATAGGTGATGTTCACACTGAGGAACATGCAGCTCTCAACCCTCTAAGCCTCATTGCTGTTGATAAAGTCAATGACCAGCTGTTTTGTTGCATTTGAGGAAAACGTTGTCATGACACCAGATCACCAGGCTCTTGCTCTCCTCCCTTCCTTTGCTCCAATTCATCATTATTTGAGATGTGGCCCAGTGGTATCATCTGCAAACCTGTATAATATACAAGAGTTCCCAGCCTTGGGTCCACAGACCCCTTGGTTAATGATAGGGGTCCATGGCACAAAAATGGTTGCGAACCCCTGCTGTAGATTGAGTTGGTGGCAGGAGGGATGGTGAGCATAGGGGGGGATTGGTGGGTGGAGATGATGGGATAGGGGACCAAGTTGTGCAGTATATGGGTGAAAGGCAGGCCATGTGGAGGATGAAAAGAAAATGGAAAACTGAGAGCTACTGATGGGGTTGGATGAGGGGATTTGCAGTATGGCATGATAAATTAATCAAAAATAATTTTTCTCAGGGGTGGGGAATCTAGAATTAGAAGGAAGAGGCTTAAAGTGAGAACAGGAAGATTTAATAGGAACCTGAGGGGCAACTTTTTTACACACAGAGGGTGGAATGAGCTACCTGAGGAAGTAGTTGAGACAGGAATATTAACATTTGAACAGGTACCTGGATTGCATATGATGTAGAGCAATATGGGTCAAACAGAGGATTTGTTTAGGTGGGCATTTCAATCAGCATGGATGAAATAGGCCAAAGAACGTTTTTCTGTGCTGCATGACTAATGGTGCAGAGCTGAAGCTAACGATCACAGTCTATAATGGGCCCAGGAGACGAAGGATGTTTGTAAGTCCAATAAAAAATATGAAAGAAATGTCACACAACGGATACCACAATGTCACAGGAAAGGATGGTGACACTGGACAAGTGTTTTCAAAACTGTTGCTTCCTCAGAAATTTTTGTTTCGTTTATGATAGACTGCTTGAAGCTGAACACAAATATAATTTCAGACTACTTGTATCATGCAGGAATTTGGAGAAACAAGAAATTAACTTTTATTGAATATAATGCATTTAATTGCATAATGGTGCTGACACTTTGCAATAGTTAAACTAAGCTAAACTGTTTTGTTGATGATTTTCATTTCTACTCAGTGTCTGAGGGTTCTCACTTAAGTGTCCAACAATCAGCCAGCATTGATGGATTCCAGTTGCCCTGATCCATTTCTCCATCCCTGGAATGTCTTAGTGAAACATTTCACCATGCTCGACATTGACAGCGCCAAGATTTGCAGGGAAGAAGTCTAAATCGGAAGCAGAAAATGAATCTTTAGTAACATGTTGCACTTCATGGTTTTGTATGCTCGAAGCATGTTGTCAACCAGCTGCATGTAGTTTGGTGCTCTGTATTTGCCAAGAAAATGTTCAACTACATCCTGAATGCGTTCCGTGTGATTCTCTCTGGTCCCACTAGAATGTTCTTTAAATTGTCTGTCATTGATAACCTGTTTGATTTGTGGACCAACAAAACTGCCTTCTCTAATCTTGGCATCAAGATTATGAATTATGAATTGAAATAGCAAATATAGATGTTCTTTTAAATGATGTGTGGTAGGGAAATTTCATAGCGTTTTTCATGATTTGCAGCCCAAAATCCATAAGATACCCCCGAAAGTATTCAGGAAGCAAAATCTTTGGGTTCCTGTGTGATCAGTTGTAATCTAAACAACTGGAACGGTATTGAGAGACTGAGTGACATATTCCTGGTCCTTTAAGCATGTGCCTGCTGTTCCGTTTGTGTCTCTGTGTGTTTTCATATGTGATTCTATTGGGAAGTAAGATACATCTGCTTTGTAAATGTAAAATTCTTGTTTACAGTGAGAATCTTTCAACTAACCAGTTTAAATTGCTGTCAAGGCAATAAATGTCACTTCTTTTGTGATTTTAAAATCACACTGTGTAATGTCTTCATTGAAACGCAATCTTTTCTGTGTTTCATGAAGACATTGCGCTGTGTGTGTTTAATGCATTTTGGGGTAATTTTAGAATCCCACCTCTGTCATGTAGAGATCAGCTTGCCTGTCATATTCACGTGCCCAGTGGGACACCTGAAAATGCTCTGGATCTAATGGAGAACTTTTGGCATACGTATAAATGGAACGGCTTAAAGTACACCACACACAGGACCAGGAGTAGGCTATTCAGTCCCTCAGTACTGTTTAGATTACAATTAATCACCATCCTTTCCTGTGACATTGTGGTCTGCATTGTGTGATAACCCCTTCATCTTGTTATTGGACGTGCAAACACCCTTGGTCTCCTGAGCCCATTATAGCCGGTGATGGTTAGCCTCATCTCTGCTCCACTGAAGTCATACAGCATGGAAAGACGTCATCCACACCGACTGAGATGCCCATCTGAGCTCGTCCTGCATTTGTCCCATGTTTCTCCAAACCTTTCCTTTGTGCCAAATCTTGAGGAGGACAGCAGCCTCATAACGATAGATAATCTAGTTTAATAAGTAATAATTAATGATAAATATTGGTCTTGAATACTACGAGGACTCACTGAAGGTTTAGTATTCATGGGAGACCGCAGGTAGAGAGAAGTATCTCATACAAAAGATTGTACCTTTAACAGTACAGCAGACACTCAGTACTGCAAAAACCATTAGCCTGGACCTTTGTACACTTGAGCTTGGAGTGAAGCTCAGATATACGGTGGAGAGCATTCTAACTGGCTGCATCACCGTCTGGTACGGGTGGGGGAGGTGGGGACAGTGCACAGGATCTGAAAAAGCCGCAGAGAGTTGTAAGCTCAGTCAGTTCCGTCATTGGCACGAGCCTCCCCAGCATCCAGAACACCTTCAAGGCCGGTGCCTCAAAAAGGCAGCATGCATCATTAAGGACCCTCATCACCTAGGACAAGCCCTCTTCTCATTGCTACCAGCAGAGAGGAGGTACAGGAGTCTGAAGGCACACACTCAGTGATTCAGAAACAGCTTCTTCTCCTCTACCATCAGATTTCTGACTGGCTATTGAACCCATGAACACTACCTCACTGCTTTTTTCGCTACTTATTTAACTTTCTATATATACTTTAATTCGCATTTTTAATATTTTGCAATGTACTGCTGCCACATAACAAATTTCATGATATAAGGCAGTGATATTAAACCTGATTCTGATTCTGAAATTGAACCCATGCACCACATGGTAGCGTGGAGTTTAGTGTAATGCTATCACGGACCCAGGTTTAATTCCACTGCGGTTTGTAAGGAGTTTGTACATCTTTCCCGTGACTGCGTGGGTTTCCTCTCGCTTCCTCCCACATTCCAAAGACATATGGGTCAGTAGGTTAATTGGTCACATGGGTGTAATTGGGTGGCATTGACTTGGTAGGCTGGACAGGCCTGTTACCGTGTTGTACCTCGTCATAAAAAACATGCAGGCAGGGAACAGATGGATATGGATCACGCGCAGACAAGAAATCGCCTTATCATTCCAGGAATGTGGGCTTCGCAGGCTGAGCCAGCATTTGATTGGCCCTCTCCCGTTGCCATTGGGAAGATGGTGGTGAGCAGCCTTCTTGAGCCATGGCAGTCTGTGAGGTGTGGGTGCACCCACCATGCTGTTAGGTATCTACGATTTTCATGCAGCAACAGTGAAGGATTGCTGATATATTTCCCAATCAGGGAGGTCTGCGGCTTGGAGGGCAGTTTCTAGGTGGTGATGTTCCCATTGCCTTTGCTGTTCTTGTTCTAATCCGTAAAGGCAGTGGGTTTGGAAGGTGCTTCCAAAAAAGACTTGGTGAATTACTGGAGCGCATCTTGTAGAAAGTACACAGTGGTACTAGTGGTGGAATGACTAGATAGAGAGACACAACTCTGTTCAGGTAGGGAACAGACGAAGATGGACAACACGTAGTCACGTTGAAGATCAGAGCGGAGAGATTTAAAATGGATATCGGGGCAGCTTCTTCACGCAAGGGATGGTGCACATTTGGAATGAGCTGCCAGAAATAGTGGTTAAGGAGGGCACATTTACAACATTTAAAAGCCATGTAAGTAAGTACATGGATGGAAGAGGTACAGAGAGGATATGGGACAGGTGCAGGCAGATTCAAAGTTTCAATTCAAATTCAAAGTACACTCATTATCAAACCATGTATCCAACCTTGAGATTTGTCTTCTTTCAGACAACCACCAAGCCAAAAACACCATAGAACCCGTTTAAAGAAAATTCCCACACAACACGACCATCAGATGTGCGATAAAAAACAAATCGCGTAAACAGCAAAGAGCGAACAACACACAAAACTTTAAACATTAAACCGTAAAGTCAGCAAAAGTGAGTCCGCAGCCATGAGCTACCAAAGCGAGTAAAGATGGGACTAGACTTGCTGGACAGCACAGTTGGGATGGATGAGTTGGGCCGAAGGGCCTGTTCCCATGCTTGTACGTGTCTATCACCCTATAACAAAACCCATCCCAGCCCCCAAATCCGTCCATCCTGGAATCGGACTCTGCTGTTGAAATCCATGCCCTAACCCTTTGTTGTCACGGGCTTCCCTTTCAATCTCTCCACTCACTGCTGCAGACAGGGGGCTCGTACATAAGTAAACCCTGGAGTTGTGTGCTTATTCAGTGGCTCTTTATTTAAGTCTGCGCTGCCGAAGTTAAAAAAAAATAATAAATCTTGTGGTTGAATAGCTCTGCTTTCCACTCGTGTGTCCAGAGCAGCCAATAGGGTTTGAACAGGGAAGTCTGTTGCAGCCGGGGCAGCGATGGGACAGTCTCCTACTGTTCAGCCGGCTTGCGAGCCTGACCACACAGGGTTCTCTGCCAAAGCTGTTCCTGCTTACCAGCTGGGCTCAGTGTCTCTAACCCCTTCCGATCTACGAGCACAACAGCGTAGAAATGGGCCTTTCAGCCTATCTCGTCTGTACCAGCTTGATTTCCTCTCTAGTCCCATCTAGCTGCACCATAGCCCTCCAAACAATTTCTCACTGATTTAATTTTATTGCAGCTTGTAGTAATTCTTTATGTACTTGCACCGTACTGCTGCCACAAAACAACACATTTCACAACTTCAAGATCCAAGACTGTGTATTGTCAGTCTTCAGTACACAAGTGTAGAGGAGAACAAAATGATCGTTACTGTGGACCTGATGAAGCATTAAAAAAAAATCACAATAAGCATAAAGAACACAAAAAAAACCAAAAAAAGAAATCCTTTAAGACACAATGTCTCTTATGTGACACAATGTGTCCAACTGTGATAAGACTGCTGAACGGATCCTGACCTGGATCTGGGCCATACCCTCCAAATATCCGGACCTGCATCTTGGTTTTTTTGCACTACCTTACTTTCCATTTTTCTATTTTCTATTTATGATTTATAATTTAAATTTTTAATATTTACTATCGATTTGTAATCCAGGGAGCGGGAAGCTCAGAGTCAAATATCACTATGATGATTGTACGTTCTAGTATCAATTGTTTGGCGACAATAAAGTATAAAGTATGTGCAGGTAACTGTTAAAGACATGGACTGATTGTATATACAGTACTGTGCAAACGAGTTAGATACCCTAGCTATATACTGTATACGTGCCTAAGACTTTTGCACAGTACTGTACATACTATGAACCTGATCCTGGAGAGGATAGCCTAAACTGACAACCTTCTCACCCGAGAAGCAAGCTTGTTACCAACACAGCTGAGGTGCCCAGGAGCGGTAAGGGGGGGGGTGGATTGCTGGTGTGTCTCCTTGGAGATGTCATGTGGAATTGTGTCAAATGCTCAGCCACTCCACGTGAGGTCATTTAGGTTTCTAACCTAGTCCTGCTACTTAGTGTGATCACAGCTCATCCTCTTCCTCAGTGTTGTACTCTCTCTCTCTCTCCCCTCATAGCCGTGGTGTCTAGAAATCCAACCGTCCCCTAAATCTATGGTGAGGAATAAGCAGTTGATGATTCAGATTGAGATCCTTCAGGATCCATAGATGCTACCTTACCTGGGGGTCCTTAAAGATAGATTCCGTTCTGATGCTGAGAAGACGAGTGACCACAGTGGAGCTGGTTGGCTCTGCAACTTATGACAGGTTTTCTGATCCTGTGCAGCGGCAGCTCCATACCAGACCGTGACGCAGCCAGTCAGAATGCTTTCTACAGTGTACCTGTAGAAATTTGCTGGTCTTTGGTGATGTCACAAATCAATATTGATTTACATCAACATGTTGGACCTAAGGGCAAATCTTCAGAGATGTTGACTCCTAGGAACTTGAAGCTGCTCACCCTTTTCCACTGCTGATCCCTCAACGAGGACTGGTGCGTGTTCTCTTGACTTACCTTTCCCGAACTCCACAATCATTTCATTGCAATTTATTTAATATCAGAGAATGTTTACAGTATACAACCTGAAATTTGTACTCTTCACAGTCATCCAAAAAACAAGGAGACCCTGTAGAATGAATGATAGGACATTGAAGCCCCCATCTCCCCACCCTCCACACGTGTAGCGGCAAAAGCATCAAACACCCCCGCTCGTGCCATCAGAAACGTAAACCCCCCCCCCCGCAACCATGCAAGCAACAGCAAAAGCCCCTAAAGAGACCTTGATCCAGATTCCATCAACTTTGGTTGGTGAATGTGTGTCGATCTCTCCCTCTCCCCCTCCCCCTCCCCCCCGTCTCCCCCCCCACCCCGTCTGGCTCTTGCAACTCCTTGCTCCTACTGACGTTGAGCGCAAGGTTGTTGTAGCCACATCACTCAACCCGTGGTGGTTTTCCACTTTGAATCACCAGTGTTAAGACAAATACTCGAGCTCGTAGGTTCTGTGCACCGCTTGTTTTAAATGTACAACCTGTGTTGCAGAGTCCGCTGTTCCAATGCAGAAATTAAAGAGTTATTCATGACTGCATTGAGCAATGGTGAGCAAATATTTGGTGAATAAATGTTTGACTGTGGAAGGTAGCAAGGGATGGAAAGTAATAGCTTTGTGTTCTGTTGCATGCGCCATGTGAAACTCTTAGCGTGTGTATGACGATCTTTCCAGATAGACTGGAAAGGTAAGGTGTTAATACCAGAGGTCGAGCCAATATCATGCTGAGGCTATGTGACTACCCTGGCTGCTATGCTTCGTGTCTGCAAACCTTGTGGTGATTTGTCCCGCAAACATGATGAACTGAATCCCGAGGCTGTGGGCCTATTTTGGGCTGCTCCAGCGATTTTGATCTAAGGACTCAGTTTGGTTCGGAATGCTGTTGTTGTTGCTCACTTCTGTTGTTTGCATGGTTTGTGTTTTTCTTCCTCGTTCTCGGTGCATTGGGGATTGGTCTTTTTTTTAAATTGGGTTCTTTCGGTTTTCTTGCTTTGTGGCTGCCTGTAAGCAGACAAATCTCAAGGTTGTATAATTAATGCATACTTTGACAATAAATGTACTTTAAACCTTGAACAATCTTGCACCTTTCTGCTGCTTTGCATGCGTAACTGCATTTATTGTTATATCTGTATTTATCATAACTGTGTTTACTGTTTGCTCTGTGAGCATCATGCAAACAAGGAATTAATTGATATTTACAATATATAGCAAAATATGAACTGGGGTTCTTAATCTTTTTTATGCCATGGGCCCCTTCGGCAGTTTAGTGAAGCCTATGGATTCATCTCAGAAAAATGTATTTAAATATATAAATCAAAATACATACTGTTACAAAATAAACCAATTATATTGAAATACAGTTATCAAAATACTAAACACGAGAAAGTTTGCAGATGCTGGAAATCCAGAGCAACGCACACAAAATGCTGGAGGGACTCAGCAGGTCAGGCAGCATCTAGAGGAACGAACGAACGGTCGACATTTCGGGCCGGGACCCTTCTTCAGGACTGAGAAGGAAGAGGGAAGATGTCAGAATAAAAAGGTGGGGGGGTGGGGAAGGAGGCTTGCTGGAAGGTGATAGATGTAGCCAGGTGGATGGGAAAGGTCAAGGGTTGGGGAAGAAGGAATCTGATTAGAAGAGTAGAATGGACCATAGGAGAAAGGGAAGGAGTAGGGGATCTAGGGATCAAAATACTACAGTCATAATTGAAGGAAATGCTAAATTTCAATTAGAGTTTAGTGAAAATAAAGATGTAAATATTTTCCCATCTAAGTTCGCAGACCCTCTGGAATCTATCCATGGATCCCCGGTTAAGAACCCCTGATCTAAGTTAGAGGGAGTGGAAAAGGAGGTGAAGTCAAGTTAAGCAAGCAATGTTGCAGAGACCCTTCAGCCCATCATGTCCATTCAATCATCAAATGCCCACCCGTGCTAATCCCATTTCCCAGCACAGTTTTCCTTGCCCTTGTGGCATTATGCTCATCAAGATACTTAAATGTGAGAGTCTCTGACTGTACCACCTCGGGGAGCGTGCTGTGGGTTTCAGCCGCACTCTGGTGAGCAAGTTCCAGTTTATTGTCATGGACGGGCATACCTAGGATATAAATGCCATGAAAATTAGTTTTTTTTTACAGCAGCAGCACAATACAAACTTACTGTAAACTAACATCATTTATACTTACCTGATAAATTAAAAAATCAACTGAACGTATGTGCAAGTTCAGGGAAATATAGTCTGAAGTAGTGTCAGGCTTTTTCAGGTGGGTTTAGGAAGCTGATGGAAGTGGGGAAGAAGCTGTTGATGAATCTTGAGCTGTGGATCTTCAAGCTCCTGTACCTCTTGCCTGATGGCAGCATCTAGAAGAGGACGTGGCCCCAACGGTGCAGGCCGCCTTCCTGAGACATCAGTGGGGGGAGTTGTACCCCGGATGGAACTGGCTGGGTCTTCCACTCTCCGTAGCCTCTTGTGTTTCCGTGTGTTGGCGCTTCTGTACCAAACTCAGAGTACTTTCCTTGGGTCCTCTTTGAATCTCTTATCCTATGCATAAACATATACCTTTTAATTTTAAACATCTTTGCTCTGGGCAAAGGTTTCGTAGAACATAGAATAGCACAGCACAGGCCCTTCGGCCCACAATGTTGAATTAAACTGAATCCCCTCTGGCTGCACACGATCCATATCCCTCGATTCCCCGCATGTTCATGTGTCGGTGCAACAGCCTTTTAAACGTCCCTATCCGATCTGCTTCCATGTCGTGGGCATCAGCCACACTACCCTCATTAACACATCAGTTAGCACTGCAAGAAATTTAAGTCAATCGGGTTCTCCCCTGAACAAAGCCACATGCTCTCCAAGTGAGGTCTAATCCTCTTCCTTGGAGTTTTTCCCAGTAAGTTGGGTGGCACGGTAGCTTAGTGGCTAGTGAAATCACTTTAGAACGTTCACTGATAAGGGTTCTGTAAGGAGTTTGTAAGTTTTCCCTGTGACTGCATGTGTTTCCCCTGGGTGCTCCAGTTTCCTCCCACATTCCAAAGATGTACGGTTAGGATTAGTAAGTTGTGGGCATGCTGTATTCATGGTAGCATAGCGGTTAGCACGACGCTACTACAGCTCGCGGTGTCGGATTTGGAGTTTAACCCCGGCGTCCTCTGTAGGGAGTCTCAGTACATCCTTCTCATGAAATATGTGGGCTTTCTCAGGGTCCTGTGGGTTCCTCCCACTGTCAAAGACATACCCATCAATAGATTAATTGGTCATTGTAAATTGTCCCTTGATTAGGTTAGGATTAAATTGGAGCTTGCTGGGCAGTGTGGCTCGAAGGGCTGAAAGATCCTTGTCTGCACTGTAAAGTAAGGACATGTTCAGCACAGCTTTGTGGACCAAAGGGCCTGTGTTGTGCTGTAGCTTTTCTGTGTTTCTGAATAAAATAAAATAAAATTCCCTAATATAGATGATAGACTCATCAACCTGCCCAGATTTGCTGCTCACATTTGTTATCAGCCAGCCATCACAGAGTATGGACTGCTAGTTCAGGGGGAACAGCCAGGGGGACAGGCTGAGATTTTTTTATTTAAGAGATACAACATGGTAACAGGCCATTCTGGCCCAAAGAGCCCATGCTGCCCAGTTACACTCAGGTGACAATCAATGAAGTAACCCTTACTCCCACATTTAGAATGGAACACTCAGAGGAAACCTATGCAGTCACCAGGAGAACATACAAACTCCTTACAAACAGTGGCGGAATTGAACCCTGGTCGCTAGCCCTGTAACACTGTTATGCTAACCGTGCCGCCCAATTTTAACTCGTTTTAAAGGTGTTGCTCTGCAGAAGTATTGTGGCCATCGGAGGCCAAAGGTTCAATGGTTGAGGAATCATGGCGCCGAGCTATTCCAGGGATCGATTTGGAAGGGAGAGGGGTTGGATGGAAAACAGGGAATGTTTGTACAGAAGTGATGGCTTTGACTATATTTGCGATAATTTGGACAAAGAGGAACAATTCACCCATCAAGATGTATGCAAAATACTTCTAAATACATGGGAAACCAAATTAATTGTCCCTGTCTAAATGGGACTACTTGCCTAATCAGCATTATATCTGGTGTGAAATCAAAATAGGTTCTTTATTTGATCAGGAGTTAAACTTGATACTTTTATGCTAATCTTTGCAGGTAGTCAGGTATTATAGTTGCTCAGTTTTCCTGGGATTGAATTAAGTGATGAAAGTAGAGTAGATGAGATTAGAGCATCTCTTGGTCTAACATTTCTCTACCATGGATATACATTCAGTGGCCGCTATCAGATACCTCCTGCACCTAATAAAGTGGCCACTGAGTGTATGTTTGTGGTCTTCTTCTGCTGTAACCCATCCACTTCAAGGTTCAATGTATTGTGCATTCAGTGATGTTCTTGTGCACACCATGGTTGTAACGTGTGGTTATTTGAATTACTGTCACCTTCCTGTCAGCTTAAACCAGTCCCCTCCGACCTCTCTCATTAATACAGCGTTCTCGCCCACAGAACTGCTGCTCAATGGATTTTTTTTTTGTTTTTCATACCATTCTCTGTAAACTCCAGAAACTAATGTGCGTGAAAATCTCAGGAGATCAGCAGTTTCTGAGATACTCAAACCACCCCATCTGGCACCAACAATTATTCCACAGTCACCATCACTTAAATCACATTTCTTCCCCATTCTGATGTTTGGACTGAACAACAAATGAGCATCTTGAGCTTGTCTGCATGCTTTTATACATTGAGTTACTGCCACATGATTATCTAATTTGATAGTTGTATTGATGAGCAGTTGTATGTAATACGTGGCCACTGAACGTACTTTAGTGATGCGATTCCTGGCATTTGACAGCTGATGTTAGAACAAATGATTCATTCAGAAACCAATATTTTCCTCATCCAGCCTAATCAATGATTGAGTTGGTTAACTTTAGCAAGCTATATGCCTGTGTGCAGTTTTCAAATTCTACTTGGATCCCATTCTATTTGTAAAATGCAATGTGTAGGGAGAACATTGCCAGACAAAGGAGGTGACCAACCAAGGTGCTCAGTCTTGATGAAACATCTCAGCCTGAAACGTTGACTGTTTATTCCTTTCTGTCGATGCTGCCTGACCTGCTGAGTTCCTCCAGCATTTTGAGTGGTACTCTAGATCTTCAGCATCTGCAGAATATCTTGTATTTATGTAGGCAACCAAGTAAGTTGGAAGTTGGGATCCTGTGTTGGGGACTGACAAAGTGGAAGGAGAGAGGAGAGTAAGTTAGCGAGAGTCTTTCGTCATCTGCACACGTACAGTGAGGTACAAGTACAATGAAAATCTTTCTTGGAGCACCAACATAGGCAGGTCGGTGCAGACAACACAATATAAATTATACATAATATTATATTCATGTTTCGTGAGTGGAGCTGGTGACTAGCAGAGAAAAGAGCCTCAGAAGCAGTCAGTGATTAGATGGGGAAAAAAATTTGGTGTTCAAAGTTGTTTATGGACTTGCAACTTCAAGTTTAAGTTTATTGTCATTCAACCGTACAGATATATACTGCCAAGTGAAACAATGTTTGTCCTAACCAAGGTGTACAACACTCTATATTTAACTAACACACGAAACACACTATATATAACTCAGACACAACGCGTGAATAAATTAACAGATAATAAGGTGCATTTCTTTTGAACTCCCAAACTCTTGAAATCTGTAACGTCTTTACAACTCTGCAACTCATAATACTCCAACTTGACCCCAAGCATGTTTGTGATCAGATCTGAGGTGTAACATTTGGGAAATCCTTCCCAAGAGCTCTTGCTGCTCTAAGATTCTCTTTAAAACAGCTAAGTGTCAACTTCTGTCTGATGAACTGTCCAAAGTCCTCATGGGAAAAGGCTGCAGTTTAGACCTTGAGGGGTTGGAACCAGATGAAGATGTCTCCAACTTACTGCTCTTGGAATGTGAAAGAAGATTAATTAATGTTGCATTGATATATAAATCTCGTGGAGGTGACATTCCTGAATTACTGGCAAATTTTATGAATGAGCTATATTTCTGGAAATGTTTTTTCATCACAGCTGTCCTCGCCTATCAGATTCCATCTTCAGCACATTATCTCTTCTACCTATCACCTCCCGGCTTCTTACATCACCCCTACCCCCCACTCAACTACCTTCCCCCTCATCTGCTCTCACCTGCCAGATTGTACTCCCATCTCTCCCCGTACCACCTTTTTCTAGATTCTGCCTCCTTCCATTCCAGTCCCAATGAAGGGTCTCAGTCCAAAACGTTGCCTATTTATTCTTCTCCGCAGATCCCACCTGACCTGCTGAGCTCCTCCAGTATTTTGTGTGTGTTGCCTTGTTTGCTTTCTCAGCTCCTAGTCCTTGTTGCTCTAACTCCAGTACGTTCTCAGTGTCCTTGTATCTCTAACTCCAGTATTTTCCCAGTCACCTTGTATCTCTAACACCAGTGCTTCCCCAGTCTCCTAGACCTTTAAAGTTCAAAGTAAATTTCTTATCAAAGTATATACATGAGCAGTGAGGGCCTCCGTCCGTCAGAGTTGACCATGGATATTGCACCTTAGCTCCCTAGACATGCAAACCAGGGCAGTACGATATGGAGAGCACTCTGTTGCTCATGTAGCAGGCTCCCCCTCTCCACACACCTGATGAACCCAAAGGAACAGCAGAGACCGATACAGTTTGGTACCAGCAGTGTTGCGGAAGTTGCCAGTCAGCATTGAACTCAATGTAGGACTGCCTTAGGGACTCCAGCCCTGGATTTTCCCTCTGGGTTTACTCCCAAAGCCTTCCTCATGAGTGGGTACAGCTGCAAGGCAGTAGAGGTTTGAGATCAGAGTTTTCCTTCTAGATGAGCTGCCAACCATGGCTGATGAGCCCCACCTGCCCAAAGTGATTAGTTTTAAGGCACCAGTAACCTGCCCTTGCCCCTTCTCCTTTCAGTAGAAATGGTTTTGCCAGGAAAGCCAAGAGCAGGACTTGGTTGTCAAAGGCTATTTGAGGCGCACACCGTTTAATAGGCAGTGGGAGCTTGTCTCCATTACCACCCCCGGCTATAACAAACTTAAGGAACCAAAGTATATATATGTCACCATATACAACCCTGAGATTCACTTTCTAAGGGGCATACTCACTAAATCCATAATAGAATAACCGTAATAGAATCAGTGAAAGACTGTTGCAACTTAGACTGCAAAAGACCTCAAATTGTGCAAATATAAAAAGACAGAAACAGCAATAATAGATAAACATGCAACAAACATTAAGAACATAAGATGAATTGTCCTTGAAAGTGAGTCTATAGGTTGTGGGAATATTTCAATGATGAAGTGAAGTTGAGTGAAGTTGAAGAGTCCAAGGTGTCGTACTTATTCCTGAACCTGGTGGTGTGACTCCTGAGGCTCCTGTACCTTCTTCCTGATGGCAGCAGTGAGAAGAGAGCATATCCAGGTGGTAGGGGTTCCCGATGATGGATGCTGCTTTCCTGTGACAATTGGACCTCTAACTCCAGTGCTTTCCTGCGGATCAGACGGTGCACGTGTCTATTAGCTGCTAAGAAAGACTACTATGTTCAGGTTGAAAGGTTGCTGCTGCCTTAAGGTTTTCTCTTACAACAGTGTACCAGGACTACAGTTTCAGTTGAAGGCCAGCTACTAGAATAAAAAGTTGTGTTTACTCAATTCTCTGTGTTTCATCACCAGTGAAGGTAGCTTCCTCAGTGTGCAGTTATTGGTGTTTCTGTCTGGGCACACTTGCATTTATATAGTCCCCGTTCGCTTGCCTTAGTCCTGATTGGCTACCCCTTTAGCTGACCTTTGAATTCTATTGGCTCGCATTTCTTTGGCTCTTAGGGGTTTGTTGATGTCACCTCGACTAGTGATGAGACGTCTGCAAGCTACTTGCCAAGATCTGCGAACATCGCAATGTCAAACACCTCAACCCAAGTTACCAATATTCACCAGCACCCTAAACTGAGCTTAATGCTGAGACTGAAAGTGTTAGTCCAGGATATCATTAGCTGCAGGTTGGCTACTGACCAAGCATGGTTAATTGGATTTGTTTGGAATCCCCATTAACTTGACGGCGGCTGGGGTGGTTTTGAAGCCTTAATGAGTTGCTTATTGGCCGTAGGTGATCTTAATGGTGAGGAGATCATCTATTTTGTATATCAGGTGAGTGTGCTCTAATGCTAATCACAAAAGTGGCACAATATTTATTTTGTCTATTTGTTTCAAAAATATATTTCCAGTGATTAATGTTATACTATGTCTGGTTTGTTTGGTGTTGGTAAATGATTAAACTGTATCATATGTGTGTGCGCGTGCAATTCACATTTAAACCAGATATAAATCTCGCAGTGATGTATATTCAGATACTAATTCTCTGATTGGTGGAGTGTTTATCCCCATTGCTTATTGCTGGGCAGACCGTAAGATATAGGAGCAGAATTAGGCCATTTGGCCCATCTAGTCTGCTCCACCATTTCATCATGGCTGATCCATTTTCCCTCTCAGCCCCAATCTCCTTCCTTCTCTCCATATCCCTTTATGCCCTGACTAATCAAGAATCTATCAACCTCTGTCTTAAATCTACACAATGACTTGGTCTCCACAGCTGCCCTTGGCAATGAATTGTATAGATTCTCCGCCCTCTAGCTAAAAAAATTCCTCCTCATCTCTGTTCTAAAGGGACATCCTTCCATTCTGAGGCTGTTCCCTCGTCCTAGACTCCCCCTCTATAAAGAAACATCCTCTCCACATCCACTCTATTGAGGCCTTTCAACATTTGATAGGTTTCAACAAAGTTACTCCTCATTCTTCTGAATTCCAGTGAGTACAAGCCCTGAGCCATCAAACACTATAAAAACGCTTTATAAAAACTTCACTTGTGAGCCATCAACCTTGGCATCAAAATTAGATTGAAATCTATAAATATAACCATTACAAACTAGATCAGACTTTATCTTAGTTACGTAGAAAAAGTTCTTATTTTCCTTCATAGAGTTATCAGGTCATACTGCACGGAAACAGACCATTCAGAGCAACTGATCCATACCAGACAAGATTCCCATCTAAGCTAGTCCCATTTGCTAGCATTTCAAAGTTTAAAGTAAATCTATTATCAAAATGATTGCACGTCACCATATACTGCCCTGAGATTCATTTTCTTGCAGGCATTCATAGTAGAGCAGAGAAATACAATAGAATCAATGAAAAACTACATGCAAAGACTGACAATCAATGTGCAAAAAAATCAACCCTGAGAACGAGTTGCAGAGACCTTGAAAATGAGTCTGTAGGTTGTGGAATCAGTTCAGTGTTGGTGAGTGAAGTTATCCATGCTGGTTCATGGGCCTGATGGATGCTGTTCCTGACTGTTCCTGAGCCAGGTGGTATTGGTCCTGTACCTCCTTCCCGATGGTCGTAGTGAGAAGAGAGCATGGTCTGGATGGTGGGAATCCTTGATGTTGGATGCTGCTTTCTTGTGGCAGCGCTCCTTGCAGATGTGGATCTGCTCAATGGTGGCAAGTGGTCAGGGTTGACCATGGATGTTGTGTCCTGTCAATGACAAGCCAGTACGCCCAGTAAGGACAGTAAGGTATTGAGACCATCTGTTGCCCATGCAGCTGGCTTCCCCCTTCATGCAGCTGATGAATCTAGAGGAATGGCAGAGGCCGATACAGTTTGGCACCAGCGACATTGCAGAAATTGCCTGTCAGCATTGAACATAGGCACTGCAGCTCTGGACGTTTACTCGGGGTTTACTCCCGAAGCCTTCCCCCTGCAAGGCAGAAGAGGTTTGAGATCAGTTTTCCTTCTCTTGGATGAGCTGCCAACTTCGGCTGACGAGCCCTATTGGCCCAGAATTGATCCCTCTAAACCCTTCTTCTCCGGGTACTGTACCTGTCGAAGTGCCTTTCAGATGTTGTTAATGCACCTGACTCAATCACTTCCTCCAGTAGCCCAGTCCATATACAGACCAGTGCCTGGGTGGAAAAAGTTGCCCCTCAGGTTCTCATTATATCTCTCCCTTCTCACCCTAATCCTGTTATCTGTCACAATTGCTTTTCTGTTTCTTTCCTTGTATCCGCTCCTTTACCCCCTTGGACTCTGTCCCCAATGTTGTGCGATTGGCCAGTTCATCCCAATCAGTTTTTATGAGCAATTTGAAAATCAAATACGGCTTAAAGCAAAAGAAATTAAAATAAATTCCCTCAATATTAGTTTGGTGAAAATTGCATTGTGAAACAGCACAATGGCATAGTGATTAGTTCAATCGCCTTACAGTCCCCATGCTAACTGGGGTTTGATTCCACTGTTGTCCATAGGGAGTTTATATGTTCTCCCTGTGACTGACTGCCTGGGTTTCCTCCCATATTCCAAAGGCATGTAGATTAGGGTTAGTAAGTTGTGGGCATGTGATGTTGGCACCGGGACTGAGGTGGCATTTGAGGGCTGCCCCCATTACATCTATGACATGTGACAAAGCTAATCTTTGTCTTAATCGTTATCTTTATTTTGTGTCGAAGTGTAGCTTTTGTTGAGAGACTGGGAAGGATTCTGTGCAGTCTGCTTTTTCACTCAGTAAGTCAATTGATCCATTTGAAAGGTTCTGAAGTTCAGGGCAGCTCCTTCTGGGATTGTGGCTTGAGAAGGCTTCTCAAGGCTGTCTCAACTTTGGCAAAGAAGTGAGCATTCGCAGCTCTGTTGGAACGGTGAGAGTTTTAGTCTCACACCAGAGACCCGAACTCTGTTTTCTTTCTGCAGTGGATGGGGATGCTCCTTCAGTTCGGCAGGAAATGATAAAGTAGCGCTGGTCAGGGTGTGGAGGGGTGGGTTAGTGGGTGGAGGTATTGATCAGCCTCACTGCTTGGGGATAGTAACTGTTTTTGAGTCTGGTGCTACAGGCGTGGATGCTGAATGCTATGTGGCCTTCTCCCTGTTTGTTGTGCACATTACATTATGGATTACACATCAGGAGTACCTCATGGTTTGTGAGAGGGTTGGTGAGAAGTTTGTGGAGCACATTATGTTACGGATTTTCACACCAGGAGTCCCTTATGGGCTGTAAGATGCTTCAGGAGTGTCTTTGGCTGCATTGTGCAAATACTACCAACATCTCCTCCCGTGCCCTCAGCTTTTCCAGCCCTTTCTGTAGATATTCAACCAACTGCAGATTTTACAATCTCTAAAAGCTGGAAGTTGATCATGGAATGTGAAAATGCTAAGGTGTGCCCAAAGTTCAAAGTAAATATATTATCAAAGTACATCTATCTCACCAGATACTACCTTGTGATCCATTTTCTTGCAGGCATTCACAGTGGAACATAAAAATACGATAGAATCGATGAAAAACAGCATATAAAGACTAACAAATAACCAATGTGCAAAAGATTACAAACAAAATATAAATAAGTAAATCAGAGAACATGAATTGTGGAGTCCTTGAAAGTGGGTCCATAGGTTATGATATTTTTTAAAAAGATGAATGTTTTAGGAGATGTAAAGATTAGACATCACTGAAAATCATCTCCTGGGGTGAAATTCTTATCTTTGCAGTCGGCGCAATTTTCCTCCCATACATGGATATTCCAGGAAATGTAAGATTGTGAGGGTAGACAGAGGTCTTTAACATTGACCCAGTATTCACTTCCTCCATTTTGTGAAGTTCAGGTCTTGCTGAGCACCCAGTAACATCACAGTGAGGCTATAGTCGGATTGTTTTGTTTTTGATAAATCCTACTCCCTGACAGTTTCTTTCTCACTCAGACAGGCATCTGAAGCCAAATCAATACTGTGGAATTGCTGGTTCTGTTCCGCACAAGTAAAACCAGACCGTCGGTCTGAAATCTCTGCTTCATGCAGCTGGTGAGATTACAGTTCAGACAGTATTTGAGCAAGCTAATCCTTCAAAGTGTATCTTTAAGTCAATGCTTGGTAGTTTCCTGTGTATACTGTGGAGAGATTCAGAGTTCAAGTGGAGGGAACTTAAAGGCTTCTGAAACATACTGGGATGGAGGATGCTTTTCCACGTCAAAGTTCAAAGTAAATTTATTATCAAAGTACATGTATATCACCACGTATCACCCTGAGATTCATTTTCTTGCAGGCATTTACAGTGGATTAAAGAAATACAATACAATCAATGAAAATCTACACACAATGACTAACAAGGACTCCACCAGCAGGTTCAAGAACAGTTGCTACCCCTCAACCATCAGGCTCCTGAATAAAAGGGGATAACTACACTCACTTGCCCTATCATTGAAATGTTCTCATAACCAATGATAACACATTAAGGACTCATTATCTTACGTTCTCGTTATTTATTGCTATGTATTTATATTTGCATTTGCATAGTTTGTTGTCTTCTGCACTCTGGTTGATCTTTCATTGATCTTGTTATATTTACTCTTCTTTAGATTTGCTGACTATGCCCACAGGAAAATGAATCTCAGGGTTGTATATGGTGATCTGTGTTAATTTGATAATAAAATTTACTTTGATAACAAAATTTGCTTTGAACTTTGAAGTTCTTTGTGCAACTGGCAGACTTCCAATGTACCTTCTCCTCGTGATCGTGTGTTTCCCATTGGTGTTCTGGTTTCCTCCAACATTCCTAAGATGTACATGTTAGGATTAGTAGGTTCTGGACATGCTATGTTGTTGCCAGAAGTGTGGTGACACTTTCAGACTGCCCCCAGAACAACCCCTCATAGATCTGATTTGACGCAAATGAAGCATTTCTCTGTATTTTTCAGCAATAAATAAAGCTAAACTTTAATCTGGATGGTTCTGGGCCTGTTCTTGCTGGAGTTTCGAACATTGAGGGAAGATCCTATTAAACTCCATGGAATATTGAAAGGCCTAGATAGAATGGATGTGGAGAGGATGTTTCCATTAGTGGGAGAGTCTAGAACATATAAGGATGTCCCTATAGGACAAAGGTGAGGAGGAATTTCATTAGCCAGTGGATAGTGGATTTATGGAATTTATTGCCACAGACAGCTGTGGAGGCCAAGTTACTGGGAATATTTATTTAGTGATACAGAGCGGAGCAGACTGTTCAAGCCACATTGCCCCAACATATCCCAACAAACCCGACTAACCCTAGCCTAATCGTGGGGCAACTTGCAATGACCAATTAATCTACCAATTACGTCTTTGGACTGTGGGAGGAATCCGGGGCACCTGGAGAAAACCCACTCATTTCATGGGGAGGACGTACAGAGGTTCTTTACAGAAAGGCTCCAGAATTGAATTGCGATCGACCATGCTCAGTGTGGCGCCTACACAAATGGAGGCTGATAGGTTCTTGATTAGTCATGGTGCCAAAGGTTACAGGGAGAAGGCAGGAGAATGGGTTTGAGAGGGATAATAAATCAGCCTTGATGAAATGGCGGAGCAGACTTGATGGTCTGAATGGCCTAATTCTGCTCTACTGTCTTATGGGCTTCTGGTCAGATGGAACAAGTGATAGATCCTAGCTGCCTGCAGAAACTGAACTGCCTGTTGGGTTTTGATTGTGTTGGATATCAAATAATTATCAGTCTTCTGGCCCGTTTAGCCGGAATTTACAGTAGATTGGATTCAGGTTCAAGTAGAGTTTTGCTATCATACCAGAGAGCTCTATGGATGGAAAATTGATGACAAGGTGAGTGAATGATACAGCTGTTCGTGTTGGTTGAGAGACAGTGGAGAGAACTGGTGAATAACTAAAGTTGTGTGCGTGGGTGGGGGGGATGGGGTAATTAAATGGATAACATCTGAATTTACTGGGGAAGATGAACTGTGAATGCTGGGGTTATGGTTGAGGGCAGAATTGTTGGTTATCTGAAATTACAGAATTCATTCTTGAATCCTGATGGCCAGTGTTGCTAGAAAGAAGGTAAAATGTGGATTTCATTGGAACAATGTAGAAGGCCAAAGACACCGGGATCAGGATTCCAGTGAATGGAAAAGGTGAGCACTTCCAAGTTCCTAGCCGTTAACACATTTGAGGACCTATCCTAGGCCCAATATATCGATGCAATCACAAAGAAGGCATGGCAGTGGCTATATTTCATTTGGAATTTGAGGAGACTTCGTATGTCACCAGAGACAATAGGAAATTTCTACAGATGTAGGGTGGAGACATTCTAACTGGTTGCATCACCAGCTGGTATGAAGGGGCCACTGCACAGAATCGGAAAAGGCTGCAGAATTTGCAAACACAGCCAGGTCCATCGTGGCACCAGCCTCCCCACCATCGAGGACACCTTCAAAAGGTAATGCCTCAAGAAAAGTGGCATCCATAAGGATCTCCATGCCTTCTTCTCATCGTTACCATCAAGGAGGAGGTACAGGAGCCTGAGGGGACACACTCAACCTTTTACGGACAGCTTCAGATTCCACTTTTCTTTTTCGCTCTCTTTCTTTCTTTCTTTTAAAATCTTTTTATTAGTTTTCCAAAGTTATAAACAGAATAACAGTATTGATACAGAGAGATTGGAATAATCTTATTATTGATAAACATGTACAGAAAAGACTTCAAATAATACAGGTGTAATAGACTTCCAAACTCTTAATATAGTTAATCATAGAGAAAAAGGAAATAAAAAGAAAAAAAATGCAAAGAAAAACTCCCCAAAAAAATAAAACTAAATACTAAACCTGAAAAGAAATCGAACGGAACAAAACAAGGATAGACCAATATCTTAAATCGAATACATTCAGTAATGTCATCAACTCGGCTCCTCTATTCATATATTTTGCTCTTTTTTTCATGACATATTTGATTTAATTATTTGTGTGTGTGTGTGTGTGTGTGTGTATGTATACATAATTGTAAATATTTTATTATGTATTGCAAATACATAAAAATAAATGTAAATACTTTTTATTTACTTATTCATTGAGATACAGTGTGGAATAGGCCCTAATTTAATCCTAGCCTAGTCGTGGTACAATTTATAATCATCAATTAACTGACCAGCCTGTCTGTCCTTTCAACCGGAGCACCCAGAGGAAACTCGCGCGATCATGGGGAGAATGTACAAACTCCTTACAGGCAGCAGCAGGGCTCCGCCACATCGCAACACATGCCAGTGATGTTAAATCTGATTCGGATCAGTGTGGGTGTAGTGGCAACTAGAAGCTTGGGACACTCCTCGTGGATTGTATGGAAATGTGAAAACTTCTTTGTCTGTCCGAGTTTGCCCTCCCATTGTAGGTGGTGAACAGTAAATAGAATAATTCAGGCTGGAAAAGGTTTAAGTGAATCACCGCTTTAGCTGGAAGGAGTGTTTGTATTCTTGGATGGTATAAAGGAAGGAGATGAAAGGACAGGTGTTGTATCGCCTTGATGCAAGATCAGGCTTGAACATAACATGGGTCAGTGAATACCACACTAGCAAAGTCAACTGATGATTATTAATACACGAGATTTTTCAGATGCTGGAAGTTCAGAACAACACACACAAAATACTGGAAGGAACTCAGCAGGTCAGACTGATGAAGGGTCTCGGCCCAAAACATCGACTTTTTACTCCCCTCCATAGCTGCTGCTTGACTTGCTGACTTCCTCCAGCATTCTGTGTGTGCTGCTGATGATTATTAATCACGTTTCACAGCGAAGCACGCTCTAAGCTGCAGCAAACTTCAGACTCCAGTAGAGTTGCTGTCCACTCTCGACTACAGGCTGTGTTCGAGCCAAAGAGCATCCTGTGGAGAGTGGGGGAAGGGAGGAGGAGCCTGGTGACTACACGCACGCTAATTTTGATGTCGGTCGTGCCATCTGCTGCTCTATTGTGCGGAGGGAGATTATATAAGAACAGTGTCATTACATACACAATATTATTTGCATTTTAATTTGTCTTTCATTTTGGGACAGTGAGAGCCTAGTGATGATATTGTCAAGAACGTTAGTGAGTCTGGAGAGAGGGAGGGGCCAATGTTAATTATTTTTCTCTTCCTTCCTCCCCTAGGTTAGGACCAGGTTCAGGAACTTTAAGGCTGCTGTGAATAACTGAGTGAGGGCTACCTACGTCTGTTGTAGACTGTGGCACCGTTGTTTATAACCGCAACAGAGGTTTCACTAATTAAACCTAAATCATGTGCTAATAGATAGATAGATCCTTTATTGATCCCAGAGGAAATTACAGTGTCACTGTAACATTACAAGTGCACAGATATACAAATATGCAAATATTAGAAAAAAAATAAGAAAGAATAAAAATTAAGTTACCACAAACAATCTAACAGCCTTCCCCAGCTATAGGTTGATTCATTATAGAGCCTAATGGCTGAGGGTAAGAATGACCTCATATCACACTCTTTGGAGCAGCACAGTTGTCTTAGTTTATTACTAAAAGTGCTCCTCTTTTAAGCCAAGGTGCCATGCAGAGGGTGAGAAACATTGTCCAGAATTGCCAGGATTTTCTGTAGGGTCCTTTGTTCTACCACAGCCTCCAGTGTGTCCAGTTTGACTCCTATAACAGAGCCAGCCTTTCTAATCAGTTTATTGAGCCTGTTGGCATCACCAGTATTAATACCATTGCCCCAGAACACCACCGCACAGAAGATTGTACTGGCAGCAACAGACTGATAGAACATGTGCAGGAGAGGCCTGCATACACCGAAGGACCTTGGGCTCCTCGGGAAGGAGAGGTGATTCTGGCCCTTCTTGTACACAGCTTCTGTGTTGGTGCTCCACTCAAGTCTGTCATCCAGGTACTTGTAGGTCCTCACCAGGGAGCAGTGCAGGCTTAGACTTCTTAAAGTTCATCGCCATCTCCTTTGTCTTAATCGATTCTGAGTATTGCTTTCCTTCTGCCTGTTAACTGCTTTAGTGCAAGAACCATATTTACTGTATTTCCAATATGGCGATTCCAGTAATTAGTCCGTTCACTCCTCTTTCTGCCTCTCCTCTTGGAGCTGCTATGACATGTGCTGCAATTACTAGCTTCTCCAACACAGGTTATGAACACCTTCGCTCCATCTGCAATGGGGAGAACTTCTCTGTGACCAACCATTTTAATTCCACTCCCCATTCCCATTCTGACTGTCTGTCCACGGCCCCCTCTACCGCCACAAATGAGGCGACTCTGAGGTTGGAGGAACACATCATATTCCATTTGGGTTGCCTCCAACCTGATGGCATGAACCTCGATTTCTCCTTCTCGTAATTTCTCCCCCCACTCCCATTTCTCTTTCTTCCAATCCCCATTCTGGCTTCCCTCTTTTCTCTTTTCACTGGCCTATCACCTCCCTCCTTCCTTTTCTTCTATGGTCTATTCTGCTCCTTCTTCAGTCCTTTATCTTTACCATCTATCACCTCACAGCTCCTCACTTCATCCTCCGTTCCCCACCCATCTACCTTCCAGCTTGTACCCCTTCCCCTCCCTACACCTTATTCTGGCTTGATTCCCCCTCTTCCGTTCTAGTCCTTCCCTTCGTCAGGGTCTTGGCCCAAAACGTCGACTGTTTATTCCGCTCCATAGATGCTGCCCGACCTGCTGAGTTCCTCCAACATTTTGTGTGCATCACTCTAAGATGAGCTCTCTTATTTTAGCATGCAGAAGCTCAGTGAAATCATCGAAGAGCATCGCAGCTTTAAGCTCATCTGGATGCTGTGTACTTGCTGCACCATCACTGTGTGTGATCTTTGAAGTTTAAACATGGGAATATTATAAACGGGGAAGGCTGTTCTTGGAAAGGAACAAGCTGTGAAGGACCTGCAGTGCATGAATATTTGTCAAGCTCAATTTTATTTTTAAATGCCCTGTTTCCTGGGCAGAAACATGGGACTGCATTTTACCAAGGAAGGAAATCGATATTGAATAACTAGTCAAGGGCAGGGGAGTGATGTGTTTTTGCTTCAGAAATACCTCCTGCTGTTAATGGGGACACATTATTTCACAATACTCATTTTAAATCATGTGCACATTCACCATTCAGTATAACTGCAAGATGAAGCTTCCCAAAGAAGCACAATTGTATTTTCTGAGGGTTTTCCCCCCTCTTCAGGCCAGTGATAAAGAGTTAATCCTCTTTTATTCCGGCAATTATACCGGCAGTTAGCTTAATGTTATCACAGTGCCAGCAATCGGAACATTGGAGTTCAATTCCTGCCACTGTTGTAAAGAGTTTGTACCCGTGTCCATGTGGGTTTCCTCCAGGTGCCCAAGTTTCCTACCACATTCCAGAGAGACACATTCCTCTCTATTTCCATCTCTAAATGTCCCTAATGTCCTGGCTTGTTATTTGAATAACAAAGGACAGTTCTTGTTGGAACGTTACAGTCCACACAGAAGTTGATGTAATCAGTGATGCACTCTGTGAGCCCATCAATATCCTCTCCATGTGGCTCACAGAGTGCCTGCCAGTCTGTCACCTCAAAACAACCCTGGAGCGACTATGACTAGTCCCCCAACTATGACTATGACTATGTTGTTTAGGGATAGCAAGTTTTGGGCTTTTGGGCATGGCAATACTTGTAGGCTGGCCCCAGCACATCGCAGGTGACGACACACTTCGGTGTCTCAACGTTATGTGTGACAAAGCTACTCTTTAGACTTTAATCCAGTTTAAATACTTGGAAGGGGAAGTCAAAGATGGAGTGGTGCGGTATTGTAGCAGTTAGCGTAACACTTTATAGTGCCAGTGACCAGAGTTTCTGCTGCTGCCTGTAAGCAGTGTGTACGTTCTCCAAATGACTGCATGCATTTCCTCCGGTTGCTCTGGTTTCCTCCTACATTCCAACGACCTACGAGTTAGTATGGTGTAATCGGGCAGCACGGACTTATTGGGCCAGGAGGGCCTGTTACCGTGCTGTATCTCTGCCTCAGTAAACAAATTGTGATTAAGATTAGTGGTAGAGGCAGATACATTAGGGATTATTTAGAAAGAGAGACTTAGATAAACACATGGATGATATAATATGGAAGGCTATGTGGGAGGGAAGGTTTAGATTCAATTCCGAGGAGGTTAAACGTTTGGCAAACCATCATGGGCTGAATAGCCTATACTGTACTGTACTGTTACCTGCTTTAGTACGCCAAAGCCACACCAAGGTTCTACCTATTAGGTCAGAATGAGCTGTGAAGTATTTAATGGCAGTTAAGTTAAAGTCTTCATTTCTGCTTAAGCAAACATGTTTGCAAACAAACCAATGCGTGCAAATGCACTGGTTTTGTTCTGGACAAGACAGACCTCCAGCAATAGAAACAGGGAATTATTGAGTGTTACCCATGAAAGATGAGAGGGAACTCTTGAAGACGCCAAATTAATAACATCTGGAACTTGGTTCTGCAGCTAGTTCACTTAACTGGAGGTTAATTAATCACACAGACTAGATAGCATTGATAAGATGCTTTTGTTGAACTGAAGTGCACTGCATAGCACAGAGGAAAATGGAAAAAATATTTTTTCTTTGAGCATGTTTTTGACTAGGCCTTTGACGTCTGCACAGTTAAAACTGTGTGTGTATATTTGTGGGCTGCCCCAGCACATCACAAATGGCAACACATTTTGCAATTGTGTGTGTGTGTGTGTGTGTGTGTGTGTGTGTGTGTGTGTGTGTGTACATGTACACACAGTGGGCAATTTATTAGGTACACTTGTACACCTCGTTAATGCAGATAACTAATCATCCAATCATGTGGCAGTAACACAATGCATAAAAGCATGCAGTCATGGTCAAGAGGTCCTGTCGTTCAGACCAAACATCGGAATGGGGAAGAAGTGTGACCTAAGTGACTTTGACCGTGGAATGATTGCTGGTGCCAGATGGGGTTGTTTGAGTATCTCAGAAACTGCAGATCTCCTTGGATTTTCACAGACAACAATCTAAAGTTACAGAGAATGGTGCGAAAAACAAAAAAACATCCAGTGAGTGGCAGTTCTGTGGGCAAAAGCACCTTGTTGATGGGAGAAGTCAGAGGAGAATGGTCAGACTGGTTCAAGCTGACAGGAAGGCAAGAAGCTGCAGAAGGTTTTAAATCTAGTCAGCTTCATCTTGGATACTAGCCTACAAAGTACCCAGGACATCTTTAAAGAGTGGTGTCTCAGAAAGGCAGCGTCCATTATTAAGGACCTCCAGCACCCAGGGCATACCCTTTTCTCACTGTTACCATCAGGTAGGAGGTACAGAAGCATTCACTATACATAATTGATTTACTTGTTTATTTATTATTATTATTTTAAAATTTTTATTTATATTTTTTTCTCTGCTAGATTATGTATTGCATTGAACTGCTGCTTTTAAATTAACAAATTTCACATCACGTGCCGGTGATAATAAAGCTGATTCTGATTCTGATTCTGACATGTTACAGCAGCGTTGTGCAGAGGAGCATCTCTGAACTCACAAGTCAAACCTTGAAGTGGAAGGGCTGCGGGATGCGCTGTGCTGTGCTCCAGCGGCCTGTAGTCTCAGTAGAGGGAATGATCAAGTGAAGCTTTCGGCTGCTTGCCTACCCGATGTACTTTAGAGAACCCCATCAGCTCCAGTGGAGATGGCCACACTGTCGTCTTACCTCCAAGTCAGAGATTGCGAGCTGAGTCCCACTCCCTAGCGAGGAGACAGAAAATGTCTCGACCCTCCAGTGCTGCACTGAGGGTGTGCTACAATATTGTGGGCACCATCTGTCAGAAGGTACGCTAATTCACCTGCAGACGCTTAAAAAAAGTCCTGTCAATGATTAACGCTATTTCAATTTCACTCAAAATAATTATCCAGTCAATTTCGCATTACTATTTAGAACATATAAATCAGTACAAGCCCTCCTGTCCACAATTTTTGGTCACCTTTTAAGCTACTCTTCAATGTCCCTAATGTATCAGCCTCTAACCATCACCCCCAACAGTACATTCCATGCACCCACCCCTCTCTGTGGAAAAGAAACCTACCTCTGTCATCCCCCCTGAACGTTCCTCGAAACACCTTAGAATTATCCTCTTGTATAAATTACTGTAAACTGAATAAAAACATAAATAGTGCTAAGGAGGATTAGCGAGGTAGTGATCATTGACCATTCAGAGGTCTGATGGGTGGGACAGGGGTGGAGAGGCAGGATATGATGCTTGAGTGTGGGTCTTCAGGCTCTTGTACCTCCTCCTTGGTGGTAGTAATGAGAAGAGAGCATGTGCTGAGCAGTGTGGGTCCTTAATATGTCACGAAATTGGTTGTTTTGTGGTAGCAGTGGAGTGCAAGACGTAAAATATTACTATGTCACAATAAAAAAATCATTGTAAGGGGGCATCTCAATAAAAGCTATCGAATATTGAAAGGCCTTGAAAGAGTGGACCTGGAAAGGATATTTGCAATAAAAAAAGTTGGGGAGTCTAGGACCAGAGGGCACAACCTTAGCATAGAGGAACATCCCTTTAGAACAGAGATGAGGAGGAATCTTTTTAACCACAGGATGTTGAACCTGTGGAATTCATTACCACAGATAGATGTGGCGGCCAAGTCATTGAGTATATTTCAACTGAAGGTTGATAGGTTCTTGATTAGTCAGGGTATGAAAGGTTATGGGGAGAGGCTGGAGAATGGGATTTAGAGGAATAATAAATCAGCCATGATTGAATAGTGGAGCAGATTTGATGGGCTGAATGGCCTAATTCTGCTTCTATGTCTGATGGTCTTATACAAATATAACAATTCCAAAGAACCTCACTGATTGTGGGTGGGGGGGCGGCACAGTAGCGTAATGATTAGACAACACTTCACAGCGCAGGCAAGCCAGGTGCAATTCCCGCTGCTGCCCGTAAGGAGATTGTACGTTCTCCCCGTGACCACATGGGTTTCCTCCGGGTGCTCCGGTTTCCTCCCACACTCCAAAGACAGACCTGTTGGTAGGTTAATTGGTCATTGTAAATTTTCCTGTGATTAGGCTAGGGTTAAATTGGGATATTGCTGGGCAGTGAGGCTCAAGTGGCCAGAAGGGCCCATACTGCACTGTATCTCAATAAGTAAATAAAAGAACAAATAGCAATGCTTTGGGATGTTCTGGATAGGATGTGAAAGGTGCTACAGAAGTGTAAGTCAGAATGACACCTGACTAAGCCACACTGGAAGGTCAAAGATCACAAGCCTTGCTTTCAGACTGATGTCCCACTGCACTCTTAGAGTTATGGCTTATATTTACATGCTACTTGGCCTTGTAGACTCTCTTTGGGGATTGTTGTTTGAACTCTTGGCAGCTTTTGCTCATTTCCAAGACTGAGCTGACACCTTTAAGGTTGTTTGACCTCCATCTCTGACGTGAGCACTTAACTCAAAAACTGTAGTTTTTAAAATCTGGAGCCAAGAGGCTGAGAGGCAACTTGTAGATGTGTACAAGGTGCTAGAGTGGACAGCCAGTGCCTTTTACCCCAATTGGCCAATACAGGTGTCCCCCGCTTTTCGAACATTCGCTTTACAAAACCTCACTGTTACAAAAGATCTACATTAGTACCCTGTTTTCGCTTTCAGAAGGTGTTTTCACTGTTACGAAAAAAAAGCAGCGCGTGAAAAAATCAGCGCGCGATAAGAGGCAGCGTGCGCCCCCAGCAGCCACTCTCCCCAGATTCTCGCCGGCATTGCTTAAACACGTGCCTGTGAGCAGCCATTTGCAAGATGAAGTTCTACGGTATCGGAAAAGCCTAAAAGAGCTCGTAAGGGTGTTACACTTAGCGTAAAACTAGACATAATTAAGCATTCCGATCATAGTGAATGAAGTAAGGACAACGTGAGTTTGGCTTGTGGAAGTTGACGAAGATGATGTTGAAGAGGTTTTGGCATCCCATGACCAAGAACTGATAGATGAAGAGCTGATGCAATTGGAAGAAAAAAGGATAACAATCAAAACAGAATGAGTAATGATAAAGTACGACTTTAATTTTGAAAGGGTACGTCGGTTTAGGAGATATTTGCAGGATGGTTTGAGTCCTTACAAAGAGCTATGTGATAGAAAAATGCGCAAGGCTCAGCAGTCAAGCAAGCCTTCCACATCAGCCACAGCAGATGACGAACCTCGACCTTCGACATCAAGGCAGGCAGTCATAGGAGAAGATAAGCTGCCTGCTCTAATGGAAACAGACGACGAGATGACACCCCAGTGTCCCACCACCCCAACCACCAGGCCACGGACAGATACCAATTCGTGGAGAATGCAACGGTAGCCAGGAGGCACACAGCACATCTTTGAAGAAAAAAGCCGAAATAAACATGCTGATTAATTAGGTGTCACCCAACACGTAATTGTCAGCCCAGATCAGAGACGAAGCGATCAGAAATCGGCACTGATCTGGGCTGACAATTACGTGCCAGGCGGCACCTAATTAATTAGCATGTTTATTTCAGCTTTTTTCTTAAAGATGTGCTGGATGCCTCCCGGCTACCGCTGCACCCCTGCATGCTTCGCGGCAATGTATCACTCGGCGGCCTGGAGGGTGGGGGCCACTGCACCACCCAACCTGCAACGACTCAGTCTAACACACCATCATCAATGTGCTCAGCGCTGTCTTCCCGATTCCCGTAAGTGATACTACACTGTACATACATTATTTCTACTTTATATTGGCTGTGTATTTTTACGTGTTATTTGGTATGATTTGGCAGCTTCATAGCTTAAAGGTTACTGGAGAGCACTTGCGCCGTGTTTTTGCCAACAGCACTTGCATGAGATTTTCTGCCGACGGCGCTTGCGTGAGATTTTCGCTACGAAGAACAGTTCAGTAATGATTGTGGGAAAGTATTTCTACTTTATATAGGGTGTGTATTTATCATATCATTCCTGCTTTTACTCTATGTTACTGTTATTTTAGGTTTCATGTGTTATTTGTCATGATTTGGTAGGTTATTTTTGGGTCTGCGAACGCTCATAAAATTTTCCCATATAAATAAATGGTAATTGCTTCTTCGCTTTACGACATTTCGGCTTACGAACCGTTTCATAGGAACGCTCTACCTTCGGATGGCGGGGGAAACCTGTGCCAGACGACAGCCTTTTAAGGTGAATGAGGGGAAGTTTAGGAGAATCGTCAGGCGTAGAATCTTTACACAGACAGATGGGTGCCTGGGACACACTGATGGGGATGGTAGTCAAGCCTGAAGAATTACCAATGGATAGTGGTTCGTGAAAGACTTGCAGTACTTTTAGAAAAATTAACCTTTTTAGCAGCATTACTTTTTAAAACTTTTGGTATTCTAGCAACACAGTTTGGGTGAGAGTTAAACTAGGGGCCAAAGGTATGAGACAGTGAGGAATTCAGAAGAGAGATTGTAAGTGTATTTGGATCACAGAACTTTTCTACAGCAGGTAGTCCATATTTTCATACAATGTTGGCCATCCGGCCTCTTGAGTCCTTCCAATCCCCCACTTTCTGAGAAAATAGACACTACAGCGCAGTGCAAGGCCCTTCAGACTACGATGTTGTGCTGACCTTTTAAACTACTCTAAAATCACTCTAGCTCTTCCCTTCTGGGCAAGATTATGTGGAGATTTCCGGGGCAGCCGGTAAGTGTCATCACTTCTCTGGCAGCACCATAGCATGCTACAACTCCCTAACCCTAACCTGTACGTCTGTGGACTTGTGGGAGGAAACTCACGCTGTCACGGGGAGAACGTGCAGACTCCTTATTGGCGGCGGTAGGAACTGAATCCCGATCAGAGATTGCTGCATTAGCATGACACTAGCCACTACGCTACCGTGTTGCCCAGTCTGGTGGGTAGGAAGGCAGAACATGGAACCGAATGAGGGAGGTAGGGGTGAGCAGTTGGGAGGGGAAGAAAGTCCATTTACTCAACAAGTAAAATTTACCCTGAAGAAGTGTCTCAGCCTGAAACGTCAACTGTTTCCTCTTTTCTACCGATGCTGCCTAACCTGCTGAGTTCCTCCAGCATTTTGTGTGTGTTGCTCTGGATTTCCAGCATCTGCAGACTTTCTCATGTTTGTAAAAAACCAGTCATTCTTTTGATGCCAGTGAAGTCTCATCGTCAGAAGTTGATTGGCAGATGCCTTCGTTGTCAGTTGAACTGCTCTCTCCGTTGAGTAGAATTTGCCTCCTTTGTTACTAAGCGGGTCTCCTCCTTGACCAAAACTGCAGTGAGTTCCTCAGTAATGAACTGCTGCTTCACTTCATGAATGCTTGAGATTGCCGTCTAGAGCTAGTGTAGGGATCACTACGATGTATTGTTCATCAAGCACATTGTGCATTAAACGTGCTTATAGGAAATTCATTCGTCTCTGTCATAAACAGCTCTAGGTCGTGTTCACACTTCACGTCTGTATTTGCTGGTTTACACTTGCTCCCATTCAATAAAATCACGACCCATTGTTGTATGTGCACTGTCTTCCCAGCTTCTCCCTTAATATCTATGGTTATCAATATTAAACATGATCCGTCTTCTTTGGCTGTAGATTTATTTGTGCAGTTGTGTTCTTGAGGATTCACTTCCAAAACCCCCATTTTTTAATACTGGCTATGTCACCTCTAATTTTAAATCCTGATGAAGAGTCTCTACCACAAATGTCAATGGTTCACTTCCCTCCACAGAAGTTACCTGTCTTGCTGGCTGCCTCCAACAACTTCTTGTTCCAGATCCCAGCATTCGCAGTCTCTGCTGCCTCCACTGTTGGTGTCAGGCCCACTGAATTTTTCCAGCAGCATGTGTTTTGTGGCCGATGCTTGGTTATTAACAGCTGCTGTGTGGGCAAAGTTTAGTGATGTAGTTGAGTTACTCCAAGCTATGCATAATTTAATCAGATGTGTGTAAATGTTAATGTGTTCTCCGACCTGTAGGCCACCCACCCATTCATGGTCCCTGCAAGTTCCAAAATGGACCACAGAAGAGTGGAGGTGCAGAGAAGATTTCCAATAGTGGGGGAGTCTAGAACCAGGGGGCACAGCCTCAGAATAGAGAGGCACTCCTATAGAACAGAGATGAGGAAGAACCTCTTTAGCCAAGGGTGATGAACCTGTGGAATTTATTGCGATAATTGGCTGTGGACGCTAAGTCATTGGGTGTATTTAAAGTGGTTAATAGATTACTGATTAGCAAGGGTTTCATACATTTGAGGGAGAAGGCAGGAGAATGGGGTTGAGACGGAAAATAAATCAGCCATAATCAAATGGTGGAGCAGACCTGTCTGGCTGAATGGCCTAATCCAGCTGCTATATTTTATGGTCTTATGAAAGTCCATGCTCTCTTGGACAGGTGCAGCTGGAATGTTCTATCCAAGGTTTCTCTCTTGCTGCCTTCCAGCAAGTGTTGGAGCAGAGAATCTCCATTCCTAATTTTTTGGGAATCGTCACAAAGCAGGAAAACAATTCCTAATTCACCTAGTGGACCTGAGTCAGATCAAGTATTCATCTTGCATTTTAACAGCTATTCCATGGAGATAGTTTAGTGTTGTATTTGGGCTACAGCATAGCACCTTTGGGTGCTCAGTAGTTGGAGAACTGCATGTGGTATTGTTGTAGCATTTGACAGCTCTGTGGGAGAGGTGTCCACTCTCTAAACTAGTGGTCCCCAACCTCCAGGCCGCGAAAAATGCAGCGGTGCAGCGGTAGCCAGAATGCACCCAGCACATCTTTAAGAAAAAAGCCGAAATAAACAAGCTAATTAATTAGGTGCCGCCCAGCACGTAAATGTCGGCCCAGATCCGACTGATCAGACTGAGCAGCACCTAATTAATTAGCTTGTTTATTTCGGCTTTTTTCTTAAAGATGTGCTGGACGCGTTCCGGCTAACGCTACACCACTGCATTCCTCGCGGCCCGGAGGTTGGGGACCGTTGATCTAAACCACAGCCCATGTTATTCTTAAATGGTATGTGTTCGATTTTAGCATTTTAGTAATCATGTCTTATCCCATAACTGGACTATTCCCACAACCAAAAACTCTTCATTTCATGTTGTAGATTATTGTTGGTTACCTGGTATGATAAAATGGACTCTTCACCTCACAAACTACCTTTCTGATCTTGCATCTTGATGTATATGTACTTTGATATTAAATTTACCTTGAACTTTGAACCTCTCCCATAGACACTCCATGAACCTACACCACACTTTCTCAGTCACCGTTACAGTTTATTCTGCATTCCGTTATTGTCTGCCCTTGATCTACCTCAGTGCACTGTGTAATGATCTGATCTGTATGAACAGTAAGCAAGACAAAGGCCTTTAAACGTGCCTCGTTACATGTGACAATAATGGAACAGACAACAAACTAGCCACTCAACTGAGAGCTGGAGGGGCCTGTGAGATTAACTGTTTTATTTAATATTTTACCCCCTACTTCCAAACACAAACGTAATGAGAGTCTGTAAGTAAAACCTGTACAATTGGATCCAAATGGATCATCTTTACTTGCTATAAACATTTACATGTTTTAGGAATTTGCTGTGGTGTGTTGGTCGGGCCTGACATGCAACAAAAAACAACGTTTAGCAATTAGAAAGGATAAAAAATTATATGTAAATAAAAAGCGAATGAAATTTGAGGATAAAGATGGATAAGGAATAAAATGTGCAAAAGTAAATGAACTCCAGCATGTATTTACACTGTGAACAGCTTTATAAAAGTGGCTTAAAGTGCAGTGCAGTGACGGGGGCAATAGAGAGTGGTGGGGGCTAATGGTTGATCAGATTAATTGTGTGAGGAAAAAAATTTTTAAGATGGCATAAGTTTTTTGTTTTAATAGTCTTATTTTTCCTGCCTGTTTATTTGTTCTGAATGCAACACTTTCCCCCCCCCCCAGAATGGTGCTGCTCCTGGCTGTTAGTCTGCAAGAGAGAGAAGCAACTAATTGTAGAACCCTGCTGACTTATGTCCTGGGGTGCCTGGTCTGTAGGCAGGGGATGTGTATATTTGTCAACTTGTGTCCCTGAGTATTGTGGCATCCCAGTAAAATAAGAAGGGTAAGCAAAGTTCAAAGTAAATTTTATTGCCAAATTGCATGGAGTACATGTCACCATACACTACCCTGAGATCCATTCCGTTTTCTTGCAGGCATTCACAGTAGAACAAAGAAATACAATGGAATTCATTAAAAAGGCTGTTTACTCATTTCCATTGAAGCTGCCTGAACTGCTGAGATTCTCCAGCATTTAATGTGTGTTACAAAAAGATTCACAAACAACCAATGTATAAACTGTGCAAGTACAAATAATAATAAATTAATTAATAAGTAAATAATACTCAAAGCATGCATTGTAGAGTCTTTCAAAGTGAGCCTGGAGGTTGCGGAATCAGTTCGGGGGTGAAGTGACTGAAGTTTTCGGCGCAGGTTCGGGAGCCTGATGGTTGAAGGGTATTAACTCTTGTGAAGCTGGTTGTGTGGGACCTAAGGCTTTTGTACTCTTTCCCAATGGTAGCAGTGAGAAGAGAGCATGGCCTGGATGGAGGAGTTCTTGGTGATGGATGTTGCTTTCTTGTGGCAGTGCTCCTCAGACCATAAGATTACAAGACGTAAGAGCAGAGTTCGGCCACTTGGCCCATGAGTCCACTCTGTGGATGTGCTCAGTAATAGGGAGGGAGGGATTGGGGGCTGGACTTTGGACATTGTTCCTGCTGGGAAAGAGTCTCTTTTGTGTTCCCCACGCTTTACCAAGCTGGTGGGCTCATTGGGCATTATTCCCCAAACACAAGAGACCTTGCAGATGCTGCAAATCCAAAACAAAGCACACACAATGCTGGAGGAACTCAGTAGGTCAGGCAGCATCTATGGAGGGGAATAAACAGTTGACATTCCGGACCAAGACTGTTCATCCATATTTATTCCCTGCTCTTTTGGCTGCTGCACAGTCTGAGATGTGAATGTGGGACGGAGGCTGCAAAAGGTTTGGCTAATCGAAGTGTGGTTACAGATCCCTTGTCAGTGAGCCTCAAAGAACAGCGGCTGGAGCTGTGTCAGAGAAAGGTTGCCTGCTCTCCAGCACCAGTTTAATGGTGTTACTTGGGCCATTGACAGTGTGAGATCCCCACAGGTGTCTGTTGACCCAAGCTGGATTAGTTAGCGGTGAGAGATGCACGGTCCACAAGAGCTTTCCAGGTCCTCACCCTGCCCTTACTGCTTCTGACAGTTTGTACAAACTCACGTGGGGGTGGCAGACATCACTTTATTCAGTCGTTAACCCTTCCTGGCAGCTGCAGCTTGCCTTCCAGCTCAGGCACACTGTGCCGAGGATCATTCGAAGTGATTTATTTGTGCCTGTTGAAGTTGAGGCTTGAAGGATTGTCACTTGTTCAATGTCCGACAGGACGCTTCGCCAGTTTTCCAACCAATGGTTCAGTTTAATATCAGAGAATATATATACTATACAACCTGAAATTCTCACTCTTCACAGACATTCATGAAACCAACGCCCCCAAAGAATGAATGACAGAAACCAGAACCCCAAAGCCCCCTCCCTCCCATGCATGAACGGCAGCAAAAACATTGACACTCCCCCTCCCCCCTCACACCAGCAGAAGCACTGACCCCCCCCCTCCTCCCCACCGTACTAGCAATAACAAAAGACACCAAAGGGACCTTGATCTAGAGTCCATCTAGAATCTGGAGTCCCTGCACCTCGGTATCTCAGACAGGCTCGTTCTCGCTAGCGAGGGAGAGAGAGCTCGTTCCTGCAACAAACAAGAGCAGGAGACCAGCAGGTCGCTGTTTCAATGTTATAACCTGCTGCATACTTTTTATGGAAGTAAAGGTTCAAAGATAATTTGTCCTAACTAGGGTAATTAATAAAGGCAAAAGATTCTGCAGGTGCTGATAATCCAGAGCGACACACAAAATGCTGGAAGGAACTCAGCAGGTCAGGCAGCATCTATGGAGGGGAATAACTTCTCCGGCCAAGACCCTTCCCAGGAGGAGTTATTCTTTTGGATTTTGGATTTTGGATTTTGGACTTCCTCAGTACCCCTCTACACCCTAGCCTGTGACAAGTGTTTTCATGGAAGCAGGACAGAGGTTAACTGTAAGCAAATCACTCAGGTTTTACATCAGACCTGACTATTTTCGTCCAAGGCAGATACTGTACAGAGTGTTAACTGAATGCTCCAGGCATGCAGATAACCTGTTTAATCAGGAGTAAATTGTAAGTAGTGGTTTGCTGCAGTAAATCCAAGAAGTTTAATGAATTGCCACAATAATAGTAATTTTTAATGCAAATCAGTTTATCTTGCAGTAATCCTAAACAGGCTGGTCCTGTCAGGTTGGTGGGTAGATACTGTAGATTGACTTTTGTAGGGCTTCTGTGGGGGAAATGATTGGGAGGAGTTACCTATTGTTTCAGAGTGGTCAGGATTGATGTTTGGGATTTCCATGCTTTTAGGAGTTTTACTGGGCTCCGTTGCTGAATATCTATGGAGACGCTGTATGTGGCAAGGAAGGGATTTTCAAAAGAAGCTAGCAAATAAGCACCTGAAATAGATCCAGTTAATTGAAGTGTGGGGCAAAGATCTGTCATTAATAACTTTCGAGATAACAATTCCCCTCTATCTACACTACACTGATTGTGAGGGGAGAACAAAATAATCAAAGCTATTCCAAACGATGCTGAACCACAGGATTCATGATTGTTTCCCATAGATTTGCTGCTGTGAGGATTTTTAATAACGATTGACTAACATTAATCTAGACAAGCTTTCAAGAAATAGTTTTCCTCAGAATTTGGTCTTCCATGCAGTGCATAGCTTAGGAACCAATGCTGATCTTGACTGGCTGGGAGAAACTTTCCATGAATTTCAAAAGACAGGAGAAAAATAACCAACAACTATGGCATAAGCAGAAGAAAAAACACATTGAGCAGTTACTGAGTATGGGTCATAGAAATGTGAATTGTCAATTGGTAGTATCTTACCTCTGAATCAGAAGATTGTAGGTTTTAGTTACACTCTGTAGGCTGAAGCACAATAATCTCTTGAGAGCTTCACACAAGCAAGAAATGTAATTGTATGTTGGTGTATATGACAATAAACTAATCTGAATTTAATCCAGGCCAACACGTCAATGCATCACTGACGGTGTACTGCCTGACGAAGGTGCCTTTTGGATGAGGAGTGAAACCAAGACCACCTTCTGGCCTCCTCCTTCAGCCAACCTTGACTATTGACATTAATCCTACAATTTCCCACAATTCCATCAACTCAAATACATGCTTAAAGTAAATTTATTTTCAGAGTACATACAGTTGCAAGAAAAAGTTTGTGAACCATTTGTAATTACCTGATTTCCTGCATTAATTACTCATATAATGTGGTCTGATCTTCATCTAGTCATGATAATAGAGAAACACAATCTTCCTAAACTGTTAATACACAAACAATTGTACTTCTCATGACTTTATTGAACACATTGTTTAATCATTCACAGTCCAGGCTGGAGAAAGTATGTGAACCTTTGTATTTAATAATTGGTGGAACCTTCTTTAGCAGCCATAACCACCACCAAACGATTCCTGTAGCTGCTGATCAATGCCGAGGAGGAATCTTAGACCATTCCTCCACACAAAACTGTTTCAGTTCATCAATATTTCTGGGATACCTTGCATGAACAGTCCTCTTCAGGTCATGCCTCAGCATCTCGATTGGGTTAAGATCGGGACTTGGCCATTCCAAAACACAAATTTTCTTCATTTCAAACCATTCTTTTGTTGATTTACTCTTGTGTTTTGGATCATTGTCGTGTTGCATCATCCAACTTCTATTAAGCTGCAGGTGATGGACTGCTGCCCTGACATTCTTGTGCAAAATGTCTTGATAAAATTTTGAATTCATTGTGTAGCTGTCCAAGCCCTGAGACAGCAAAGCAGCCCCAAACCATGATGCTCCTTTTACCATGCTTCACAGTTGGGAAGAGGTTTTGTTGTTCGTGTGCATTTCTGCTGATGAAGTTCAGCTTTTCTCTCATCTATCCACAGAACATAGTCTCAGAAGCTTTGTGGAGCATCCAAGCGGTCTTTTGCAAATTTGAGGTGTGCAGCGATGGTTGTTGTTTTCTTCTTTTTTGGGAGAGCAATGTTTTCATCCATGGTGTCCTTCCATGAACACCATTCTTGTTCAGTGTTTCTCTTATAGTGGACATACGATCAGAGACATTAGCAAGTTCTAGAGATTTCTGCAGATCTTTTGCTGTTACCCTTGGGTTCTTTTTCACTTCCTTCAGCATTCATTGATTGGAAAACCTGACTCCAAATAGATTTTGTAGAAGGCATTGCCCCAGAGGTTCATGTACTTTTTTTTAACCTGGACTGTGATTGTTGAAATGGTCTATTGATGAGAAGAAGTACAATTAACTGTGTGCTCTCGGTTTAGGCCGCTTGTGTTTGTCTACTATTGTGACTTAGACAAAGATCGACCACATTTTATGAGTAATTAATGCAGAAACCATGTAATTGCAAAGGGTTTACAAACTTTTACTTACAACTGTATATGTTATCATATACAACACTGTGTTTTCTTGCAGGCATTTACAGTAAATGTGGGCACGTGGCCAAGTGGTTAAGGCATTGGACTAGCAACCTGAAGGTCGTGAGTTCGAGCCCCAGCCGAGGCAGCGTGTTGTGTCCTTGAGCAAGGCACTTAATCACACATTGCTCTGCGACGACACTGGTGCCCAGCTGTATGGGTCCTAATGCCCTTCCCTTGGACAACATTGGTGTTGTGGAGAGGGGAGACTTGCAGCATGGGCAACTGCTGGTCTTCCATACAACCTTGCCCAGGCCTGCGCCCTGGAGAGTGAAGACCTTCCAGGCGCAGATCCATGGTCTCGCAAGACTAACGGATGCCTTACAGTAAATACAAAGAAACACAATAGATTTAAAGAAAAACTACACACCAACAAAGACCAACAAACAATGAACGTGCAAAAGACAATTGTTCAAATACAAAAAGAGAGAAAAAGCAAAGTAATAATAAATAAATAAGCAATAAATATTGAGAACAGGGGATGAAGAGTCACTTAAGTGGATCCATAGGTTGTGCAAACAATTCTGTATTTGGGCAAATGAAGTTATCCCCTCTGGTTCAAGAGCCTGATGGTTACGAGGTAATAACTGTTCTTGAACCTGGTGGTGTGGGTCCTGAGGCTCCTGTATCTCCTTCCCGTTGGCAGCAGAGAGAAGAGGGCATGGCCTGGTTGGTGGGGTCCTTGATGCTGGATGCTGCTGTCTTTCAGCACTCCTTGTAGATGTGCTCTATGGTGGGGAGGACTTTACGAGCGATGGACTGGGCCATATCCACTACTTTTTGTAGGCTTTCCACCAGAATTTGTGGACTCCCACCAGATTGTATCACACACGTATACACTAGGGGCATCTTACATTTGTCAGTTAACCTACCAACCTGTATGTTATTGAAATGTAATTTTGACATTGCTGAAACAAAGGTTTGGTTTCCTCCCACGTCCCAAAAAATATTCCAGCTTTGTTGTAGCAAGTGCGGTCGTTGCAGCTTTCTGTTGGGAAACATCGGTGCTGGCGATGCAAAAAGATTAAATAAACTCATCAACAAGGCTGAATCTGTCCTTGGCTACAACCCAGACTCTGTTGAGTTAGTGGTGGAGAGGAGGTCACTAAACAAACTGTTATCAATTATGGGCAATCTGGCACATCCTCTCCATGACCTACTGAATAAGCAGCAGAGCACCCTTTCAAACAGACTCATTCAGCTCCACTGTCATAAGAATCATTACAAAAAATCTTTCCTACCAAAATCTTCTTAATTAATAATTATTGTTATTATAAATTATTATTATTATTATCCACTGTGGTAGAATCTAGGGGGAGTTGGTTGGACATCAGGAGAACAGGCTTGGTATAAATGAGTGATGGTCAGGGTGGATTCGATAGTCTAAGAACCAGTTTCTATGCTGTACCTCTTTGTATTTCACTGTAGGAGTTGTTTATAATTAATTTACATTAATTATTTTGCTCTCCTTTACACTTATATACTGGAATGGACATTAAACAATCTTGAATCTTGAATGGTGTCTTAGCTATGGATATAATAACAGATTTCCCATTCATTACCACTTCAAAATCCAAATCAGGATTTGTGGATTGGCGGATCCTTTTTAATACCTCAGAACATCTTAAGGTCTTTTGTAACCAATGAATCATTTATAAAACAATGAAATGTGGAAGTAATGACATTATGAACAAGCAGCCACAGGGAGTTAGTGTGTGTATGAGTGTGTGTGAGCTCACTCTCCGGTCATTTAACCCCACAAAGACCAGCTGCGGTTGGACTGACGATTAGCTAGAAGACATGTTGAACTGGTGATTCCACAACCTATGTGCTCACTTTCAAGGACTCTACATCTCATGTTCTCAGTATTATTTATTTATTTCTATCCTCTCTTTTTAACACAGTTTACCTTCTTCTGCACATTGGTTGTTTGTCGGTCTTTGTGTGTAGTTTTTCATTGATTCTATTGTATTAGTATTTCTTTGTTCTACTGTGAATGCCTGCAACAAAACAAGCTTCGAGCTGGTATATGGTGCATATAGATACTTTGATAATAAATTTGCCTTGTACTTTCAAGTAATGCACACAATGCTGGAGGAACTCATCGGATGAGACAGCCCCTATGGAGAAGAATAAGCAGTTGACATTTTGGGCCAAGATCTTTCATCAGGACTGACAAGAAAGGGGATGGGAGCCAGACTACGAAGGTGGGGAAAGGGGACAAGCTAGCTTGGTAAAGCCAGGTGTGGAGGAAGCTGGCTTAGTGAACAGATGATATGAGAAAGTGGAATTACCAGTCTTCCAGTTGGCTTTGGCTTTCAGTGGCATGGACCACACGAAAAGGCAGTGATCACTACAAATTAAATACATTTCTGTCGGCCAGATTTGTGTCAAATTTCTTGTCCTTTCATGGGTTTGAAATTTTAGCCATTCCAGTTCATAACAGTAGCTCTAGTGTGCAGGTTCTGCTTTATGGTGTGGGCTCACGATGACAGACAAACTAGAAAGATTAGCTTTATTTGACGTGTGTACATGAAAACATACAGTGAAATCTATCATTTGCATCAACGACCAAGACATCCTAACGATGTGCTGGAGGCAACCTGTAGTGTGACCATGCTTCCGGTGCCAGGGTAGCACGCCCACAACTTACTTGCCCTAACCTGTACATCTTTGGACTGTGTGAGGGAGACCAGAGCACCCAGAGGAAAACCATGCAATCACAGGGAGAACGTGCAGAACCCCTTACAGACAGTGTGGGAATCTAACCTGCCACCCAAGGGGTTGGTCGGGTGGGGGGAGGTTAGTTGTTCCTTTTCTGCCAACACTTGCACCTGTTAAGCTCTGCTGTGACAGTGACAAGCGGTAAGACATCTGACATTAAATGTGCTACATGAAGATGTGCCATTGTTATTTGAGGCACTTCCCAATTTTAACTTGAAACAAGCATGACTGAAACACTGGGACTCAGTATGCACACAATTATTACATGCCAGAAAGTGTTCCCAAGGAGCTAATAAGTTAGCAAGACAGTTTGGGCTTTAGTAGAAGTTCTATAGCAACACACAAAATGCTGGAAGAACTCAGCAGGTCAGGTAGTACAGTGGTATGCAAAAGTTTGGGCACCCTGCTCAAAATTTCTGTTACTGTGAATAGTTAAGTGAGTAGAAGATGAACTGATCTCCAAAAGTCATAAAGTTAAAGATGAAACACTCTTTTCAACATTTTATGCAAGATTAGTGTATTGTTTTTGTTTTCTATAATTTTAGAGTGAAAAAAAGGAAAGGAGCACCATGCAAAAATTTGGGCACCCCAAGAGATTTGTGCTCTCAGATAACTTTTACCAAGGTCTCAGACCTTAATTAGCTTGTTACGGCTATGGCTTGTTCACAGTCATCGTTAGGAAAGGCCAGGTGATGCAAATTTCAAAGCTTTATAAATACCCTGACTCCTCAAACCTTGTCCCAACAATCAGCAGCCATGGGCTCCTCTAAGCAGCTGCCTAGCACTCTGAAAATTAAAATAAATGATGCTCACAAAGCAGGTGAAGGCTATAAGAAGATAGCAAAACATTTTCATGTAGCCGTTTCCTCAGTTTGTAATGTAATTAAGAAATGGCAGTTAACAGGAACGGTGGAGGTCAAGTTGAGGTCTGGAAGACCAAGAAAACTTTCTGAGAGAACTGCTCGTAGGATTGCTAGAAGGGCAAATCAAAACCCTTTGCCCGCAAAAGACCTTCAGGAAGATTTAGCTGACTCTGGAGTGGTGGTGCACTGTTCTACTGTGCAGCGACACCTGCACAAATATGACCTTCATGGAAGAGTCATCAGAAGAAAACCTTTCCTGCATCCTCAACAAAATTCAGCATCAGAAGTTTGCAAAGGAACATCTAAACAAGCCTGATGCATTTTGGAAACTAGTCCTGTGGACTGATGAAGTTAAAATAGAACTTTTTGGCCACAATGGGCAAAGGTATATTTGGAGAAAAAAGGGTGCAGAATTTCATGAAAAGAACCCCTCTCCAACTGTTAAGCACGGGGGCGGATCGATCGTGCTTTGGGCTTGTGTTGTAGTCAGTGGCACGGGGAACATTTCACTGGTAGAGGGAAGAATGAATTCAATTAAATACCAGCAAATTCTGGAAGCAAACAGCACACCGTCTTTTACTCGCTTAGCTATTAACGGTAACAGAGTTTTTGACCAGGGGTGCCCAAACTTTTGCATGCCACTGTATATATAGGGAGGAAAAAGCCATCAACATCTCAGATCAAGACCTTCAGGACATCAGGCATTTTGTATGTGTTACTCTGGATTTCCGTCGTCTCCAGAGTCACTTGTGTAGTAGGTCCATAGTTTGAACTGCAGATCGCTGACACTGTAAAGCATTATGCCAACTGTACTGCCACAGACACCTCCTTTCCAATTTCCTTTGAAGTCCAGCTTTAGAACCAAAGTTAATCAACTTGCACTTGGAACACACAATGAACAATGATGGTCATTTGATGACAAATAGCTCAACAGACCCATAAAAAGACCATGCTAATTTGTTTCTTCCACCAAGGCTAGCTATAACTGATTAAAGATGGGCATTTTCTGTCCCTGCATCTCCTCCCTTCTTGACCCCTGACCCCTCCAATTCCACATGGTTAGCCCTTGAGCATCAATTTCAATAACAAATGCATTGATTATGTTCCATCCTTAATGCCACAGCAGCTCTAATAATGTTGCTTGAAGCAGTCGTTCCTCATCAGATCAGTGGCTGAATTTCACCCTCTAATTTATGCAAATTACATTGTAGGCACTGGAGCTAATAACCAGTGTGTGGATGTCACTTCTGTGTGATTCCAATTATTCCTCCCCAGCTTCAGTCCTGCTCTCTCTTTCTCTCTCTCTCTCTCTCTCTCTCTCTCTTTCTCTCTCAATCTCTCGTGATCTCATATAAGAGCGCACCCAAGTTCTCTAAAAGTTGACTTCACAGTTCGCCACAAAACCTCTGCCTCTTCCATTTTGATCCTGCCTTCCATCTCAATCTGACTTCATGCAGAAATGTTAAACACAAGAAATTCTGCAGATGCAGGAGGTCCAGTGTAACATGCACAAAATGCAGGTGGAACTCAGTAGGTCAGACAGCAACTATGGGAAGGAATAAAGAGTCGACATTTTGGGTTGAGATGAGGTGTCTTGGCCCAAAACATCATCTCATTATTCCTTTCCATAGATGCTGCATGACCTGCTGAGTTCCTTCAGCATTTTGTGTGTGATCATCCGGAAATGATCTGGTGGGACACTAATCTTTGAGCTACTACCTGATTTTCTTTGTATAATTTCAATATGATTTTTTTCAGTTTAGGTACAGAAGACCACAAGTCCATTTGACATCATAACAGAACTTGGCCATTTAATCTTCTGCCAGTCGATCATGGCTGTTTTATTTTCCCTCTTAACCCCTCTTCTACTGAGTTATTCCCATGACCTTTGATGCCCGTACTCATTAAGAGCCTATCAACCTCCGTTTTAAATATACCCAATGATTTGGCTTCCACAATGTCTACGGCAATGAATCCCACATATTCATCACCCTCTGGCTAAAATTTCAGCTCAACACTGTTCTCAAGGGATGCAGAAGGCTGAGCCCTCTAATCCTAGAATCTCCCATTATAGGAAACATCTTCTCCATTTCACTCTAGATAGACCTTTCAAAATTTGGCCGGCTTCAATGAGGTGCCCCCTCATTCTTCCAGCCTCTAGTGAGTACAGGTCCAGAGCCATCAAATGCTCCTCAAGGACAATGTTAAGTAAAAGGAAAGTTTACACAGACCAACCTGGTCTTGAGGAGTCTTTAGTAGGCAGAGAAGAGTGGGCCTTTGCAGGGAGGAAGTGCCAGTAGCCGTTGATGGTTCTGGCAAGAGTGCTGAAGAGAGGGAATAAGTTTCTGGAGAATAGGTGGAACTACACATTGCTGCAACAGTGGCGAGTGAACATTTAGAATTTAGTGTGGTTAAGGTGATCGCAGTGGGTTTGGGTGATTTGCAAGCTGGTCCTCCCATGGAACACTAATTAGATAAAGAGAAGAATCTTTCACTGGAAGACTCTTTTAAAAAAAAATCTAAAGCCAAAAGTTCAGGGCAGATTTCAGGGTGTGTGAGGGTTTAATGAATAGGTAGTTAATGTGGGCAGCATGGTAGCGTGATATTATTACAGCACCAGCAACCCGGTTCAATTGCCTCTGCTGTCTGTAAGGAGTTTGCACGTTCTCCCTGTGACTGCATGGGTTTCCTCCAGATGCTCCAGTTTCCTCCTACATTCCAAAGACGTGCGAGTTACGGTTAGTATACTGCGGACATGCCATATCGGTGTGGCGACGCTTCCACCCGCACGTCTTCAGACATGTTGTTCATTGATGCAAACAGTGCATTTCACTGTGTATATCGATATTTCAATGTACATGTGCCAAATAAAACTAAACTTTACCTTTAAAACCCTCTTCCAACTCATCTTTAGACTCTGAAGCAGTGTAAACCACATTCCCTAGGCTACGGGAATGTGGTTGTAGAAACTTAATGCGGAAGTGTGCAGTTACCAGACTTTAGTACCTGTAGTATTTCAGTAATGCTATGGCTTTACAATGGAGAAGAATTATTGGCATTCCTCTTTGCCACTGCTGCTTGAACATTGACGAAAGCTAATCAAAGGCATTTAAGCACACACATAAAATGCTGGAGGAACTCAGCAGGTCAGACAGCATCTATGCAGAAGCATAAATGTCAATGTTTCAGTCCAAGACCCTTCACCAGTATTGGAACTGCTGAATTCCTCCAGCATTTTGAGTGTGTTACTCTAGGTCAAGGGTTCTTAATCTTTTTTATGTCATGGACCCCTTTGGCAGTCCAGTAATGCCTATGAACTCCTTCTCAGGAATAATGTATTTAAATACACAAAATAAAATATCTAGGATTACCAAAAGGAACCAATTCTATTGAAATATAGTTATCAAAATATTAAAAAAACACATTTGTGATATTGTAATATATGCACTTCTTTATTAACAAATTAATTAACAAGATTATCCATTTGAAATAGGCAAGTTGAAATTTTTAAAGACATGTCAGTGTGAAGGCTGTTGTTGCTTAGCTTGAATGAGAACATTAAACTGTGGGGTGTCTTTGACAAAGCAACATGCATGTCTTGCTGGATACCCAATTGATTTCAGGTTTTTTGTTTTGGACCATAAGATTAAAGAGCAGAATTAGGCCATTTGGCCTATCGAGTCTGCTCCACCATTTCAATGTGGCTGATCAAATTTTCCTCTCAGCCTCAATCTCTTGCCTTTTTCCTGCATTCCTTCATGCCCTGACCAATCAAGAATCTATCAACCTCTGCCTTAAATATACATAAAACTTGGTCTCCTTGGCTGCCTGTGGCAAAGAATTCCACAGATTCACCACTCTTTGGCTGAAGAAATTCCTCCTCCTCTCTATCTAAAAAGACACCCCTCAATTCCTAGGCTGTATCTCCTGGTCTTTCTTAGGCTCTCACACCTTAGGAAACATCTTCTCCACATCCACTCCACGTCCATTCTATCAAGGCCCTTCACCAGAGCTTTATAAAGTCTCAACATTACATCCTTGCTTTTATACTCTATTTTAGTCCTCCTGAAATGTATGCTAACATTGCATTTGCCTTCCCTACCAAAGACTCAACCTGCAAATTAACTTTTAGGAAATCCTGCACAAGGACTCCCAAGTCCCTTTGTGCCTTAGTTTTTTCATATTTTCTCTCCATTTAGAAAATAGTCAACCCTTTCATTTCTTCTACCAAGGCGCAAGACCATACACTTTCTGACACTGTATTCCATTTTCCATTTCTTTGCCCATTCTCCTAATCTGTCTAAGTCCTTCAGTACCCTCTCTACTTCCTCAAAACTAACTGACTACCTATCTTCATATTGTCTGAAAACTTTGCAACAAAGCTAACAATTCTGTCATCAAAATCATTGACATATAATGTAAAAAGAATTGGTCCCAACACAGACCCCTGTGGAACACCACTAGTCACCAGCAGCCAACCAGAAAAGGCTCCCTTTATTCCCACGCTTTGCCTCCTGCCTATCAGCCACTGATTTATCCATGCTAGAATCTTTCATGTAATACCATGGGTTAAATGAGCAGACATTTTAATGGTTGCAGGTATTGAAAATCCTGATTTGCAAGGATATTTTGTTGCAAATTGACTTATATCTTCCATAGTTCACTTTACAGGGCAATATTTTCCCATCCAAGTTCATGAACCCCCGTATAAGAACCCATGCTCTAAATAAATAGGTGAGGGGGAAGGTGGGTAGGTGGAGGAAGGGGGATGAAGTAAGAAGCTGGGAGGAGAAAGGTGGAAGAGGTAAATTGCTGAAGAAGAATGAATCTGACAGAAGAGGATAGTGTACTGCAGAAGAAAGGGAAGGATGAGGAAATCCAGAAGTGGGTGAGGATAGGAGAAGGACTAAGAGGGTAACCAGACTGGGAAATGAGAGGTGGAATCAGTGGACCACAGTAGTTTAGTGCAGCGGTCTCCAACCACCGGGCCACAAAGCATGTGCTACCGGGCCGCAAGGAAACGATATGATTTGGCGATATGAAATGATATGAATCAGCTGCACCTTTCCTCATTCCCTGTCACGCACTGTTGAACTTGAACACCTCCCCCCCCACCCCTGTTTGCTGGTCCGCAAGAATATTGTCAATATTAAACCGGTCCGCGGTGCAAAAAAGGTTGGGGACCACTGGTTTAGTGATTAGTGAAATGCCATCATAGTTCAGAGCATCAGAGTTTGGATTTCAATTCCAATGTCAGCTGTAAGGAGTCTGGATGTCACCCCTATGGAATTGTGTTGCTTTTCTCTAGCTACTCCAGTTCCCTCTCAAAGTCCGAAGATGTAATTGGTCATTGTAACTTGTCCCATGATTAGTCTACGGTTAAATTGGGGGTTGCTGGTTTGCTAGAAGGGCCTATTCTCCACTGTATCTCAATAATTAAATAATAAGAGAGAAGGGGAAAATTATCAGAAATTAGAGAAATCAATGTTCATGCCATCAGATTGGTGGCTGCTCAGATGAATGGGATAAAAGCCATTTAATGATTGGATCCTGTAAGAGGATTTGGGTTAACCCCTGTTTATTGTAGTGATGCAGCATGGTATACGCCCTTCCTTCAAGCCCAATAAACCTGATTAACCCCAACCTAATCTCAGGACAATTTACAATAGCCAATGAACCTACCCAGCACTTCTTTGAACTGTGAGAGGAAACCGGAACACCTGGAGAAAGCAGAGCCATTCCAGGGAGAGGATGTACGGAAACTCCTTACGGAACTGCACTGGAGCTGAACTCTGAACTCTGGAACACCCAGAGCTGGAATAACGTCGTGCTAACTGCCATATTCCCATGGCGTTTGGTGACTTGTAACTGAACAGGGAGGAAGTCTTAAAAAGTGCTGTGTTTTGTTATTGGTGAGCCAGTTTGATGGACAATGGGAGTCATGTTCTGTCGTAGGAAGTATCCTTTACAGCTGGGAAAATTTATATCATTGCAGCTCATGTCCTGAAGAAAAATAGGTCCTGAAATCTCACTGATGCACAATTTGCAATAGCAGACATCTTTAACCATTGACTTCTTGAGAAAAATTCAAGGCTTTCCAGTATTGTGATAAATACAAGGCTTGCCAGCATGGTGGCAAAGAGGGGCGTTTTGCACATTAATTGAATTGCTGCAATTTAATATCGCAGGCAAGACCCTGAATTTTTTCCAAGAAATGACATTTCCTTACAAAGTGGAATGCTCCCCATAGCGTTAATGTAGGTGACTTGGGTTAACACTGTTTGAGAGCAGTGGGATTGTTATTACTGAATGAGAGGGCAAATCTTGTGACATATAACAGTGTTAGTTACAGGAAATAGGTAATGGTTGAGAGACCTGTAATACATTCAGCTGGCAGGAGGGTACGTAACCAAAGAGCACAGACTTGATATAATTGGCATAAAAGCCAAAGGGGGTGAGTAGAACTATTTTCAGTCTGTGACTTTTTCCAATCTAAAACAAGCTGAAGACAGGAATGTGGAGGTAGATTCAGTAGCGACCTTTGGAAGGAAATTTGTTGAACTGTAGTATGTTAAAATGAAAAGTAAGATCCCTAGGACCACAGGAATTTTAGCAACAAAGGAAGATGCTAATTAGTAAGATCTCTCAGCAACTGGGCATGGACACAAGGGGTACAATAGTCTACACTGCCTTGCTTAACTCCTGAAACTGTCTCAGTCCAAAACATCGACCAATCCTCAGTGCACTGTGTAATGAATAGAGCTGTATGAACTGTATGCAAGACAAGACTTTCACTATATCCTGGTACTTGTGAAAATAATGTACCAATTCCAGTTCAACACCCTGCCTACACAGATGCTGCTCGATTTAGAATATAAGAGCAAGGATGTAATGCTGAGGTTTTATAGGACATTGGTCAGACTGCACTTGGAGTACTGTGAACAGTTTTAAGAAAAGACGTACTGGCATTGGAGAGGGTCCAAAGGAGGTTCATGTGAATGATTCTGGGAATGAAAGGGTTAACATGGAAGCAGCAAATGATGGTGCTTGGCCTGCACTCACTGGAGTTTAGAAGAATGATAGGGAATCTCATTGAAACCTATTGAATATTGAAAGGTCTAGATAGAGTGGACATGGAGAGGATGTTTCCTGTAGTGGGTAAGTCTGGGACCAGAGGGAACAGCATCAAAATACAATGACATTACTTTAGAACAGAGATGAGGAATTTCTTTAGAGATGACAATGGTGAACCTGCGAAATTCATTGTCACAGATGGCTGTGGAGGCCAAGTCATTAAAGTTTAAAGTAGAGGTTGATAGGTTTTTGATTAGTAGGCCCATCAAAAGTTATAGGGAGAAGGCGGGAGAATGGGATTGAGAGGGATAAAAAAATCAGCCATGATGAAATGGTGGAGCAGACTTGATGGGCCAAGAGGCCCAATCCTTCTTCTATGTCTTATGGTAGAAGTCTCAAATCAAGTGTTCACTGTTTTTTGTTTGGGTTCACCTTGAGTGTCAGAACCAGCTGGGCGAGTGTCCTGTCATCTAAAGATGAAATTGTTCCCGTCTGTCATCAAATACTGTATGTCCTTCACACATACATTGAACCTCAGAGAAGCAGCGTTGTGCTTTGCATTTACATTAATGGCAATCAAGGCAGCTGAGTTACAGAGCTGTGGCAGATGGATCATATCAGGTGTGTTTTTTATCATGTAAACTGTAACTCTGGGCTGTGGCAGTGTTGTCACTGGAAGATCAGTAACTCATGAAGCACTGCACTAAGTCACGATGCTGATTGTATGAAACGTTTATGCGGCTGAACTGCGAGGAGTACCCCGGAGTACAGTTGTGTCTTCTGCCTCTCCCAGTGTGCAGAGAATTTGTGTGTCCTGAAAGCCGAGGGCAAGATGCCAGAGATTGCATGTCAAAGTTCAAAGTAAACTTATTATCTAAGTACGTATATGTCACCATATACAGCCCTGAGATTTACTTCCTTGCAGGCATTCGCAGTAAAACACAGAAATACATTAGGGTCAATAAAACGCAACTCCTGCCGTCGTTTTAGGGCGCCGCAGATGTATAGCAGTTAGTACGATGCTGTTACAGTTCTGGACAGAGTCTGTACGTTCTCCCCATGAGTGCGTAGGTTTCCTCTAGGTGTTCCGGTTTTCTCCCACAGCCCACGGACGTACTGGTGAGTAGGTTCATTAGATATTGTAAATGGTCCTGTGACTAGGCTAGGTTGCTAGTCAGTGCAGCTTGTTGCACTGCAAGGGCCTGTCATCTCTAAATAAATAAATTAAACAAACAAATAAATATCTAAAATATAATACAATACAATCAGTGAAATACAATTCAATCGATGAATTGGTATTTTGCAGATTGGTTGTTTGTCAATCTTTGTGTGCAAAGACTGACAACAACTAATGTGCAGAAGAAGACTAATTGTGCAAATAAAAGAAGTAACTCTGAGAACTTGAGTTGCAGAGTCCTTGAAAGTGAGTCTATAAGTTATGAAGTCAGTTCAAAGCTGAGGTGAGTGAAATTATGCACGCTGGTTCAGGAGCCAAATGGTTGAAGGGTAATAACTGTTCCTGCATCTGGTGGTGTGGTACGCAAGGCTCCAATACCCCTTGCCCGATGGAAGTAGCAAGAAGAGATTACGGCCTGGCTGGTGGGGGTCCTCGATGATGGACGTTGCTTTCTTGTGGCACCGCTCCTTTGAAGTGTGCTCAGTGATGGGGAGGACTTTGCCTGTGACAGACTGGACTGTGTGCACCACTTTTTATAGACCTTTCCATTCCTGGGCATTGGTACATATTTCCATACCAGGCTGTGATGCAGCCAGTTAGGATACTCACCTCTGTGCATCTATTGAAATTCATCAGAGTGTTAGCTGATGTAACAAACCTACTCAAACTTATAAGCAAGTAGTGCTGAAGTCATGCCTTCTTTGCGATGGCATTTTCGTGCTGGTGGCAGGACAGATCCTCTGTAGTCACATCAGCAGATCTGGTAGAATGTTCAAAGTATGCATACTATATACAACCTTGGGATTCATCTCCTTACAAGCAGCCACAAAACAAAGAAACCCATCAGAAACCATTAAGAAAAGATCATCAAACATCCCAATGTGCAAAAAAAAGAACAGATTGTGCTAACAATAAAAAGTGAGCAACTAAGGTGTGTAGGACCGCAGTAATGCAAGGATCTACATATGGGGAAAGGTAGACTTGTCAGGTGGCTTATCTCTTGAGCAAAGTGTCTGAAAAACGACTTGATGGATGCGTTTACCTGTAAGAGGTTTCGATAGGATGGATACATGTGAAGGAGAGCATAGCTGGAGAATTTCAATGTAAAACAGACATCAAGAAATCAAAGCAACACACACAAAATGCTGGAGGAACTCAGCAGGCCAAGCAAAAGAGTAGAACAGTCGACATTTTAAGCCAAGACCCTTCGCGTTCCTGATGAAGAGTCTCGGCTGGAATCGTTGACGCTGTACCCTTTTCCAAAGGTGCTGCCTGGCCTGCTGAGTTCCTCCAGCAATTTGTCGGGATTGCTTTGATTTCCATCAACTGCAGATTTTCTCTTGTTTGTGACCAAGAAATCCAGTAGAAGGAAGTTCTTTGCCCAAAGAGTGATCCGAATGTTGAAGGCAAAGGCAAACCACTTCTGCAGAAAATTTGCCGAGAACAATCATGGCCGTGGTATGACATATGACACAGCACATGATGGTAAAGATGATGATGGTGTAGTAGGTGGCAGGAAATCAAGGGGGGGAAAGCATTGACAGGCACATGACAGAGAATAGTTGCCGGGAAATAATTGGAGGATTGGGATGTTGCAAATCCTTGGAGTCCTGGGATAGGCTCAACAGGCCAAATGGGGCTGCAGTGTTGTCTCCCACGTCCTGGAATGGACATGCAATTGGCTGTGAAGTGGACAACCTCAGGGGGAATTAAAATGAGTATGAGTGGTTTTGCCACTGACATCCATGCCATATAAAGGATAAAAGAATCAATCCATTGTAAGTTCTTCGTTCAAGACTTCTCCATTCAATGACTGTCTCTTTACAATTCGGCCTCCTGACCTGCAATGAAACAGGGTCCCTTAGCTTAATGACACACACAAAATGCAGGGAGAACCAGCGGGTCAGGCAGCGTCTATGCAAGGACATGAACAGCTGACATTTCTGGCTGAAATCCTTCGCCAGGACCAGAAAGGAAGAAGCCAGAATAAGAAGTTGGAGGGAGTGGAAGGAATACAAATTGGCAGGTGACAGGTGAGACAAGGTGAGGGGGAAGACAGGTGGGACATGGTAAGGAGGAAGGTAGGTGAGTGGGTGGGAGAGGAAGATGAAGTTCGAAGTTGGGAGGGGATAGCAGGAAGAAGTAAAGGGCTGAAAAAGGAGGAACCTGATAGGAGAGGACAAAGGGCCTGGAGAAAGGGGAACACTTTGCTTTCCTGTTCCTCATTTCATCATTGGCATTTTACACATCATCTCTCCTTTCCTATCCAATGTCCCCTGCCCTTTGCTCCCAATTCTGGACCCAACCCCCCATTCCTACCCTGACTTGTGTTTGTAGACACTCCTCCTAAAATTAATGAAAGGGATTCTGGCTGCTCTAGGAATTAGAGTGGGTGGGGAAAACATTTTCTTACTGAGTATATGCAACGGATCCTTTTCTCTGAGTAGTGCTTGACCCGAGTTAGCAAAGAGTGAGCTGCTGACGGTTCATATGTCTGTACGTATGAAATCAAATGGACAGTGCCTTTGGGAAAGGAAAGGAGAGATCAGCAGGAACACCTGCCAGACTATTATTCAAAGGGTCCAGCTGGAAAGTGCTTCTGAAAATCAGGATCAGGTCTGGCTGTGATGTCTCCAGCAGTGACACAGCCTGCGGACTCTGCTAGGTTCCATATACTACCTTGAGATTAATTTTCTTGCAGACAATTACAATAAAATAAGAATTTATAAAAAACTATACATAACAAAGACTGACAAACATCCAATGTGCAAAAGAGAACAAATCATGCCATTAATAAATAACAACTGGAAATAAGAAAACCTGAAAACATCAGTGATGGAATCCTTGAAAGCGAGTTCATAGGTTGTGGAGCCAGTTCAGAGTTGAGGTGAAATATAAGGAATGCCAAAGGGACAATAATGTATGCAAGATTTGGAATTCAGGGTTCGAGAATATGGCAGCACCACTGAGAAGTGGATGTGAAGGAAGTGAGTGGTTCAGGGTCCAATGACAGTGGGGTAGAAGCTCTTCCTGAGTCTGGTCATCTGGGCCTTCAAGCTCCAGTATCTTCTCCCAGAAGAGTGAAGAGGGAATGGGCAGGTTTCTGTGCTGAATTACTTCATCTACAGACTGGAGAGATCTCTGGAAAATTTGGAAAAGAATTCAGAAGATGCAGTCAAAATGTAAATCTTAGCTTTGATTGAAATTCAAGCTATTCCATACTCATTCTTCTCGTTAGTGCCTCCCACACGTGTGACGTGGAGACTGGGCTGTCAAGTGGTTCTACCGGCGTGCAGCTTAAACGTGACATTTGCTATTGACACGGTGAGCGGAGTGGCACAATGTGCAGGGACCCTGCTGGTTTAATCACTGTGGTCCTGCAGTCTGCTGCCTCTATGCTGGTGTTAAATTCTATTATTAAAACTAATTTGTCTTGCGGCAGATGTTTTTCTGTTTCTGTGGACACTTGTCAGTGTGGAGACCATTGATTTTTCCTTGCTGGAATCAACTGATGAGTAGTATACCAGTATCCTGGGAGAAATATGCTTCCTGATGTTCAGAAAACTTTTACTGTGGTACACCATAAGATATAGGAGCAGAATTAGGCCATTTGGTCCATCGAATCTTCTCCATCATTCCATCATGGCTGATTTATTATTCCCCTCAACTCCATTTCTCCTGCCTTCTCCCCGTAACCATTGACGCCCCTATAAAGCAAGAAAATAACAACCTCCACTTTAAATATACACAGTGGCTTGGCCTCCATAGCCATATGTAGCAATGAATTCAACAGAGTTACATTCTCTGGCTAAAGAAATTACTCCTCATCTCTTCTAATCTCCTTGTCCAGTCTCAGCATGCCAGTCCTCCAGAGGAGTATAGCAGCTGGTGTTCTTCGCAAGGACATTCGCTGGTAACTTCTCACTCATCTGTGTCTAACCTTCTTTACCCATTCTCTGCTGTCTTTTTCTTTCTGCTCCCTTCTCTCTCCTCTCCTTCACCCTCTCATTCCCCTGCTCATTTTATCTCTCTGACCTTCTCTTCACCCTTTGCAATCTCTACTTTTTTCTCTCTTTTATTGTTTCCCTCCTCAGTCTCCTCACTCCACTTTCTCCAGTAGTGAGCCAAATCAACCTCCCTCACCTGTCCACAACCAGCACAGCGGTGGAGTCTCCTGTGGCCAGTTAGGGACTTGTCTAATCTTGTACGTTTTCAACTGCCCAACCAGTGTCACATAACAACAGAGAGCTTGCCTCGGTTTCTACTCATTGTTAACGATGTTAATATAATCTAAGAAAGGATGTGCTGGCATTGTATGATCCCAGGAGTGAAAGTGTTAGAGTATGAGGAGCATTTGAAAGCTCTGTGCCTGTACTCACTGGAGTTTAGAAGAATGGGGGGGTGGGGATGAAATCCTATTGAAACCTGCTGGTATTGCAAGACCTAGATAGAGTAAACGTGCAGAGGATGCTATCGTTAATGGGCGAGTCTTAAATCAGGGACCACAGCCTCAGAAGATACAGTAGTGATGTTCCTTTAGAACAGAGACGAGGAGGCAATGGTGGGAATTGAACTTGGGTCAAAATTGCAAAACTTGGTGCTAACCACTACACTACCATGCCACCCTAAATTAATCTGGATCCTGTGGTAACCTTACATAACCCTTCTTTCACTGTGCAGGTTAAATTATAGGTCACTGTCAAGATTATTGTCATCTATGCAAATACATGTAGAGGTGCAATGGAAACCATTGTCAGCAGCATCACTGGCACACAGCAACACAGAAGGAACGTCCTCAAGAAAAACATAAATTATACACAATTTTTACAAGAAAAAAAACACAAAACGTAAGAAAACCCAGGGCACATTTTAGTGCAAACGATTCAAAGTGGCCATATTGCAGTGATGAGGTTGTGCTAGTTGGTTCAGGAATGGAGCAGCTGAAGAGAAGAAGCTGTTCCTGAACCTGATTGTGTGAGATTTCAGGCGCCTGTACCTCCTGCTCGATGGTAGCTGTGAGGAGATGATATAGCCCGAATGTGGGGTTGTTTGATGATGAATGTTCCTTCTTCAGGCAGTGTCCATTTCTTGTAGATCCTACCAATGTTATGGGCAGAGTCCACTACTCCCTATTTTGTGTTTACCATCCACCACTCTCTGCAGCTCAAAGGTTGCTGACCTTCCATTGGAACAAATAAGAACTGGAAAAGACAAGGAAATCTAAAGTTGCTGAAAATCAAAGAAACACTTGCAAAATGCTGGAGGAACTCAGCAGGCCAGGCAGCATCTGTGGAAACGAGTAAACGGTCGATGCTTCAGGCCTGATGAAAGGTTTCAGCCTGAATGTTGACTGTTTACTCTTTTCCATAGATGTAACCTGGCCTGCTGAAAACTTGGAAATGCTGGTTACCTGAAATTATTGAATCAGTGTTGAGTTTTGATGGGTGTAACAGGCCTGGTCAAAAGGTAAGATGTTGTTTCTCAGTGGTACTTTAGGCTTGGCTGGAATGGTGTACAAGGCCAAATGCTGGTCAGAATTGGGGTGGGACAGAAGGAGAAAATTAGAGTAATAGGCGATTAGAGGTTCCTGAAATTGGAGGATGTATTGAATCGTTTTTGTTAATTGCTGCTGCTGGGTTTTTCTTGCATTGTGTGGCTGTTCGACTGTGCTTAGGCTCGAGATCAGTGAAGCAGTGAAATGACCTAATGAACTATTAGAGGAGCTACTTACTTAGAAAGTGCCTGCGGATCTATTAAAACGCATCACCCAATTTATCGCTGGCTGTTGTCTGTTCCGTGTTACTGGAATAGTAAATGTGCATAGGAATTATTCTTCAAGCCATATTTCACCCCTGTTCCTCTGCCACAGGCACATGCCCATGGATATAAATTTGACTCATTCAAGAGACTAGAGCATCCTTAACATATTGGAGCACAGTGTTCAGATCCATAAGTCACATGGCAATTGTCTCTGGAGGAGTATTGGATGTACTTTTGCCTTTGCTTGCACCACAGCCCACTGTTATCCACAATGCTGCACAAAACCAACTTTGAGCAATGAATATTTCACCACCAAATTAGTAAGACAATTGTTGCCTCCTGATGTGCAGTGGGCTCTCTACTTAAAAAGATAATTGATTGGTTGACCATCATATTCAATGAAAGCTGTACGGGGGAGGTTTTAAAATGGAAAAGCCATTGCATTACTTACACTCTCTCGACATCAGAGATCCAGGCACAATGGTACGAGCCGTAGTCAGAAACAAGGGTCTTCCATGGTTGCTGTAGATGACCATGACCTCTTCTGTGCTTTGTCATGCCCTTCGCTCTCCATGGAGCTTTGCAGTACCACCTTCCTGGCCATTAGATCTCACTGTGGATCTCATCTGCCTGGTCCATCGGCGCTGACTTTGCATGCTAGGACAGGCATGTCCTTTTCTCACGGGGGTATGAGGCCCTCTGGCTACCCTCAGCTGGTTTAACCCACCTATAAATTGTTGTATTGGGATGTGGCTGCTGTCGCATGCAAATTGCTATTCAGGGCCACAGGTGGGAGCTGAGTGTCCTGTGCAAACCAAAGGTGAATGAGTTGCCCCAGTACAGACACAAACTCCTTCACTAGAGAGGTTACCTCCCCCACCCCCCGATACCCCATACACCCCAGTTAAAATAATATTTAATGACTTTGTTTCATATCCTTTGTAAAAACAAGCTGCTGTGCATTCCCTACCCCCACCCTCCCATCCTCACCATGTTGCCTTTCTATTGCCGGTGTGTAGATCCTTCAATGCTGTCAAGTTCAACCTGGCTGCATCACAACTTGGTATAGAACATAGAACATAGAATAGTACAGCACAGTACAGGCCCTTCTGCCCACAATGTTGTGCCTACCCTCAAACCCTGCCTCCCATATAAGCCCCCACCTTAAATTCCTCCGTATACCTGTCTAGTAGTCTCTTGAACTTCACTAGTGTATCTGCCAATGGAAGCACCAATGCCCTTGATCAAAAAGTAGTGGACACAGCCCGGTCCATCACGGGTGAAACTCTCCCCACTATTGAGCACATCTGCAAGGAGCATTGTCACAGGAAAGCAGCATCCATCATCAGAGATCCCCGCCATCCAAGCCATACTCTCTGCTCGCTGCTACCATCAGGAAGATGATACAGGAGCCTCAGGACTCACATCACCAGGTTCAGGTACAGTTATTACCCCTGCACCAGAACCAGAGGGGATAACATCACTCATCTTCACTTGCCCCATCATTGAAATGTTCCCACAAACAATGGACTCACTTTCAAGGATTCTTCATCTCATGTTCTCAATATCCATTGCTTATTTCTTTCATTTTGTATTTGCAGTTTGTTGTCTTTTGCATTCTGGTTGTCCACCCTGTTGGTATGGCCTTTCACTGATTCTATTATGGTTATTGGGCGTATTGAATGCCCACAAGGAAATGAATCTCAGGGTTATGTGACTTTGATAATAAATTTACTTTGAACTTTGAAGTTTATCGTCATCTGACTGTACATATAGACAGCCAAACATATCAATGTTCCTCTAAGCCACAGTGCACCCATAAAATATATCACAGGCAGAACATAAAACAAAATATTACCACAAATAAATTAATAAAATATAATTTCAAGTGCATGTCATGTGCATCAAGGTAAACTGTAAATAGCATACAGTACAGTAAACAGCTCGCTATCCTGGTGAGGAGACCATGGAGGTGCAGGGTATTTATTAGTCTCACAGCCTGAGGGAAGAAGCTGTTACCCAGTCTGACATTCCTAGCCCTGATGCTCCTGTACCTCCTCCCTGAGAGTAGTGGGTCAAAGAGATGGTGGAATGGGTGGTAGGTGTCCTCAACAACAGTGGTCCCCAACCACCAGGCCACAAAGCATATGCTACCGGGCCACAAGGAAACGATATGAGTTGGCGATATGAAGCAATGAGTCAGCTGCACCTTTCCTCATTTCCTGTCACGCATTGTTGAACTTGAAATAACCTACCAAATCATACCAAATAACACATAAAACCTAAAATAACACTAACATATAGTAAAAGCAGGAATGATATGATAAATACACAGCCTATATAAAGTAGCAATAATGTATGTACAGTGTAGTCTCACTTAACAGAATCGGGAAGATTAAGCCAAAACCGATTTGTAGAAAAAATCGGCACGTACACGCATACGCCACAGGTGCCCGCGCAAGGTCATGGTAGACTTTCTCGGGGTAAACACAAGTGTCCCGTATTTGACTTTTGTCCCTTATTTGGGAGCGAGAAAGTTGGCAACCCTACTTGAACACCACCGCGGGGCCCGCCCCCCCCCCCCCCACCGGTCGGCCGGTCCGCAAGAATATTGTCAGTATTAAATCAGTCCCAGTGCAAAAAATGTTGGGAACCCCTGCTCAACAATGCTTCAGGCCCTTTGAAGCATTGTTGAGGATTATCCTTCCAATTTCTCGATATCAGTCAGCTTCACGTGAAAAAAAAGAACAGTATAACTGAAATGTGGAGATAGTGAGGTTTCCTAATATGCTCTGCTGCCTGCCATATCTTCTGTTGCATGCCATTAAATTGGTGATTAGATTTTTAAGGACTGAGGTGAATCTATTACCTTGGCGGCTCTTGGTGAATAAGCTTTATTGTCATCATCTGGTCTTGGGGAGCTCACAGGTACCACCTGGTAATGGGTTAGTACCTTTGTCATCCCTTCTGTCCACTGGGCTCTCTTTTAATGCACACAAAATGCTGGAGGAACTCAGTAGGTCAGGCAGCATCTATGGAGAGGAATGAACAGTTGACATTTAGGGCAAGACCCTTCATCAGGACTCGAAAGGAAAGGGGATAGAAGCCAGACGTGTTAGCCCAAATCAATGACTGTTTATTCCTCTCCATAGACGCTGCCTGACCCGCTGAGTTTCTCCAGCATTTTGTGTGTCTTGCTGTGGATTTCCAGCATCTGTAGAATCTCTTCTGTTTATCATTGGCCCTCTTTGTTCCGCCTCTGTTCTGATAATTCCCGAAAGCACATGTGTTTTGCCTGGACTGTACTCCGTTTCTGTGGACTGTTTGTTCCACAAACTTGAAAATTAAATTTCTGCTATTTTTTTAAATATATAAACTAAGTTTGGTATTAAAAAAATCAAGGGAATAATGACTTAGGTGAGTGGTAGGTCATATGATAAACCAACCAGAATTAGCAAATCAATCCATGTTGTTCAGATTGGCTGATATAGGCTGTTGCCAATAAGACTGGTTCTTCCTGGAATGGGAAGTGTGTTGGAAGCTGGTCACCTGGCAGACAGTGGCAATCCTCTCTCAGCATGATCCAGACTTACCGTTTCAACCATTTTGCTCCTCTTTTCCCATCTGGAAAAGAAACCCTTCACCCATCATTCCCCCCCACCTCCCTGCATCTCTCATGCAAATGGCTCCAGTCCTTCAGAGAATGCTGTTGCTAAGACATTCTCTTTCAGCAGAGTTAGGTTGTTTGCTTTTTGCCAATGTAAATGGACAAGAATTATATGATTAAAGAACAGAACACAGTGTCTTATTATTTCTGGTCATGGATTTAATACTGAAAGACAATTGGTACAGTGTAGGATTCTGGCTATTATTAATGTCTGATTCGTAAACAAAACCCTCTTTTTTCCATTTTTTCTCTCTCACCCCCTCTCTCCTCTCTCCCTCTCTACCTCTCCCCTCCTGTCCCCCTCTCCCTCGCTCCCCTCTCTCTCCCCTATGCCTGCCTCTCTCCACCTCTCCCCTCCCCCTCTCCCCCGCTCCCCTCCCCTCTCTTTCTCCCCCCTTCCCCCTCCTCCCTCCCCTCTTCCTCCCCCCTGCTTTTCCTCCCCCTTCCCCACTCTCTCCCCCTCTCTGCAATAGGCCATAAGGCATAGGAGCTGAATTAGGCCATCTGGCCCATTGAGTCTTCTCTGTCATTCCAACATGGCTGATTTACTCTCAACCCCATTCTCTTGCCTTCTTTGTGTAACCTTTGATGCCCTAAATAATCAAGAACCAGTCAAGTTCCACTTTAAACATACCCAATGACTTGGCCCCCACAGCCATCTGTGGCAATGAATTCCACAGATTCACCACTGTCTGGCTGGAGAAATTCCTCCTCATCTCTGTTCTAAAGGGACATCCTCCTATTTCCTCGGTCTCCCTCATCTGTTAGAGACTAGAATGAATCTGTTTCCTACTGGCTTAGACGCTGGCTCTTGCTGCATTAACGGTAGCTCCCAGTAGCAATGTGTCAGCTGCAATTTGCCTTATTAAACCAGCACTTTCTACGGTGTTTACTCGGGGAATACCCGCAGCCACCCCCACCCCTCTCACCTGTGAACTGACAGCTTTAAATAACCCAACTGATGGCATATAATGGTGAGGTTTTGCCTCAGACTCTCTGCATGACTGTATGGGAATCACTGAGCAGAGATGGATGGAAACAAAGGGACTGTTCTCCCCAAAGAGACCTGGAGCACACCATTAATTGACGGTGATTCCTGATCTGTGAAGATTAGGTCTGGCGGGGAGCCAACTCTCCCATACACATTCAGAGCTCGCGGCCAAAGCCCCATTTAATTTTCAATCTCTCTGACGTATACCTTGTGCAGTGTGCTTTGAAGTGTATGTACTCAGCATCGGTTTGATGAGGAACTTCATCTAATGACACAATTAAGACCATAAGTCACTGGAGCAGAATTAACCCAATCGGCCCGTCGAGTTTACTCTGCCAATTGATCATGGCTGATCCATTTCCCTCCCAACCTCATTCTCCTGCCTCCTCCCCATATCCTTTCACAACTTGACTTATCAAGAATCTATCAACCTCGGCTTTAAATACACCCAGACTTGGCCTCCACCTGTGGCAACAAATTCCACAGATTCAGCAACCACTGGCTAAATTAATTCTTCCTCATCTCCATTCTAAAGGAACGTCCTTCTATTTTGAGGCTGTGCCCTCTGGTCCTAGGCTGTCCCACTATAGAAAACACCATCGCCACATCAACTCTATCGAGGTCTTTCAACTTTTGACAGGTTTCAATGAAATTTCCCCTCATTCTTCTAAATTCCAGCAAGTAAGTTTTCAATCCGGAAAACATTTTTGTGAATCTCCTTTGAACCCTCTCCAATGTCAGCAGAGCCAAAGCTGCTCACAATACTCCAAGTGAGGCCTCACCAATACCTTATAAAGCCTCAACATTACATCCTTTTTCTGTCGAGAATTAAGTTCCCCATTGCCTTAAGGTGTAAGTGGAAGTGAAAATAGCGAAAACGGCCTGGAGTTCTTCAGATTCAGATTCATTTAGTTATCACTTGTACGTGGAAACATACAATGAAATGTGTCATTTGTGTTAACAACCAAAACAATTTAAGGATGTGCTAGGGGAGTCTGTAAGTGCTGCCACATATTCCGGCGACAGCATAGCGTGCCACAATGCTCAGTAGGACAGCACAGAACACAGTGGAAACAAGTTTTCATTTTAACCAAGTTACTGACTGTGGAATACAAAACAGTATCGGGGCAACACGGTAGCATAGCAGTTAACCCGACACTAACTTAGCTCGGGGTGCCATCTGTAAGGAGTTTGTATGTTTCAATGAGCATATGGGTTTCCTCCAGGTACTCTGGTTTCCTCCCACATTCCCAAGACATAGAGGTTCATAGAATAACTGGTGATTGTAAGTTATTCTATGATTAGGCTAGGGTTAAATCACTGGTCTAGACATGGCAGCTCGTTGGGTCGGAAGGGCCTGTGCTGCTGTTTCTGTAAATAATAAATAAATTGTCACATGTACATTGAAAAAGACACTGAAATATGTCATTTCCATTAACAACCAACACAAACTAAAGAAGTGCTGGGGCAGCCAGCAGTGTCAACATAGCCCTCCCACAATACTCGAGAGAACAAAAAAAAACACAATGAAGGAGAACACAGTGGTAACAACTTTTCATTTTAATCAAATGTAGGAGTGTGGAAATCAGGCAGATAATACTCCTTTGCTTTCATTCACTTCACCAGAAAAGAAAAACTATTTGTCATTATTTAGAGGTACAGCATGGCAATAGGCCCAACGAGCCCAAGATGCCCCATTACACTCATGTGACCTGCCAACCTACGAACTTGTTGTCATCTTTGTTTATGAAAAGCTTTTCATAAATTCTATTGTATTTCTTTACTTTCCTGTAAATGCCTGCAAGAAAGTGAATCTGAGTATGGTATATGATGATGTGTAGGTACAGTACTTTGATGGATTTGGCTTTGAACCTGTACATCTTTGGAATGTGGGTGGAAATGGGAACACTTGGCGGAAACCCACATGGTCACGGGGAGACTACAAACTCCTTATAAACAGTGGCAGAATTGAACCCAAGTCACTGTAATACTGCTCGGTCTAATTGATACACATTTGGTTTATGCGTTTAAACCCAGCACGGTTGGTTGTAGTCCTGAGACAGGTGATCTGTGTGCTTGAAGCAGCTACGTTTGATTGCCGTAGATTGTCTCTTGAACTTTTGCACTTGAGTAAACAGTACGCCTTGTGCTTGATTTTGCTCAAATCAGCAGCCGGTATTTTAAAGTTTACACCAGGTAGATATCTCATTAAAAACCTTGTATAGGGATGTGCATTTTCAGCTGACAATAAACGTCCTTTCTCTGACTCTTCACCTGTCCGTTGTGTTGGTTTACATTGAAAACCTTGACAAACTTGTCTTTGACAAACAATGGAGAGTATCCTGACTGGTTGTGTCATGGCCTGATATAGAAAGACCAATGCCCAAGAATGGAAGAGCCTACAAAAAGTGGTAGATACAGCCCATTCCATCACAAGAAAAGCCCTCCCCACCATCGGGAGCATCTACAAGAAGTGCTTCTGCAAGTAAGCAGCATCCATCATCAAGGAGCCCCACCATCCAGGCCATGCTCTCGTCTTGTTGCTGCTGTCGGGAAGGAAATACAGAAGCCTTAGGTCCCACACCGCCAAGTTCAGGAACAGTTATTACCCTTCAACCATCAGGCTCCTGAAACAGTGTGGATAACTTCACTCACATCAACTCTTAAATGGTTCCATAACCTATGGACTCACTTTCAAAGACTCCGCACCTCATGTTCTCAGCAATATTTATTGACCTAATTTTTATTTTCACTATTTGTCTACTTTTGCGAATAGGGTGTTTGTCAGTCTTTGTTGTTTTTTCATTAATTCTATTGTATTTCTCTGTTCTACTGTGAATGCCTGCAAGAAAATGAATCTCGGGCTAGTATATGGTAACATTTACAGCGTGTACTTTGATAACAAATTTATTTTGAACTTTGTGCTGTTTGTAATCATCACAACCAGTCCCTGGCATGAGATGAACTGCTGTAGCACAGCTCATTTTAAGTAGAGAGCCCTACCCAGCTTACGCTCATCTCAGCCATCCCTCGACCTGGCCAATTTGAGAGCTGCTTTAAATAGAATCTTTCACTTGCAGAGCCCCGATATAGTACAACCCTGCTAACCCATCAAAGGGCTCTCCCGAGGTACTTGGCAAGTATTAACCTGTGATTCGCTTGACAGTGTGACAATTGTAATCTTCATTGTATCACCGATGAGCACATTCCGCACTTCACTGCCGACAGATGTTCACAGAGGTTACTTCTTTAGATTTACTCCTCCAATTGTGGTTGTTCCACAGCCTGCCAGCTGTAGTGTAATGAGCCACAAAATGGAGCTGTCTGGGGGAAAAAAAATGACTTTCATTTCTGTAGCACCTGTGACATCCCTTTCAGGAGATCCTTGACAGTGCTGTTGAAGTGTGTTCACTGCTGTGACCACTCAAGGCTCCTGAACCGGTGGGGATAACTTCACTCACCCCAACCCTGAACTGAATCCACAACCTGTGGACTCACTGTCAAGGCCTCTACACCTCGTGTTCTTAACGTACATTATTTATTACTTGCTTAACTATTGTTATGATTTTGATTTTCTTTTTGTATTTGCCTTATTTGTTGTTGTTTGCACATTGGTTGTTTGTCCACCTTTGGCTGTATGTAGTATTTCATTGATTCTATTGTGTTTCTTTGTATTTCCTGTGAATGCCCACAAGTAAATGAATCTCAGGGAAGCATATGCTGACATATCTGTACTTTGATAGTAAATTTACCTTGAATTTTAATTATAGGGGAGCACAGCAGCCCATTTGTGTTTTTTTATTTTTCACATGTCCAGGGAGATATCAAAACATGCAGTAAAATGAGTCACTTGCAGTGATGACCAATACAGAACAGAGATGCTCTGGTACAGCCTGCGAGCGTTGCCACACTTCCAGATTCAGATTCAGATTTGACACATAAATCTAAACATCTGAACCGTACATGTACATCGAAAATGCGTCCTTTGCATCAACAACCAACACACCCGACTCTCTTTCCAAACAAATTTCCACTCTGTGTGATCAGAATGTGCAATTGCTATCACCCAGTTGCTGAAATCTGACAGCAAGGTGATTTGTAGCCAACCCTTTCATCTCTGGGTATCAGGTCAAAGTAAATTTATTATCAAAGAATGTATTTGTCACTGTATACTACCCTGAGATTCATTTTCTTACAGACATTTATGGGAAAATAAAGAAATACAATAGAATTTATGAAAAGCTATACATACACAAAAATTGACGAATAACCAATGTGCAAAAGGAGACAATTATGTAAATAGAAAATAAATAATACTGAGAACATGAGTTGTAGAGTCCTTGAACTTGAGTCTATAGGTTGTGAAATCAGTTGAGGTTGAGTGAAGTAATTCAGAAGCCAGATGTTTGAACTGTTCCTGAACCTGGTGGTGTGAGATCTCAGGCTTCCGCACCTTCTGCCTGATGGTAGGAGTGAGATGAGGACATGGCCTGAATGTTGGGGGTCTCTGATGATGACCGTTACTTTCTTGTGGTAGTGCTCCTGGTGAATGTCCTTAATGATGGGGAAGGCCTGTGATGGACTGGTGAAACTTTCAAGTAGTATATGGCACAGAAACTGTACCTAGTTAGCCATGACCTTGCTAACTGATTAAACTTAATAAGTTTAGCAGAGGGGGTGAAAAACGGACTGGCATTCTAATGTGTGCTTGGATAGGCACTGGTTCACAGTTAGCACAGACTCCTGTGCTGAATGGGTTAAGAGTTGGTGCTATTAATGGATGGAAGTATCACATTGGGTGTTTACAAGGGGTAAGCCATAGGAGGAAAGGAGTCGGATCATATTCTATAAACAGAATAAGCACTTGCTGCCTTAAATACCACACCTCCGACTGTCTGGGATTTACTGTATGCTAAAATGAGGCGTGCTGAACTGCCATTGCAACATGTGAAAGGCTTATTAAACTGCAGCAATGAAGCATTATGTTTTGTGTAAATAATGCTTTCATTATTTTTGGCAATCCTATATTTATGTTTGACTTTGTCTGAAAGGTGCAGATGCAGCGCAGCATTAACGGTAATCAGGAGCAGAATGGATCAGTGGGTCGTGGAACGATGAGGGGTTTGCCTCTAACTCCAGGGGTTTGAGCAGGACAGTCTTCTTCTCACTCTTGAAATTCTCTCCTGTTTGGATGAACTGCTGAAACTTCTCCCAAGTAGATACTGCGGATTCTGTAGCGCCTCCTCTTACATTGAACATCACATCAATGATGAGGTGCCAACGTTTTAACCGACTTTAAGATCAATCTCAGCCTCCCCCCCCCCATAGAGCCCTCCATTTTCTATCATCCATGTCCCTAACTGAGTCCATAAGACCATAAGACAAAGGAGCAGAAGTCGGCCATTCGGCCCATCAAGTCTGCTCTGCCATTTTATCATGAGCTGATCCATTCTCCCATTTAGTCCCACTCCCCTGCCTTCTCACCATAACCTTTGATGCCCTGGCTACTCAGATACCTATCAATCTCTGCCTTAAATATACCCAATGACTTGGCTTCCACTGCTGCCTGTAGCAACAAATTCCATAGATTCACCACCCTCTGACTAAAAAAATTTCTTCACATTTCTATTCTGAATGGGCACCCTTCAATCCTTAAGTCATGCCCTCTTGTACTAGACTCCCCCATCATGGGAAACAACTTTGCCATATCCACTCTGTCCATGCCTTTCAACATTCGAAATGTTTCTATGAGCTCTCCCCTCATTCTTCTAAACTCCAAGGAATACAGTCCAAGAGCGGACAAACGTTCCTCATAAGTTAACCCTCTCATTCCCAGAATCATTCTAGTGAATCTTCTCTGTACCCTCTCCAACGTCAGCACATCCTTCCTTAAATAAGGAGACCAAAACTGCCCACAGTACTCCAAGTGAGGTCTTACCAGTGCCTTATAGAGCCTCAACATCACATCTCTGCTCCTATACTCTATTCCTCTAGAAATGAATGCCAACATTGCATTCGCCTTCTTCACTACTGACTCAACCTGGAGGTTAACTTTAAGGGTATCCTGTACGAGGACTCCCAAGTCCCATTGCATCTCCGAACTTTGAATTCTTTCCCCATTTAAATAATAGTCTGCCCGTTTATTTTTTCTGCCAAAGTGCATGACCATACACTTTCCAACATTATACTTCATTGTAGTCCCTGAAATGTCGCTGATGTATCTGCCTCTGGCAGCAAATACCACACACCCACCACTCTCTGTGTTAAAAAAAAATCCCTCTGGCATTTCCTCCCCCCCCCCATACTTTCCTCTAATCACCTTAAAACTGTGCCACCTGGTACCAGGCTTTTCCACCATGAGAAAAAGTCACTGACTATCTATTCTATGCCTCTTATCATCTCGTACAACTATATCAAGTCACCGCTCATCCTCCTCCTCTCCAAAGAGAAAAGCCCTAGCTCACTCCACCTACCGAATTAGGTTCACGAAAATGATTCCAGGATTGAAAGGCTTGTCATATGAAGAGCGTTTGATGGCTCTGGGCCTGTTTACTAGAATTCCAAAGAATGAGTGGTGACCTCATTCAAACTTTCGAATGAGGAAAGGCCTTGCTAGACTGGATGTGAAGAGGATGTTTCCAATGGTGGGAGAGTTAAGACCAGAGGACCCAGCCTTAGAATAGAAGGGTAACCTTTTAGAACGGAGGTAAGGAGGAATTTATTTAGCCAGAGAGTAGTGAATCTGTGGAATTCTTTGCCACAAAGATCTGTGGAGGCCAAACTTTACGTACATTTAAGACGGAGGTTGATAGATTCTTGATTGGTTAGGGCATGAAGGGATATGGGAAGAAGGCAAGAGACTGGGGCTGGAAGATTGGATCAGCCATGATGAAATGGCAAAGCAGACTTGATAGGTCGAATGGCCTAATTCTGCTCCTATAGTTTATGGTCTTGTGGTTTTACCCACATAAGATATGCCCCCCAATCCAGGCAGCATCCTAATAAATCTCCTCTCACCCTCTTTAAAGCTTCGACATTATTCCTATAATGAGGTGATGATATAGCATGCTTAATGTTCAGCCAAACAGCAACAGCAGAAAAAGCCGCTTTCCTCCATGTCCATCCACCCACCTATCCACACACACACACTCACACTCTCTCTCTCACACACACTCACACTCACTCCCACACTCTCTTACTCTCTCTTTCTTGCACAGACATACACACACTCACAGTCTCACACTCTCTCGCTCTCTCTCACACACACTCACACTCTTACACACAGACACACACACATACATACAGACACACACTCTCTCACACACACATACATACGCACAGATACACACACACTCACACACACACGCACACACACTCACATACACACATTCACACACACACACACGCACACACACTCACATACACACATTCACACACATACACACGCACACACGCACACACACACACACACACATTCACACACACACACACGCACACACACACACACACGCACACACACACACACACACACACACACACTCACATACACATGCATACACACAGTCCTCCAACCTGAAAAACAAATTATTTTCAGAATCAGGTTTATTATCAGTGGCGTGTCATGAAACGTGTTTTTGGAGCAGCAGCATTGTGAAAGGCATAAAAATTACTACAAAATGCCAAATAAATAAGTAGTGCAAAAGTTGAATAACAAGGTAGTGTTCATGGACCGTTCGGAAATATGATGGTGGAAGGGAAGAAGCTATTCTTCAAATGCTGAGTGTGTGTCTTCCCCGTTTTGGTGAAGCTCAGTGGCTACTTGCCAGGGGCAAACAGAGCGAAGAAGGAGCCTCCTGTAAGGAGATGAATGTCAAAGTTGTTCATAGTATACGTGCTTTGATAATAAATGTACTTTGAACTGATGATAGTAATGAGAAGAGGGCATGTCCTGGGCGGTGAGGGTCCGTAATGATGGATACTGCCTTCTCGGGGCATCGCCTTTTGAAGATATCCTCAACATTGTGCCCATGATGGAGCTGGCTGAGATCACAGCCCTCTGCAGCTTCCTCTGATCCCATAAATCACAATAATAAATTTCAAAAAGATAACTGAAATATTTGCACTACATACATGTATGCAGTACAAAAAAGAGAGCAAACATGGTGAGATAGTGTTCATGGACTGTTCCGAAACCTGGTGATGGGGTCTTTTCTTCAAATGGAGAGTACGGGTGCCGGAGTGGTAGTCGGGTGATTTGCACTTGGGAGGAATTTTATTGGCAGGTTGGAGCAGGGATGATGAATGGGGTCAGAATTCACAGCTCCGCTGGTGCCTGGTACTGCCAGGGTGTTAACAAAGAAAGCAACTACCTGTTTTCAATGTGTCAGACACACTGCGGCCATAACTGGCTCTTTCTCAGTCTTCTCCCACATGCTAGCCAGCTTTGTCTTCACACAAATCTAAGCTCTATTTTTTTTAAAAGGAAAAAAAAACACGAAGTCCTGCTTTGGCTGAACAAAATGTTACTTGAAGAGGTTTTGTGCATTCTACCTTGGCTGTGTTATTCAATTATTCTGCAGTGTGGCTCGATAATTTATATTGACAAAGGCCAGCTGCTTTGGAAAGCCACAGATCTTTCTTGTTTTCCCGCTTCCGTGATTGGTCACGCTTGTCAACCCAGTTAACCAGGAAAAACAGAGGAGATCTCGGCTTAGAGTTGGGGAAGAGGAAAGGGGGTGTGATGGTTGGTGGGCATATGTTTTGATCTAGGTGTCTCTTGGCCCCAGTGTCCTCTCTACAGCACTGAGGGGTTCTTATCTGAAATAAGAGAGACAGCCCTGTGGGGATAATGGTAAGGGGACCTTCAAATATCTCAGCACTTACCCAAGTGGAGGTGGTCGTACAGGAAACCCTGAGTTTGGGTGAGACTAGAACTAGAGGGGCATAGGTTAAGGGTGAAAGGTAAAATACTTAGTGGGATCCTGAGGGGGAACTTCTCCACACAACTCATGGTGTGAGTGTGGGATGAGCTTCTAGCAGAAGTGGAGGATGCAAGTTCAATTTCACCTTTTAAGATCGGTTTGAAGTAAATTGGCAGGAGAACTGGGGAGGGCAATGGTCCAGGAGCAGGTCGACGGGACTAGGCAAACAAAATTACAGATTGGCACACAAAAGTTGGGCCATAGGCCCCGCTTCTGCACTCTCTCTCTGCTTCTTTCTCTCAGTTTCTCCCCCTGTTCTTCTCTCTGTTATTGTCTCTCAATTATTTATTTTATTTATTGAGATACAGCGCGGAGTAGGTCCTTCAAGCCTTGTTGCCCAGCAACGCCCCCCCATTTAAGCACAGCTTAATCATGGGACAGTTTACAATGCCCAATTGATCTACCAACCGGTATGTCCTTGGACGGTGGGCAGAAACCAGGGCACCTGGGGGAAACCCATGCAGTCACGGGGAGAACATACAAACTCCTCATAGACAGCAGCAGGAATTAAACATGGGTTTCTGGTACCGTGAAGCATTGTGCTACCTCTTACTCAGTTCCTCTCTGTTTCTTTCTCTAAGTTTCTCTCTCATTTTCTCTGTTTTTCTCTCACTTGTATTTTCACGCCCCTCCAGACCTCTTACCCTTTCCTCTTTCCCCTCTCCACTCTCAGTTGGCAAAATTTCGAAATGGCTGACTGTACCTCAGATCTTAAGCCATGACAAGTGTCTCTGGGGCAAAAAGTACATCAGGAGTTTGTACCACTTGGAGCTTTGACAGAGCTGAAAGCCAAGCTTTCAGTGATTGCAAAGAGCAGCATCTTTTCCACAAGATCCCGGCCTAAACATTACTTGAGTTCTCTGTGACTTGAGATATGGAGGTGGGAGGGGATGTGATGGTGTTTGCACACACATTGAGGAGGTGGATCATAAACACGAGATTCTGCAGGTGCTGGAAATCCACACAAAATGCTGGAGGAAATGCTGCAGGTCAGGCAGCATCTTTAAGAAAAAAGCCAAAATAAACAAGCTAATTAGTTAGGTGCCTCCCGGCACGTAAATATCGGCCCAGATCAGAGGCGACGCAATCGGCAATCGCCTCTGATCTGGGCCAACACTTACATGCCGGGCGGCACCTAATCAATTAGCTTGTTTATTTCGGCTTTTTTCTTAAAGATGTGCTGGGTGCATTCTGGCTACCGCTGCACCGCTGCATTCTTCACGGCCCAGAATCGGTCCGCGGCCCGGAGGTTGGGGACCACTGGCCTAGATAGAGTGGACATGGGGAGGGTGTTTCTGATAGTAGGAAGGTCTAGAACTAGAGGGCATAGCCTCAGAACAGAAGGGTGTCCCTTTAGAATAAAGGTAATGAATTTCTTTAGCCAGAGTGTGGTGAATCTGTGGAATACATTGCCACAGACGGCTGCTGAGGCCAAATCATTGAGTATATTTAAAGTGGAGGCTGATAGGTTCTTGATTAGTAAGGGTGTCAAAGGTTGTGGGAAGAAGGCAGGAGAATGAGGTTGAGAGGGATAATAAATCGGTCACGGTGGAATGACAGAGCAGACTCGATGGGCCGAATTTTGCTTCTATGTGTCATGGTCTTTTGATACTGCCTGACCTGCTTAGTTCCTCCAATGTTTTATGTGTGTTACTGTGCTGCAGCTTTTCAGTTTATTATATAGCTCAGCCCATTGCACACCCAAATTGCTCCAAACCTTGAACACAATGATGTGCATTAGAGCTAATGTTTAACTATTGTATCTTGTATCTACAGAAAATTGTTGCTCATTCTTGGAACCTTTAATCATTTCCCTCTTTTTTCTTACCCTTGCTTTTGGATATCTGTTGCCTGTAGAGGTACTGTGTTGGGGAACCTTTGCTGAAGTGAAGGACAGTTGTATTGTGCTGTAACATCTCTTAAAATACTGGGTCACTCTGTCCCTTGAATCAATTTCAACTTAGTTAAATACTGGATTAGTGGAAAGGGAATGTCTGTAAATTCCATGCACTTGACAGAATGATGGCTTCTGGAGTTCATAAGATTGAGGCCAGTCCACCATTCGACAAGATCAAGGAAATCCCTCCTCATTCTTCTCCACTCCAGCAAGTATTGGCCCAGATCCATCAAATTCTCCTCATACATTAACCGTTTCATTCCAGAGGTTCTCATAAGCCTCCTCTGGACTCTCCAAAGCCAGCACATCATTTCTCAGATATTGTGCCCAAAACTACTCACAATACTCCAAATGTGGTCTGACCAATGCCTTATAAAGCCTCAGCATGACATCCTCACTTTTGCAGTATCTCCTGGTCCTCTCAAAGTAAATGCTAACATTGAAATTTGCCTTGTGTAGATCAGGGGTCCCCAACCTTTTTTGCACTGTGGGCCGGTTTCATATTGACAATATTCTTGCGGACCGGTCGACCCTGGGGGGGGGGGGAATGGTTGCCAACGGACAAGAATAGCAGTCAGATACGTCGTGTTTACCCCGAGAAAGGCTACAATGACCATGAAGCCTTGCGCGGGCACCAGTGCGCATGTGTGACTTGCGCATGCGCGCACCTGCCCATGTTTTTCTACAAATCATTTCTGGCGACTCTGTTCGGCGGGGGGGATGTTAATCACGACCGGAATATCGGTGATAAGTTCCTAATTACACTCAATTTCGTTTCTAAAAGGGTTTATCTAACGAATTTAATATTAAACACACAGCGCATATTTTTCTCGCACGAATATAGTGATAAGTCAATTGTCAGGGGAGGACAGGGGAGCTTGAAGTAAGTGTTGAACGAACTTCCAGTAGAAGTGGCAGAAGCAGGTTCGATATTATCATTTAAAGTTAAACTGGATAGCTATATGGACAGGAAAGGAACGGAGGGTTATGGGCTGAGTGCAGGTTGGTGGGACTAGGTGAGAGTAGCGTTCGGCACGGACTAGAAGGGCAGAGATGGCCTGTTTCCGTGCTGTAATTGTTATATGGTTATATAAGTAAGTCAATAGCATCATAACATTTTAAGTAATGTTTGGATATTAAACACACAGCGCATATTTTCCTCGTATGAACATATAAAATCATTGCAACGCACCAATATCGCTGAATCAGTGGGAGCCCTGGACTTGTTTCCCTGCAACAAGATGGTCCGATCGAGGGGTGCCGAGAGACAGCGATACTTGAAGGGGGTTCCTTATGTCCAGTCTATTCCGCAATTTAGTTTTTGTTACATTCATCGCAGAGATACGTTGGAAATGGAAGCAATGTTTTCAGTGCTTTCGTGGCTATCTCAGGATATTCAGCCTTGACTTTGATCCAGAATGCTGGCAGAGATGTTATATCAAACATACTTCGAGGACTTGATCTCCTTTCCGCGCGGACATGGATGACGCGCAGGTCATGACCTCGCATGCGTAATGGATCAACAGTGGGTGACAGGGAATGAGGAAAGGTGCTGCTGACTCATATCGCCAAATGATATCGTTTCCCCGCGGCCCGGTGGTTGGGGACCGCTGGTGTAGATCACAACAACAAACTTGTCTCGTTTTCCTATTCTGAATTCTTATTATGCCTGTTTTGTATTTCTGGACATTGTCCAAACTGAAATCCTCCCAAAGAAGATCAAAGGATCAAACCCAGAACCTCCTTTATTTAAGGGCTGAATGACTGATCTGACTACCCACTCAGGCAACCTTTAACCACCCCTGTAACTCAAAAGTGTGCCTCAACTTTGAATAGATAATCCCTGAACTTCCACCTTCTGGAAGAGAATTCCAAAGATTCCCTGCTTCCTGAGAGTAGAAATTCCTCCTTATTGCCCCTTTTCTGTGACTATGCCCTTTGATCCAAGATCTCCTCCCCATGAGGAGAAACTTCTTCTCAACATCCAGCCTACCGAGACTGGATGGCACACAAACAAAAGCTTTCCGGTGTATCTTGGTATCTGCAACAATAATATACCAATACCAGACACCTTCCAATCCTTTATTTCAATCCTTGGATATTAAGGGAATTAGTTCAGGAAAGTGACATTGAAATGCTAAGGTACAAGATCAGCCATTTTGAATGGTAGAGCAGGTACATGGATCTGATGTCTCCTCATACTCATAGCTACAGAATATTATAACAAAATCATTTCCCATTGTTCTAAATTCCAAGTAGAATCAGCATGACCTGTTTAAATTTGCTTCTAAAACAACCACACAACCTCAGGAATAAGTCTGATGAACCTTCTCTGACTCGGCTCCAAAGCACCACTCCTTAAACGAGGACCCCAAGGTAAACATTGCACCAAAAATGGTGTAGAATTGTATAAAGACTTCCTTATACTGGCTCCTGGAATGACTGGCAACCTTGCGATGATGGGACACTATCCAATTTGATGTACTGTACAGGGCAAGGCCTTCATGAACCAATCATGTGTCAGATCTTCACAGTGCATCTTAACTTGGTGAGGGAGTATGTTGTGAGGTTCACCAGCCCTCCAGACCTGAAGATTCTGCCAGCTCCCTCTGATGAGCATGAGATCATGAAGTGTTATTCAAAAAGGAAGTTCAGGTTGGGAACCCCTGATGTAGAGTAAAGTGTTACGGCTACAGAGAAAGTGCAGTGCAGATAGACAATAACATGCAAGGCCGTGAAAAGATAGATTATGAAGTCAATTGTCCATTTTATTGTACCAGTTGTCTTTTAACAGAAGGATTGAAGCTGTTCTTGAGCCTAGTAGTACATACCGTACTTTCGGGATTTTATATCTTCTGCCTCATGGGCTGGTGAGAGGAGAGGAATGTCCAGGATGGTTGGAGTCTTTGATTATACCGCCTGCTTTGCTGAGGCAGCAAGAATTGTAGAGTGCCCGCAGAGGGGAGGCTGGTTTCCATGATGCGTTGAGCTGCGATGCAACCGGTAGGAAGGCTCTCCACGGTACATCCGTAGAAATTTGCGAGAGTCTTTGGTGGGATACCAAGTTTGAGATTGGAAACTGATGATGTTGAATGGAGCAAGGATTTCTGAGATCTCCTGAAAAAAAAATCATCCCATATTAGCAAGAGCTTAGCAACAATGAGTCAGATGTTCTCCACTTAGCAACAAGGCTCACTGCAGACCGCCTCTTGAAAAACTTGTTTGGCATGGTTATTTATAGCGCTCATGTGCAATATTACATCAGTGGTTAGTGTTGTATCACACAAACTGCGGTGTGGATTTGCACTGCACTTTGCGTGACCTGACTCCCTTTGGATTTATCTGTTCTTTCCATTTGTAAGTCAGAGTTTTCCTTGGGTTGCTGCCTGTACTGAGTCAGTGACAGGTGCTGGGCTTAAACAGTGGCTTTGAAAGGCAAAATAAGATTGCCCCTTTGAAATGTGGGGATGAGTTTAGACAATATTGTCAACTATAGCCATTGGACTACATTGCTTTGAGGCCTTCTGTTAGTCAGAGTCGACTATGGATGTTGCATCCCAGCTGTCTACGTGATAAGCAAACCAGGGCAGTACAATCTAGAGAGCAAGCTGTTGCTCACGTAGCAGGCCCCTCCTCTCCACGTAGCTGATGGATACAAAGGAACGGCAGGGACTGATACAATTTGGCACCAGCGGCATCGCAGGAGTTGCCAGTCAATGTTAAACTCAACAGATTACCAGCTTAGAGACTCCAGCTCTTGATTTTTCCTTGGGGTTTACTCTCAAAGCCTTCCCCGTTGCTCTCAAAGTCTTCCCCATGAGTGGGTGCAGCCACAAGGCAGCGGAGGTTTGCAATTAGAGCTTTCCTTCTCCGAGATGAGCTGTCAACCCCATCTACCTGAAGTGTCTGGTTTTAAGGCACCAGTCTTAGCCTGTTCAAAAGTTCAAAGTAAATTTATTATCAAAGCACATATATGTCACCATATACAACCCTGAGGTTAATTTTCTTTTGGGCATACTCAGTAAATGCATAATAGAATTAATAGCCATAGTAGACTCAATGAAAGTCAGCACCAACTTGGGCAACTGCTCTTCCGTGACCACAAGAAACTGTAGAGTTGTGGACCCAGCTTAGCACATCACAGAAACCAGTTTCCACTTCGTACATTCTGTCCATACTTCTCACTCCCTCAGTACAGCAGGCAACATAATCAGAGAGTCCTCCCACGTCAGACAGTATCTCTTCTCCCTCTCTCCCATTGGGCAGAAGATACAAAACCCTGAAAACACATACCACCACACTCAAGAACAGCTCCTACCCTGCTATTATTAGCCTATTGAATGGCTTACTAATACAAAAAGTTGGACTCTTGACCTCACAATCTACCTTTTTAAGACCCAGGACCTTACTGTCTACTTGCTCTGCACTTTGCCTGTACTGTGACACTTTATTCTACATTCTTATTGTTTTACCTTGCACCACATCTCATTGCACCATTGTAATGAGATGATCCATGTGGATGGTTTTTCACTGTACTTTGGTACATCAAACAATAATAAACCAATTTACTGTCTCCACTTTGCACGCATCATGACTGAAGTAACACAGTGCAGATATCAGGACACAAGGAACGGCAAGAGTTTGTTATCTGGCCCCTTGAGCGTACAACTACTCTAACTGACTTGGCTCAATACCATTTTCTAGCTCCATCCTGATATCTCCAGATCTGCAACCCTGGGATTTATAATGAGAGGCACAGAGTGCCGGACTGAGGACGCGATGTTGAAACTGCATAAAATACTGGCTAATTTGCAACTGCAGTCTTCTGTCCAATTCGTGTCATCACCCTGTAGGACATCACAACCTTCCTGAGAGGATTCAGAAAGCTGAAAGTAAATTTATTACTGAAGTATGAATATGTCCTCTTATGCTTCTCTGAGATTCATTTTCTGCAGTCACTCACAGAACAAGGAAATACAATAGAATCAATGACAAAACTACACACCAAGACTGACAAACAATCATTGTGTGCTAAAGAAGACAATTGTCCAAATACAATAATAAATAAACGACATGGAGAACATGAGTGGTCGAGTCTGTAGGTTGTGGAATCAGTTCAGCGTAGAAGTGAGGGAAGTTATCCAAAATGGCTCAGGAGACAGATGGACAAAGGATGTCAATCCTTTGTGGAATAGTTCCTGGGGTTCTGGATTTGGATGGGAGCAGAGGAAGCTGAAAGGATATCTGGTAGAGTGCACAAAGATGATGGCTGCTTCAGACAGGGCAAAGCATAGCATTTTGGCACAGTTGAGATGGGCCAGAGAACCTGTTTCTTAGCTTTATGTCTCTTTATCACGCAAAGTTATATCTCTCAGCCAGTGTGTTCCTGTGTAACAAAGGTAAAGGCCATTTTGAGACTGAGCTGCAGAATAATCAACACAAGAGATTCTGAAGATGCTGGAAATCTCAAGCAGCTGAAGGGTCACAGCCCAAGATGTTGACTGTTTGCTGCCCTCCGTAGATGCTGCCGAGTTTGCATTTTGTGTGTTGCTGCAGTATTGTTGACTGACACACCACAGCCAGATGACAGTTGCATAGCCTCCAAACTGACAGCACCAGCATTGAATTCTTCAACTTCCGTAAATTTCTCCCTCCTCCACTTTCTTTTCCATTCCCCATTCTGGTTTCTCTTTCCTCTCCTCAGCTCCCATAACCTCTCCCTGATGCCTTATAGCGTCCCTTTCTCCCATGGTCCACTCTCCTCTCCTATGAGATTCTTTCTTCTTCAGCCCTTTACCTTTTCCACCAATCCCCTCCAACAATCAGGTTCCATAATTTCTATTTACATTCTGGCTCCCTTTTCTTCTCCTCACCTGCCCATCATCTCCCTCTGGTCCCACCTCTCCTTCCCTTTCTACCAAAGGCCACTCTCATCTCCTATCAGGTTCCTTCTTTTTCTCTTTTTCCATTCCCCAATCTGGTTCCATTCTCACTCCTTCTTGCCTGCTTATTACCTCCCACTAGTGCCGCTCCTCCTTCCCGTTCTCCCATCATTCACTTTTCCACCTATTCCCTCCCAACTTCTCACTTCCTTTCCCCCTCCCCCTCCCACCTACCTTCCCCATCACCTAGTTTCACCTGTCACCTGCTTGTATCCCTTCTCCTCCTATTACCTTCTTATTCTGGCTTCTACCACTTCCTTTCCAGTTCCGATCAAGGGTATCGACCAGAAATGTTGACTCTTCATATCTCTCTATAGATGCTGCCTGACGTGCTGGGTTCCTCCAGCATTTTGTGTGAGTTGCTCTTTCCCTGTTGCCTGGAGGCTTCTTGTTTCTTTTGATGAATAAATTTCCATGTCATTTTGGATAGTTTATTACTCCTCGCCCTCCGCCCCCACCGTCTCGGGCAGCACCCAGTGCAGCTGTATCTCCTCCCCATGTTCTTCAGATGAAGGATTGCATTCCTGTGTTACAGCAGACTCGGATCTGCTACAGTTGACTTGATTCCCCGTGTGGTTAACTGGCACTGGGGAGCATGTCACCCTCAGGAAAGGCTTTGCAATATTCAGACACTCTTATTTTCTGTTCTTGAGTAATTGGAAGACATGGGAAGGATGCACGTTTGAATTAAGTCAGCATTGGAGAGCGTTCTTAAAGGTACAGTCCACAGTTGATTTTAAGATCAGCTTTATTTCTCATATACGTCAATACGTACGGTGAATTGCATCGTTTGAACCAACAACCAACAGGACAGCACGCAAGTGTCACCATCCTTCTGCCACCAACATCCATGCCCACAGTTTAGTAACCCCTTCTAATCCGTACATTTTTGGAGTGTGGGAGGAAGCTGGAGCACCCCGCGAAATCCCACCTGGTCATGCAAAGAATATACAAACTGGTGGAATTGAACCCTGATCACTGGCACTGGGAAGCATTACGCTAACCTCTATGTTACCATGTTGCCTCAAAATTTTACCCTGAAGACCAGAAAAATCTTAAGTATGATCTCTGTTTTCACTAGGTCACCAGATCTCAGCACAGCAGTAACCAATCGTTCTTCCCAGTCCTACAGAACATTAGATTACAGAACAGGTCCTACGACACACAACGTTGTGATGTCCCATATAGATCTCCATGATGAATCTAAAACTTTCTTCCTACATCCCATAATCCACTTCACAGGAATTAGGACAAAATGAGCAGTACTCTTGAGAGTTTACGCGGCTGTTTTCTGGGGTGACATGGCTGTTCTTTGAGGAAGAGGCATAGCGTAGTGGTTAGCACAATACGGTATCAGAGACCCAGGTTCAATTCCCACCACTCCCTGTAAAGAGTTTGTGTGTCCTCCCTGTGACTGCATGGGTCTCCTCCAGGTGCTCTGGTTTCCTCCCACACTCAAAGACATACCGGTTGGTAGGTTAATCGGTCATTGTAAATTGTCCCATGTTTAGACAAGGATTAAATTGGGGGATTGCTGGGAAGAGCAGCTCAGAGGACTGGAAGGTCCTATTCCATGCTGTATCTCAATAAATGAATAAATAACGATTGACCTAAATTCTCAGGAGCTTAGATGAGTGACTATACTGAGACACAGTTGTAGAGGGGTTGTCAGGTTGGGACTGAGAGACCGATTCACTGGTTGGAGTCTCAAGCCCTGGAATGTAGTCAGAAGGGGCTCAGAGCTGTCCTGGACAGTGTGCTCTCTGTGGCTGGCCTTCCATCTTACCATGCTCCACACTGGCACGTTGTGGCTTCAGTGTCTCCCTGCTACAAAATACAAGCCATCAGTAGCGTAAAGCTATTACAGTGCCAGCGACTTGGGTTTGACTCTGTCATTGTCTTTAAGGAACTCGTGCCTTCTCCGGGTGCTCCGGTTTCCTCCTGTATTCCAAGGTCATACAACGTTGTCGGTTAAAATTGGGCCGAGAAGGCTCGTTGGGCCAGAAGGGTCTGTTATTGTGTGGTTCTTCAAAATATTTTTTTAAAAATACTCTTGACAGCATCTCTCAAGCCAGAGGAATTTACCAATCAAGAGGGATGTGGCTATGTCACATCATCCTGTGTCATGACCTGAAAATATATCACAGGCCCTTCATCATTGGGTCTAAACCCAGGGGCTCTACCCATAAGACCATAAGACCTTGGAGCAGAATTAGGCCATTTGGGCCCATCAAATCCGTTCTGCAAATCCATCTTGGCTGATTTATTATTCCTCTCAATCCCATTCTCCTGCCTTCTCCCCTTTGAAACCCTTACGAATCAAGAACCTATCAACCTCGCTTTAAGTACACCCGGTGACTTGGTCTCCACAGGTGCCTGTGGCATTGAGACCTACAGATTCAACTTAAAAGCTTCTGATTGCCTGACAAAGGTTAGGAAATGTGAAGATATAATTCCAGGAAGGTGACATGGGGAAATTATTTAATGTCTTTTTTATAGCTGCTTTCAGCAGGAAAGGATTAAATGGGTCAGGTTATTTTGAAACACGATTAAAAATAAATTCTGAAATGGATTATACAGTGGCCACTGAATGTATCTACTTCAGGGTTCAATGTGTTTGTTCAGAGGTGCTCTTCTACACACCACTGTTGTAATGTCTGGTTATTTGAGTTTCTGTCACCTTCCTGTCAGCTTGAACCAGTCTGGCCACTCTCCACTGACCTCTCTCATTAACAAGGTGTTTTCATCCACAGGACTGCCGCTCACTGAATGTTCTTTGTTTTCCGCCCCATTATCTGTGAACTCTGAGGAGTGGTGTGCATGAAAATCCTGGGCATCAGTAGTTTCTGAAATATTCAAACTGCACTGTCCAGCACCAACAATCATTCCGCAGTCAAAGTAGATCACATTTCTTCCCCATTCTGATGTTTGTTCTGAACAGCAACTGAACCTCTTGACCATGTCTGCGTGCTTTTATGCATTGAGTTGCAGCCACGCGATTGGCTGATAATATTATTACATTAACAAGCAGGGGTACAGGCGTACCCAATAAAGTGACCGCTGTGTGTACCTTGTGACACTTGGTGTTTTGCAGTTATTTCAGTATTTGCATAAATTTGACTAATGGAAACAGAAGGTTTTGATGACAGCTGTATGAAATATGTGGTTATCAGTATAATATTAGTAATACCAGTGTTACAAGCTCATTGGCTTTGTTTGTGCCGTGGTTTGCTGAACATCGAAGGAAGTCATTGCAAATATGTATGGAGGTGCTGAAGGACCAATGCATGGACAACTGCACATGTGATAACACACACGAATTGCTGGAGGAACTCAGCAGGCCAGCAGCAGCTGTGGAAAGGAATAAACCGTCAACATTTTGGGCCGAGACACTTCTTCGGGACTGGAACTGAAGTGGGAAGCAACCAGAATAAGAAGGTTGGGGAGGGGAAGGAGCACAAGCTGGAAGGTGACAGGTGAGATCAGGTGGGGGGAAGGTAGGCGGGTGGGGGAGGGGAGATGAAGTGAGAAGCTGGCAGGTGGAAGGTGGAAAAGGCAAAGGAGCTGAATGTGATAGGAGAGGGGAGTGGACCATTGGAGAAAGGAGGAGGAGGGGCATTGTGTGATTGTGCATGCCATGCCAGTGCTGATAGCAACAATGCATGGCTGCTGAGTGCGTATTAGAAATATCTCCCTGTGTCCCCTCCCTTCCACTCCCCCAACAGATATCTCCTCACCCAGTTCCAGCCGCAGTACTCAGCAGAGTCGGTGGAGATTCAGGTGAGCTGCTCAGTAAACCCTTGTGCACTTCATTCCCCTACTGCCTGCACTCCTGCCGTGAACGCATCGCTGGTGACTCTAGCAATGCGTATCCCGATGCAGTTCCTCGCTGCGAGGGTTGAGGCAGGCCCACATTATCCCCAAACCGAGTCCAGGGACCCTGCAACAATGTGCTGTTAGGAAATTCCTTGGCTCGCACTGCAGCCTGGCATGTGTGTGCGTCTGATTCTCCTTCTGCGGGACGGCTGGCACAGGGACTGTGCAGCCGCCCTGAAGCAGTCCCATAATAGTAATCTCTCTGTCAGCACCGCATCCCTGTTCAGAGCCAGGCTGAAGAGTTGGGAATGGGCAGCGGTGAAAAATGCCCCCTCCTCCCTCCTTGCTCCACCAGGTACCCCTTGGTTTGCTTGCACAATAAGCTTTTGATTTGAACACGTCGGTGTTAACCAGGATAGGATTTATTTCCTCTGTGCATGGCGAGTTCATTCGCTTTTGGCAAACTGCCTGAACTCTTCCTCATGCTCTCATGTTAGAGCACCTCTCCAGTACATCTTTTATTTACTTATTTCATTTCGAGATGCAGCATGCTCACAGGTCCGTCCAGCCCAGTTACACCCATGTGACCAATTAACCCACTAACCAGTGTCTGGGAAGAAACTGGGCACCCAGAGGAAATCCACACAGTCACGGGCAGATCATAGGCTCCTTGCAGAAGCTTGTGGGAATTGAACCCGAGTCACTGGTGCTGTATTTGCTTTATGCTAACCTCCGTGCTACCATACTGCCCCAGTGAATTGTTGTGATTCAGATGACTACACACCCTTGCCCTCTCCCACACCTCCACTTTCCCTCCTCGGACCACACCACCCTCACCTCTCCTCCACTTCCTCAACCTGCACGGTTCCCTCATCCTCACTGCTTCCCCTCTCCTCAACTCTCCTTGCCTTCTTCAGCCTCAGTCCCTGGTACCCTTTCCTAACCCCCTTCCAACTTTATACACCCCTTCCATGGTTCTGAAGAAGGATCTCGGCTCGAAACATCAGCTGTATTGTTTTCCATAGATGCTGCCTGACTTGCTGGGTTCCTCCAACAATCTGTGTGTGTTGCTCTCGATTTCCAGCATCTGCAGAGTTTCTCATGTTTATGGTTGGATATTTCTTCCATGCCTGCACATTACAACAATGAGTTATCCAGAGGAGATGAGTTGGACTTCCATGCAATGTTTGGTCAGAGTCCTATGCTTGCATTGTATGTAAGGAGCAAATCTGTCCTCTGTATTGGTGGTGTATAGTGTTTCCGGTACCAACCTCATCGTCCTCCCTTTTTCAGTCACGTTTTAACTAAGGCCCCATCATTCATTGCATTTCACTGGTGGTTCTCAAGGGTAACCATCTGGACTCCCATCTGGTTCACATGCTTGGCTCTCTCCACATTAGCTGAATCAGAGGTGGTGACGAATCATCATAAAGGAGGGTATTGAATATCTGGCTGAGTGATGTCACAACAACCACTTCTTACTCAATGTCAGTAAGACCAAGGAGCTGATTATTAACTTCAAGAGGAGGAAACCAAAAGTCCATTAGCCAGTCCTTATCAGGAGATCAGAGGATGAGAGGGTCAGCAAGTTTAAGTTCCTCGGTGTTATCATTTTAGAGGATCTGTCCTGGGCCCAGCACATAAGCGCAATTACAAAGAAAGCATGGCAGCGGCTCTACTTCCTTGGAAGTTTGTGAAGAATCGGAATGACAATAAAACTTTGACAAACTTCTATGGATGTGTGGTGGAAAGTGTATTGAATGTTTGCAGCATAGCCTGGCATGGAAACACCAATGCCCTTGAATGAAAAAGTAATGGATATGGCCCGATCCATCACACCATTGAGCATATCTACACAGAGCGCTGTCACAGGAAAGCAGCATCAATCGTGCAGGACCCCCATCACCCAGGCCGTGTTCTCTTCTACTGATGAAGGAGGTACAGGAGCCTCGGGACCCACACCATCAGGTTCAGGAACAGTTAGGCCCTTGAACCAGAGGAGATAACTTCACTTGCTCCATCATTGAACTGTTCTCACAATCTATGGGCTTTTCATCTCATATTCTTGATATTCATTGCTTATTTACTTATTATTTTCTTCTTATATTTGCACAGTTTGTTGGCTTTTGCAAATTGTTTGTTTGCCCATGACCCAAGCCAGTCCTGTTGGGTGCAGTCTTTCATTGATTCTCTTGGCTTCTTGGATTTACTGTGTCTAACCACAAGAAAATGAATCTCAGGGCTGTATATGATGACGTATATGTAGTTTGAACTTTGAAGAGGATCTCAGCCCATTGTAAAACATACAAAATGCTGGAGGAACTCAGTAGGTCAGGCAGCATCAATGGAAAGTTAAAAAGAGTGGACGCTTTGGGCTGAAATCCTTCACCAGGGACCACTTGTCCCTTCTTAGCCTGAGGGTTTCAGTTAGTCAACAATCACATTAAGGTGAAGCAGCTTTAACATGAGAAGTCACGGTAGAACTGAAGATGTGTTGGGCCTCTAGAGAAAATGAAATTAAATTGGAGGCGGGAAGAAGAGAACACAAGCTATAAGAGACTGGGTAAAGAAGGGTTGAAGTGGGAGTGTTTGAAGTAACGCTGGTGTTTTAGGGTGACACATAGCAGTTAAGTAACATTATTACAGCGCCAGCGATCTAGGTTCAATTCCCACTGCTGTCTGTAAGGAGTTTGTACGTATCCCCTGTGACTGCGTGGGTTTCTTCCGCGTGCTCTGGTTTCCTCCCACGTTCCAATGTATACAGTTTAGCAGATTAATTGGTCACTGTGCGGCATGAGTTGGTTGGGATGGAAGGGTCAGTCACCATGCTGTATTTCAAAATAAAATAAAAATGAACCTCAAAATAGGGAATGCCGGGTAAATAAGCTACTAGCTAATCCATTCTCTCTCATTGCCTAGATTGGCCAACTGTTCGCGTGGCGAGCTCAAAAGAAGATACTGATGGTGGTGGCCCACGACCCAAGCCAGTGCCAGCTGGGTGGGCTGTAAGCTAGAAGAGAAGTCTCTGTCGTGGCAGTGGCAAGGACCTGGAATCACCCGTTCGCCCCCAACACTGCGTGCCCACCCGGCCTCTCCCGTGCCACGTGGTAAGTAAGCCTTTTCCATTTATCCAGTCGTCCAGTGCTGGGCTTGTTCAGTTCCTGCCTACTCGTTGTGCCTGGTGAAGTTGTGACTGGGTTCCAGTGGTTGGACTCAGAAAGGAATACGTTCTTGTGAAATGTTCTCAGTTTGGTGATATTACTGCTTAAATACCATATACGATGGATGAGGTACAGGTTTTCTCCATCGATTGTGAGTCTTCGGTTCTAGGCAATGGAAGTAGAGCTTTTGAATGTTCTTAAGGGTGGAGATAGTTAGGTTCTTGAGAAGCAAGGAATGCATGGTTACTGGGACTGGGCAGGAATGCAAAGTAGCGATTGTGGTCAGACCCAGCAGGATCTTGATGAACATCAGAGCAGGTTTGACCTGCAAAATCCTGCTATTTATTAAGTCCTTTTGTTCTAATGTATATCCTCAGCAGTTGGTTATCTACCCTATCTACACCTCTCATAATTTTATTTTCCTCTATTATCCTCACCTCTCAGTCATCTTTGCTCCCAGGAAAATGGATGCACCTATCCCATCTCTCCTTGTGTCTCAAGACTCCAGCCCAGGCAACATCTGTGTCAATCTTTTCTGCTCTCTCTCTAGAGCAAGCAACTTGTAGGAAAGAGCTGCCTGCCTGCCATATTGGTGCAAGGTGCTCCCTGACTACTCAACCTGAGACCAGCACAACTTGGACATTTCCATCTAGCACAGGAGGTTACTCAGCCCATCAAATCCATGCCAGCTCAGAGAGAAGTCAGAATCTGGTTTAATATCACTGCCATATGTCTTGAAATTTGTCATTTTGCAGCAGCAGTACATTCCAATACATGATAATACAAAAAAAATTACAATATGATATATATATATATATAATTAAATTTAAAAAGTAGTACAAAAAGAGAGCACAAAAAGTGAGGCAGTCTACATAGGTTCATTGTCCATTCAGAAATCTGCTGGCGGATGGGGGAGAAACTGTTCCTGAAACTTTGAGTGTGTGTCCTCAGGCTCCTGTACCACCTCCCTGATGGTAGCAATGAGAAGAAGGCATGTTCTGGATGATGGGGGTCTTTAATGATGGATGCCACCTTTTTGAGGCATCGTCTTTCGAAGATGCTGGGAAAGCTAGTGTCCGTAATGGAGCTGGGAGAGTTCACAACTGTCTGCAGCTTTTTTCCAATCTTGTGCAGTGGCCCCTCCATACCTAACAGTGTGTAGCCAATTAGAACGTTCCCCTCGGTACATCTGAAGAAATCTGCAAGGATCTTTCGTGACATACAAATCTCACTCCCCCACTATTTTTTCCTGTAACGTAGTACACCTTCCTATCATTATAATTGGTGCTTGTGCGAGCATTGTATTCGACTCTACAACAGAACAGTGTAGAAACAGGAGTTGGCAATTTTTTTGTGTGTGTCTGCTCATGGCTGATCTCACAGCACCACTTTCCTGCTCCAAATACATTTTCCTTGATCTTATTAATGTCTAGAAATCTATTGATCATAATGTCAGGATCCTATGAGTCAAGGATGAGAAGGGAGCTAACTGCGCACCAGTGCTGGACTCACTGGAAAGCAGGCTGATTAGGAGCAGGCAACTATGAAATAAACTAACAGAGAACTCCGTTTTATGGAAAATAATGCTAATTTTCAAACATTGCCAGTTCGGATGGGCACCAGAAAACAGTGGTCAGCGTTTATTTCTTCAGGATCTTAGTGGATGTGAATAATGATATAAAGCATGTGGTTATGAATATTATTGGAAATCAAATTGGAATTGGTTTATTATTGTCACATATACTGAGATGTAGTGAAAAGCTTACTTTGGATGCTGTTCGTACAGATCAAATCATTACACAGTGCATTGAGGTAGAACAAGCGACAACAATAACAGAATGCAGAATGAATAAAATGAACAGCTGAAGGGAAAGTGCAGTGCAGGCCGACAATGAGGTGCAAGATCATAATGAGGTAGATTGTGAGGTCAAGAGTCCAATTTATAAGACCGTAAGATATAAGAGCAGAATTAAGGCTATTGGGCTCATCAAATCCATTTCATCATGGCTGATCCATTTTCCCCCTGAGCTCCATTCTCCTGCCTTTTCCTTGTATCCCTTCATGCCCTGACTAATGAAAATCTATCAACCTCTGCCTTAAGTATACCCAATGACTTGATTGGCCTCCACAGCCCCAGTGGCAACGAACCCCAGGATTCACCACTCTCTGGCTAAAGAAATTCATCTTCATCTCCATTCTAAAAGGATGCTCCTCTGTTCTGAGGCTGTGTCCTCTGGGCTTAGACTCCCCCACCATCAGAAGCATCCTCTCCACGTCCACCATATTGAGGCCTTTCAACCTTCGTTAGGTTTCAACGGGGTCTCCCCTCATGCTTCTGAATTCCAGTGAGTACAGGCCCTGAGCTGTCAAATGCTCCTCACATGACGTTTTTTATTACTAAGAAGCTATTTATTAGCCTTATAACAGTGTCCTTGAGCCTGGTGGTACATGTTTTCATTCATTTGTATCTTCTGCTCAATGTAAGAGGGGAGAAGAGAGAATGTCCCACATTGTCTTCTGTTGATCTATGGATTAGACAACAGAACATTGTAGAAAACACAGGAGATTCTGCAGATGCTGGAAATCCAGAGCAACACACAAAATGCTGGAGGAACTCAGCAGGTCAGGCGGCATCTATGTAAAGGAATAAATAGTTAATGTTTCAGTCCGAGATCCTTCATTAGGACTGGAAAGGTAGGGGGAAGATGCCAGAATAAGGCAGGGGAGTGGTGGTGAAGAAATACAAGCTAGAAAGTGAGAGGTGATTGTCAGACTTACTTTGGTCCATCCTATTTCATGTATCCCAAATGATTAAACTGATGGTATGATTCCCTTATTGGTTACCGAGTATTTTCTCTTTGTTGGTCTGACGATTCCAAATGTAGATCCCTTGTTGAGCCATGCCTTTTCTTGGTTTGAACCTGAGGCTCCTTGTCCTATTTTCACTGAAAATAATTTTAAGAATTAGCATTTTCCACCTCTTTTCTCAAGCTAACTCTCATCATGTGTCCAGGACAAAGAAATGGGCAGAAAGCTCATAATGATCACTACCCACCCTGCAAACTGCCTCTTCCAAAAGTTCCCTTCCGGAAAGTGCCACAGGGCTATTAAAACAAAAACCACACTACCTTAAAAGTTTCTTACCCCATGCAGTTAATCTGATCAACAATTCAAGTTAGTCCCCCCTTCTCCCACCCACGACCTTTCTCTATCTATTACCCCCATCACTAATAAATAGTTCTCTAGTATGATAAATTGGACTCTAGACCTCACAATCTACCATGTTCTGATCTTGCACCTTATTGTCCACCTGCATTGCACTTTCGCTTCAGCTGTTTCAATTTATTCTCCATTGTTATTGTTTTACCTTGTTCTACCTCAATGCACTGCACTGTAAATACCTTAAACCACTTTTTATGTTGCTGTTTATATTGTATATACATGCTGGTATTTATGCGTTTATGCATTTGATTCCATATCTGTTCTTTGTATTTTATATAATACTTTATTCTTTATTATGGTTGAATGTTGTTTCTGTTGCATATCATGCCCTAACCAACACACCATAGCAAATTTTAAAAAAAATTTTCTTAGGAGATAAAACACGGAACCTAATGATCAGACCCAATGAACTGCATCACCTAGCAACCCACCTGTTCAACTCTGGCCCAATCACAGGACAGTTTACAATGACCAATTAACTGATATGTCTTTGGAAGGTGGGAGGAAACTGGAGCACCTGGAGGAAACCCATGTGCTCATGGAAAGGAATGTACATACTCCTTTCAGACGCCATCAGAGCTGAATTCCAAACTCTGGGATTCCCCGAGCTGTAATAGCATCACGATAACCGCTATGCCACCGTGTAAATGTACATGGCAAATAAAGTTGATACTTGATGTACTGCTATTGTCCCTAATACCCAGGACCAATGCCCGTATTGTATTGTCCAGCCACCCGCCCCTCACCTGCCAACTCTAATGCCGAGCTCAGAACACAAACTGTGAGTAAGAGCTTTGCAAGCACTTTTTCCCTCCAAGGTAATGCTCCTTTAAAGAGAGTGTGTTATTCGTGTTTAACAGCTCAGTGCAACTTCTTGTGGGATTTCCTGTCAATGCTCCCCAGAGGCAGCCCTCCAAACTCTCGTGTGCGATCAGCACAAATTGCACTAGAATAAATTGTTACAGTGAGTGCAAATGTGTTTGGGTATTCTTAGCTGCAATATTCACAGGTACAGAAAAAGTGGCACTGGAGTCTCTGGGGGTACTTAGTCTGGAGGAAGATCACAGAAAGAGTGATGCAGTGCTTCAATGGATGTGACTCACTGAGTGTGTCATCACTGGCTTCTCCTCCCAAATGTGCGCTGGTAGAGATTCTGATTTCTGTATTACATGCACATCGAAGCAGACAGTGAAATGTTAAAAAGGACGTGCTGGTGGCAGCCCGCGAGGGTCACTGCATTTCCCTGCACCAGCAGAGCATGCTCACAGTGCCCAGCAGAACAAAACGGACATACCACACGACAAAGTAACAGGAAAAGAAGCCCCATTCCTCCATATTACACACCTACCCGTGCGCATACACAGTCCTCTAAGGCCTCGGCTCCAGCCTCCGGCAGATGTATGGATTCATAGGCGTTGCGTTTTGGCTTCCCCAGCGGACTGGCAGAGATTTCCAGACTCGGGGCTCACCACTGATGAATGAAGACTCTGGATGGACACCCAAACACCAAGCCTTCAGCCCCAGACTTGCCAGTGACAGGACCCCTAACATCCTTGTTGGTGCGCTGGCCCTACGACCAACCGCATCCATGTCGGTGGCCTTTGAACACAGAGCTGAAGTTTAAACTCCAGTCTGTCCTCCAATTCCCTGCATCCCTGTCCCAAAACCCAAATGTGGCCCCACCCTCTTCTCTCTATCCCCAAAAAACCATCCCTGCAAACCTAAAAATAAACAAAGTCTAAGCCATGACCTCAACAGAGACCAGCACTCTGTGCCATCTTCAGCAAAGGACGTGGAAGAGTTTGTTGGAAATGCAAGCCCTACTAAAGGCCAAGGTTGTATTACCAGACTTGGTATCGAAGGGACCTTGGATTGATACAGATATAAGTCCCACACACAGTACCTGGGGAGCTTGAGTTTTGTTAATTAAATTAGGATCTTTTTACTCATCCTTTAGGATGTGGGCACGACTGACAATGGTAGCAGGTATTGCGTATCCATAATTGCCTCGGGAAGGTGGCGCTGTGCCGTTGTCCTTTGAGTGAAGGTGCCACCACAAACATCGGTGGGTCAGGAGTGCCAGGCTTCAGAGCCAGCAACAAAGGAGGAATGTGAATATTGTTCCAAGTCAAATTCAAAGTGAATTTATTATTAAAGTACATATATTTCACCTTGAGATTCATTTTCTTGCAGGCATTTACAGTATAACAGGGAACTACAATAGAATCAATGAGAAATTACACACAAAGACAAACAACCAATGTGCAAAAGAAGGCAAACTATGAAAATAAAAATAAATAAATAGATAGATAGATAGTATTGAGACAATTATTTTGAAAGTGAATCTGTAGTTTGTGGAATCAGTTCAGCAATGAGGTAGTGAAGTTATCCACGCTGATTCAGGAGCCTGATGGTTGTAGGGTAATAACCGTTCCTGAACATGGCAGTGTAGGTCCAAAGGCTCCTGCACCTCCTTCCTGATGGCAGTAGTGAGAAGAGAACATGGCCTGGATGGTGGGGGTTCCTGATGATGGGTGCTACTTTCTTGAGACAGCGCGCTTTGTAACTTGCTCATTGGTGGAGAGAGCTTTGCCTGTGATGGAATGGGCTGTATCCACCACTTTCTGTAGACCTCTCCATTCTTGAGCATTGATGTTTCCATACCAGGCCATGATGCAACCAATCAGGATACTCTATACAATTTTGTCAACGTTTTAGTTAACATGTCGAATCGGGGCTAAGTTAGTCAGAAACTGTGTGGCTCGAAGGGGGAATCTGTAGGATGGATGTTCTCATGCATCTGCTCTCTTTGGTTGTAGGGGCTGCAGATTTGGGCGGTGCTCTTTGAGTAGCCCAGGTGATTAAACGCAGGATATTTTGTAGCTGTAAGGTGTTGCCCATAGAGAGAATGAGCGTTTTGAGTGGTGTATGGAGAACTATTCAAGCCAACAACTTTGTCCTTAATTGTGCTGACTTTCTGAAGTATTGTTGGAACTGTGCTTGAATGTACAAGTGGAGAATATTTAATTATGGTCCTCCCCAAAACATATCCTCCCTTCCTTGCATTGTTACCATCAAGAGCTGGCTTTGCAGGATTTATTTATCAGGGGCGATGCTGTAGAACTTGATTAAATTCCAGGTCAATAACCTTGTCTTCCTTTCAGGAAAATAGCTGCAGTTTTAAATAGTTACTTACTGTCCTCACATGGATGAGGCAATAAAAGCTGAGAGAACGAGCACTGCAGATGGAGTCTTCTTTGTCCCATTCTGACTTTGAAAGAAATTTCTTGTTTCGTCCTGCAAATGACCTTTGTTCCCATAACCTGGGAGTCAATTCTGCTGTGGTGTCATCTGTCACCCGTCTGCTCTGGCATTTATCAAGAAAGACCCTAACCACCGTGGACATGCAGTCATCTCATTACTACCATCATGCAGGAGGTACAGGAGCCTTAGGTCCCACACCACCAGGTTCAGGAGCAGTAATTAACCCTCAACCATCAGGCTCCTGAGCTAGTGTGGATAACATCACTCACCTCAACTCTGAACTGATTCTACAACCTGCAGGCTCACTTTCAATGATTCCACAACTAATGTTCTCAGTATTATTTTTTTTAAACACAAGAAAGTCTGAAATGCTGGAAATCCAAAGCAACACACATAGGATTCTGGAGGAACTCAGAAGGGCAGGTGGCATCTATGGAAAGGAATAAACAGTCGATGTTTCAGACTGAGTCAATTCTTCAGGAGTGGAAAGGAAAGGGGAAGATGCCAGAATATTTTTTTTATTTGCAGAATTTGTTTTCATTTGCACATTGGTTGTTTGTCAGCTTTTCTGTACAGATTTTCATTACATTCAGCCCCCGCACAGTGCTGATTCGTTACAATGCGGTTTTTCAATTCTTTATTGAAATTCTTTTAAATGACAAAAGTTCATTCTAAACAACACTCAAAACTTCTCAAGAATGGTCGCCACCACAGTAAACATTCAATCAGCCAATGAGAGCGCTTTACATACACTCTCGAACCAATCACAGTCAATCACATATTAGTTCGCACTCTGCCTTCTCCGCACGTATGCAAATGTTCTTGCTCCCTCGCCAATTTGTTCCTTTTTTTTCATCCATAATGTCTGAAAAACAGCCTGCAACTTCAAACTGCATGAATAGAGTGTGGAAGAAGCTTTGGCCAGAAGTATGCAATGACATCTTAAGATTTCAGGCAGAACCAGTCACCCAGAACATCGCTGAACTGGCCAGTGAAGTGGGATTAGAGAATGCTAGTGATGGCAGTGTTGCTGCATTCTCATGGTGAGAGTCTGAATAATGAAGAGCTTCGAGAATTGGCAGAGCAACACATCCTGAGTGAATCTGAGGACACGGATTGACAAGAGGAAAGACCAGCAAGAAAACTCAGCACTGGCATCGCCACGATCACACAAATCATGACCCTGACTGGGAGTGAAGGAATAAAACAGTTCTCCATACGATTGCCTGCTACCAAGAACTGCTTCATGAGAGGAAACTTAAGAAAAGACAGTCAAATCTCGACGCCTACTTGAAGAAGAAGCCAAAGTTAGAGGACTCATAGCCTGGTCCCTCCTCTGAGAGGTAACCACCACTCACTTCCCTCCGCTGCTGCTGTTGCGACGTGTTGCTGCTCCACTGATGTACTTTTAGGTTAGGCCTATTTGCACGTTTGTTACTCCACAAATTAATTTGTATACATAAAATAACATATCATTTATCTCGGGTTTGATTTCTTTAATCAGGCACACATGTCCATTCACATAATGTTATAATGACCCCACATAGCGCTGATTTACATGGCGCTCCACCTCCGAGGTACACATCCTCGGCGTTAAGCAGGGTCTGAGTGTAATTCTATTGTATTTCTTTATTTTCCTGTGCCTGCAAGAAAACGAATCTCGAGGTAGTATATGGTGATATATACGTACTTTTATAATAAGTTTACTTTGAACTTTGTTTCTGAACCTGATCTGTAAACATGAAGCCTCTTCTGTTCCCCAGAATTAAATTTCAAGCTGTACAGTATATCAGTGGCTCAGTTTAAAAAGAATGGCTAAAGGCCTTGAAGAGGCCCTGCAGATGTCCTGCCATTGAATGAAATCTGTAACTGCTCTGTGATCATTTGATCTAATTCTATACACCCGCCTTTTTCCCTAATCCTTTAACACTTCTAACAAACACTTACCAAGCCCTGCATTTCAAATTAACCTCAGCCCTGCTTCATTTGCCAGAAGAGATACCATCTAACCTGAGAAAGATAAAGGAGTATTTTGTAGCGAGAGCTTCCAAGGTCATTGCGGGAGGAAACTGGCATCAGGTCATTCAGCAGCAGAGAGCGGTAATTACAGGCCGTTTGTGTTGGCACTGATCGACGGTTGCTTGGTGTCGCATGACAAAGGGAGCGCCACACTCCATGGCACTGGACGGAGGCAGCCGGCCAATGCCTGTTGCCCAGGGATGCCAATCGTTTGATGCCCTTTCCGTAGATAAGTCATGATAAGTCTCTGGCGGGAGAGTAACCTCAGATGGAACACTTGAGCAGGACTTGGCCAAGAGAGATGGACCTTGTAAGACTTTGGAGCAGAATTGGGCCATTCAGCCCATCAATTCTGCTCCACTATTCAATTATGACTGATTTATTTTCCTTCTCAATTGCATTCTTCTTTCTTCTCCCCATAACCTTTAAAACCCTTACTGCCAAGGACCTACCAACCTCCGCTGCAAGTACACCTAATGACTTGCCCTCCACAGCCGTCTGTAGTAATGAATTCCACAGATTCACTACCCTCTCGCTGAAGAAGTTCCACCTCATCTCTGGTTCTAAAGGGATTCCCTTCTATTCTGATGGTCGTAGATTCTCCCACTTTTGGAAACATCCTATCCTCATCTGATCTGTCTAGACATTTTCAATGAAATCCCCCTCCTTTTTCTAACCTCCAGTGCTTAGCGATATCAAATATTCCTCGTATATTTGCCCTTTTATTTCTGTGATAATTCTTGTAAACATCCTCTGAACCCTTCTCCAAAGCCAGCATATCCTTCCTTAGATATGGAGCCTAAAACAGCTCACAATCATTCAAATGCAGTCTGACCAATGCTTTATAAATCTTTGGTTTATATTCCAGACGTCTTCAAATGAATGCTACTATTGCAGGTGATCTAGGTTCAATTCCCTCTGCTGTCTGTAAGGAGTTTGTACGTTCTCCCCGGGACTGCGTGGGTTTCATCCATGATGCTCCGATTTCCTCCCGCAACCCAAAGATGTAACGGTCGGTAGGTTAATTGTTCATTGTAAATTGTCCCATGATTAGGCTATGATGAAATTGGGCGATTGCTAGGTGGCACAGTTTGAAGGGCCAGAAGGGCCTTCCTTACCAGCGACTTAACTTGCAAGTTAGCCTTTAGGAAATCCTGTACAAGGACTCCCAGCTCTTTGGCGCCTCCAATTTCTGAATTTGCTCCCTTTAAGAAAATAGTCTACGCCTTCATTCCTTCTACTAAAGTGCATGACCAGGCACATCTCTGCACTGTATGGTGTGGTACACAGCACAGTAGCATAGTGGTTAGAGTAATGCCATTACAGCACCATTGAACCGGGTTCACTGATGCCACTGTCTGTAAGGGGCTGAGTATCCTTCCCATGACTGTGTGGCTTTCCTCCAGGTCCTCCAGTTTCCTCCTTCATTCCAAAGATGTATGGATTAGTAATAAATCTGTATGGGGAAGTAAATAAGCTAATGTTTTCTATAATGATATCCTTGAGATGCATTTTGTTGCAGGTATTTATAAGAAAATAATAAAATACTATAGCACTTATGAAAAACTGTACACAAAGACAGACAAACAACCAATGTGCAAAAGAAGACAAGTAGTGCAGATAAAACCGCGAACTTAAGTTGTAAACATTCCTTGAAAGAGAGTCCATAGGTTGTGGAACCAGTTCAGTGTTGAGTGGAATTATCCACAGCCGTTCAGGAGCTGATGGTTGAAGAGCAATAACTGTTCCTGAACCAGAAGGTGTGGGACCTAAGGCTTCTGTACCTCCTGCCCAATGGCAGCTATAAGAAGAGAGCACGGCCTGGATGGTGGGGGTCCTTGATGATGGATGCTGCTTTCTTGTGCATTGCTCCTTGTAGATTCAAAAGGTTCAAAGATTCAAAAAAAATCTTTATTGTCATTCTAACCGTACATCAGCTCTGCAGGGCAGAATGAGACAGCGTTTCTCAGGAGCAGTGCAATTATAACATAACAAACGCAACACTAAATAATAAACATAACAATAAATAGTAAAACACAACAGCCACATGTCAGTTAAAATCAAGTTATAAGTGTCCAGTGCAGGTTAAAAGTGTCCAAAGCAGAATCAGGTGGAGCAGCTATTTAGCAGTCTGACTGCCTGTGGGAGGAAGCTGTTTAGTAGCCTTGTGGTTTTAGTTTTGATGCTCCTGTAACATTTGCCTGATGGCAGAAGAACAAACAGTTCATGGAGAGGGTGTGAGGGGTCTTTAATGATGTACCGTGTCTTCTGGAGGCATCGACTCTGAAAGAGGTCTTGGACAGAAGGTAGGGAGACCCCAGTAACCTTCTCTGCTCCCCTAACCACCCTCTGCGAGGATGTGCTCAATGGTGGGGAGAGTTTTTCCTGTGATGGACTAGGCTGTATCCAGTGCTTTCTGCAGACTTTTTGATTGCTGGGCATCGGTGTTTCCACACCAGGCCATGAGGCAGCCAGTCCGGATTGTGGTAAATCTGCAGCCACCAGAAAGCAGTGTCAACCATTGGCAGCTCCTTTGAGCCTAAGTACAGGTTGGATAAAGATCCCTTGTGAAATTTCAGACGAGCAAAAAGAAGGCAGAGAACTCTGTGTTCTGAGGAACCTGAATCACAGTTCCTCTCTCTCCCACCCCCTCTCTTCAGAAACTATTTGTGCTGTGAGGAGGATTTGGAAAGACACAGGGGACCGTTTGTTCTGCTTGTGCAGACTGGCTTTCGCTCCTCTGAAAGATGATATCTGATACTTGGTAATAAAGCCAAGCTGTCTCTTCAGATAACCACCTAACATCCTTTGAAAGAGTCAACAAGTTTTTACTTTTGATTTTCTGCTGAGGTTGGTGAATGTTTAGGGCCTGTTGTAAAGGGCAGTGTTGGTGCTGGTAGACTGTGGATACAGGGTTGATATCCCAGCCCTCCTCCACTGTTTAACTTTCACTGTTTGATGTTGGTTTCGACGGTCAGGCACAGAGCAGGCTGTCCTGATTCAGCAGTGTGTACACAGCAAGATCACAGCAATTAGAAACAATGACCAAATAATTTTCTCTGGAGCCTGGTTGGCTGTAGGATTTACATTGACACCCCTTTGCAATATTTCTGTCACCTACTAAGGCAATCCTGCATTTCTATAAAACTGATTAGACCACACTTGGAGCATTGTGTTCAGTTCCAGTCGGCTCCTTATAGGAAAAATGTGGAAGCTTTCAAGAGGGTTCAGAGAGCTGGGCTAAAGAGTACGTCTTATGAGGAGAGGTTGAGCAAGCCAGCGGTTTTCTTTTTGGAGTGTGGGAGGATGAGAGATGACTGATAGAGGTGTATAAAATTTAGGTTTATTTATCACATGTGCATCGAGACATGCAGTGAAATACACCGTTTTGCTCTTGCAGCCAACACACCCATATGCTGGAGGCAGCCAATCCGCTCATTCCAGTGCCAACATGCCATGCCGTCAAGGTTGAGCAGAACTGCACAAGCAGCAACATCAAAATAGGACAACAGCAAAACAAGCTGCTTACCCACCCACTCACACGCACAGACAGACTTGCAAACATCAGGATTAAGATTACACTGGACAACAAAGACTTTGCTTCCTGAATACTTTTGGTTGTACCTTATGGATCTTGGGCTGCTGATCATGAAAATCACCATGAAATTTCTCTGTCATATACCATTTTTTTTTTAATTGCCTACATTTGTTATTTCAATTCATAACTCAAGTCAGAATAACTGATGCCAAGATTAAGGAAGGCATCGTTGTTGGTCCGCAAATCCAGCAGGTCATCAATTCAAAGAATTTCCAGTGGGACTGGAAAAAATCACATGGAAAGTATTCAAGGATGTTCTTGAACATTTTTTGGCAACTACAGAGCACCAGACTACTGGTAGACAACATGCTTCAAGCATACAAAACCATGAAGTGCAACATGTCACTAAAGATTCATTTTCTGCATTCCCATTTAGACTTCTTCCCTGCAAATCTTGGCACTGTCAGTGACAAGCACAGTGAAAGATTTCACCAGGACATCAGGGCAACAGGAATCCATCAGTGCTAGCTGATTATTGTTTGTCACTGAAGCGAGAAGCCTCAGACACTGAGTACAAATGAAAATCAACAACAAAACATCCTTAGCTTCGTTGCGCTATTGCAAAGTGTCAGCACCATTATGCATTATATTCAATAAAAGTTAATTTCTTGTTTCTCCAAATTCCTACATGATACAATTAGTCTGAGATTATGTTTGTGTTGAGCTTTAAGTGGTTTAGCATAAACAAAAGCAACACCTTTGAGAAAATGAGTTGTTCGATGTAATAGGTAGAGAGAGAAATCAGCACCTTTTTCCCAAAGGCACCAATTCCTATTACCAGAGGATGTCCTTTCATGGTGATTGGAGGAAAGTATGGGGGGGGGGGGAATGTCAGAGGTAGGTGTCCTTTTTATACAGAGAGTGCTAGGTACCTCAAACACAGTGCCCAGGGGTTTGATACATTACATTACCACAGCTGATACACTACAGGCATTTAAGAGACTGAGAGACGCATGAATGAACGAAAACTGGAGGGTTGTGGGTAATACAGGGGGAAGGGGTGGATTGTGGAACAAGATAAAAGGTCAGCACTGTACAGGGGACCAGAGAGTGGCTCTGCTGTACTGTTCTGTGTTCTGTGTTCCACGTTCACCAAGACAGAGCACATATAGGTCCGGGGGTGGGGGGTGGTGTTTCGGAAGCTTGGTGGGTTTCAGTGCCCTTCCCTTGACCTCCCCACCCCCACCCTCCCACACCTCCCAAAACTTTTCTTTTGTCCCCTCCCTTTCTTTCCCTCCCTTTGGCGTGGTGGCCAGGGGTGCCCCCGAGGCAGTCCAAGAGAAAGCTGAAGGGATCCCTGCTGCACAATGGGGCCTTTCAGTGTCTGAATGCAGGTTTAGCTGCAGCCTCCCAGTCCATCCTGGCGCTTCAGAGCAACCCATTGCCACTACGCTGCCTATTCAACAGGGATTAATCGGCATTTTGTAACCTCCTTACATCTCTCCACCCGACATCGCAGCCCATTGAAATTTCTTCACCCAACTGTGCCTGAGCAGGATCGGATTTGTGGACGATTGCGATGTTGTGCCTCCTTAACTCTGTCTGGTTTTTACAGTCCACTTTTTGTCATTGACTGACCCAACTGGTTCTTCAGAATCAGAATCAGGTTTATTTTCACTGACATATGCTGGAAAATCTGTTGTTCTGCGGCAGCAGGACATTAAAAAGATGTATTACTTTTCCTCCATCGGAGAAGAGGCTATGAACAAAAAAGGATGAAGACTTCACCCAACTTCACTTGCCCCATCATTGAAACATTCCCACTACCTGTGAACTCACTTTCAAGGACTTTTCATTTTGTGTTCTCAATATTTATTGCTTATTTATTTCTTCTTATTATTTATTGTTATATTTGCACAGTTTGTTGTCTTCTGCTCTCTGGTTGAACCCCCTAGTTGGGCAGTCTTTCATTGATTCTGTTATGGTTATTAATCTATACATTTATTGAGTATGTCAATAAGAAAATGGATCTTAGGGTTGTATATGGTGACCTATATGCACTTTGAAAATATAATTTAGTTTGATCTTTGAACTTTATTATTTCCCATCAGTCACCTTATGGACACACAATTAGTTGATGTATATATGCTATCTTATGTATTTGTATTTATTGTTTGTGTTGTTTTTATTAGTGTTCTTTACCTTTTTGTCTTTTTTTGTGCTGTCTCGGATCTGGAGTAACAATTAGTTAATTTTCCCATCACTTGTGTACAGGAAGTGACATTAAACAATCTTGAATCTTGAAACGTATTATTATTATGTAAGTATTATTATAAAAACCCGTGCTCTCTAATCTAAGATGCCTCTTCCACAGCCAGATTCAGAATTAGGTTTACTATCACTGACATAAGTCGTGAAATCTGTTGTTTTGTGGAAGACATAAAAAGAATTGCTGTAAATTACTGTAGGCTATAGATTAATGGGCAGCACAGTAGCAAAGAGATTAGTGCAACGCTTCACAGTGGCAGCTGTAAAATCAACCAGGCTTCGATTCCCGCTGCTGTAAGTTCGTATGTTCTCCCTGTGAATGTGTGCATTTCCTCCGGGTTATGCAGTGTCCTCCACGTTCTAAAGATGTATGGGTTAGGGGTAGGGAGTTGTGGGGGTGCTACGTGGCTACCAGAAACGTGCAACATTTGCACACTGCCTAGTATAATCCTGATTTGATTTGAGATAAATGGCGCATATCATTGTATGAGTGAGTGTACATATGACAAATAAAGCTAATCTTTATCTTGCTGGAGGAACTCAGCAGGTCAGGCAGCATCTATGGGTAGGAATAAAGAGTCGTTTTGGGCTGAGACCCTTCTGAGTTCTTCCAGCATTTTGTGTGTGTGTATATATATATATATATAATATTTTTAAGATAAAATAAAATAAATAAAATCGTTCAAAAGGAGAGAAAAATCAGTTAATGTGCATGGGTTCGTGATCCCATTCTTCTCTCAATTCACTTTTAATCTTACCAAGAATTTCATCTGCAAACCTGCACTCTAACAAAATGTTTTGAGCTTTCTGGTTTCTTGCCCCAAGCTGCAGACGTCACTTATTGGCCAGTGCACGGGCTGCTGTTTTGTGTCAGGGCCTGTCTGACTGCTCTGCCTGGTTATGTTTGATCTTTCTGCAGTGGAGATAAGATAACAGATTAGAATGGCTCACTCCTCCTGAAGGAAGGGATGTGGCAAATAACCAGCTTGTTTAACAAAAATCTTCAGTGGGCTCAAACCTCCCTGTAAATCCCACCACACCTCCAGAAGAGGAAATAACTCACAGTCTGAAGGCAAATTTGTTGCATTTGTGAGAAAGGCCTTGATCAATCCAGGCAACAGTGGAATTTTGGGAATGGCAGGGGAGCTTGAGAGCAGATTTATCTTTCCCTATCAACATTCCTCCCTCCCTCCCTCTCAACATTCCTTCCTCCTTCCCTCTCCCTTTTCCTTCTCCTCCTCTCTCCTCATTTCATTAGAATCAGGTTTATTATCTCTGACGTAGAAAACATTATGAAATTTGTTGTTTTGTGGCAGCAGAACCAACATTGAAAGTACTATAAATTGCAAAATTAACTATTATTACTATTATTCATCATTATTTTTATTTATTTTGCACATTGGTTATCGGTCTTTGTGTGTCGTTTTTCATTGATTCTATTGTATTTCTTTGTTCTACTATGAAAGCCCACAAGAAAATGAATCTCAGGGTAGTTTATGGTGACATATACTTACTTTGATAATAAATTTACTTTGAACTTTAAAATAATTAAGTAATTAAGAAAAAGGAATAATGAGGTAGTGTTCATGGGTTCATGGATCATTCAGAAATCCGATGGTGGAGGAGAAGATTCTGTTCCTGAATCATGGTTTGTCTTAAGGCTCTTGCACCCCTTCATGATGGTGGTAATGAGAAAAGAGCATGTCCCAGATGGGGGCAGGGGGTGGTGTCCTTACTGATGTGTGGGCAGTATATATTGACACTAAGACTCGGGGAGGGAAAGAACAGATATAATCAAAAAGTTGGCTTTCAGCTTCATCTTAAGAGGAGTAAAGGGAGATGGAGAGGCAGAGAGGGGTTAATATGTAGGGCTTGGTCAGCTAAAGGCAGAGGTGCCTGTGATGGAGTGATTACGTTCAAGGCTGATACGGTTCATTCAAAACAACCACGTAGGTTTAAAACCGACCCTCACGGACAAGTACGAACTTCCGTATGTATTTGGTGACACACACAGCCTCCTTTCAATGCTCAGTGAGCTGGAAGGAAGGATTCCCTCAACAATCTCAGTTTGCAGTCACAGAATTGATCCCCCTTACCCCATTTTAAACGTTCCTCCACAAGCAACCTTGAATATCAACTAAAGTAACCCATGAAGCAGGTGGTGGAGTGGGGATGCGTCTCTACAAGAGGAGGCATAAGGTGCCCCTTCCCTCCACTAACCTGCAGGTCATCCTTGGACAAGGTGTAGCACCTGCTTAGCCTCCCAATCAGGGTCATGTTAAGCCATGGGAGCAGGTGGCTGATGGTGGCCTGAGCAGTCGGTGTATATCACAAGTCCTGGTTATGTGACCACTGGTGCCAGGAAGACAATCTCTGAAGAGTACTGATAATGGCTGGGGTCACCGGTCTTGTAAACACATTGCTCAGAAGAAGGGAATGGTAAGCCACTTGTAGAAAAAATTGCCAAGATCAATCAGGGTCATGGAAAAACTATGAACACCTTCATCATTTGACATGCACACAACAAACAAACGAACCAATGAAAATCTAGCCAGCGTTGGCTGATACATCTTGACTTAATCAACATTTCAAATACTTTTGCTGATACATGAACAATTTTTTGACAAAATTCACCAATCAGGATTGTACTCCAGCTTAAGTTTGAAACCTTTTCAATGACTCTACAACTCATGTTCCCCAACTTGTTGATTTACATATTTATTTAATTATTATCATTGTTACTGTAGTCAATTTATATTACACTTTAATTTATATTACATTTTCACTTTTTTTGCCCATTGGTTCTTTGTCTCTTTTTGAGAATAGATTTTCATTGAGTCCATTGTATTTCTTTGTACTATTGTGAATGCCTACAAGAAAATAAATCCTAAGGTGACATAGATATAGTTTTGATAATAAATTTACTTTGAACTTTGATCCAGAGTAACTTCAGAAATCAAGAATGAGGCAAAATGTTAATAGTTGCAGCCATTTTATTAAATATTTCAAGAACAAAGAATGAACATAGAAAAAAGACAAAGAAAAAGGAGTTGTGGTCATCTCACGCTCAGTCTGGAGATAACATTCCAGTGGCAACAATTAACTTATATCTTCATCTTCAAATGATGCAACTGCGGCAGAAAAACTGAATCTTTTAGAAAATACAGAATCAGTATATATTTTTATATAAGTGGCTATATAAAAATTATAAGCGAGCAGAGGAGAGTTAAATTACAATAAATGGTGGTATTTACATAATTTACTAATAAATTTACTTTGAACTTTGAACTTTTGAACTTTGATACTTCCAATGTCCATATTATCGAAACTCTAAAGAATGTAATTCTAGTGAGGCAGCACCTATGGAGAGGAATGAGCAGTCAACATTTCGAGCCGAGACCATCAGGACTGGAAAGGAAGGGGGCAGAAGCCAGAATAAGAAGGTTGGGGGAGAGGAAGGAATACAAGCTGGTGTTAGATGAGACCAGGTGAGGGGGGAGATGAGTGAGTGAGGTAAAGGAGTTTAATGTGAGAAGTTGGGAGGTGATAAGTGGATGGGGTAAAGGGTAGAGAAGAAGGAATCTGATGGGAGAGGAGAGTGGACCATGGGAGAAAGAGAAGGAGGAGGGGTTTAGGTAGATGGGGTAAAGGGTAGAGAAGAAGGAATCCGATGGGAGAGGAGAGTGGACCATGAGAGAAGGGGAAGAAGGAAGGGGATAAAAGAGGAATTTGCCTTCCTAACTTTCTCTGCTCCAAAGGCATTTTAATTTCCATTGAGTTGTGCACACCCAAATCCCTTTGAATATCAGCAGTTCCCAGTTCCTCACCACTTTAAAAGGAAATTATTAGGTTTTTTACACATTTCGCTATCTAGGTACTATCAGGCAGGAGATACTGAAGCCTGAAGTCCCACACCACCAGGTACAAGAACAGCCACTTCCCATCAATGACTCAGTTCTTGAACCAGCCTACGCAACACTAATCAGTGTGGTTTCAAAGTTCAGCGTAAATTTATTTGTCACTAGATGCTACCTATAAACTTTTATGCCTGGCAGAGGTTTCCAACCTTTATTATGCAAGGGATCTATGGATCCTGGGGAGAGAACCCCTGGCCTAGAACAGCACACACGAAATGCTTGAGAAACTCAGAGGGTCGGGCAGTATCTATGGAAATGAATCAACAGGCGACATTTCAGCGGTGAGAGGGGTGGGAGGGAGTTGAAGTAAGAAGCTGGAGGTGATAGGTAGGAAAGGTGACGGGCTGGAGAAGAAGGAATCTGATGGGGGAGGGGAGTGGAACATGGGAGAAGGGGAAAGAGGTGTGACACGGGGGGTGTAGATAGGCACATGGTAAGAGGGGAATTGAAGGAGGAGGAAGGGGGAGGGGTAAATGTTACTGGAAATTAGAGAAATCGATGTTCCTGCCCCATCAGATTGGAGGCTACCCAAATGGAATGTGAGGTCTTGCTCCACCAAACCAAAAATGGCCTCATCTTGGCAGCAGAGGAGGCCATGGACCCGACATATTGCAATGGGAATGGGACTTTTATGCCTATATAAGGTTTTGCAGGCTGTGATTTTTGCTTCTTCTTTAATGGCAAATTGGAACACAAATAATTTTCTGGTTGAAAAGGAATTGATTTGAACATTTATTTTGGCGATCAGAAATGTATTTTGCATGCACAGGTGCAGTGAAATAGTCATAGTCATAGTCATACTTTATTGATCCCGGGGAAAATTGGTTTTCGTTACTTTTGCACCATAAATAATAAATAGTAGTAAAGTCATAAATAGTTAAATAGTAACATGTAAATTATGCCAGGAAATAAGTCCAGGACCAGCCTATTGGCTCAGGGTGTCTGACCCTCCAAGGGAGGAGTTGTAAAGTTTGATGGCCACAGGCAGGAATGACTTCCTATGACGCTCTGTGTTGCATCTCGGTGGAATGAGTCTCTGGCTGAATGTACTCCTGTACCCAACCAGTACATTATGTAGTGGATGGGAGACATTGTCCAAGGTGGCATGCAACTTGGACAGCATCCTCCTTTCAGACACCACCGTCAGGGAGTCCAGTTCCATCCCCACAAAAAACTTGTTTGCAGCAGTATCACAGACATGTAGCATTAGAGACACAGCATTCACAAGAAAAAAAGTTCAATTATACAAGAAAGGACACAATTGGAACAAAAAATGGCCTTTGTGGTGCAAAGTGGCCAAAGTGGTCACCATGTTACTTCACTGAGGTATGGTTAGGGTTCTGGATGTTGGTTAAAGAACAGAATGAAATTATGCGCATGTTTGCTGTCCCTTCCCCTCTTAAAGTCAGTCAATTATTTAGTTTTACTGGCGTTGAGTGAGAGGGACACAGGGTGCTGCTTGTTGGATAAATCCAATGAATGTCAAGTATTTTGCTTTTCAATTAGTGAAAGAAGCTTATGCTGGTGTCAATGGTCAACCATATTGGGGGGACTGGAATCATTTGAAAACATCACCAGGTTCAAGAACAGTTATTACCCCTCAAACATCAGGCCCTTGAAGCAGAGGGGATAACTTAACTCACTCCATCGCTGAACTGTTCCCACAACCTATGGACTCACTTTTAAGGACCCTTCATCTCATGTTCTCGATATTTATTGTTTATTTATTTATTATTATTATTTTATAGGTTTCTTTTTTCAGTTTGGTCATTTGTCTGTCTTGTGTGCAGTCTTTCATTGATTCTATTGTGTGTATTTGTATTTACTGTGAATGCCCGCAAGAAGATGAATCTTGGGGTTATATATGGTGACATATGCGTACTTAGATAATAAACTAACTTTGAGTTTTTGAACTTTGAAAGGGGTGAGGTCCTGAGGACATTGCCATTGTAGATGAGTTTTTATAACAATTCAGGAACTTCGTAGTTCTAAAACAAGACCCAAGTTTACTGAGTAACTTTCCTAGCCGCCACAGTGAGATTTGAACACTCGTATCTCAATGAATGGTCTAAGAAATGTGGCTGCTGATCCAGTAACTTAACCACTGTGCTAGCGTAGCCAGTGTGGTCAATGGTCTTACAGAAGAGTCTGAAAATGGTGAGGAATGTTTGGTCAGTCTACAATGTGAGCATGGACCGAATTCAGTCTGCAAAAAGCACGATTCAGGATTCAGGTTTATTTGACAGGTGTACATGGAAGTATGCAGTGACCAACACGCCCAAGGTTGTGCTGGGAGCAGCCAGCACGTATCGCATCCCATTCCATTCCAACACGAATATAGCATCCCATCATAATTGGCAGAACACCACAACACAACAAGCAACAAAACAACAACAAAACAAGCCCCACTCCTTCCATTCACGCACATACGCAGCCCTCTAACCCCAAGACAGTCTGTTTCTTCGGCCTGCAGTGCGCTCGGATTTGGATTCGGATGCAGAGGTATTGGGCCTTGGACTACTTCTGCTGAAATGTCAGCATTTTAAATGATAGCTTGGAGGGCATAAATGTTTTATTCTTCATTTTGAAAGTGTGGCTTCCGGTTTAAATTACTGTTCATATTTTTCAAGAGCAATTTTGACAGTAATCCATGGATTACTGTCAGGACATTAGAAGCTGCTATTTTTCTTTTTCGATGGGAAGAACTATTTCAGAAGTAGGTTGAAAAGAGAATTGGCTCTTTTTGACAACTGATTGACAGGTTGAACTTGGGGTGGAAATTCTCAGTTACACCTGCAGTGTACGGATTGGGACAGCATTGTACAAGTTCAAGTTTATTGTCACCTGACTGAAGATATATAGAACCAAACAAAACAATGTTCCTCCTGACCACAGTGCACTTACAAAACATATATCACACACGGCACATAAAACAAAATATTACCACAAATAAGTTAATGAAATATCATTCCAAATGCATGCAGTGTGCAGCACAGGTAAACAATTAAAAAGTTTGCCATCCTAGTGATGGGTCCTTGGTTGTGCCAGAGTGTTCATTAGTCTCACAGTCTGAGGGAAGAATTTGTTACCCAGTCTGGCAGTCCTAGTTCTGATGTTCCTGTACCTCCTTCCTGATGGTAGTGAGTCAAGGAGATTGTGGGATGGGTGGTAGGGATCCTCAACAGTGCTCAGGCCTTTTGTGTACAATGGCCCCGGTGAATTGACTGTGCTTCAAAACAGACTGTTCATTAAAGTCAATCAAAATGTGGTTGTGAGCTCAATACACAATCTAGTGCAAATTGTGCATACAATAGGAGGCAAGTTTCATCTTCATTTCCAGAATGGGGTGGCATATATATTAAACTAGGGTGCCTAAAGACTTTAGCACAGTAATATGTTGATCAATGTGGAGCAGAGAACAAATTTTAAAATCTGGCAGGAGTAAAGGATTTTAAGAATGGTGACGGTGAAGCATTGTGGGGCAGGTGGCAGGGAGTCCTGAGACACCAGACAAGGTCATTTGACTCCAAACAATTTGGTTATTGATCATTACAGAATGTCTCTCTAGTGTTTCACTCTCCCTTCCCCTCTTCCCAATCATGATTCCCCTCTCCCTGTCCCCTTCCCACTCTCAGTCTACATCTAGAGACCAGAATCATACTGGTTCATGTCTCACCCCTTCTCCTCTCCTGCCCATCACCTCCCTCTGGTTCCCCACTTCCTTCCATTTATTCCATGGTCCACTGTCCTCTCCTATCAGTTTCCTTCTTTTTTACCTCTCCCACCTATCCCCTCCCTGCTTCTTAGTTCGTCATCCCACCTTCCCCTCACCTGATCTCACCTATCACCTGCCAAGTTGTACTTCTCCTGCCTCCCCACCTCCCTTAGAGCTCAGAATAGGTTAAAAGGTCGGCAAAACATCGAAAGTCCTGTACTGTGCTGTATGTAGATTTTCTGTTATATATTTAAATTGAGTGACAATTCAATTTACTCTTTGTGATCCAGGGATTAGGCAACTTCACCAATACAGTGGTTTCTGGATAATTGGGCCATTGGTTAATTGTGGCAGCCGCTTATTTGGAAGATCTGCTAAAGAACAAAACCTGCTGAAATTTGCTGAAATTCCCTTTGTTTATTTGGGACACCAGGCTGCTTAATTGGGGCAGGAGAATTTTGCTGAGCAGGTTTTAACTAACACCTGTCATGCACTTGTTAGACTACTGTGCCTAGAGCAAACAGTTTTTTTGTAGCGTCAGTTGTGTGTGTTTATGTTTTAAAAAAGTGGTGATGTTTGTCACTGATAGATGCCAAGAAATAAGCAGTCAGACAATTCCAAACTGTTTTGCTCACTGCAGTTTCAAGGAGATGCCAGAAATGGCCAGGAGTGAAATAGAAATGATTTCATGACTTCAACAAGTTTGGATCTATGAAGAATTTGAAGACGTCAACGGTCATCTTGAATAGTTTACAATGAAAATGAAGATTTGGAGGATGCAATCATTGATGACATTTTCTGAAGGCAGTCTATTATCTGCACCATAGCTGATTTTGTTCATTTTGTCCACTGGATGGATTCCTCTGTCAACAAGTATTAGGAACTAATACACTGCTTTATAGAACTGTAGTGCTGTTGGTAGTGTTGTAATTTGTTATGTATTTAATTCAAACACATAATTTGTTACTCAGTTTGTCCTTGTTATACCTTTTTAACTATTGCCACGAAACTTTGGCTAATTAGGGCAGCTGCTTAATTGGGCCAAAATCTGCTGCTTTTGATGTGTCCCAATTAAGTGGAATCCACTGTATTTTAATCTCATAGAAGAATCATTTAATTATGCAATGCATATGTAATGTTCAAAGGCACAAAGGAGCAGAGCTATGGAAGTGGGTGGTGGGAGAGGAGACTGCCTCTTGTTTATTGGTAGCAAACTCATAAATTGGTATGTATGAATGAGTTTACAGTTTAATTGCACGCAGCAAACAAAGGATAGCATGCTTCAATGGCTTTGAATTTATAAAATAACAACTTTATTACAGAGAAGGCATCTGCACAGTAAGCCACTCTGTGTAGACATGAGGAATCATCATGTTCATGATTGAAAATTAGATTTTGTTAAATATTAGCTCTATTTCTCACAAGTACATTGAAACATCAAAACATACAATGAAATGTGTCGTCTGCATCAACAGCCGCACAGTCCGAGGATGTGCTACGGGCCGCCCACAAGAATCACCATGCTTCCAGCGCCAACATAGCATGCCCACAACTTCCTAACCCTAAGCAACACACACAGAGAACATTAGAGGAACTCAGCAGGTCAGGCAGCATCTACGGAAAAGAGAGAACAGCAGACATTTTGAGCCGAGACTCTTCATCAGGACTGAGAAGGAAGGCGGAGGATGCCAAATTTTTTTTAAAAACTACTAATCCTAATGCTAACCATATGTCTTTGGAACGTGGGATGAAACCAGAGCACCCAGAACAAACCCACATGGTCATAGGGAGAACAAACGAACTGCTTACAGAATTGAGCCCCGATCGGTGACTGCTGGCACTGATAAGTGATTGCACTAACCGCTACACTAACGTGGTCTCCAACTTGCACATCCCCAACCCTACCATGGCAATGGAGAAGTACAGACCACCTCTTGCACTACCATGGTGTTAATTATCTTTAATTGTTTGTTTTTTATGTACTAAGGCCTTGCTTTTTTCCAGTTTATTTTTCTACTGTATGGTGTAATTTTATGTTTAATTTATGTTGTGTGGTTGTCTGTACCTACGTGTGTGTGTGTGTGTGTGTGTGTGTGTGTGTGTGTGTGTGTGTGTGTCTGTGTGTGTGTGTGTGTCTGTGTGTGTGTGATGCTGCTACAAGCATGTTTTTCAATGTACTGTACGTCACCCAACTTGTCCACATGACAATAAACTTGTAGCTGGCAAAGCAGTGAAAGATTAAGGAGATTTGATGCAATTTCCCCACAGATTAGCAGAAATCCTCTTCTATCTCACCAAACGGGAGGACTAGAATACAAAAGCAAGGATGTAAAGCGGAGGCTTTATAAGACAATGGTGAGACCACATTTGGAGTATTGTGAGCAGTTTTGGCTCCCATATCTTAGAAAGAATGAGCTGGTCCAGAGGAGTTTTCCAAGAATGATCTTGGGAATCGAAGAGTTAACATATGGGAAGTATGTCCTCTATGGGACAAATGACCAGAACCTGTATGAGGAGTATTTGATAGCTCTGGCCTTGTACTTGCTGGAATTTGAAAGAATGGGGTGGGGGGAGGGGGATCTCTTTGAAATCTACAGAATCTTGATAGGCCTAGATAGAGTGGGCGTGGAGAGTTTGTTTCCAACGGTGAGAGAGTCGATGACCAGAAGGTACATCCTCAGGATAGAAAGAAATCCCTTTAGAACAAAGATGAGAAGGAACTTCTTCAGACATCCCACCTCTCCCGGAAATTCCAGGAGTCTCCCGCATATTAATAGTGGCTCCCTGATGCCCGCAAATTACATACAATATCACAGAAATCAATTTTTTTGAGAGCGAGCAAGAGAAAGCAAGAGAAAGAGCGAGAGCAAGCAAGTGAGAGAGAGAGAGAGAGAGAGTGCGTGCGCCATGGCAGAATGTTCCAAAAACAGAAAATATAAAATGTACGTCACCCCCGACTACCCTGAAGTGTACCCCTGCCTAATAGGGGTCAGAATAATGACAGTGTTGCTCGCTGCACTGTTTGCAACAGTGACTTTTCTATTGCCCATGGTGGGTTAAAATGTAAAAGACATGTTGAGGTGAGTTTAACAGGTGTCATTCGTTCATTAGCATAGCTAATGTTATTTAAACTAGCTGGCTAGCTGCTAAGGAGCTACTCTATTGCAGGCATCCCACCTCTCCCGGAAGTTCCAGGAGTCTCCCGCAGATTGATGGTGCTACCTCCCTGAAATGAGTTTTTGCAGGGTGGGATGTCTGCTTCTTTAGCTAGAAGGTGGTGAATCTGTGGAATTCATTGCCACAGACGGCTGTGGAAGCCAAGTCATTGGGTATATTTAAAGTGGAGATTGACAGGTTCTTGACCAGTAAGGATATTAGAGGTTACGGGGAAAATGCAGGAGAATGGGGTAGAGAGGGAAAATAAATCAGCCATGTTCGAATGGCAGAGCCAGCTTGATGGACCAAATGGACTAATTCTGCTCGTGTCTTGTGGTCTTATGGTCAAACTACTTAATTCCAACATCTAACCACCACCCCACAGCTAATTTATTATTTTCCGTCAGTCACCTTATGTACAGCCTAGTCTCATTTTATGGACGTACAATCAATTTATGTACAACCTTTCTTATGTATTTATATTTACTACATTTTTATCTTATTGTGTCTTTTGGTGCCGCAATTACACATTGTACAGAAAATGACATGAAACAATCTTGAATCTTGAATTGATATTGAAGTGTTGGTGTTCATGAATAATCATTGAGGATGTTGTCCAGCGTGGCTGAGCAAGTTAAGTTACCACATTCATGTGGGGTGAAATTCTAATGGGAGCTATCATTTCATTGTGCTATGAATTGAGTCGTTTGCTCTAAGGTCTTAAAACCATGCCAGGATTTGAGAAGTTCAACCACTTGCTTCACTGCAGAGCTCAGCTCACTGTGACTTGGGTTTTTTTTTACCGGCTTAGTGAAGCAGATATGTATCTGGGAAAAAAGACCAAGATTGAGCTTTTGTTTTAATAGCACGTTTCAAAAGCCACGAAAGTGCAGTGGCAAGCGTGCAGTCTTGTAGTGCAGTCATTGTTACGCTGCAGGAGACAGTGCAACGTTGTACGTTGCCAGGTCCTCTGTTCGAAGAAAAGAAACACAACATTCTGGAAATACTCAGCAGGCCAAGAAGCAAATGTGAAGCAGAAAGAAAAGTTAATATTTCATGTTGATGACCCTCTGTCAGAGCTGTAAATGTGAGAAAACGGGTAGGTTTTAAACACAAGAAATTCCACTGATGCTGGAAATTCTCCAGCCGCGCACGTGCGCGCACACACACATACACACACAAAATACTGGATGAAGTAGGCAAGTCAGGCAGCATCTGTTCCAGATTCAAGTTGATTTATCACACGTACGTCGAAACATACGGTGAAGCACCCTTTGCGTTAACAACCTACACACTCAAGGGTGTGCTGGGGGCAGCCTGTAAGGGTTAACACACATTCTGGCAGAGCATGCCCACATTGCTCGATAGAGCAACACAGAACACAACAAACAACAAAATAACGACAACTGCCACCCTCACACATGTACAGTTGTCTAACCCCAAGACAGGCCATCTTCCTTGGCCTCCAACCTTCAGTGGTTTTGGGTTCGGTCTCAGATTGTGGTACCAAACACAATGCTAAATTAAAATAAATCTCTTTTGCCTGTACACGATCCATATCTCTCCAAAATCCCTTCTTGCAAGATTTCTATTCCCATCTACACACCCCTTCTTCCTCGGAAACTTTCATCTCTTTTGAATTGGAACACGTTCAATGAAAAACATTAATCCTAACCCCCCCATGTGCAAAAACAAATCGCACAAACATCAACAAGAAAGAATGAACAAAAGCACAGAATATAAAAACACAGAATTGAAAGGTTCCATATTCAGTGCAGCTCAGTGTTCATTTCCTCCGGGCTGCACCAATTCAGTCGCCAAAATAGCAAAACAGCAACAGGAAAAGGAGTTACAGTGCAATCCACAAACCGCAGACCCAGAACTTCAGTACCATCCCCTACAGTATCGAGAGAGAGAGAGAGAGAGAGGCCAATCGGACACGAGGGCCTTCCCTTGGGAGCTGCATGTGAGAGAAATAGAGGGACCGTCACATGCAAACTCCTTCCTCCAACAGCAGCGAGCAAGAGGCTGGTAAACGGCGCGGAACACTCGCTCGCCTTCGGCACTCGCCGCAATGTTTTCAATCTCCCTTGACACTTTAATCAGCTGGATTGGCGGGAAATGGAGTCGATTGTGGCCTCTAGGCTTCTTGTCCTCAAGGCTGCTCGCCTCCCAGGAAAGTTTGATATTGTCACATGTACCAAGATACAGGTAGCGTGGTGGCTCCTGCACCAGCGAACTGGGTTCAGTTCCATCGCTGACTGTAAGGAATTTGTACATTCTCTTTGTTACTGTGTAGGTTTCCTCTGGGTGCTCCAGTTTCCTCCCACAGCCCAAAGATGTAGAGGTCAGTAGGTTGATCACATGGGTGGGACTGGGTGGCGAGGCCTCACCTGGAGGGCCTGTTACCATGCTGAACCTCTTAAACAAAACTGGGGACATCAGGGGCATCTTTGTGTCTGAAAATCTCGGCATTGTTTGAAACCAAAAGCTGGTGAAATGTGTTGAAGTGTTTTCTTTTCGGCAACTGCGACTCAGGAATGCAGTGAGCTGTTGTTTCTGGCAGCAGAAGATGGTAGAAAATATTTTCTTAAAATAATAATTCTGAGGAGGCACAAATGCTGCTTTTTTTTCTGACCCAGGAGCCAGATGGATGTTCTGATCGCGGCCAGCCAGTTGAATCAACTCACAACATGTGCCTCTCTCACCCCCCCCCCACCACCCCTGTCTGCAGTTTGAGGGAGTGTCTGGGCCCATTGTTTCTGAGCCTCCCCACAGCTAACCCGGCGAAAGGAAGCTTTGCTCTGGCGCTTGGCCAGTGGTGGTGGAGCATCTGCAGGGAATGCTGGGATGTTTGCCATGGCGTTTCCTGGGAAGCAAGTAAACAGACAAGCAAAGACATATGAGCATTCCTTGGACGGGAGGAGACCTCAGTATAAACTGGACAACATCCTTCTGAAAGGGTCATGGAGACCCCGCTGATCTGTGGTATGGGCATCATCCAGGCCTTGCTCTTTTCTTGTTTCTACCATCGGGAAGGAGGTACGGGAGCCTTAGGTCCCACACCACCAGGTTCAGGAACAGTTAATACCTTCAACCATCAGGTTCCTGAACGAGAGTTCAAAGTTCAAAGATCAAAGTATGTCCACTGTATGCTGCCATGTAGTGATGAGATTCTGAGGTTCATTTTCTTGCAGGTATTTACAAGAAAATCAAAAAATACGATAGAACTGATGAAAAACTAGACATGATAAAGATTGACAAACATCCAATGTACATAAAAGGACAAATTGTGTCGACATTAAAATTTTAAAAGGTAAATACATTATACTGAGGATATGAATTGTAGCATCCTTGAAAATGAGTCAATGTGCTGTGAAGTCTGTTCAGCATTGAGATGAGTGAAGTTATCCACTCAACCTCTGACTGTGGGCAAACTGGATTACAGACAGTTAATCAAAGGCTGAGTGGTCTCCACCCTTTGCTGTAACCATAAGACGTAGGATCGAAACTAGGGTATTTGGCCTATTCAGTCAGCTCCATCGTTTCATCATAGCTGATTTATTATCCCTTTCAACCCTATTTTCCTGCCTCTCCCCCCCCTCCCCACCTTTATCCTTTGACACCCTTACTAATCAAGAACTTAATAACCTCCACTTTAAATATACCCAATGACCTGGCCCCCACAGTCGTCTGTAGCAACGAATTCCACAGACTCACCACCCTCTGGCTAAAAAATTCTTCCTCGTCTCTGGGGCTTACTTCCATTCAGAGCTGTGCCTTCTGGTCTTCTCCCCCCACTATAGGAAACATCCTCTCCACATCCACTCTACCCAGGCCTTTCAGTATTTGCAAACACGAGGAATTCTGCAGATGCTGGAAATTCAAGCAACAGACATCAAAGTTGCTGCTGAACACAGCAGGCCAGGCAGCATCCCCAGGAAGAGGTACAGTCGATGTTTTGGGAAATCATTTTGCTGAATATCTACGCTCTGTACGCCAGAGAAAGCAGGATCTCCCAGTGGCCACACATTTTAATTCCACATCCCATTCCCATTCTGACATGTCTATCCATGGCCTCCTCTACTGTAAAGATGAAGCCACACTCAGGTTGGAGGAGCAACACCTTATATTCCGTCCGGGTAGCCTCCAACCTGATGGAATGGACATCGACTTCTCTAACTTCCACTAAGGCCCCACCTCCCCCTCGTACCCCATCTGTTATTTATTTATATACACACATTCTTTCTCTCTCTCTCCTTTTTCTCCCTCTGTCCCTCTGAATATACCCCTTGCCCATCCTCTGGGTTTTCCCCCCTCCCCCTTTTCCTTCTCCCTGGGCCTCCTGTCCCATGATCCTCTCGTACCCCTTTTGCCAATCACCTGTCCAGCTCTTGGCTCCATCCCTCCCCCTCCTGTCTTCTCCTATCATTTTGGATCTCCCCCTCCCCCTCTCACTTTCAAATCTCTTACTAGCTCTTCCTTCAGTTAGTCCTGACGAAGGGTCTCGGCCCGAAGTGTTGACTGTACCTCTTCCTAGAGATGCTGCCTGGCCTGCTGCATTCACCAGCAACTTTGATGTGTGTTCCTCTCAGTATTCAATAGGTTTCAATGAGGTCCCCCCTCATTCTTCTAAACTTCAGTAAGTAAAGGCCCAGAGCCATCAAATGCTCCTCGTACATTAACCCTTTCATTCCCGGGACAATTCTTGTTAGCCTTCTCTGGAACCATTCAGCAATTCTTTGAACGAAACCAGCCTGCTTGTTGGAGCCCTCTGCTAATTGTCTGCACTGTTTATTTAGTTGTAATTAATTAAAATAGGAAGGAGTGCAAATTGCAAGCTGTACTTTTGCGTGTGCAATCTGTAAAACTTTGTGATTTGTGAATTTAATTGCTTAATGCATTTCTGTGACGGTTAATTAGATTCAGTCCTTTTGGGAGGGCTTGTTTTCAGAGTGCCAAGTTAGGGAATGAATGCCCTAAGCATTCAGCAGCTGCAGGAACGCCGGCTCAAATTACTAATGCAAGACTGACACCTCTTTGCAGTCCACCAGCAGGGTGCTGGCGAGTGTGATGGCTGACATAATGTTATGACTTCTGTGTCTCTGCTACACTCTTTTGTAGGTCTATCTGGCCCTGCAGCATGGCTGTAGGCTGTGTTTCCTTTGCTGGAAGATGTCATTGTACTACTGAGGCAGTGTGGGGTTGGATGGAGTGGGCACTCCCAGCGCCAGGCAACAGGAGCTGGGTACAAGGGGATCGCACACAAAATGCTGGAGGAACTCAGCAGGTCAGGCAGTATCTATGGAGGGGAATAAACAGTCACGTTTCGGGCTGAGTCCTTTCACAAGGTGCTTGCCTGATGATACCTGACGTGCTGAGTTCCTCCTGCATTTTGTGTGTGTTGCTGTGAATTTCCAGCATCTGCAGAATCTCTTGCATTTAGTGGGTTTGTTCTGGCTGTCTGGTTATCGAAGAGCTGATGGAACAAACCTCCCTGTCTGAAATACGGTGAGTCTCCTTGCCAGTGCTTTGTCTATGAAATGAGTGTGACAGACTCCCCATTCTCAGCCTTGTGCACTGCCTGTGATGTCACTGGGAAATGAAAGTCTGGTGAAGCTGGTTCGATCCCCGGAGTGAGCTTAATCTGGATAATCCTTGTCAAGACCCTCACCATAGAAAGCACTCTATCTGGATGCATCACGGCTTGGTATGGCAATTTTCTCTGTACGTAACCGCAAGGAATTGCAGAGAGTCGTGGACACAGCTCAGCACATTATGAAAACCAACGTCCCCTCTGTGGACTCTCTCTACACTTCTCGCTGCCTCAGTAAATCAGCCGGCATAATCAAAGCCCTAATCCACCTTGAACGTTCTCTCTTCTCCCCTCTCCCATCGGGCGCAAGATACAAAAACCTGAAGGTACATGCCATTAGGCACAAGGACACTTTCATTCCCACCGTTATCAGAGTCTTGAACTGACCTCTTGTTCAATACGTAGACTCTTGGCTTCACAATCTACCTTGTTATGATCTTGCACCTTATTGTTCACTTTCTCTATAACTTTTTAACACTTTATTCCCATTCTGTTATTGTTTTACCCTAAAGCTCTATGTCAGGGTTCCCAACCCTTGTTATCCCGTTAAGCAAGAGGTCTGTGAACCCCAGGTTGGGAAACCTGGCTCTATGTAATGATCTAATCCGTATGAACAATATGGAAGACAAGCTTTTCACTGTATCTTAGCATCTGTGACAATAGTAAACCAGTGCCAATACAGAGGGACTGCAGATGCTGAAAAACTGGAGTAACTCACAAAAAATGCTTGAGGAAGCCAGCAGGTCAGGCCACATCTGTGGAAGGGAACAAACAGTTGTCTTTTCAGGCTGAGGAGTCCCGTTTATTTCCCTCCATAAATGCTGAGTTGCTCCAGCATTTTGTGTGCATAGATACAAGGGCAGCAAGCCCTTGAGACATCTGAGAGACCAACATTGAAAGGTGACCGCATCTTTCACGTGCACCTATGTGAATGCCTGCCAGAGGATGGGTAGGCTGTGGTTTAATTGGGGGTTGCTAGACGGAGCGGCTCAAAGGACTGGAAGAACCTTCTCCACACTGTATCTCAATAGATAAATAAATAATACCACACATGGATTGTTAAGCATTATGTACGGGTCCTACAGAAGTCCGAGTTTGTCTCTGGCCACATGTGTACATACAGACTTGCAAAGTGGATGGAGATATACAAGGGTTGTGTGTATCATGCACGAGTCATGTTGTGAGTAGGACACAGAGTCTGGAAAGGCATAATTAAGTTAAGTGGACAAAGATTTGGCAGAACATAGGAATAATTGAAAAGCATAATATTATTTAAATGAGAGACTGCTGTAGAGAGGGATCTGGATGTCCTTGGACATGAAACAGAGCAAACAATCGCAGCAAGCAGTTAGAAAGCTGGTCTTTGTTGCAATCAGGGTGTACAAGAGAGAAGGTCTTGCTACAAAAGCCACTGGTGAGACCATATCAGGTGTGCTGCATGTGCTTTTGGTCTCCTGATTTAAAGAGTGTACTTGTACAAGGGTAAGTACAAAAATAATTGGCCACATGAATTCCTGGAATAAGAAGGTTCTCATATGGAGAAAGGTTGATCTTGCAAGGATAAGAGATAATCTTATAGAAATATTTAAGATTTTGAAGGAGAACAGAAAATAGATGAGATATTTGAATTTCAAAGTAAATTTACTATCAGCATTCGTCTATATCACCACATACAACCTTGAAATTCATTTTTTGCAGGCATAGAATACAATAGATCAATGAAAAACTACACACAAAGGCTGACAAGCAACCAATGTGCAAAAGAAGACGGACTGTGAAAATACATATGTACATACACACATAAATAAAAACAGGTAATCAATCAATCCCGAGAATCTGATTTCTAGAGTCCTTGAAACCAGTCCGTAACACTCCAAAGGGTGGTTAGGATGGCTCAGCCCATCACTGCGACTCAACTACTTAACCTGGAGACAATCAACAGCTCTCGATGGCGACGGAGCACTCGTAATATCATTAAAGACCCATCCCATCCCAGACACTGTCTGTTCAATCTCCTGCCATCTGGTTGGAGATACAGAAACATCTTGGCCAAGGCAGTAAGACTGAAAAACAAGGTTCTTCCCGAGGGCTGTTGTGCAGCTGAGTAATACTCCACCCCAGCTTGTCAATGGCCTTTGATTGTTAGGGACTATCAAAGTCACTTGTTGCATGCAAATATGGGATTTTTTTAAATTAAACCATACTGCATGTATTGTAAATATCTGTTTTGCACAGACTGCAGTAGCGGTGCAGTCTCATTGTCTTGAACAATGACAATAAAGTTTGATTCTATTCTATTCAATCGGCTGTGGAATCAGTTCAGAGTTGAGGTGAGTGAAGTTGTCCACTCTGGTACAGAAGCTTGATGGTTGAAGGAATAACTGTTCCTGAACCTGGTGGTGTCAGCAGGACAGACACCCTCTGTGGAGAGAGAAATTGGTTCATATTTCAGGTTGGTGGTGAAAAGATTGCTCTGTTTCTCTCTCCAAAGATGCTGCCTGACTTGCTAAGTATCTATCATTTTTTGTTTATATTTCTGATTTCCCGCAGACTCTCATTTCTGTGCTTCTGAAAGAAATTGCCAAGATGAATGCTGGGAGGGAGTTCTCCTTGCGGGATAATCACAATCAGAATGAGGCCTTGTCCATTTAAGATAGAAATAAGGGAGGATTTCTTCTCTCAGGTAGTTGTAATTCTTTGGAATACTTTACCCCAGTAAGTTCTGGTGCTCAATCATTAAATATGTTTGAGACTAGCATGGATTTTTCAACTACCGGGAAGTCAAGGCAGAAAAGAGAAGGGAAAACCTAGATTGTCAGGATATAGCTCAGTGGGAGAGCACATGTATGAGGTCCCAGTTCAATCCCTGGTATCTTCATGACATTGCCAGTGAATTTTGAACAGTGAGGGGATATTTCTGGAAAAGTCTGGCAGAATGGATTTGCAATCCAAAACCTTTGTTGGCCCGAGATGTAGGGAACGGGGAAAGTGACGTCTGATTTTAACTCTTATTTCTTATCAGTTCATTGTCAGATGAGATTCGAGGGTCTGTGTTACTGATTCCTATTTCTTCACCTGTTTATATAAAACAGTGCTCTGTGTATGTACGTGTGTGTGTGTGTGTGTGTGTGTGTGTGTGTGTGTGTGTGTGTGTGTCTCTCCGTCTGTCTCTTTCTGTGTTTCTGTGAGTGTATGCTTTATCTGTGCATACGTGTGTGCGTGGAGAGAGTTGCATGTATTCCTGACTGAGGGCAGAATCAGGTTTGTCTGTAATATGCACCCCCATTACACAATAAACATAAGGGCATATGAGTTTGGTGCAAAGTCTTCTATTTCAGCTTTTTTTTAAAATATAATATAATTTGTCACATATACATTGAAACATATGTGTCATTTGCATTTTGAGGGATGTGCTGGGGCAGCTTCTGGCACCAACATAGCATGTGCAAAACTTACTGACCCAAACCTGTCCTGATGACGGGGTTTGAGCCCGAAACGTGGACTGTGTACTCCATAGATGCTGCCAGACCTGCTGAGTTCCTCCAGCATTTTGTGTGTGGTGCTTGGATTTCCAGCATCTGCAGATGTCCTCATGTTTGTGGCCCTGACCTGTATGTCTTTGGACTGTGGGAGGAAACTGGAGCACCCGGAGTAAACCCATGTGGTCATGGGGAGAGCGTACAGACTCCTTACAGACGGCGGGAGATCGGAGATCACTGGCGCTGTAAAGTGATGGTGGTAACGTGGTACAGGGAGGGGTTGTCTCCAGTTATTATTGCAAATCATATTCCTGGAGTGGTGATGCATAGATATGTACCACTGAGCTAGAGACACAGTTCAAAACACACTATACAGCTCATGAAATTTCAGCTAGTTTCAGTAAATCTGGATAAAAAGTTAATTTTAGTAATCCTGCTTTGGAAGTTATTTGATTTACTAATGATCTTTCGGTCTGACTTACCTGTGACTCATAAGACTACAGGCATATGATGTAAGAGCAGATTGGGACACTTGACCCATTAAGTCTGCTCCACCATGGCCAATTTTATTTATCTCAGTCCCGTTCTCCCGCCTTTTTCCCATGACTCCTAATCCCTCTATCTATCAAGATCAGTCTCTGCCTTAAATACACCCAATGTGTTGGCCTCCACAGCCCTCAATGGAAACATGTTCCACAGATTCACCATCCTCTGTCTGGAGAAAATCCTCCCCCCATCTCAGTTCGAAATGGAGCTCCATTTCTTCTGAAGCTGTGCCCTCAGACCCTAGACTCTCCTACTATAGGAAACATCCTTTCCAAGTCCACTCTCTTCAGGCCTCCAGGCACATGCCAATGTGGTGGAGTGTTGCACACACAAATGCTGGAGGAACTCAGCAGGTCAGGCAGCATCTATGAAGAGGAAAAAAAAGTTGACGTTTTGGGTCAAGGACTTGATGAAGGCTTTCTGTTGACTGTATATTCCTCTCCATAGGTGCTGCCTGACCTGCTGAGTTCCTCCAGTATTTTGCGTGTGTTACTCTGGATTTCCAGCCTCTGAGTGTTAGGTGCTATGTGTCATGGCCCAGCAAGGCTTTAAGGCAATTCGGAACATTCAAAACCCACATCCCATGGAAGAATTTTAAAAAAGTGACTTGACTTTTGTGTCGAGCAAAACTCGGGCCACTTACAGCCATGCTGCTGACTTCTGGCACCCAGGGTTTGAGTAACTGCGGGAAATGCCAAGGTAAACCTGATGCACTCCCTCTGGCTGGTCATCAGATTTAGCAAGTACATTTTGTTTCTTTGGCTGTTGTGGAGAAACCAGGCCTTAAAGTGAAAGAAGGAATTCACTGGACCATTCCTAATTTAGGTCAGAGATCAAAAATTAACCCCTTGTTGGGCTGACTCTGGAAAACTTTATTTAATCCATGTCATAGTCCAGCTTTCGTTGGAACTATCTGGTTTGTAATTAGTTTGGTATGTCCCGCCCTACATTTCTGTAACTTCCAATCTGATGACAATTCTCCAACAACTCATCCTGCACGGCCGGCTACATGTTTTAATCACTTGCACCATTGGGAGCCACGCTCTCAGCTGCTGTCGCCGCCCCCCGTCCCAAAACCAGCCCAGGAATTCTCTTCTTGAATTGCTACCTCCTTTCTGAAGTGAGATCACATTTGCCTATTTTGCTTCATGCTGTGTCCTCTAATTGGAATGGTGGGGGTGTTGGAGGCAGGGCAGAGTCTTACAGATGTGCTCTTGGTGTAACTCAGGAATGGCCAATCAACTGCAGAGCAGAACACCTCTGAACTCTCTGTCCCCACCGGCCCAGACAAAAGGAGCTGTTTAGGTCGTTACTGTTCTCCAGCTGTGGCTTTGTGCATTTTTGTGCTTCTAGCCACTTTGGAATGTGGTGCAGATCGATAATTCTGGACACACAATACTCTTTGGGTGAGGAAAATGTTTCTTATCTCCCTCCTAGTTCTGCCAATTAACAAATCCACCTCCCCCAGTTATGGAATGAGGAACATTTGATGCCTCTGGGCCTCTACACTCTGGAGTTTAGAAGAATGAGGGGCAGACCTCAGTGAAACCCATCGAATATTGAAAGGCCTACCTAGACAGTGGATGTGGCGGGATATTTCCAATAGTGGCAGAGTTGAGAACCAGAGGGCACAGCCTCAGAATAGAAGGATGTCCCTTTAGAATGGAGATGAGGTGGAATTTCTTTAGCCAGAGGGTGGCAATTCTGTGGAATTCATTGCCAGAGACGGCTGTGGAGGCCAAGTCATTGCGTATATTTAAAGCAGAGGTTGATAGATTCTTGAATAGTAAGAGCATCAAAGGTTACCTGGAAAAGGCAGGAGAATGGGGTTGAGAGGGAAAATAAATCGGCCATGATGGAATGGTGGAGAGGCTCGATGAGTTGAGTGGCCTTATTCTGCTCCTATGTCTTATGGTCTTATCCACCTCTCTGGAGAGGGAATTAGATCATTGCCAATCACTCTGTTGTGGACTCCTCACTTCACTTGAACATCCCCTGAGACTCCTTTGCTTCAGCGAAGGCAACCCCAGCCAGGTGGTGGCTCCTCATCACCATAACTCCCAAGCCCTGGCAATGTAGTCCCAGTGCCACCGCATCCCGCCAACATGGGCAGCAGGGCACCGTAGTGGTTAGCGTAACACAATTACAGTGCTAGTGATTCAGGTTCAATTCCCACCACTGCCTCTAAGGAGTGTGTACATTGTCCCCGACCTGCTGAGTTCCTCTGGTACATTGTCCCTGTGACCGTGTGGGTTTGCTCCAGTTTCATTGCGCATTCATTCCCACACAAAGTGAGGAGTGATGTCCGTGTTAGCTCGCAACAAAGTGTGCACCTTCTTTCAACAAACTCAGGCAAGTAGGACTAGCTCTATCACCTGCCAGCTTGTACACCTCCCTCTCTCTCTCCACCTCTTATCCTGCCCCCTTCCTTCCCAGCCCTGGATTTCAACATTGAAGACAAGTTTAGATAGGTACATGGATGGTAGAGGTATGGACGGCCATGGTCCCGGTGCAGGTCGATTGGAGTAGGCAGTTTAAATGTTTCGGCAAGGACTAGAGGGGCTGAAGGGCCTGTTTCTGTGCTGCAATTTTCATTAATTCTGCATCTAAAACTTTCAGCCCTGAAATGTCGACTGTTTATTGCCCTCCATCCATGCTGCCTGACCTACTGAGTTCCTCCAACATTTTGTGTGTGTTACTCTGGATTTCCAGCATCAGCAGAGCCTCTTGTGTTTATTGTCTGCTTGAAGATGGAATGGGCTCAGATTCACACTGGTCCCCATGTCTCAGGTTGCTCAGTTTACCTGACTGATGTTTGTCATCTTGACACAATCCCATTAAATGGCTTCTGCTGTGTAGCTTGCCTAACAATCCAGTAGAAGTCAAAGACTTGACTTTGAGGGAGAGAAGAAGAAAATTTCTATCCAAGGGCCCAGGAGAAGAGATCCCATCAACACTGGTGGGATTGGGATTGGAACCTCAGTGTCCCCATTGCAGACGAAGAGTCTCACACCCGGACAGCAGCAAAGCAAAACACTTAATCTGCGCCCATATTGTGAACCATGGCCCGGCCGCTTGAACCCTTTCCTCCTTCAGTTATCCGTTAGAATATTCTAGAGTGAATGATGGGTCGCGACTGCTGGAACTGTGACAGGAAGGGAAACCAATGTGCATCCTGTGTTTTGAAAGTTAGCACATAAAGCCTGCCCTGGCCTTTCACACAGGACTGCTTTGCAACACGGCTCGGTAGCCCCTGAACAGCTTCTTAAAGGTACGGCTTACAAGGGTGCGGGGGCAGGTATTCGCTGTGCTCCTTCTTTCTCAACTCTCTTTTCCTCAGCCTCACACTCTCTCTCTTCTTCTATCTTGTCATTCTTTCTTTCAATTTAGTTCAATCTCCTCTCTTGTCCAGTCTCTCTCTCTCTCCCTCTCTTTCTCTTGCTCTCTTTCTCTCTGTCTCTCACTCTCTCTTTCTTTCTTCCTTCCTCTTCTCCAGAGCGTGCTGTCTTCTTGCTGCTCCCATCAGGAGGGAGATACAGGAGCCTCAGGTCCCATAACACCAGGTTCAAGAACAGTTATTACTCCTCAACCATCAGGCTCCTAATCCAATGTGGATAACTTCACTCACCCTAACACTGGACTGATTCCACAACCCACAGACTCACTTTCTAGGACTCTACAACTCATATTCTCAGTATTATTTATTATTGTTATTTTTATAATATTTTTCTCAGCTCAAACCTAAGGTACGGGCATAGCCAAGTACACTAATTTCTCAATTGCTAGGAACTTTCAGATTATTCTAGTGGTGATTATTATTATTGTTATTACTACTATTATTATTTGTTTCCTTTTATATTTGCGCAGTTTGTCTTCTTTTGCACATTGGTTGTTTGTTAATCTGTGTGTAGTTTTTTATTGTTTCTATTGTATTTGTATCGACTGTGAATGTGTGCAAGAAAATGAATCTATATAGCGACGTATATGCACACTGATAATATCATTTGAACTTTGAACTTTGAATTTCCCCTCTCTTTCCCTCTTACACGCTCACCCCCTCTCCCTTTTCTTTCTCATACGTCTCCGCCCTCGCTTTCACTTCACCCTCCTTTCTCCTCCGCCCCTCTCCCCTCCTCTCAAACTGGGAGTAAGTAGCAATGAGAATTCCTCTCAACCAGATGGCAGACTAAATCTGTTCCTCACACATTCCCCTGGATTCGGCTGGTTTGGTCTGCTAGAACCCTGCAGTGTGGTGCCGACTGTTCCATCGCATTCCATGTGCCTCCCCATTACTCATGTGTAAATCTTGGTCAGTGTATCTGTGAGCTGCAGCAGGAGAAAGACTTGGTGTGTGTGTGTGTCTGTGTATACCTTTCCAGACAGGGAGGTGTTTGTCTGTGAGCTCGGAACACAGGCTTTACTCATTTACAGTGGAAACAACACAAGGCTATGTGTGCAGCCACCTGGACGCAGAGAGTGAACAGACGGGAACAGGAGAATTTGGACTGAAGCTCACCATTTGGAGTTTGTCTCCCAGCCACTACAAACCCCAAACTAACCATTCATTCCCATCAAATTAAACCTGGCATAATTCATTGTCGCATGTCTGGTTTTTAGTTAGTGAGACTGACCCTAAATAATGGAGGTTTCACTGGTCTGAAATCAGGCATTGATCTACCCGTTTGACCTTCAATTGCCTGTTCTGGCTCAGAGAAAGGATTTAGTCCTCATCTTTCTCCAGAGCCCTATTCAGTTTAAACATTTTCTAAGATTTGTCCAATTCTCCTTTTTCAACTTACTCCTGGATCTGCTTCGTGTCTGGTTCAAAATATAACAGCCTGCATTTTAAAAAAGGGCTTCTCATTGTCAGCCCTCTGCTTCCCTTGCCGATTTATTTTCAATCCGTGTCCTTTGCTTAGTCACCTACCGGGCCGGTAGAAGCCAGTGTTCACTGGGGAGGTTGAAGCCCAGTGTCTGTAGGCCGGTGTTCACTGGAGACTGGAGGCCTGTCCTGGGATTAAAGGCCCGTTTGTGTGCGTGGATGGGAGGGAGGAACAAGGTTTGTTTTTGCTGCCACTGTTTGTTGCTTGTTAGGTTCTGTGTTGTTTTGTCGAGCACGGTGGGCAGGCTATGTTGCTGCTGGAATATGTGGTGACACTTGCAGGCTGCCTTTAGTACATCCCTTGTTTGGGTTGGTTGTTCACACAATTAACACATTTCACTGTATATTCCAATGTACACAAGACAAATAAACTTGGACCTTGAGAGTTTATCTCAAAAGTCCTTATAATTTTGATCCATACTGATTAAGTTTTCATGTCACACTCTCTGCTATGCAGAGCGTGATCCCAGCCCTTCGGTGAAGGGAAGGGCTCAGGACTGGTGTTTGTTCTGATGGGAGATAGGGCCTCTGTTGACAATTGAGTCAAAACCATTTCAGCTTTCATTAATATCGTGTGGATTCCCCTCAAATAGTCGTACAGCATAGAAACAGGTCTTTCAACTAGCTGAGCTCTCACCGAACTTCAAGCACCCACTTCACACTGGAGTCGTGGAGTGCATAAAACAGCACAGAAACAGGCTTTTCGGCTCAACTCGTCCCTGACAACGATGGTGCCCACCAAGCCAGTCCCATTCAGAATCAGAATGTGTTGTTTTGCAGCAGCAGTACAGAGCAATACATGAAAAATTACAATAAGAAATATGTATTTAAAAAGTAAATTAAAAGAGTCATGCAAAATTAGTGAGGTAGTCTTCATGGGTTGGCCCCATTTTGACCCATATCCTACACTGACCCTGTTTAATGCTCCCTGCAGCAGTGTTAAGAGAGCTCAACACACACTCACACACTTTGAGCAGCTTACCAACCATCTTGTCCTTTTGGCAATGTGAGAGGAAACCAGAGCCCCTGGAGGAAACCCAAGTAGAAATAGGGAGGACATGCAAACCCCAGCCAATGTCATGATGTTCCCCTGATCACTGGAGCTGTCAGTCAGTGGCTGTACCAGCTGTCCCCTCTGCCACCCTAACTTACTATTTACTTTTTCCTCTTTTAGTCAAAGTGACCACTGCACTTCACTGGGTAGGAAGTTGTGTGGTTGTCAAAGGTGACTTTCTCTCACAGAACAGAAACTGCAGCAAGCTGTCAGGTCAGCAGAAAAGGTGATTGTCTGCAGTCTACCAACGCTACAGGACTTCTATGTGACCATGACTAAGAAGCGGGCAGGAAAAGCATTGGCGGCACTACCCGCCCTCCAAACTGTATTTTCCAAAAGCTCCCTGCTGGAAAGCGCTGTCAGGCTATTAAAACAAAAACTTCACGCCATCTTAAAAGTTTTTTCCCCTGGCAGTTAATCTGATCAACCATTCCTGTTAGCTCCCTGCCCCCCCTTCTATCTATTACCCCCATTTACATTGTAAATAGATGCTGGTATTTTATGTATTTATGCACATTTTACTGTATATCTGTACTTTAACTTATAACTTTATGTTAATCTTTATTTTTTAAAATTGTTGCATGTCACACCACCACACCACAGCAAAGTGCTAATACTGTAGATGTATATGGTGAATAAAGTTGATGCTTGATTCTCTTTGCTAGTACAAGCTGAGTTGGACTGTGGCTTGAGAACAACTGGGGGCCCTCCAGTATACATTTGAAGGAACCTGCCGGATATTAACTTCCTTTCGAATGGTTTTGAGGGAGGAGGTACAGGAGCCGGAAGACACACACTCAACGTTTTAGGAACAGCTTCTTCCCCTCCACCATCAGTTTTCTGAACAAGACCACGAACCCATAAACACTATCTCAATAGTTTTGCTCTCTTTAGGCACTACATTTATTTTTATATCATTTGTTGTAACTTATAATAATTATTTTATGTCTTACACTGTATTGGGGCCAGAAATCAACAATTTTCACAACATACATCAGTGATAATAAACCAGATTCAGATTCTTTTTGCACTGTTAATTTATTTATCTTTCATGTAGTAGTCTATAGTAATTTTATGTTGAAAATAATTGCAAAACCGTAAATTTCAGATTATACTCAATGGCCACTTTATTAAGTACACCTGTATACCTCGTTAATGCAAATACCCAATCTGCCAATCTTGTGGCAACAACTCAATATATAAAAGCATGCAGACGTGGTTAAGAAGTTCAGTTGTTGTTCAGACTGAACATCAGAATGAGGAAAAAATGTTATCTAAGTGACTTTGACCGTGAAATGCTTGTTGGTTTTCACGATTTGTTTTTTTTTCTCTGCATATTATATGTTTGACAGTCTTCTTTCGTAATGGGTTCTATTGAGTTTCTTTGTTTTGTAGCTGCCAGGAAAGAGACGAAACCCAAGGTTATATATAGTATACATACTTTGATAACAAATGTACTTTGAACTTTGGTGCCAGATGGGGTGGTTTGAGTATCTCATAAACTGCTGATCTCCTGGGACATTCACACACAACAGTCTGTAGAGTTTAGAGAGAATGGTATGGAAAAACAAAAAAAAACATCAAGTTAGTGGCAGTTCTGCAGCGAAAACTCTTGTTAATGAGAGAGGTCGGAGGAGAATGGCCAGAATGGTTCAAGCTGACAGGAAGGAAGCAGTAACTTAAATAACCACATGTTACAACAGTGACATGCAAAAGACCATCTCTGAATGCACATGTCGAATCTTGAAGTGGCTGGGATACAGCAGCAGAAGACCACAAACATACAATCATTAGCCACTCTAGTAAGGACAGCAAGTACCAAATAAAGTGGCCACTGAGTGTATGTCAGTGAAAAACACCTGATTCTGTTAAGACTGTGAGGGATTAGAATAGAATTCCCTCTGTTCTGTTGTAGCAAAGGCTGATGTTCACAAACTGAGTGATAGGGGTTAGTTGTGCGCATTGACTGCTGATTATCCAGCTGCTCCCTCTGCCTTGGCTAAGAACAACTTTGATTAAGCATTTTGTATGTTGCTTTGGTTAAAATGGGCCAATTTTGAGTGTTGGAGCAAATGAGTCTACAGATCACCTACTAGCATAGGGGTTCCCAACCTGGGGTCCATAGACTCCTCGGTTAATCGTAGGGATTAATGGCACTAAAAAGTTTGGGACCTCCTGCTCTAGCTTGTTCTCCTTCCCCTCCCCCTACCTTCTTATCCTGGCTTCTTCCCCCTTCCTTTCCAGTCCTGATGAAGGGTCTCAGCCCAAAACATCAACGCTTTATTCCTCTCCATAGATGCTGCTTGACCTGCAGAGTTCCTCTAGCATTTTGTGTGTTACTTTGAGTTTCCAGCATCTGCAGAATCTCTTGTGTTAGGGTCTATAGATGCTGGAATCTGCAAAGAAAAACAGAATGCTGGAAGACTACAGTGGAAAGAAAACGTATGTTGTTTTTTCCAGTCAAGACCTGGAATCAGGACTGAGAGGGAAAAGACTGCCTAGCGTATGGCAGTGTGAGAGAGGGATAGTACGGAGGCTGGGGGATGATAATGGGAGCCAGATGGGGAGGGGGTGATGTACAGTTGGAGGAAGGGAATGGCAATGGTGAACAAAGAGAATTGCAAACTAGGTGAAATAGGAAAGTGTGTGAGAGAAGACACGAGGGTGTGGATTACCTGAAACTGGAAACTTCAGCATTCGTACCATTTGGTTGTTGTCCACCCAAGTGGATCATGGGATGTTGTCACAATTTGTATTTGGTCTCACTGCAGGAGCGACAGGTCAGTGTGGGAGTGAGAAGCACAGTTAAAGTGCCTTGCAACTGGAAGGCTGAAATGCATTTCAGTATTGACTATCCTTCAGTGGCAGCTAAGTTCCACAGTGCTTGGAAGCAGGTTCAAGCCCTTGAATGGAAAAGCCTATAAAAAGTAGGAGATGCAGCCCAGTCCATCACAGGTAGAGCCCTCTCCACCATCGAGCACATCTACACGGAGCATTGTCGCAGGAAAGCAGCATCCATCATCAGGGACCCCCACCACCCAGGCCATACTCACTTTTCACTACTGGCATTGTGCAGAAGGTACAAGAGCCTCAGGACTCACACCACCAGCTTCAGGAACAGTTATTACCTCTCAATCAACAGGCTCTTGAACCTGAAGGTATAATTTCACTCAACTTCATAGTTGAAATGTTCCTACAACCTATGGACTCACTTTAAGGGACTCTTCACTGGTTGTTTGTCCGTCTTGTGTGCAGTCTTTAGTGTTTCTTTGTGTTTACTGTGAATGCCCACCAGAAAATGAATCTCAGAGTTTCATATGGTGACATATATGTACTTTGATAATAAATTTACTTTGAACTTTTGAACTGGAAGTTCAAATTCAAGCTTATTTTCACTCAACCGTAAACATGTATACCGCCAAATGAAACAACATTCCTCCGGACCATGGTGCATGCCACATTACATAAAACTCACGACACATAAAGTAATATTTCCACAGTTATCCAACTGTGATAAGACTGCTGAACGGATCCTGACCCGGATCTGGGCCATACCCTCCAAATATCCGGACCTGCCTCTCGGTTTTTTTGCACTACCTTACTTTCCCTTTTCTATTTCCTATTTATGATTTACAATTTAAATTTTTAATAATTACTATCGATTTGTACTCAAGGGAGCACGAAGAGCAGAATCAAATATCGCTGTGATTGTACGCTCTAGTATCAATTGTTTGGCGACAATAAGGTATAAAGTAAAGTAAATAAAGTAACAAATAATAAAATATATTCCAAAAGTTTGACATTTAGCATAAGGTGTATTTATGATACAAGTTAAAAAGTAAACAGTGTAACACTACTGGTGTGATGAATCCTCGGTGGTGGCAGGGAGTTCAGTCGTCTCACAGCCTGGGGGAAGAAGTTGTTGTCCTAATGTGGGATGGTTAGCAGGGAACTTTGCCTTGAGATAAGGATTAAAGATCTTTTTTTTGCAAGACTAGCTTTATTTGTTATGTGTACATCAAAATATACGGTGTAATGTGTTTGCATCAAATCAAATCAATGAGGGTTGTGCTGGGCAGCCCGCAGGTGTGAGGCGCCGACATGGTATGCCCACAACTCAGGAGCACAGGCCGTGCAGCTTTGGGGTGTCGGAAGGAACCGAGGCATCTGGCAGAAGCCCACGCGATCATGGAGAGAACATGCAAACTCTTTACAGGCAGCAGTGTGAATTGAATCGCAACCTGTGATCACTCGCACTGTAATAGCATTACGCTGGGCTCTAGGCTGCCGCGCCCGTACCGTACCACACTGATACACAGTTGAAGTGAAGAAAGTATGTGGGCATCTGTCAGCGAGCGGTCTGTTCACCATGGGGGAAGTAACCACTTGTCTACTTACAGTTGTCCGACCTAGGCTATGGACACTCTGTACATGCAATCAGGTGTTTGGAGACTGGCTGGATGGAGGGGGACTCATTTGTCAGAAGCTGTTGGACTACAGGCATCTTCTTCTGGGTGGGAATGGAACATTTCCACCTCTCCTCTCCCTATTCCTCCCTCGAGCATGCAACAGTCCAGGGCTGTGTGAAGCCCAGCAGAGCTAGGAGCTCTGAGCAAATTCACTCGCTCATTCGCTGAGTTGGTGAGCTGTTCTTCCTGCGCCTGCTCATCACTCTTCCAGTCTCCCATCCACAGTTGTTCCCTGTGGGCTTACAGACAGTTCTCAGGGACAACATTGTGGGCCGAAGGGCTGTAATGTTCTATGTTCTTAATCTTAGTGCCCTGTGGAATGTTCCTGTGCTGCTGTTACACAGAGACCGCACACTCACTCACACAATCACGCACACACTCGCTCTCTCACGCTCACGCTCACACACACACACCCACACACACACTCACTCACTCACACAATCACACACTCAGTCACTTACACACACGCACACACTCACTCACTCACACACTCACTCACACAATCACACACACACTCACTCTCTCACGCACACACACACATACACACACTCACTCACTCACATAATCACATATAAACACCCACACACAGACACACCACACACACACACACACACACACACACACACACACACAAACACAGGCACTCACACACACACTCACTCACACAATCACATACACACACACCACACACACACACACACACACACACACACACACAACATTCTTTGCAACAGGGCTAGTTAAGTAATGTCACAGTGACCTTTCCCCTACAAACCTTGACGGCCTGCAATAAGAAACCTTGGCTGTGATTGCTCACATCATTTCCTTGACCCAGGTTCGAGCATTTTATCGCAGTGAGAGCATCAGATTGGCCCAGCAGAGCGTCAGTGTGCTCTCTGAAGAAGCTTGGCGCGCTGCCATTAATAATTGGGCTTATGGTGCTGGGCAGCCTTCGCTTTTGTCGGACGTTTGCTTCGGGGCTGGGTGGGGCAGCGAGAGGGGGAGGGTGGCTGCGGCAACCAAACACTCAGCTCTAATCTTTGTCTCAGACCCCCGCCTCCCCCCCCCACCTGAATATCTCAGATCTGACCTTCATCGGGAGACAAAGGACAAGCATTGTGTCTGTGAGTACAGTGGCTTAAAATGGGTGAACATGAGGGCCAAATAGCACAGCTAAAGCAACTGTCTGTGTGGAGTTTGCATGTCTTCCCTGTGACCATGTGGGCTTCCTCCGGCATCCTGAAAAAGATGCAGATTGGTGGGTTAGCTGGACTCAATATAAATTGCTCTCAGTGTGTAGGTGAATGGTGGTAGAATCCGGAGGTAGTTGATGGGAATTTGGGAAGAATAAATGGGGGTTAGTGTAAGTGGGTGCCAAATGGATTCAGTGGGCTGATGGGTCTGTAGCTGTGCTGTGTGCCTTTAATTGTGGCAGGAAATGGGCATCTTCTGTGCTGATCTCAATGTGGACCTGCAGCAGTTCAAAGTAAATTTATTATCAAAGTACAAAAATGTCCCCACATACAACCCTGAGATTCATTTTCCTGTGGGCATACTTAGCAAGTCTACAGAATAGTATCTATAACAGGGTTAATGAAAGATCAACCAGAGTGCAGAAGACAACAAACTGTGCAAATGCAAATATAAATAAATAGCAATAAATAATGAGAACTTGAGTTACTGAGATAAAGAGTCCTTAAAGTGAGATAATTGGTCATGGGAACATTCAGTGGATGGGCAAGTGAGTGTAGTAATCCCCTTTTGTTCAGGAACCAAGTGGGTAGGTGTAGTAACTGTCCTTGGACCTAATGGTGCGAGTCCTGAGGCTTTTGTATCTTCTTCCTGATGGCGGCATTGATTTGAGAGCACGGCCTGGGTGGTGAGGATCTCTGATGATGGATGCTGCTTCCCTATGACAGCGTTTCATGTGGATGTGCTCAATGGTTGGGAGGGCTTTACCCATGATAGGCTGTTCAAAGGTTCATTTATTATCAAAGTATGTATGTAGTATGCAACTGAATCCACTACTTTTTGTTAGATTTCCCATTCAAGGGCATTGGTTTCCATACAAGGCCTTGATAGAACCAGTCAATATACTCTCCATGACACAGCTGTAGAGCAAGAAGGTATCCCTGCATCTCTTGTTTACACATTTAGCCTGAGAGGCTAAATGAAGCTCTTTCTGCTCTCCTGGGTGGGAGAGAAATGCTCACATGACCCTATTCTGAGGAAGAACTGGAAAGTTATCCCTGGCCAGTAATTACTCCTCAGGCACTGGATATCTCTGCGTAAGTGTTCAGAGAACAAAGACCGGTGCACGGAGGTTGTGTTGAGGTGAATGAGCTGCTGTGCATAGTAGAGAGACAGGAGGGCCCAAATTGTCTGTTTTTTTACTTCTTGTGATATCGGAGCAGTTTACCTGATCATTATATCATTTCTGTCTGTGGAAGCTTACCGTGCATTTTCTGGCAGCTGCCATCCTGCACTTCTGAAAGACATCGCGTGCTGAGGCAGAATCTGGAGCAAGAGGACTTGCATTTGGATGGCACCTTGGGCTGCCCCAGAAGCTACTGTAGAAACACAAGTCTTTCAGCCACAGAATTAAACGTATGCGTTCCACAGAGGGGCCACAGTCAGGGTGAGAGACCGTTGGTCCTCTTGGTTGGGCTAGAGACAGTCCGTGCCCCCGCAGTTCTGCACCACCCTATTACAGCTTGGGAGTTTGGAGTTCAATTCTGACACCGTCTGTAAGGAGCCAGTATGTCCTCCCCATGACTGCGTGGGTTGCCTCTGGATGCTCTAGTTTCTTCCACATTCGAAAGGCGTAGCAGTTAGTGGGTTAATTAGGTTAATTTGGGTTCAGTAGGTGGGTTGCTGGACAGAGTGGCTCATTAGACCGGAAGGGCCTGTTCCACACTGTATCTCAAAATAAAATATAAAAAATGAAATAAAATATCTATAAACAGACTAGTACTTGGCATTAAAGAGGACAGGACCGCAGGACTCCCTAGACTCCAATACAGCCCAGTGAGCAATCTTCAGTCAAAGTGAAATTGGTTCTCCACCTCTGATCCTCCAATGAGGACTGGCTCATGGATCTCTGGTTTCCTTCTCCTGGTCTAAGATACTGTAATAACAAGGATAAGACAAAGATCCAATAAATTAATTCTTGAGCCGGCTAGTTTGTCATATGAGGAGAGTTTAAGCAGATTTTCTTGAGTGTCCAAGAAGGAGAGGTGATTCACTAAAAAGTACAAAATTCTTAAAGGAGCCTGACAGAGTACACGTGCAGGTGATGTTTCCACAGGCAAGGTTGGTGAGAACCAGGGACACGGTCTCAGAATTAATGGCTCAACCATTCAGGACTGAGTTGAGAACACATTTCTACATCTGGAAAGCTGTGGATCTTTGGAATTTTCTACCTGAGCAGTTGTGGAAGCTCAGTTATTGAAAATATTCAAGTCTAAGATCAATAGTTTTTTTTGATGTTTTGCAGGGTTGGGGATTGGTGTAGGAAATTAGTACCATAAGACATAGGAGCAGAATTAGGCCATTCGGTCCATCGCATCTGATCCGCCATTTCATTTCTATTTCTGATCCATTTCCTTCTCAAACCCAGTTCCCCTTGCCTTCTTCCTGTAACCTTTCATGCCCTGACTAATCAAGACCCTATCAACCTCCACCTGAAAAATACCCAGTAGCCGGGCTTCCACAGCTACCTGCGGCAACAAATTCCACTGATTCACCACCCTCTGGCTAAAGAAATTTCTCCTCATCTCTGTTCTAAATGGATGTCTCTCTCTTCTGAGAGTGTGTCCTCAGGCCCTAGTATTGTGGTAAAATGTCAGCCACAGTCTTACTCAACAGCAGAGTAGGTACAAGGGGCTGAACGGCCGACTCTGGCTCTAACCTAGATTAATAGAGTCATTCAGCAGAAACGGCCCTTCAGCCCGTCTGATCCATGCCAACCAAGATGTCTGATCCAAGTTAGTTCTATTTGTTTGTGTTAGGCCCATAACTTTTTAGCCTTTAATGTAACTGTAACTGTCCAAATGTCTTTCAAAAACTTATTCAAAGCTGCGTTTCCCAGAGCCATCCAGCTCAGCTCAGCTTCCTATTCCCATTCTGACATGTCTGTCCATGGCCGCCTCTGCTGCCAAGATGAGGGGCCACACTTAGGCTGGAGGATCAACACTTCACATAGCTCAGACTGATTGTATGAGCGTCAAATTCTCTAACTTAGAGTAATTTTCTGCCCCCTCCCACTTCTCCTCACTTGCCTATCACCTCCCTTCGGTTCCCCTCTTGTTCCCTTTCTCCCATGGTTCACCATCCTCTCCCATCAGATTCTTTCTTCTTCAGTCCTTTACCTCTTCCACATATCAGCTTCGTACTTCATCCCTCCTTCCTCCCACTCTCGACCTTCCCCCTCAACTGCTTCACCTATCACCTGCCAGTTTGTACTCCTTTCCCTCCCCCTTCCTGAAACGGCGACTGTTTATTCCTCTGCATAAATGCTGCCTGACCTGCCGAGCTCCTCCAGTATTTTGTGCGTGTTGGTCAAGTTGTTACATCTCTCAGCCTTTTCTGTTTCTGATCGAGGGTCATTAACCTGAAACTTCAGCGCTATTCTTTCTCCCCAGATACCGCCTGCCCTGCAGCGTAACTCCAGCATTGCAAACACTGGCTTGTTTCTATTCTCAACATTCATTAGTCCAGCTTCCACTGCGGAAAATCCATGCTCCCCCCCCCAGGTCAATTAATGCACGGAGGAACATCTGTTCTTGCACAACAGCATGGGCAGTGGGAGTGGAAACTGGCCGGGGCTTTGGCAAGTCGAGCAGTGGGCGTGTGTGCAGGGAGCGTTCCGGCTGTGCTGGGACAGAGTGTGGTGCTGTGCTGCAGTTTCATCAATGGCTTGCTGTGCTACTGAAGCAGAGTTACATAAATACATTAAGCAGGCCACTCAGACCAGTGACACTGTTACTAAATTCACAGCATTTCGAGTAGCTTTCAGTGTGACAGAAGTAGGTCAGTGATTTAGAGCAAACGCCATGATTACACGCTGCCCTCACAGGAATGAGTCTGACTGGACCTTTTTAACTCTTCTCTGGCGAAGCTCTTGAAGTGAAGGGCAGGCTGTAATAACCATCTATTTTAAATGAAATCCCCTGTTTGGAGATTGTGCATCAACTGTTCATCTCCCCAGAGCAAGCAATATGTTTTCAGCTGTAAGATGTTAACATGTTGGTGGTGGGGGAGAGGTGTTGGAGGTACTATCTGCTGTCTTATGTATGTCACGATGTGTGCAAGCAATATCGGAACCCAAGTGCAGAGGGAAGACAGATTTTGATGTAAGGGCAGCGACAGGCGTTCATTCATAATCATTTCATCATTTCATTCCAAAAGAATATCGGTGCCTCAGCCAAGCGACACTGCAAGAAGGAATATACTCAAAACTAGGACCTCAGGATTAGCGCTAGTCAGGCATCCGAATAAATAATACAACAAACATGGAATCCCCAAGCCTATCAAAATAAACTTAACAAGCTTAAATGGAAAGCACTGGGAGACCACGTTACAAAGAGCAAGTCGCTCCAGAAAAAGACAAGGAACTCTAAATGATTAACGACTCTCGTTAAATAACAATAAACCAGTTCAGGTGCTCTTAAAACCTCAGCGCCCAATGCTCTTCAGCGCCCCACACAGGCCAAAAGAACTCATTTCAGATATATGACAGCACATCCCATCCAAAATTTTATATATGTATATATGAATTATATATATGGGGATGAGGCAGCATCAGATGGTGAGTTCACTGATTCAGGGAGAGGGTGGAGTGGAGGAACTGACACCAGGCAGACAATCCCTGAAGAGTATTGAGATAGCTAAGGTCACCGGTCATGTAAAGACGCTGCCCAGAAGAAGGCAATGGCAAATCAGTCCTGTAGAGAAACTTGCCAAGAGCAATCATGGTCATGAGACCATTATCACCCATGACATGACACATAAAGCTGAAGATGGTGATGGTGGTGTGGAGGAGGAGGAGGGATGGAGAGGGAGGGGCATGTGGAGAGTGAATGGGGGAGAGACTGGGAGGGAGAGAGGGTGGGATGGAGATATGGAGGGAAGGAGAGGGGAGGGGAAGGGGAGAGGGAAAAATTGTTGGAGAGAGGCATGTGGAATAGGAGAGTCAATGGAAAGGATGGAGCAAAGCGGGTAGACAGAGGTGGAGGGAGAGGGGAAGAGGGAGCGATGTACATCAAAACGTGCAACAAATAATATTAATGTGTGAATAACATAAAACCAAATCGGCAAGGAGTGTGCTGGGCAGCCTGCAAGTGCTGCACACTTCCAGCACCAACCTAACTCACTGATCCCAACTGCAGGTCTTTGGAATGTGCGAAGATGCCAGAGCAACTGGAGGGAGCCCACATGGTCATGGGGAGAAGGTACAAACTCCTTTTAGACTGCTGCTGAAATTGAACCCTGATCTTACAGCCGGCACTGTAAAGCGTTGGTAATTGCTACACTACCGTGCTGCCTCTGTTTAAACAACCAAAGGGTTTTTGCAAGCACACCAGGTACCCTTTGTCACCAAGCCTGGTAACAAGACGGTAGATGACCAAAAAGCTTATCCTCGATAAGGATTGACTTAATGGAGGAGGGAGAATTAATGAACTCTGGGTTCTGTCAACCAAAGAAATCACCCGTGGTGGAATAAAGGAAGTGAAAGACATGTGAGAGGCCTGAACTGGTAGAGGTCTGATGTCTCCAACTTGGGTGATGTGATTGGGTGGAACAGCGCTGAGCGGATGGGGAATTTGAATGTGTTAGAAATTTTAAATCCTGTCCTTACAGGAGCCAGTTTGCAAAAGGCATTCATGGGAAAAGCAGACTGGCTCTGGGATCAGACACAGGCAGCAGTCACACACAATGAACAGCCACCGGGCAAACTAACAAGCACTTGTTAAGCTAGTGAGAGGATAAGCAACTCATGGTGATGGAATTAATGCTTTAGTCTTTATTCAGTTGAGAAGCTGAGAAGGTAAAGCTTGTAAAGTTTCATCAGTCCTGATGAAGGGTCTTAGTCCAAAACCTCGACTGTTTATTCCTTTTTGTAGATGCTGCCTGACCTGCTGAGTTCCTCCAGCATTTTGTGTGTGTAATAAGCCTCAGTGCGACATAGTTCTGAAAGTTACAGATGATCAGGAGTTACCCAGTGTTTGCTTGGTGTGCCTGAGAATACTTCATATATAATTGTTTTTAAAAAGCATGCAGTAGTTAGTGGTGATGCCTCTTCCTCCATCCCCACCCAAAACAGACTTTGCAGCTGATTTTTAAAGGCAGCCACAGCCCCTTTCCTGATTCCAGATTCTGAATCACGCACTGGAAGGCTGTGCTGTGGAAATACTGGTGTGGCCATGCCAGGCCTGGCAGTCCCTCCATCAGCATCACGTGGAAATGAAGGAAATAAACACATGGCTTTCCCAGAAGAAAAATAGATTCCTTGCTTAGGGAATGTTTTGCATCAAATTCAAAGCTGGCAGGGTTTCGTATTTTCTGGAAACTTAGAGAATTAACAGGAGAGGCAAAAGTATCCCAGGTTCAGTGGAAAAGAAAACTCTCACAGGATAATCTCTCTCTGGAACGGTGTTGCTTCAATTCCAGGTGAAGGTTTTAACTCGGGGAAACAGGCAGATTGGACTCTCAGTTCCTGCCACCCTGCCAATCTCTCCTGGCAGGCATGACAAGTGCCATACCTGCCCCTGCACCTCCTCCCCAACCACAATCAATGCCCAAAACAGCCCTTCCAGGTGAGGTGACGCACCCACCTGCAAATCTGTCAGCTTCGTCTTCTGTACCTGATGATCCAGGTGCAAGCGAGAATATAATGTTATGACTTTATAAGGAATCGTTGAGGCCTCACTTGGGAGTATTGTGTAAACAACAGGAATTCTGCAGATGCTGGAAATTCAAGCAACATACATCAAAGTTGCTGGTGAACGCAGCAGGCCAAGCAGCATCTATAGGAAGAGGCGCAGTCGACGTTTCAGGCCGAGACCCTTCATCAGGACTAACAGGTTAGTCCTGACGAAGGGTCTCGGCCTGAAATGTCGACTGCGCCTCTTCCTATAGATGCTGCTTGGCCTGCTGCGTTCACCAGCAACTTTGATGTATGTTGGGAGTATTGTGAGCAGTTTTGGGCCCCTTATCTAAGAAAGGAGAGCATTCGAAGGAGGTTCACAAGAATGATTCTGGAATTGAAAGGCTTGTCATCTGAGGAGTGTTTGACAGTTCACTGACTTCAGAAGGCTGAGATGGGATCCCATTGAAACCTATCAAATGTTGAAAGGCCATGATAGAGTAGATGTGGAGAGGACGTTTCCTATGGAGGGAGACTCTAAGACTTTGATAGAACACTGCCTCAGAATGGAGATGAGGAGGAATTTCTTTAGCCAGAGGGGTGGTGAATCTGTGGAATTCATTGCCACAGGTGGTTGTGGAGGTCGAGCCAGTGGGTATATTTAAGGCAAAGGTTGTTCGATTCTTGATTAGTCAGGACATGTAGGGAATATGGGGGAGAAGGTGAGAGATTGGGGCTGAGAGGGAAATGGATCAGTCATGATGAAATGGCGCAGCAGACTTGATGGACCAGATGGTCTAATTCTGCTCCTTCTTGAGGCATTGCTTTTGAAGATGTCCTTGATGATGTGGAGACTAGTGCCCAAGCTAGAGCTGGAGCTGGCTGAGTTTACAACCTTCTGCAGTTTTTCTGATTTTGTGCATCAGAGCCTCTGTACCAGACAGCGATGCAACCAGTCAGAATGTTATCCATGGACATCTGTGGAAATCTGATAGGTGTAAGCACCTGTAATGAAAACCATACTTGAGCAGCATTGATAAGAAAAAACATAAAATATATACAATCTTTTACTAGGAATAATGCAACTTTAAAAATATTTTCATGCAGAGTGATCAATGCGGTCATAGTGACACACAAAACGCTGGAGGAACTCAGCAGGTCAGACAGCATCTATGGAAAAAGAAACAGTCGACATTTCAGGCTGAGACTGGACAGAAAGTGGGAAAATGCCCGAATAAAATGGTGGGTGGAGGGGAAGGAGGACAAGCTAGGAAGTGATAGGTGAAGCTAGGTGGGTTGGAGAAGAGGTATGAAGTGAGAAGCCACAAGTTGATAGGGAGGTGAGAAGAGGTAAGAGGCCACAATGGGGAATAGAAGGAAAGGAAGTGGACAGGGAAAAAATACTGGAAGGAGAAATCAATATTCATGCCATCAAGTTGGAGGCTATTTAGATGGAATGTGAGATGTTGCTCCTCCAATCTGAGAGTGGCCTGATCATGGCAAAAGAGGAGGCCGTGGACCGACATGTTGAAACAGGAATGGAGATTGGAAGTAAAATGCTTGGCCACCGGGTAATTCTGCTTTCCACAGATGGAGCGGAGATGCATGGCAAAGCCGTTCCCCCATTTTGTATCAGGCCACACCAATGTAGATGAGGCAACTTTGGGATACAGTGGACAACCCCCAGAAGACTTGCAGGTGAAGTGTTGACTCACCTGGGAGGACTGTTTGGGCCACTGAATGGAGATGAGGGAGGAGGTGAATGGGCAAATGTAGCATTTCTATCGCTTGCAGAGATACGTGGCAGGAAGGAAATTAGTTGGGGGGGGGGCGAATGGACAAGAGAATCACAGAGGGAGTGATCCCTAAGGAAAGCAGAAAGTTGAGGGAGGCAAAGAGCTATTTCCTTATAGGATCCCATTGAAGATGGCAGAAGATACAAAGAATGAAGTGTTGGATGCAGAGACCCATGGGGTAGTAGATGAGGACAAGAGGAACTCTACCACTGTTAAGGCCACAGGAAGATGGGGTGAGCGTGGATGTCCAGGAAATGGAGGAGGTGCAGGTGAGGGCGGCATCACTGGTGGAGGAAAGGAAACTCTGTTCTGATGTCCTAGAAAGGAAAAGCCACATTCTGGGAACAGATGTGGCAGAGACAAAGGAACTGAGGAAAGGGAATAGCATTTTTACAGGAGACAGGTATAGTAAAGACTGTCATGGAAATCAGTAGCTTATAAAAGATGCTGGTAGACAACTTGTCTCGCGAGATGGAGCTGCTAAACTGTAGTGATTAGATTAGTTGAGGAGTTGAATGCCTAAAAGGAAGTAGCTGCACTTGAACCTACTTTCAGCTTTCTCGACAAACACCTACTTGGCCAACTGTTTGTCACAACAATATGGCAGGGCCCCTGCTGTGGAAGAAGTAGGAGGTTTGTTGGCTCAGTGCTGTTCCCTGCCATGGAGACAGGGCCAGCAGTATCTTCCCCGGGTGCCAGCAACAACAGTGGAGGCTCACACACCGTGTTGTAACTATCAGCAGCAGGATAAGGATCAAACAAACCATCTTTAGGAAAATAGAGTGGCTTGTGTACCAGAACAAGTTGATCTTGCCGTCTCATCCTAGAAACACTTGTTATACATCTTGTTGTCCATTTGTTAAACACCTGAGGGACACTTGTTCTCAACCCCGGCTAAACGGAACCAACTTGGCACAGTAATCAAACACTGAGGCTTTGCACTTCTCTGTCCTTCCAATCTTCAATCTCTGATCACTGTAATGTGAAGGGAAGGTTCAGGGAGGTTCATGCTTTGGATCTCCAAAGGTGTTGGTAGGTGGAGTGGGGGAGTGGAATCATGTCAAAGTCGAGGCTGCGTGTCCTGTAACCTCCCTATGTGTGTGTTTGAGAGAGAGTGTGTTCTGTTAGTGGATATTTCTGTGTGTGTGTGTGTGTGTGTGTGTGTGTGTGTGTGTGCGTGCCCATCGTTGTAAATCTTGTAAATGTGTGTACAAGTATGCAGAGTGGTACTGAGCTTATAGAGGATTTAAGACCATAAGACATAGGAGCAGAATTAGACAATCTGTCCCATTGAATTTGCTCCATGATTCCATCATGGCTGATTTATTCTCCCTCTCAACCCCTTGCTCCTACCTTTTCTCCATAACTTTTGACACCCTGACTAATCAAGAATCCATCAACCTCCTCTTTAAATATACCCAATGACTTGGCTTCCAGAGCCGATAGTGGCATTGAATTTCACAGATTCACCAATGGCTAAAGAAATTCCTCCTCACCTCTGTTCTAAAGGTACATCCTTCTATTGTGAGGATCTGCCCTCTGGTCCTAGACTCCCCCACTATAGGAAACATCCTCTCTATATCCACTTTATCCAGGCCTTTCAATATTCAGTAGGTTTAAGGGCTTAACATCTTTGCTTGAGTGTACTAGAACTTCAGGGACAGCAAACCCAATACTGTCATCTAAACTCCAGCGAGTCCAGGCCCAGAGCCATCAACCACTCCTCATGCATTAACGTGAAACTCATATGTTAATATCTGTGTGTTTGGGGAAGTGGTTATTTCTATGTGTACATGTATATCTGTGTCTGTGTGTGCGCGCATGAATGTGTCTGTCTGTCATGCTTTGCCAGCCAGAGAACATGATAAACAGTCGGAATAGAAAGCGTGTTACAGAAGCCATCCATTAAAATCTGCTTTTGCTTGCCAGCCAGCTCAATCGAAATGGATTGGGCTGCAGAGGAGGAAAGGTACTGATTACTTTCCACCACTTTGTTATTCTGCAGGCGTTTTTTTCTCCCCGGTGGTGGTTTGAATCTGTTCAGAAATTCAGTTCCTCAAACGCCCTCTGAGGTTTTTCGACAGTGTGGCTGGGTGATCTATGATAGTGACAGTTCTCAGTGCTGAAGAGACATGACCATTCCACTGCAGACTGAACCTGAATTACAGACGTTCAGTGTCGGGATGAGGAAGGCAGCTTAATAAATGAAACTAATCACTAGAATCAGAATCACGTTTAATATCACTAGCATAGGTCGTGAAATTCGTTGTTTTGCAGCAGCAGTACAATGCAATATAAAACAAAAAAATATAAATTATAGTGAGAAATATATGAAACATGAGAAATTCTGCAGATTCTGGAAATCCAGAGCAACACACATAAGATGCTGAAGGAACTCAGCAGGTCAGGTAGCATCTTTGAAATGAATCCATGTACACTGCCTTTTTTTTGCTCTCTTTTTGCACAATTTATTTCATGTAATTACATGGATTCATTGTCCATTCAGAAATCTGATGGTGGAGGGGAAGACACTGTTTCTGAAATGCTGTGTGTGTCATCAGGCTCCTGTACCTCCTCCTTAATGGCAGCAATGAGAAGGGGGCATGTTCTGGGTGATGAGGGTCATTCATGATGGATGCCACTTTTTCCAGGCATCACCTTTTGAAGATGTCCTCAGTAGTGAGGAGGCTCATGCCCAGGAGGGAGCTGGCTGAGTTTACAACTTCCTACAGCTTTTTCCAATCTTGTTCAGCGGCTCCTCTATACCAGACAGTGATACAACCAATCAGAATGCTCTCCACAGTACACCTGTAGAAATTTGCTGGAGCCGTTGGTTATGTTCCAATTCTCCTCAAATTCTTAATGAAATAGCCACTGCGAGCCTTCTTTGTAATTGCGTCAATATGTTGGGCCCGGGACAGATCTTCAGAAATGTCGATACGTAGGAACCTGAAACAGTTCACCTTTTTCAATGCTGATCCCTCGATGAGGATTGATGTGTATTCCCTCGACAACCCCTTTCTAACGTGCGCAATTAGTTCCTTGGTCTTACTGACATTGAGTGCAAGGTTGTTGTTGTGACATCACTCAACCATCTGATCTGTCTCACTCCCATACACCTCCTCATTATCATCTGAAACAGCTATAGTTGAGTCATCTGCAAATTTATAGATGGCGTTTGAGCAATTATTTATAATAATAGCAACAACATCTTGGGGCACACCAATACTATCTGTTCTGGTGATAGTGTTTGTTTTCTCTGTATCTCTCCCATTTGGGTGTCTTGAATTGATTAATGCATTTCCTGCTGTAGCTGGGGTCAAAAAATTAAAGTCACACATCTTGGTGAATGAGAGCCACTGGTGCCCACATGGTCTGCCCCAGTTTGTGGATTGTAATCCAGCAGATATAATTGGTGCTTATAGTCCTGACATGTCAACAGTAACAGAAGTTTATAGTGGGTCTCTTGCTAAGTGGCAAGGCAGTTGGGTCTAGTGCAAGGACCAAAGGTGTTAAGAATTGAAAATAAAGGAGACTAACTTGGTGCATCACAGCCTGGTAGGGAAACACCAATGTCCAAGAATGAAAAAGTCGATAAGAAGCAGTGGATACAGCCCAATCCATCGCAAGCAAAGCCCTCCCCACCCGTGAGCGCTGCCAGAAGAAAGCAGAATCCATCGTCAAGGACTCCAAACATCCAGAACATGCCGTCTTCTCACTGCTGCCATTGGGAAGGAGGTACAGGAGCCTTAGGTCCCACACCACCAGGTTCAAGAACTCTGGCCATCTAGCTTCCTAACCACTGTGGACAACTTCACTCACCTCAGCTCTGAACTGCTTCCACAAACCTGCAGACTCACTTTCAAGGACTCTTCAACTCAGCTTGTCAGTATTATGTATTTGTTTGTTTGTTTATTTATTTAGTTTGTTTGTATTTGTATACATTGTCTTCTTTTGCATATTTGTTTGTCCGTCTGTGTGTATTTTCTCATTGATTCTATTGTATTTCTTTGTTGTACTGTGAGTGGCACAAGAAAATGAATCTCAGGGTAGCATATAGTGACATATAGGTACTTTAATACTGAATTTACTTTAAATTTGATGCTAATTGTGAAATTTAGAAGCATGGAGTCAAATACTGTCGACAGGAACCATTCAAAGCACTGTAACCACTATAACTTTTGAAAAGGCCTTCCCAGTTAAACTTCCTGTCCTGCTTTCTGACAGTCTTCTCCTTCCAGTGATATAGGATCATCAATTTTTTTTTTCCGGAACTAATCCATCTTTTCTCGGCTTCCAACCAAAACTGGTATGGCCAAGCACTGGAGGCACTGCAAAGTATCTCCACAGGAGATTGGGCTTCATTGGGTTGACAGACGCATTCACTGGAATACTTTACTAAATATAACATTAGAGTGCACCCACCAGAGTCCTCAGGGCCCAGAAATGACTCATTTCCTCTGCAGTGGAAACCTGGATCAGTAGAATCAAACCACCAATGTCAAACCAACTCTCTGGTTTTGACATTTTTGTTCCTGTATTGTACTTTTCCAGCAACACACATCAAAGTTGCTGGTGAATGCAGCAGGCCAGGCAGCATCTCTAGGAAGAGGTACAGTCAACGTTTCGGGCCGAGACCCTTCGTCAGGACTAACTGAAGGAAGAGCTAGTAAGAGATTTGAAAGTGGGAGGGGGAGTTTTTATTCCTCATTCCCTTCATCTCCACTCTTACTCCCACTGTCTCCTTGACTCTCCCTTCCCTACCAATTTCACTAATTTTCCATCTCTCTCGCTCCCTCCCCCTCTCTCTGCATCCCTCTCCTTCCCTCTCTCTGCTCCCCCCTCTCTCTTTCTCTCTTGCTCTCTCCCTCTCTCTGTACCTCTTCCCTCTTTCCCCCCTTTCTTCTGATTCTCTCTTTCTCTATTTTCACCTCTCAGTTCCTCTTTCTCCCTGTTTCTCTCCCTCTATTTTTCTGTCTGCACCTCTCTTTCTTTGTCTCCCTGTCTCCCTCTCTCTCTTTTTCTTCCCCTTTTCTGCCTCTCTCTTATCTCTCCATTGCTAGCCCAGTATTTTTTGCGTTGTTTATTGCACATCTGGCTCCCATGAACTTATTTTTATTCCTTTGCACATCTGCACCAAAATGGCTAATTCTGCTCAGTTGTCCAGATCTTGGTTGGACAAACCAAAGTGAGCATTCTACTGCCTGATAACATGGCCTTCTGAGATTAGGATAGATCCGTGCAAATGAACATAATCAGGCAAACGAGAAGCAGTCTCTAAATCTATACCAAGTTTATTTTCCTGGATTTTTCTATTCCTTTGCAAGAAATTTGCCTTGATTATGAGAGCTTTTCCTTTTATTTGTATTCATTCTGGATTCAGCCACAATGAAATCCTCGGCTCACTGAAATGTTTTCTTGTCATTGACATCCAGAGGCTGACTCGTATTGATCAGTTCCACTGTTGACCTCAAAACTGTCATTAACTGGTTCTGGAAAGATCAATAGTCGTCGAAAACTACAGCACAGAAACAGGCCCCTCAGCCCATCTAGTCCATGCCAAACCATCTAAACTGCCTGCTCCCGTCAACCTGTACCCGGCCCATAGCCCTCCATACCCTTACCATTCATGTACCTATTCAAACTTCTCTTAAGCAGTCAAATTGAAATTGCATCCACCACTTACACGTCACACTCTCAAAACATGAGAAGTTTCCACTCATGTTTCCCTGAAACATTTCACCTTTCACTTTTAACCTATGACCTCTAGTTGTAGTGTCACCCAACCTCAGTGGAAAAAGCCTGCTTGCATTTACCTGATATATACCCCTCATAATTTAGTATATCTCCCTTCAATATTCTACATTATAGAGAATAAAGTTCTAACTTATTCAATCTTTCAATATAACTCATTTTTTCCAGTCCCAGCAACATCCTTAAAAGAGCAAATATTTTCAGGCTTGCAAGATTAAAATGTAGCTTACTAACATCGTCTGGGAACTTAGAACATAGAACATTATGGCACAGTGCAGGCTCTTTGGCTCACAATGTTGTGTCAGACTTTTAACCTGCTCGAAGATCAATCAAACACTTTCCTTCCACACAGTTCTCCATCTTTCTTATGGCACCAACATGGGATGGTGTTCCACACACATACACTACTCTCTGTGTGCAATACCCACCTCTGATATGCCCTATCATATTAGCCACTTCTGCCCTGGGGAAAAGTCTCCGCCTGTCCATGTGAATCTGTCCTTGATCACCAACCTCCTTTGTTTGTCTTCTACCTCCCCCTCCCTTCTATGGATAAGCCAATTCTGGATCCACACAGCCAAGTTTCCCAAGATCTCATGTCTCCTGAAACTCTGAATGAGTTACGCTGAGGAACTTTGTCAAACACAGTACTGAGATCCATATATACCACGCCCACTGCTCTACAGTCATCAGTTTGTTTTGGCACTTCCTCAAAGAATTCAATTGGGCTCGATCTGTAGAATACTTTCTTGGGGTGTTTTGTTCAGTTCTGATTGCCTCATTACAGGAAAGATGTGGAAACTTTAGAGAGGGTGCAGTAGAGATTTACTAGGATGCTGCCTGGACTGGAGAGCTCATCTTATGAGGAGAGATTGACTGAGCTGGGCCTTTTCTCTTTGGATTGACGGATGGAGAGAGGTGACTTGATAATGGTGCACAAGATGATGAGGTATAGATTTAGTGAATAGCCAGAGACACTTTTATCAGGGCAGGAATGACTAATTTGAGGGGGCATAATTTTAAGGTGATTGAAAAAAAGGTATAGGAGGAATGTCAAAGGTAAGTTCTTTACACAGAGAGTGGTGGGTCTGTGGAACACCCTGCCAGGGATGGAGGGTAGAGGCAGATACATTGAAGACATTTAAGAAAATCTTAGATTGACAGATGGATGATAGAAAAATATAGGGTTATTTAGAAAGGAAGGGTTAGATTGATCTCAAAATAGGTTAAAAGGCCGGCACATCATTGTGAGCTGAAAGGCTTGAAACATTTATCCTGATCCTCTCTCCCACAATCCCACAATCCCACAGGGAGAAAGAACTGTTTACGGTGATGGGGATAGATTTTTATCTCATTTCACATAACTGTTCTCCCAATCAGTCTACTTTTGTTGGGAGACTGTCATATCTTCACTCATGAGTCTTTCGTGGACTAAATATTGAAAATCTCACCTTGTCTCAAGCTCACTGTTTGTCATAGTGTGCTGGCACACACTTTGAGTCATTCTTTGTTAGCCTTTTCTGGGACAGAAATAAATGTTTCGTTGTAATCTGTGAGTTACTTTGGAGGAGAGGAGAATTAATGAGAGATAACAGTTGGTTTTCCACAGGATAAGATGGTCAATTGGCAGCTCTGATTGGGTTATGAACATACAGAGATTCGTGATAGAGGGTGAAAGAATTTTTCTTGGCTTCAGTAAAGATTCTACAGGTGAATTTAGACCGAGTACAAGACAAATGGGGAGCAATGATAAAGAAGCATGACCTGAGAAGAACAGCAACTAGGTTGGATGTGGGAGAAGGAAATTAAAGTGTTCCAACTAGTTTGATTTTTGTTCATTTCTGCTCCATAAGACACTGGAGCAAAATTAGGCCATTTGGCCCATCAAGCCTGCTCCACCATTCCATCATAGCAGATTTATTATCCCTTTCAATCCCATTCTCCTGCCTGCTCCCAAAAACCTTTGACGCCCTTACTAATCAAAAACCTATCAGCGTCTGCTTTAAACATACCCAATGATGTAGCTTCCACAACCATTTGTGGCAATGAATTCCAGAAATTCAGAAACTCCTGGCTAAAGGAATTCCTTCTCATCTCTATTCTAAAGGGACACCCTTGTATTCTGAGGCTGTACCCTCTGGTCCTGGATTCTGTTTCTTCAGGAAACCTCCTCTGCACATTCATTCTATCTAGGCCTTTCAATATTGGATAGGTTTCAATGAGACCCCCTCCCCCCCATTCTTCTGAATTCTGGTGAGTATAGTCGTAGACCCATCAAAAGCTCCTCATATAATAAGCTTTCAGCCCCAGAATCATTTTCATGAAACTCCTTTCAACCCTCTCCAGTTTTAGCACGTCTATTCTTAGACAAGGGGCCCAAAACTGCTCAAAATACTCCCAAGTGAGGCTTCAGCAGTGCCTTTTAAAGCCTCAGCGTTACATCCTTGTTTTTATATTCTAGCCCTCTGGAAATGAGTACTAACACTGCATTTGCTTTCCTCATCACAACTGAACTGCAAGTTAACCTTTAGGAAATCCTGCATGAGGACTCCCAAGTCCCTTTGCACCTCTGATTTTTGAATTTTCTCCTTGTTCAGAAAATAGTCTATGCTTTTATTACATCTGCCAAAGTGCACAACTATGATTTCCCTACAGTATGTTACAATCTGTCTTGAGTCCTGTGCTAATTCCCCCAGTCTGTCTGAGTCTTTCTGCAGCCTCGCTGCTTCCTCAACAATAACTGCTGTATCGTCCACAAAGCCATAAATTCCATCATCCAGATCAAAGAATCAGTTCCAACACTGACGCCGGCAGAACTCTGCAGGTCACTTGAAGCCAATCAGAAAAGGTTCCCTTTGTTCCCACTACTAGGCTCCTGCCAAGCAGCCAATGCTGTATCCATGCTACTACCTTTCCTGTAATACGATGGGCTCTTACCTTGTTAAGCATCCTCATGTGTGGAACTTGTCAGAGGTCTTTTGAAAATCCAAGTAAACAACATCCACCGATTCTCCTTTGCCAATCCTGCTTGCCATTTCCTCAAAGAATTGCAACAGATTTGTCAGGCCAGATTTGCCCTTAAGGAAACTATGCTGACTTAGTGCCACACCTGTCCCTACACCTCCTCCCTCACTACCATTTAGGGCCCCGAACGGCCTTTCCAGGTGAGGCAACACTTCACCTGTGCGTCTGTTGGGGTCATCTACTGTATCTGGCAATCCCAGTGTGGCCTTCTGTATATCAATGAGACCCAACATAGATTGGGAAACCACTTTGCCGAGCATTGTCCACCAGAAAAAGCCGGATCTCCCAGTGGCCACCCATTTCAATTCTGCTTCCCATTCCCGTTCCAACACGTCAGTCCATGGCCTCCTGTACTGTCGCGATGAGGTCACACTCAGGTTGAAGGAGTAACACCTTATATTCTGTTTGGGTAGCCTCCAACCTGATGGCATGAAAATCCCCTTCTCCTTCACCATTCCCCATTCCCACTTCCCTCTCTCACGTTATCTCCTTACATGCCCATCACCTCCTTCTGGTGCTCTTCCCCTTTCCCTTTCTCCCATGGCTTTCTGTCCTCTCTAATCAGATCCCCCCTTCTCCAGTCCTTTATCTCCTTCACCAATCGACCTCCCAGCTCTTTACTTCACCCTCTCCCTCTTCCGGTTTCACCTATCACCTTGTACCTTGTACCTCTTCCTCTCTGCCCCCCCCCCCACACCTTCTTACTCTGACTTCTAATCTCTTTTTTCCAGTCCTGAAACATCAACTGTTTTTCCATAGATGCTGCCTGCTGACCTCTGGCATTTTGTGTGAATTACTTGATTTCCAACAGCTGCAGATTTTCCCTTGTTTGTGATCCGACTTTGGCCTATTTTACCATGTGGCTCCAAGTACCCTGAAAGCTCATCTTTAAAAATCGACACCAACATCTCCCCAACCACTGAGGTCAGGCTAACTGGCCTATAATTTCCTTTCTTCTCCCTCCCTCCCTTCTTGAAGAGTGGAATAACATTTGAAATTTTCCAGCCCTCTGGAACCATGCCAGAATCTATTGATTCATGAAAAATCATAAGTGCCTCCACACTCCCCTCAGCTGCCTCTTTCAGAACCCTGGGGTGCAGTCTATGTGGTCCAAATGACATATCTACCTTCAGACCTTTCAGCTTCCAAAGCACCTTCTCTCTAGTAATGACAACTGCATTCACGTCTACCCCCACATTCTTGAACTCCCAGCATACTGCTAATGTCTTCCACAGTAAAGTCTGATGCAAAATACTTACTCAATTCATGCACTGTTTCCTTGTCCCCCATTACTACCTCTCCAGGGTCATTTTCCGGTGGTCCAATATCTACTCTCACCTCTTTTCAACTCTATAAATCTGCAAAAAAAAGTTGGTATCTTCTTTGATATTATTAGCTAGCTTACCTTCATATTCCATCCTTTCCCTCCTTATGACTTTTTTTAGTTGCCTTTTGCTGGTTTTTAAAAGCTTCCCAGCCCTCTAACTTCCCACTAAATTTGCTCTACTATGTGCCCTCTCTTTCGTTTTTATGGTGGATTTCTCCTCCATTGTTAGCCGCAGTTTTATCATCCTACCTTTCGAATACTTCTTCTTTGGGATGTATCTATCCTGCGCCTTCCAAATTGCTCCCAGAAATTATAGCCATTGCTGCCCTGCCATCATCCCCGCTAGTGTTTCCTAACAATCAACTATGGCCAGCTGCTCTCTCATGCCTCTATAATTCCTTTACTCCACTTTAATATTGATACATTTGACTTTAGTTTCTCACTCTTAAATTGCAGGGTGAATTATATCATATCATGATCACTGTCTCCTAAGGGTTCCTTTACCTCGAGCTCACAAATCAAATCCAGTTCATTATACAACACCCAATCCAAAATAGCTGATCCCTTAGTGGGCTCAATCACAAATTGGTCTAAAAAGCCATCTCAGAGGCATTCTACAATTCTCTCTCTTGGGATTCAAAATCAACACCAACCTGATTTTCCCCATATTATAAGTCCCCATGCCTTCTGACATGCATTTTCTATCTCCTGTTGTAATTTCTAGCCCATGTCCTGGCTACTGTTTGGAGGCCTGTATATAGCTCCCATCGGGTCTTTTTACCCTTACAGTACCTTAAATCTACCCATAATAACTCTACATATCTAGATCCTATATCCCCTCTTTCTAAGAATTTGATTTAAATTTTTACCAACAGAACCATGCCACCCACTCTGTGTGCCTGCCTGTCCTTTCAATACATTGTGTATCCTCAGGTATTAAGCTCCCAGCTGTAATCTTCTTTCAACCACGTTTCAATGGTACCAACAATGTCATACCTGCCAAGTTCTAACTGCGCTACAAGATTATCTACTATATTCTGTACACTGCATGGATTCAAATATAACAAGCTCAGTCCTCTGTTTGTTCCCCTGTTACACTGCAACTCATTCCACTGAGTGCAATTTTGCCTTATTATCTGCTTGTCCTTCCAGGCAGTCTCACTGCACACTGTTTCTAATAGTATATTAACTCCCCCATCCTTAGCCCTGTCACTCAGTTTCCCATCCCCAACAGTTCTAGCAAACTTGCCTACACTGGCTGTCCATTTCCTTTCCTTCTCCTGAGGATAGTCACTCAGGTACCCATACCCATATGTCTTATGGTCTTGTACCTGCCTCCTGCAATGTAGGGCTGACTAGCTCCCTGTAGCTCCTGTCTATCACCTCCTCAGTCTCCCATATGAGCTGAAGGTCATCGAGATGCAGCTCCAGTTCCTTAACACGTTCTCTGAGGAGCTGCAGCTCAGTGCACCAGGCTGGAGGTCTCCCTGAATTCCCACATCACACACAAAGGACACAACACAGCCTCTGGATTTATTCTCACTGCTCTAACTATGCACTAACAGATAAAGAATGAAGAATGAAAAGGAAGAAACTTACCAGATACGTACCTTGCCCAAGGTTGTTCTCGCTGAAGCCTAATGAGTCAAAGCCTCCCCGCTCTAACACTGATCCACTCACACAATGGCCACTCTGCTTGCCCCTACCTTATTTTTAGTTCCCTTGCTAATGAGTCCCTATTTGTCTGGGCAGCTGGACAGTGCAGAAAGGCGATGAACATTCCTTCTAAATCTCACTCGCAGACCTTTGAGTTGCCCCTCTCTCATTCCCGATTTGATTGGACCGCCGGAAAATATAAGTGATAATAAACCTGATTCAGAATCAGGTTCAGCAGTTGTTGTGAAATGTGTTGTCTTTGCCGCCGCAGTATATTGCAATAAATAATAATAGAGGAAAAAAATGTGAATTACAGGAAGTGTGTGTATTCCTGAGAGCGGGGCATGTCCTGGGTGATGGTGTCTTTAATGATGGATGCCACCTTCTCACCTTCTGATTCTGATTCAGGGCACCGTGATGAGCTCATGTTACCAGTGTCCCATGTAGGTGCAATAAACCAGTAGGTCCCTTTGCAAAGGGCACTAACCATGAGCTTATTACAACTGGTGATGTTAAGTGAATAAAACATAGCATTTGCCCTTAAGGAGCGTGGAAAAACCTGACGTGGGGCCAGCCAGATCAGGTTTATGTTCATTGTCAGCACTTCTTGTGGAGACAGCTGTTGCAACCAGTGGCTTCTCTCTCATGGTGTCAGGCACGGGTACTTGGTGTAGTGTGCGCTGCTGTTTTTGTGATCAAGTTAATCAGCCAACCAGATTAGTATTCAAGACTGCTACTGGTTGATTTAGAGAAGATGGCTGTGTCAGTGATATCTGTTAAAAGACAGAGCTGTACTTGGCCGTACAGCTGAGTCCTGATGAAGAGCCTTGGCCTGAAATTTCTGCTGTTTATTCCTTATCATTGATGCTGCCTGACCTGCTGAGTTACTCCAGCATTTTGTGTGTTACTGTGTACTTTGCTTCATTTTCTAGTTTCTGAGTTTAGAGCACACAACTCCTCCTCAGGACTTTGGCTGAGATCTAACTGACTGACTGATCATTTGTTTGTATCTCTCCCTTCTCTCACCTCTCTCTCTCTCTCCCCCTCTCCTGTTGATCATTGAATGAAAAGAAAAATACACCCCATTCCCCTATACAAACCTCATAATCACCCAAATCCCATTTTCTTTAAATCCCTCCACATTTCTCTTTCACGCCCCCCCTGTTTAACATTTAATGTTAATACTTAATTTGAAATATAATCTGAAAAACAGCAGTTCCTACTATTCTCCTTCTTTTTCACACACGCTTTACTCGCATCTCTCGCTGTTGCTTCCCTTTCTCTCTTTCTCCTCATATCTCTCCCTCTATTTCTTCACTTCTCCTCTCTCCCTTACTCTCCATTCCTTTCTCTTCCTCTCTCCCTCCCTCTTTCTTCCTCTCTCCTCTCCTCTCTATCTCTCTCACTCTCGCCTGGAGTGGGGCTTGAACTTTGGTTCCACACTACAGTGCCACCATCCAAGTCAAAGCTGCATCGGCAGTGACTTTGATGCCAGTGATGTTCCTGATCAGAATGACACTGATTCAGACTGGAGACTTTCTTTGTTTGTCTACTTTAGGCAAGGGGGGTTCTAACTTTTGTATGCCGTGGACCTCTTTGGCAGTCCAGTGAAGCCTGTGAACCTCTTCTCAGAGTAACATATTTACAAAGTAAAATACAGAGAATTACAAAAGAAACTAATTGTATTGAAATACAATGCTCGCATGTGATGCGTGAGACCAAATGAGGGGGAAGGTAGCTGGCTGAAGGAGATGGGATGAAGTGAGAAGCTGGAAGGTGATAGGTGGAAAAGATAAAAGGCAACGACCTTCCTCCTCACCTGGTGTTACCTTTCACCTGTACTCCTTCCCCTCACCCCACCTTCTCGTTCTGGTTTCTGTTCCTTTCCTTTCCATTCCTGATGAAGGGTTTCAGCCTGAATAGTCGACTGTTTATTCCCCTCTGTAGATGCTGCCTGACTTGCTGAGTTCCACCAGCATTTTGTGTGTGTTGCTCTAGATTTCCAGCATCTGCAGAATTGCTTGTGTTTATTGGTCAAGTTAAAGGTGGTTTTCAGTCATGGGATTGATTGTTTTCACAAGGAAGTGGGGAGCGGGGGATGCCACTCTTAACTACATGACAGAAGAAAGTCTGGGAAGACCCCCTGGTTCAAACAGCGTTTGTGGAAAATGAAACAGTTCTTCAGGACAGGGCCAAGGGTCTCTGACTCTCTCTCTTTCTCCAGATGCTGCCTAACCTGCACACAGTTTCCAGAATTTTCTGATTTTATTTTTAATTTCAGATTTTCAGCATCGAATGTTTACAGAGAGCATCACAGTAGCATAGTGGTTACTGCGGCGTTATTATAGCCCAGGGTGTGGGAGGTCAGAGTTCATTCTGCTGCTCTCTGTACGGAGCCTGTACGTTCTCCCTGTGACTGTGTGGGTTCCCTCCAAGTGCTCCAGTTTCCTCCGAGGACGTACCGGTTAATATGCTAATTGGTCATTGTAAATTGTCCTGTGATTAGGCCAGGGTTAAACAGTGGGGTTGCTGGGCGGTGTGGCTCAAAGGGCCAGAAAGGCTGAAATACAATTAAGTAAATAGACACAGTGGAGAAACTGGGCATTTGTCCCAATTACCCCATTCTGTCATTTATGCCCCACACAATCATCCTGTCTTTCCATAGCTAAATCTAGACTTTACATGCTGTCAAACCTCCTGGGATTGAAATCCTTCCCTTGTTATCTGCACTGAAGACATAGCATAATGATGTTTCAGAAATGGAATAACATTTAAAAGGCATTTGGATAAGGAGGACAGGAATCGGAAAGTTTTATTACATTACAACACGGTGATCCCATTGCGATAAGATGGTCTTTGTTTTCTCTGTTCCAACTGTGACCTTTCTTGTAAAAACTATGTCGAATTTGTCTAATTTGCGTCTTTGTTGGAAATGCTTCTTCACTGATACCTTGTGCCTTTTAATTGCACCCACCGTATGCAGACACGCACTTGAGCATATAACGGTAAACTTGATGTTGACTGACTTGAGAGGAATACAGGCCAAATGCATGCAAATTGAGGCTAGTTTAGATGGTCATCTTGAGTCAGCATGGTTGAGTTGAGCCAAAAGGCCTTTGTTCTGTATGACTAATTGCAACCCGCTTCTGAAATTTGACTAGATTAAACACTATTTCAAGCCACAGATATTCCAGCTCCACCTAGAATGGGAGAAGATTTTCTCACACCATTCGTTGCTTATGTCGGCTTCACTACGCACTCCTGGACATTTTTAAGTGGATCAGTGAAGTTTTTGGCACTGGTTCCAGGAGCATCTCCCTCTGGACCAGTGACCACGTCTCCATATTTGCTCTTAGAATGAGAGTGATCAGCCTTGGTCTAACTTCGTGTCGGAGGAACAGAACCTCTGGACTGCCACGCGCAGTTCCAAAACACTTCTCCAACAATTGCACAGACCTCATACCCAACCTCATCTCTGCTGTACTCCAGAAACCCTCATGGTTAAGGAGGATTAAATTGATCGAAAACCACAACAGATTAGTCTACTGTACCATTCACTGAAGGGAAGTTGTGTCCTTGGGAGCGTTTGTTTACCCACTTGCAGCAGAAACTGGTCCTGTTGTATTGGACTATCTTTAGACCTTGCCGTTGGATTCCTTGCCATAGGACCTCCTCATCATTGGACTCCCCGCCATTGGTCCGCCTTGTCATTGGTCCTCTTTGCCATTAGTCTTCCTTACCCTCGATCCTCCTTACCATTGGAATTGTTTTCCATTGGACTTCCTCGCCATATGATCTCCTTGTCTTGTCCTAAGATCTCACTCTGCCCAGTCCATGTGCATGTGAGAACCCATTTGGACCCATCACCCATTTTATAGGGCTTCCTCGTACAGGTATTTTCTGTTCAGCATCAGCCCTGAGTGATCATCTCAGGACTGCACTGGCCTTCTTTGCTCAGGTGTAGCACAGGAACCTACAACCTTCTGACCCAGAAGCAGATGTCCTCCCCACTGAGGCACAGCCTGCACCATCTAGGCTGAAGATGTTTTTATTCAGACGGGATGTCTGCCAGGGAGTGGCTCGTGTTGGTCTGGGACCCAGCTGAGCTCAGACACTATGCAGATCAAAGCACTCTCTGGCACACGCTGGCCAGAACTGCAGAGCAGTCACCAAGCCTCCCTGACTGGAACATCTGGAACTATTTAGAGAATGTAACGTGTGGCAGGAATGTCTCTAAACTCAGACAGCTGGTTACTGATGTCTGGACGTTCTTTCACATTGATTTAATCAGGTCTCTGAAGCAGGGTGCCTGTCAGCCCTGTGCAGCCTGCTCCCAGGAGAAGGGGCGGTCACTGAGGAACAGGACCTGGAATCAGCTCACACCTCCACACATATGTTCACAGATCAGTGGAACTGTGAACAGGGAGCAAGCATTCCTAGATTCCCTCCCCTCCCCCTTCTCTATTGGGGCCTGCTACCATAAGACTTATGAACAGAATTGGGCCATGTGATTTATTATCCCTCTCAACCCCGTTCTCCTGCCTCTCCCCGTAATCTTCATCGCCCCAACTAATCAAGAATCTTTTTACCTTCTCTTTAAAAATACCCAGTGACTTGGCCTCCATAGCCATCTGTAACAATGCATTCTGCAGATTCACCACCCTCTGGCTTAATAAATACCTTCTCATCTCTGTTTTAAATGGATGTCCCTCTATTTTGAAGCTGTGCCCTCTTGTCCCTAGACTCCCCTGCTATAGGAAACACCCTCTCCGCAGACCTTTCAATATTCAATTGGTTTCAATGAGATTGGCCCCCATTCTTCTGAACTCCAAAAAGGTACATGCCTGGAGCCATCAAACATTCCTCATATGTTAACCCTTTCGTTCCCAGAAACATTCTCATGAACCTCCTTTGGAGCCACAGCAAAGCCAGCGCATCATTTCTTAGGTAAGAGGTCTGACCAGTGTGTTATAAAGGCTCAGCATTGCATCTTGCTTTTATATTTCAGCCCTCTTGATTATATCAAAGCCACTGACTTAGGTCTTTGGGAAGCCATTGCTTGCGTGGGAATACATGTGTGTTTCTGTATATGGATGTGTTCTATGTCTGTATATGGGTCTTTTGTTTGTATATGTTGGTGACCTGCTTTTCTGAATGTACGAAGGATATGGCTCGAGAAATATCAAAGGTCAAAAAGTTCAAAGTAAATTTTATTATCAAAGTACATATATGTCACCATATATAGCCCTGAGATTCATTTTCCTGTAGGTATACTCAGCAAATCTTCAGAGTAGTAACTATAACGGGCCATGCTCTTTTCTCACTGCCGACATCAGGTAGAAGGCACAAGTGCCTCGGAACTAGCACCAGCAGGTTCAGGAACAGTTACTACCCCTCAACCATCGGGCTCTTGAACAGAAGGGGATATCTACACTCCTGGTGTTCCCACAGCCGATGATCTCACTTTAAGGACTCTTTATCTTGTTATTTCATACTCATTATTTATTGCTATTTATTTATATTTGTATTTGCACTGTTTGTTCTTCATTGATCTTGTGTAACAGTTACTGTTCTGTGGATTTGCTGAGTATGCCTGCAGAAAAAAGAATCTCAGGGTTCTATGTGGTGACGTGTATGTACGCTGATAATACATTTTACTTTAACTTTGATCAATGAAAGATCAGCCAGAGTGCAGAAGACAACAAACTGTGCAGATGCAAATATAAATAAATAGCAATAAATAATGAGAAGATGAGATAACGAGAGAGTCTTTAAAGTGGTTGTGGAAACATCTCAATGGATGGGCAAATGAGTGTAGTTATCCCCTTTCGTTCGAGAGCCTGATGGTTGAGAGGTAGCAGCGAGAAAAGAGCATGACCTGGGTGGTGAGGATCTCTGATAATGGACGCAGCTTTCCTATGACAGTATTTCATGTAGATGTGCTCAGTGGTTAGGAGGGCTTTACCTGTGATATACAGTCTGAATCCACTACCTATGTGTGTGTGAGTGTGTGAATGTAAGACTGTGCATGTGTGTGTGTATACATGAAACTGTTCCATATGTGAAGCTACATGTGTGTGAATGTGAGACTGCACGTGTCTCTGAGTGAGTGTGTGTGTGCTTGTGTGTGTGTGTGTGTGTGTGTTAGCACTGAGAATAAAATCTTACTTCAGCCAGGGATAAAGTCCAGAAGACCAGTGTGTTCCTAATTATAAAATTTATTGCAGTCTCTGAAATCTCCTGACTCCCAAGCCTGTTTCATCGGGTATCTGGACTGCATATAACCAGTGCTGTTACTTTCCACTTTCAGACAAACTGCAGAAGGTAAAGCATTGTGGAATGCAGATGATTTACAAAATGCCAAACCAGCATGGAACTCATAATAAAATGCAAACGTTCCATAATTTCAGTTTGAGCCAGGTGACTTCGCTAATTATTTAGCATCTATCATAATAAATTGCTCAAGTTAGCTGCACGGTGTTGAGAATTATGGATTCAAGGATTTAAATGCTTTGTTTACCAATATAAAACAAAACAATTATCGAGTATAAAGGCCCCATTAATATGGAAATGCAGTGTGTGTCTCTTGAGCATAAGATACCAAATCAGGCGGTTGGATTTTTTTTCTGTTGCTTTGTCACAGAATTATCTCAGTGAGACAGTTAGCTCAAAGTTACCAGAACAGTTGTGCCTGAGTGAGAGCTGCCATCTGCTGTGGGCTGTTCCCCAGGTGGACGTTACTACACAGGTAGCAGTCTGCCTTGAAGTCGCTCTCCCCATACCTACGTCAGGCTGCTGTTTATTGATTACAGCTCGGAGTTCAAATCTACCATCCCCTCAGTACTAACTGACAAGCTTCAATACCTGGGCCTCTGTATCTCCCTCTGCAACTGGATTCTAGACTTCCTTACCAGGAGACTACACTCTGTGCAGATCCGAAATAACGTCTCCTCACTGACAATCAATACAGGTGCATCTCAAGGACGCGTGCTCTACTCTCTACACCCATGACTGCGTGGCTCGATACGTCCATAAATTCGCTGGTGACTCAACTATTGTTGTCAAAATCTCAGATGGTGACGAGGAGGCATACAGGAGTGAGATCGATCAGCTGGTTGAGTGGTGTCACAACAACAACCTTCCACTCAACGTCAGTGAAATCGAGGAACTGATTGTGGACTTCAGAAGTGGCAAAGATGTGAGAGTGCACATCACTCCTCATCATGGAATCAGCAGTGGAAAGGCTGAGCTGTTTCAAGTTCCGGGATGTCAACATCTCTGAAGATCTATCCCAGGCCCAACATTACAAAGAAGCCATGCCAGTGGCTATATTTCTGCAGATGTACCATGGAGTGCATTCTGACTGGTTGCATTGTCATCTGGTATGGAGACACCACTGCACAGGATTGGAAAAAGCTGCAGAGGGTTGTAGGCTCAGCTCCTCCATGGGCGCAAGTCTCCCCTCCATGGAGGCCATCTTGAATAGGCATTGCCTCAAAGAGGCAGCATCAGTCATTAAGGACCCTCTCGGTCCAGGGCATGCCCTCTTCTCATTGCTGCAATCAGGAAGGAGGTACAGGAGCCAAAAGGCCCACACTCAATGCTTTAGAAAGAGCTTCATTCCATCTGCCATCAGATTTCAGAATGGATCATGAAACTCATGAACACAACATCACTACTTAGCTCTCTTTTTACGCAACTTATTTATTTTTATAGTTTTTTTATTGTAACCTGTAGTAATTTTTAATGTATTGCTCTGTACTCCTGCCGCAAAATAACAATTTTCACAACATATGTCAGTGATAATAAATCTAATTCTGATTCTGCTTCAGGGAAGTGAGGAGTATGGGTTCACTAATGGGGGAGAGTAACAAAGACCTTGTTTACTGTGGCACCTTTTAAGACCTTCAAAGTACTTCCCAGCCCTTGCAGTACTTTTGTAGCATGACATGTGTTTCGGGTCTGTGAACCATGGAGAGCATTCTAATTGGCTGCATCACTGTCTGGTATCCGGGGCACTATAATGCAGGATCGGAACAAAAGTAAGCTGCAGAGAGATGTAAGCTTAGTCAGCTCCATCTTGGGTACTAGCCTCCATAGTACCCGGGACACCTTCAAGGAGTGATGCCTCAAAAAGGCAGCGTCCATCATTAAGAACCCCCAACACCTAGGTTATGCCTTGCTCTCATTGCTACCATCAGGGAGGAGGTACAGGAGCCTGAAGGCACACACTCAACAATCTCAATGGTTCAGGAACACTTTCTTCCCCTCTGCCATCCAATTTCTGAATGGACATTGAACCCATGAACACTACCTCACTACTTCTTAATTTCTATTTTTGCACTACTTATTTAATTTAACTATTTTATTTATATATTTAATGTAATTCAGTTTCTTTTGTGTTATTATGTATTGCATTGTATTGCTGCCGCAAAGGCAACAAATTTCACAACATTTACCGGTGATATTAAACCTGATTCTGATTCTGTCGTCTTTTCCCTGTCTACGTGTGTGTATAACTCTGTCTCTTCGCCAAGTCTCTATATATATTTGTGTGCGTATCTGTGTAATTGATAACTGGTTGATTATTGTCACACACGTCAAAAAGCTTTTGTTTGCATGCCATTCGGACAGTTCATGCCATACATCAGTGCATTGAGGCAGTACGAGTAGAAAACAGTGACAAAATGCTGAAGAGAGTGTTACAATTACAGGCAAGCTGCAGTACAGGGAGACAGATAAGGTGCAAAGGCCAGTGTGCTTGTGAGAGTATGAGTATGACAGTGTGTGTATCCATGCAATGTCAGAAGCTTGGCAAAGCAAGCCCCAACAAGGATAAGCAGGTCATTAGCCAGCTAGTCTGTTGGAGTGATGTTGATGATGGGGTAAATATTGGTTGGGAGAACAGGGAGAAATCCCTGTTCCTCTGTGCCCCAGATTCACATCTCACGTGAATCAGCAGAATCAGAATCACTAACAAAGGTTAAAGATCGGCTTTATTTGTCACACATACAGTGAAATACATCATTTGTGTCAAATCACACGAGTGGGGATTGTGCTGGGCAGCCTGCATAATGTTCCCATGACTCACTAACCATTGGAATCTGGGAGGAAACCGTCGTTGTCTCAGGGAAAATGTGCAAACTCCTTCCAGGGGTGGGAATCAAAACCCAATCTGTTGTAAAAGATTGCACTAACCGCAACGTTACTGTGCAGTACACTGCTATACATAAAAATTACTATAAACTACATTGAGAATATGGGGGAAAAATGAAGAAATTGTGCAAAAAGGCAGCAAAATGGTGAGGTGGTGGGAGTGTGGAATGAGCTGCCAGATGAAGTGGTAAATGCGGGCTCACTTTTAACATTTAAGAAAATCTTGGACGGGGACATGAATGAGAGGTGTATGGAGGGATATGGTCCAGGTGCAGGTCAGTGGGACTAGGCAGAAAAATGGTTCAGCACAGCCAAGAAGGGCCAAAAGGCCTGTTTCTGTGCTGTAATGTTCTATGGATCTATATAATGGCAGAGAATATCCCTATAGTGTTAAAGGTGGGTCTTCAAGAGGAGATTTAGTTTATGTGATCAATAAGCTTTCATTAGAACAAGGAGAGAGCTGGTTCACAGATCAGTCATGATCTCTTTGAACAGAAAAGAGGGTATGGGTACCTCCTCTCTTCCCTGTCCCTCTCATCCTCTCCTCCACCTGGTTCCATCTGCCCATCACCTCTTCCTTACATCGTTCCACTGATCCCCTTCCAGTCCCTTTCACTTCCCCAACTGGCATCATCTAATTTGTTTCTCTCCCCACCCATCACCCACCAGCTTCTGCCTCAAATTCAAAGTACGTTCATTGTCAATGTATGTATACATTACCATACACTAGCTTAAGATCCAAATTCTTGCAGGCATTTACAGGGGAAAAATAAATGCAATAGACTGTTCCAAAAACTACACATAAACAAAGATTGACAAACAACCAATTTGCAAAGGAAGCCAACTGTACAAATAAATATACTGAGAACAGGAGTTGTAAACAGTCCTTGAAAGTGAGTCTGTAGGCTGTAGAATCAACATTGAACACTACTGGCCTTTCAGCCCACAATCTTACGCTGACTTTTTTAAGCTACTCCAAGATCAATCTACTCCTCCCACATAACCCTCCATTTTTCTATCATCATGTGCCTAGCTAAGAGTTTCTTAAATATCCTTAATGTTTCTGTTCCTGCCATCAGCCCTGGCAGGGTGTTGCATGTGCCCACCAATCTGTGGAAAAAGAACACATGAAACTGACAATCCGCACCCCCCCCCCCCCATACTTTCCTTCAATCACCTTAAAATTATGCTCCCTTATATTAGCCATTTCCACTCTGGGAAAATATCTCTGGTTATCCAGTCGATCTATGCCACTTATCATCTTGTGCACCTCTAGCAAGTTGCCACTCATCCTCTGTTGCTCCGGAGAAAAGCCCTGGCTTGTTCAATCTATTACAAAAAAATTCTGCATAAAAGAGACTGGCAAACACTGATGTGCAAGGGAAGATGAACTGTGCAAGTAGAAATAATACTGAGAACACGAGTGTTGCAGAGAGTCCTTGAAAGTGAGTCTGTCGGTCATAGCAAACACGAGGAATTCTGCAGATGCTGGAAATTCAAGCAACACATGTCAAAGTTGCTGGTGAACGCAGCAGGCCAGGCAGATCTCTAGGAAGAGGTACCGTCGATGTTTCGGGCCGAGACCCTTTGTCAACCGAAACGTCGACCATACCTCTTCCTAGAAATGCTGTCGGTCATAGAATCGGTTCAGAGTGGTGGTGAGTGAAGTTATCCTCAGCAGCTCAGGAGCATTCTCCGTCTTCCCCTATTACCAGATGCAGGCATATAAAAGCTGACAGGAACCTAAATTACTTTAAATCAGAATCAGTTTACACATATCAGTATAGTTTACATATGTCCATAAACATGAACGACTAAGTAAAGAATCTCTACAGATACAGAGAGACAAAGGAAAAATATATATTGTCTTAAGCAATGTTGATCTTTCAAGTTGGTTCAAGAATCTGATGGGAGTGGGGAAGAAGCTGTTGTTGAACCTTGAGATGGGGGCCTTCAGGCTCCTGTACCTCCTGCCGGACAGTAGGGGGGGAGGGTGGCTTAGGATGTTGCCATCCTGAGACACCGCCTCCTGTAGATCCTTGGGATTTGCGTTGGATTAGTGCCACTAGGTGCTTGGTGGTTGAGGTGGAGGTGTTGGACCAGGGAACCTGTTTTCCATTGGTGTAGCTTTTTAAGAAAGGGCCAGAAGGGGGAAAAAAAATTCTGTAATTGTTTAGATAGAAGTACCCTGTCAAGTTATTATCAGTTCCAGGTAATAAGGGTTAAGGATCAAATATTAGTTTTATTTGTCCCACATGTATTGAAGTATAGAGTGAAATCTGTCCTTTGCATCAACAACCAATACAGTCTGAGGATGTGCTGGGGCAGCCTGCAATTGTTGTCGTGCTCCCAGCGCCAACGTAGCATGCCCACAACTCACTGAGCCAAAAGCATAGGTCTTTGGGAAACTAGACCACCCAGAAGAAAATCACGCGGTCACGGGGAGAACATTAAAAACTCCTTACAGACAGCAACAGGAATTGCACCATGATTGTAATTGCTGGCGCTGTAAAGCGTGACGCTAGCTTCCATATCTCAGAATTTGCTCATTAGTACATTAACTGGCCATTGCGTTTTTCCCCTACAGCAGGGGTTCCTAACCTTTTTTATGCCATGGACTAATACCATTAAGCAAGGGGTCCGTAGACCCCAGGTTGGGAACCTCTGCCCTAATGCATGGCATGCCCACAACTTAATATCCCGACCACATAAATCTTTGGATATCCTTCATTACCAGCTTCCAAAATAAATGGAGGAGGGTATCGTCACATTCCTCATTCTATTTGTTGAGATTGATTGGCATGAATGCCAGATGGCCATGTGTACCCTTTGTTTAGGGCCTTTTGAAGGGGCAGGGGCAATGTTGTCTGCAGCTTGGATGGCTGTTCAGTAACTGTTAATAACTGGCTGTCATCTGCCAACCAGAGCTGTGCTAAAACATGCCAGGCTAGATGATGCTTGAGTTCCATCTTTCAGAGATCAAACTGCAGCCCTCAGCTGTGGCATGTCGTGTGCTGTCCAGCCTGAGAAATTTGTCATTTAATTGGTAGACCAACTTGAGGCATAATATCACACTTGGCCTTCTAACCCTTGACCTCTGATTTCTTTTTGGGATGCAGGCAAGATGACCACTTCTTGCCCTCTCCTAACACCTAATGAACTGTGTCATTTCGGGAAACTGTTTAGAGTCAACCACGTTGGTCGTCCTGGAGACCAGACTGGGTGAAGGAGCAGGTATCATTCACTGGAATTTATTAGTAAACCAGGCAGTGTACTGGCTTTTCCTGATACTAGATCATTTCAGAATTAAATTCTTCAGCTGTCAAGGTGGGATTTAAACAGGAATACATAATACAGGCCCTCCCTGGGTTATGAACACCCAGCCTATATACAGGCCGTACATACAAACAAATATTTGGGAGACTGGTGGGTGGGTTTGCTAGCTAACGGCATCTCCTGTCACCTGGAAGCTCAATTCCATCTTACAATCTGTTCTCCTTGGAAACAATTCACAGGAATGGAACTCTACTTTGCCCTGGCAGGATCTTGTTGTTCCAACATAGAATGAGGCTATTCAGTCCACTGAGTCTATACTGTCTCCATGCAAGACTATCCCTAGGGCCCTGCATATTATTTTCTCACAGCCACCACTATACTCCAGTAGCCAACTACTTCAGGCTAGGAATGCTTATACCCTAAAGATACTTGGATCACGATAGCTTCTCATTGAAAGTTTTCCCTCGCTCTTGGGCTGCAATGACTGTAAAGCTCTATGGATCAAGTATTACGCAGGAGAAGAATGATAGGAGGGAAATGCCCATTGCAGTACATTCTGAAAAAACCCCTTTCCACTATTTAAGGGATGCCTTGTTTCTGTTGAAGGGTTGCCCATCAAACTGCCACCTTACCATGTGGTAGTTAATAGGTCAAACTGCATACTGTTCCTCAAGTAATCCCAGAGTTTGAATCTCAGAAGGGAATCCTAACTCGGCAACGTCCTCAGGTAGACTTGCTCTGCAAAATGGAGTCCCTGAACCCTGGACGATCTTCTACCCTGGAGACCCTCATTTTGAGGACCAGGCTTCTGGAGGACTCAAGCACTCCCAAGTTCATTAGTGGGACAGGTCATGTCTGGAGGTATGTATTATCTTTGCTGAGGGGGACCACCTTAGAGAAAGCTGCTGGCTGCTTCTGTGGAAATGCACCCAGTGAATCCCTCAGTTACTCTGGAGATGCAAGAGACTGCAGCTGGAATGCTGATGAAGCTCCAGAATCTTCTCAGAGTCCGGCACTGGTAACCCTTTGTGTTCCTGCTTATCAACCTCCAGCAGCTTCTTCAATCTTTACCCTCCCCTCCCCACACCTCATTCCCCCTTTTTCTTTATTTTTGTGTATCTATCTCTATCCATCTGCCACTGTCTTCCAACTCCACCTGGCACAAGCTGCCTGTCTTCTTGAGCTGCACACGAAGACCAGACCGTGAGACCATGTGACATAGAAGCCATATTTGGTGTGTGTTGCACAACATTTCCAGCATCTACAGAATCTCTTATGCCCCTCCTTCTTCCACTACTCACCCCAAACCCCTTTCCCATCACTCCCTTTCTCCTCTGTACACCAGCCATCTCGCCTCTCTGCCCTCAGTCCTTACACAGAGTTTCCAATGGTAATGCCGACATTTCCTTCCCCCATCCTCACAGATGCTGCTCAGAATCAGAAACCAGTTTAATATCACTGGCATATGTCAGGAAATTTGTTGCTTTGTGGCAACAGTACAGTGTAATATATACTTAATAAAAAGAACCATAAATTACAATAAGAAAATATGTATTTCAAACTTAAATGAGTAGTGCAAAAAAGTGAGGAAGTCCATTCAGAAATCGGATGGCAAAGGAGAAGAAGCTGTTCCTGAATCATTGAGTGCGTGCCTTCAGGCTCCTGTACCTCCTCCCTAATGGTAGCAATGAGAAGAGGACATGTCCTGGATGATGGGGGTCTTTAATGATGGAATCGCTCCTTGAAGACGTCCTGGATACTATGGAGGCTTGTGCTCATGATGGAGCGAAGTTTACAAGCTGTGTAGTTTACTCAGTCATACTCAAAGATGAATCCCTGAATACAGTCCAATACACCTATTCAAAGCAGTCCTGTAAGCACTCCTGCACCTTCTTTGTCCATACCTTCTTGGTTCCTCTGGCAGACTGTTTTGTCTGAGGAGTGGCAAACTTTCTTTTGAGAAATGACCACTCGAAGGGGCAGTGGTACTGAAGAGGTGTGTCCTAATGTAACCATCTTAAACAAATCGCTTTCCAGTCATGAGTCAGAAGAGGAAATCTCAAGCTGTGTTTCTCCAAGTACAGTGTTAGATATGTTTACACAGAAGAGCACAATGTCTACCCATACCAGTGATAATTAGCACTTTCATGGCAGCACACATGTCACCTCAGCGAGCAGTAGGAGAAGGTCATTTGTGGTTTGGGTGTAGGCCTCTCTCTTTAACAGGTACTGATACAAACTGCTGGCATTATCCCTGCAGACAAGGGGAGTTGTTAAGTGTAGGACTCCTTCAAATACACTGAACTCATCTAAATGGAAAACACATTGTCTTCATTGTTTGCAAGTATTGAATGAACACGGTTGCCGTGGTAACTGCCATCCGAGGCCAGGCTTTTTTTTCAGGACAGAGTGGGCCAGATGAACAAAGTGGACTCAGAATCAACAAAGAACACTCAGTGTTCAGTCAGACCAGCAGTTTGAGTTGCCTTTTCACAGAAAGGCATCGATTTTTTTTAAAGTAACATTGCAGGAGACAAATTTTTCATTATTAGTTTTAGAGAGAACCGATTTCTCCATTCCGTTCAGCTCGATCTGGTTTGCAGTGCAGAACTTGCATGCATTTAATTTGAACATTTTCCACATGAAAGGTTTGGAAGTACGTTCGTTGCAGGTGTGTAACTGAGGGCTATCCAAGTTTATGAGAGTGAGGAAATCTGTAAAAACAAACAAAGGGGATAGGGGCTTGCAGAAACATAGTCAAAGCAGCAAAAGTCTATTCCCCCCCCCCCTCGACCCCTTCTATCAGACAGAAAATACAAAAGCTGTAAAACATGCACCACCTGGCTCAAAGGCAGCCACTACGCCACTGCAGTAAGATTTTTGAAAAATGTTGAACTCTGTACTTTACAATCTCCTCAGCATTTTTACTCACTTTATCTTTATTTGGAGATACAGAATGGAACAGCCTCTTCTGGCACTTCAGACAGCCCAACTCAGCAACTCACTGATTTAACCCTAGCCTAGACACAGGACAATACACAATCACCAATTAACCCACTAACCCAGTACGCTTTCAAACTGTGGGAGGAAACCAGAGCACCCAGAGGAAATCCCCACGCACGTGGGAAGAAACATACAGACTTGTTTACAGAGGGTTCCGGAATGGAACTCCGTACTCTGATGCCCTGAGCTGTAATAGTGTCACGCCCTTCACTGTTATGGTCCTTATACCTTACTTACCTGCATCCACTGCCCTCTCCCTGCGTTGTAACACGATGTTCTGCGTTCTGACAAAGTGTCTCAGCTCGAAACGTTGACTGTTTACACTTTTCCAAAGATGTCCCCCTAGCTTGCTGAGTTCCTCCAGCATGTTACTTGTGTTTTGAAGTGATCTGTTGGGATGGCATCCAAAACTAAGTTTTTAACAATAAATCAGTCCTCATGATGATTATATTCCAATTCTAATACTAGCAACATGATGCTAGAGAGGGTAATCTCATGGGGGCAGATGAGATGCACTGAAACTTCAGAAGATGTCTTTGGAATGTGGGAAGAAGCCAGAGCAATAGACAATGGACAATAGACAATAGGTGCAGGAGTAGGCCATTCGGCCCTTTGAGCCAGCACCGCCATTCATTATGATCATGGCTGATCATCCACAATCAGTATCCAGTTCCTGCCTTATCCCCATAACCTTTGATTCCGCTATCTTTAAGAGCTCTATCCATCTCTTTCTTGAAAGCATCCAGAGACTTGGCCTCCACAGCCTTCTGGGGCAGAGCATTCCATATATCCACCACTCTCTGGGTGAAAAAGTTTTTCTTCACCTCCGTTCTAAATGGCCTACCCCTTATTCTTAAACTGCAGCCTCTGGTTCTGGACTCACCCATCAGCGGGAACATGCTTCCTGCCTCCAGCGTCTCCAATCCCTTAATAATTTTATATGTTTCAATAAGATCCCCTCTCAGCCTTCTAAATTCCAGAGTGTGCAAACCCAGTCGCTCCAATCTTTCGACATATGACAGTCCCGCCATCCCGGGAATTAACCTTGTGAACCTACGCTGCACTCCCTCAATAGCAAGAATGTCCTTCCTCAAATTTGGAGACCAAAACTGCACACAGTACTCCAGGTGTGGTCTCACCAGGGCCCTGTACAGCTGCAGAAGGACCTCTTTGCTCCTATACTCAATGTGGGAAGAAACCCACACGGTCACGGGGAGAACATACAAACTCCCTACAGACAGCGGCAGGATTGAACCTGAGTTTTACCCTTCAATACGAGGACTGCTGAAGATGGAATGAACACATCTTGATATAAAGACTGAGGATAGAGCGTTTAACTTCAGCCTGTATCTGTAATTGTGCTGTGGGTGGTGTCAGAATGCAGACAGCTCTCTGCTGTACAAAAACATTGACCTTCCCACAGTCTAGTGCTGGGTACAGTTTATGTGAAGAACATTGTTTTGGAATCTTTGAATTGGAATTTGTTTATTATTGTCACATGTACTGAAATACAGTGAAAAGTTTGTCTTGCATACTGTTCATATAGATCAGATCATTACACAGTGCACTGAGCTAGAACATGATAAAACAATACCAGAATGCAGAATAAAGTGTAACAGTTACAGACAAAGTGCAGTGCAGGAAAACCATTAAGTGGCTGCCTGTAAGGAGACAAATCTTAATGTTGTATAAAGTATGCATTCTTTGATAATAAATGTACTTCAAACTTTGAAGTGCAAAATCATAATGAGGTAGATTGTGAGGTGGAGTTTTATCTTATGCTGGAAACTATTTAATAGTCTTGAGACAGTGGGTTAAAAGCTGTCCATGAGCCTGGTGGTATGTGCTTTCAGCCTTTTGAGGGGAGAAGAGAGAATACTCAGGGTGGGTGAGGTCTTTGATTATGGTGGCTGTGAGAGAGGGAGGCAGAGTCCATGGAGGGGAGGCTGGTTTCCGTGATGTGCTGAGCTGTGTCCACAACTCTCTGCAGTTTCCTGTGGTCACTTGCAGATCCGTGAACATCTAAATAGGATGCTTTCTTTGGTGCATTGATTAAAAATTGACAAGAGTTGACAGTGAACATGCCAAATTTCTTTAACCTCCTGAGGAAGTATAGGCGTTGGTGATCTTTCCTGGAGTGAATTGGTCAATTCAAAGGGTTTCCAACTTTCATAATGTGACGATGGTTCAGACTTTTGTTCTTCTCTCCTCCACCATTCACCCTCCCTCAGTCTGCGGTTCAGCACCCGTCCAGATGCAGTCATGAGGGAATGGTCACCTAACACTCACAGTCTGGTCCGCTGGTGGAGTAGGCAATGGACAGAGGGGACGAGTGTCTTTTCCTCAGGGTTAAACTGAGGGCTTGCATTTAAGATGAGAGGGGCGTAAGTTAGAAGGAAATGTGTGGGGCAAGTTTTTTGATAAACTGAGTGGTGGGTGCCTGGAATGTACTACCAGGGGTGGTTGTAGAAACATGATGATAAGCATTTGAAAGGCTCTCAGATGGAGGGAATGGAGGAAAATGGACCATGCTTCATGGGTTAATTGGGTTCAGCACAATATCGGGCACCAAAGGGCTTCTTCCTGTGCCCTATGGTACTGTGTTCTAACACTGAGTAATGTTCATATGTTTAGCCATATATATCATTGAGGTACCTTCTCCTATCACTTTTACACTTAGTGGCCACTTTATTAGGTACCTCCTATACCTAATAAAGTGGCCACTGAGTGTAAATGTCAGCAACTGAATATCAAAGTATCCAGACCTCTTGAACTTTAAAGTTTCCCCTGTGGTTATGTGATATAGTTTCCTTCTTTTCCAGAAACTTTGGCCATCACCCTTAAATCCCCACCCCTCTCACCACCCCCCCCCCGCACCCCCCAGCATCATTAGACCTTCGTTAGGCAACACCTCTCCCAAAACTCCTCGGTAGTTTGAGACCCACTGTATCCAATGCAACACAAGGTCCAGTGTTGTCAGCTGTCGGTGAGGGATGTTCTGAAGGCAGAGTTACTGCTCCCGAACGTGAGGGAATGAGGGATCTTCACACCTTCCTTCTGAAGTTTCCCTTGGGTTCTAAATTTATTCCTGAAGCAGGGTCTCGGCTCGAAACGTCGACTGTTTATTTGTTTCCACAGATGCTGCCTGATCTGCTGAGCTCCTCCAGCACTGTGCGCGTGTTGCTTTATCAATATATTTACTGGTTTCATGGTTATCAAGTCACACGCGGTCTGGAAAAACCTAACTGTTCAGAAAGTACCAATAATATATAATTACAAATTAAAGGTTAGGACCACAAAGCCTATTAACTTGCAGGTCCCAGTGTATTTCCCATTTAAACAAATGCATTGCACATTGAAAACCTCTCATAAGGAAGTGATTGACATTTTCTTAAGAAGTAAGTGGGATGCGACAGTAATCCACCACTCACAGAGCAAATTCATCACATTATGTCTCAGTCCTTTCACTGTAATTTCGCTAACAGCCGTATTTTAGTTCAAACCAGATTGTCAATGTATCTGTTCAACATGCTGACAGCGTTGTCAATATACTGTCAGAGTATCTGCTGGAGACACATCAGCAAGCTTTCTAAAAATGATTTATCGTTGATCAGTGCTGGCAAAATAAGGCACAGGATAATCTACCCCTGTTGTGTGTAGAATACCCTTAGTGATCACACTGCATTAGATTATGATGGCTGCGCATATGTTGCTGGCAAAATTTTAGTCAAAGGATAATTGTGGGTGAGTGAAATTTTCACATCATGACAACTTGACCTGTGAGAATCACCAGGCAGTGCAGACTCTCTCTAAACGTGTCTGTTCCCGGGGAGGGTAATTGGAGAGATACAATATGAAGGTGAAGTATTGTTGGTTAAAGGTCTGTCACCACTCACGGCAGTAGTGGAAGCAATTTGAGATAATAGATTGTGAGTGTCACATCCATCGCACAAAAAGGTGCAGTGTATTAGGCACAATTTTGCCTGTAGCTCATTGGTTCAAATATAGAGCCAAATTGCATAATTAAGGCCTGGCCTTTAAAGGTTTCAAAAATAAAATTCCTAAGAATTAAAATACAATCCATGTGCCTATCTAAGAGTTCTTAAATGTGTCTAATGTATCTGCCTCTACCAGAACGCCTAGCAGGGAGTTCTATGTACCCACCACTCTCTGTAAAAATTCTACCTCTCACATGTCATCCATACTCTCCTCCAATCCGTTACGAAGAATTAAATGCAGTCAATGATGAGCAGAGCAACCCCTTTTCTGATATTCCATTGTAAATTTAACGCAGAAAGTTCTGGAAACACTCAGCAGGTCGGTCAGCATCTCGGGAGGGAGAAATAGAGTTTCCATATTGTTTATACATCTACATAATGTCAGTGTTGTCCCCCTGCCCAGCCAGTATGAAGCCAGTTTCCAGTCAGGGATTTGGACTGCCAACACAGGGACAAAATAGTCAAGACCATTTTCTAACTATTAGACTCTCTTTCCTCTGCCAGACTTCGATGCGATAGCTTGTGATTTTTAGATGTTTTGGGTCAGTTGAGAAATCACATTTGGGTTACAACATGAAAAGAGCATGCAAGAGCAATCCAGCTCACCCAATCTTCCTCCATTCCCCTAAAGCCCATCAAACTCCATCCTTACCAACATTCTGAACATTAATATTGAATCTACCACCTCTGCTACCCATGGCAGACCAAAGCCTCTTTAATCACTACTTAAAGAAAAGTTCTCTTTCCTGCTCGACCCCCAGGGATACTTGACAACACCGGACCTTGTATCTCACTGGAAGCACATGATCCATAAATTTTCAATGGAAGCCAAGGATCTAAAGACAACCTGTAAATCAGAATGGATTCTTATGTTTAGTTCATGCCTTCACAGAGGACTTAAACAGGATGTCACGATAGTGTAGTGGTTAGTGTGACATTTTGCAATGCCATCTGTAAGATCAGGGTTCAATTCCTGCTGTTGTTTGTACATTCTCCCCAATGTTGCGAGGGTTTCCTCTGGATATTCCGGTTTCCTCCTACATTCCAAAAATCTATAATGAGGGTTAGTGAGTTGTGGCATGCTATGTTGGTGCCAGATGCGTGCTGATATTTGCAGGTTGCCCGAATCACTCGCAAATGATGACCCAAGTGACGCATTTCACTGTATGTTTCAATATGCTGAGACAAATAAAGCTAATCTCTCTCTCTCTCTCTCTCTCTCTCTCTGGAGATTCAGAAACTTAGGCAAACTGTAAATCAAAACAGATCTTCAATTCAGTTGAGTAAATGCCTTCACAGGAGACTTAAACACTTTTAAAGTTTTCTCATGGAATTCTAAATGGATTTCCGCTTAGATTTACAACCATGACACCATGACAGCCAGCTGTGTTACTTTCTGTTGGTGATGAACTGGCTATATATCACATGGATTTTGTGAGATCTCTGTGTTACACTCTACCAAATTCTTCAGTAAGTCAAAGTTCAAAGTAAATTTATTATCGACGTATGTATATGTCACCATATACTACCCTAGATCCATTTTCTTGCAGGCATTTACAGGGAAAATAAAGAAATACAATAAAGTTCACGAAAAATTATACCTTAAAGATAGGAGATTCAAAATTGTTTAATGTCATTTCCAGCACACAAGTGTAAAGGAGAACAAAATAATTGCTACTCCAGATCTGATACAGCACAAAAGAAACAAAATATGATAAAGAGCACAATAATAATAAGAAAAGTACAATAAAAAAAGCACTGTGTAAAAGTCTTTGGCATATATGTACAGCCAGGGTGCCTAAGAACTTTGCACAGTACTATACTTGTCAACGTGGAGCAGAGAGCGAGTTTGTATATCTGGCAGGAGCAAAGGGTGGTGGGAATGGGGAGGGTGGGGTGCTGTGGGAGGAGTGTGGGGCAGGTGGCAGAGGAGTGCTGGCGTGGGGGCTGGCACGGAGGCAGACACACCCAGCCCCGAGACACCAGGCAAGGTCATCTGCTTCCAGACAATTGGTTTATTGATCATTACAGAATGTCTGTCTGGTGCTTCCCATTCCCTCCCTTCTCCCTCCCCCTTTTCCCAACCACGATTTCCTTCTTCCTGCCCCATTCCCATTCTTAGCCCACAATAGAGACCCATATCAGAATCAGGTTTATCACCACTCACATATGGCATGAAATTTGTTGGGTTTTTTTTGCAGCAGTGCAGTGTAATACATAAAACTACTACAATCATTACAAGTGACTGACAGGAAATGATAAAGTGTTGGTGTTGTGGATGTGGTGTGGTGGGTTAGTGGGTGGAGGTGTTGATCAACTTTACTGCTTGGGGAAGGTCAAGCAACACATATCAAAGTTGCTGGTGAACACAGCAGGCCAGGCAGCATCTCTAGGAAGAGGTATGGTCGACATTTCAGGCCGAGACCCTTCGTCAGGACCTGGTCTCAGCCTGAAACGTCGACCGTACCTCTTCCTAGAGATGCTGCCTGGCCTGCTGCGTTCACCAGCAACTTTGATGTGTGTTGCTTGAATTTCCAGCATCTGCAGAATTCCTGTTGTTTGCTTGGGGAAGGTAACTGTTTTGGAGTCTGGTGGTCCTGGAGTGGATGCTATATAGCCTCCTCCCTGATGGGAGTGGGACAAACAGTCCATGAGCAGGGTGGGTGGGATCCTTCATGATGTTAGTCGCCCTTTTCGGGCATCTTTCTGTATATATATCCTTGATGGCGGGTAGGCTGGTGCCAGTGATGCGTTGGGCAGTTGTAGACCACCACACTGCAGTTTCTGTATCAAGCAGTGGTACAGCTGGTTATGATGCTCTGTACTGCACAAATGTAGAATGACATGAGTATGGAGGTGCGTAGTCCAGGTCTCTTCAGCCTCCCCAGAAAGTTGACACACTCGATGCATTCAGGAAAGGTGATGTTTGCTGATTGTGTAGAATATGTTCTGGGACCATGAGAGGTTGTGTGAGATGTGCACTCCCAGGAGTTTGAAACTCCTCGCAGTTTCCACTGCCATGCCATCGATGTAGAGGGATGTGAGTGGTGCGAGTTCTCCTGAAGTCGATAACCATCTCCTTTGTCTTGTGGACACTGAGGAAGAGGTTATTTGTCTGGCTCCAGGACTCAAGTTCTTCCACCTGCTCTCTGTGGGGCTGTGCAGTCATACATGAACAGAGTGTACAGCAATGGGCTGGACACACAGCCCTGGGGGGGTAACCCGTGTTGAGGATAATAGATAAGGCAACAGGGTAGCACGATGCTTTATAGCACCAGTGACTTGCCTTCAATTCTTTCCACTGTCTGTAAGGAGCTTGCATGTTCTCCCCATGACCATGAAGGTTTTGTCCCACAGTCTAAAGACATACCAGTTGGTAGGTCAAAATGGTCATTGTAAATTGTCCTGTGATTAGGCTAGGGTTAAATCGGGTGTTGCTGGCCAGCACGGCTCAATGGGCCAGAAAGGCCTGTTCCACGGTGTACCTCAATAAATAAATAAATCAAGTGGTGGGGCAGGAGGAGAGTTGTGCATCCTGACTGCCTGAGGTCTATTGGTTAGGAATGTACGAACTTGCTCAGAGTAAGCCAGAATCAAACTCTGACCTCTGACACGCTGATCTGGAAAAGTGTCGTGCTAACCCTGTGTTTTTAGTATTTGGTTTCTTTTACACATTATTTTTTTGTTAGTCTTGCACGTAAATAATAAGCAGCTCATGGTCTCACAGCTTATACTTCTCTTGTTGTTGATAATCAGCTCTTTGGTTTTGCTGACGTCGAGTGAGAGATATTTCTGCCTCGTCCCCACCTACATCAACTCCCTTCTGCCTTGGCTGCTTTGACCTGCTTCTGGAACTGCAGTACAGAGAGCAAAGATCCCAGAGGAATGGCAGTAGAGAGGGGGCAGCTACAGCAGGAACCCGTCCACCAGCAGACCAGCACTCGCAGAAAGAGCTTGTTCTCTGCAGTAAAGGGTTTATCTGATTTTCGTGCCATAAGTGGCTAGTGCTAAAAGTCAGTTGTGTTTGTTATCAAATAAAAGTTGGTTAAATGCCGTTAGTGAGATTCACGCACAGCTGTGTCAGTGCCAGGAAGGAGGCAGGGCAATGATATTACAGCGCACAGGACACATAACAAACTTCTGCAGGAAGTCAGCAGATCAAGCAGCAACTGTGGCCGTGGGGGGGGGGGGGCGGAGGGAGGAGGGGAAAGGAATTGCCAAGACTCTCCTCTGGACCGTACGTGAGGGTCTGTGGGGGGTGGAGAGGAACTGAAACTGGTCAGTGAGTAGGAGGGAATATTTCAGCTGCAATTTTAAATGAAAACATAACAATAAATGAATTGCAATAATAAATCGATTGGAAATAATACGGGAAAAGTGTAGCTCAGGTGATTGATAGTTGGGTTGAGTTGTTCTCCGATCTTGGCAATTTACTGTTCAAACGCATGAAGTTCCAGCCAATCAGATATGAGAATTCCTCCCCACATCGCAATTGAATTTCCGAAATGACGTCCAATGAGTATACAAAGACCGAGCATTCAGAGGACACACGGGACTCAACAGCCCATTGACAATGTCTCCTCGTATGGTGGTGAAACAATTGCCAAGATCGAAAAACAACTCAACCCAATAAATAGATTCCTGGTAAAAAAGGAGGTGAAAGGTTATCAGGAACCAAGCCAAGTCGAGCTTATTGTCACATGCACAAGTATGGTGAGATACAGGTGCAATGAAAAACTTACTTGCAGCAACATAACAGGCATGTAGGTACAGAGAATGTAAGTCATATATCAATTATACAAGACAGTCCAGAGGTAAAAGGATTGTAAAAAGTCCTTCATGCAAAAAAAGGCTGCAATCAGAGACAAGTCCATGGTAATGCAAGAGGTAGTCTGTCGTGTTCCATTGCTGAGGTAGGGTTGGGGTCAGTTCAAAGTGGTTGTAGGAGAGTAACTGTTCCTGAATCTTCCAGTTTATTGTATTCATTGAGATACAGTGTGGAATAGACCCTTCGAGCCGCAACACACAGCAACCCACCAATTTACCCGTAGTCTAATCACGGGACAATTTACAATGACCAATTAACCTACCAATCAGTATGTCTTTGGGCTGTGCAAGGAAACCGGAGCACCTGGAGGAAACCCATGTGGTCACGGGGAGAACGTACAAACTTCCCCTGCCAGGAATTGAACCGAGGTTGCCTGTACTGTAAAGCATTGTGCTAACCACTGTACTACCGTGCTGCCTTAATGGTTTGGGAATTCAGCATTCTCCATCTCCTGCTTGATGGTAGCAGTGAGAAGGAGGGATGACCTTTCTCACCTTCAAGGACCTAAGGAGGTAGGATTCCTTGAAGATGCACTTTCCTGAGGTAGCACCTCCTGTAGATGCTGTCAGTGGTTGGGAGGGCTGAACCCATGATGGACTGAGCTCTACCCACTACTCTGTGCAGCCTCTTGCATTCCTTTGCATTGGGTTTGCCGTACCAAGCCACAATGCTGGATGCTCTCCTCTGTAGAAGTTTGTCAGAGCATTTGGTGACGTGCTGAATCTCCTCAACCTTGTAATAAACTAGAGGTGCTAACGAGCCTTCTTCATGTCGAAGCAGGAGTGTGAAGCTGAAGTTACTGTCAGATCGGGCCCGATCTTATGAAAAGCTGGGGCAGTCTGGCGGATTGAGTGACTGACTCCTGCACGTAGTCCATGTGTTTGAGAGTTTAGTCAGTGCCTTGTAAAAGTACTCTGTCCCCAACTCTTTGTGCACATAAATGAGTATTACAACCAGGGATTTTGATCATTTTAACTGAGAATTTTTATTTGTGAATCACATGCTCCTTTTTTCACAGTACAGCCCTAAAAACAGGGAAAACTGTAAAGTACGAAAAACTAAAAAATCAAGAACTGTAATGCCAGCAGCTCCAAAGTATTCACCCTCCTTTTGCTCAGTACTTAGTTGAGCCATGTCTTACAGCTATATCAGCCCGGTAGTCTTTTTGGGCAAGTCTCTATTGGCTTTGCACAACGTGATGGAGCAAGGTTTGCCCATTCCTCCGTGCAAAATTACTCAAGCTGTGCCAGGTTACTTAGAAAACAGTGGTGGACAGCACTCCTGAGGTCTTGCCAGAGATGTTTGATCAGTTAAGGTCTGCAGTCTGACAGGACCACTCAAGGACATTGATTTTCCTCATTTGAAGCCACTCCATGGTTCCTCTTGACAGTGTGCTTTGGGTTGTTGTCCTGCTGAAAGACTAACTTCCTCCGCAGTTTAAGCATTCTGGCAGAGGCTAACAGGATTTTATCCAGGATCTCTCTGTGTTTGGCAGCATTCATCCTCCCACCAATTTCAAAGGTTTCCAGTTCCTGCTGCTAAAAAGCATCCCTACTCCACCGTACTTTCCAGTAGGGATGGTGTTATCTGGCTGATTAGATTCACACCACATGCACTGTTTAGTGCTGAGGCCAGAAAGATCCACTTTACTCTCATCCAACCGCAAGACCTTCTTCCACGTCTTTACAGTATCTTCTAAATGACGCTTAGCAAAGTCTTTAGGGGCAAGGATATGCTTTTATTTTTAGCCAGGGCTTCTTCCTTGCCACACTTCAATAAATACCCTTTTTGTGTAAGGCCTTAGAAATTGTGGAGCCATGAACTTCATCTCCAGTTGCAGCCACTGACTTCAGCAGGTCACTCAGTGACCATTGGTGTCACGGTAGCCTCTCTTACAAGTGCCATTCTTCTCCAGTGACTACATTTAGAGAGGCAGCCTGACCTAGGCAGTGTGGCTATGGTTTCATATTTTTTCCACTTTTTCACGATGGACTGCACTGAGCTCCGAGGTACAATATATTCAGTGCAGTTGAGATGGTCTTTTACCCTTCCACAGATTTGTGCTTCTCTGTTATCATTCTCCTGACTTGCCTTGAATGCTCTTTTGTCTTCATTTTGGTGTGATCTGTTGAAAACCTACCTTACTGTTGGACCTTACAGAGAGAGAGAGAGGGATTTATATATTCAAATGATCTTCCAATTTTCTATATCAACAAATTGAGTGAGTCGGCATGGGTGTTGCTGGCAAGACTACTGTTCATTGCCCATCCATAACTCTCCTTCAACTGCTTCAGTAAACCGAGGGTCTGAAGTCACACACCCCGGTAGGGTAAGGGTAGTGTAAACTGGTTGGGTTGTTCTCCAATCTTGGCAATCCATGTGCAAACGTTTTGTCACCATATGTGGAGACATCATCAGTGCACTGTTCACTTATTGTGTATCCTGAGTGCTTGGTCTTTATATACTTATCAATCAATCGATTGATCGTCATTATGGAAACTCAATCATGACATAGGGAGGGGGTCTCGTCTCTGATTGGTTGCGTGGTGAACCCTGTGCATTGTCTGGAATTTTGCCCGCATTGGCTTATAAATGGGATTGAGTTCTGCATGTTTGTTTATGGATTTGTTTGCGGGAAACCATGCTTCTAGGAATTCTCTTGCATGCTGTGTGTTTGCCTGCGCCATGACTTTCACTGATGCCCAGTGGAATTTGTGTAAACTGGGCCTGAAGATGCAGCAGCCCACAAAGTGCCAGAGGAACTCGCTGGGTCAGGCAACATCTATGGAGAGAAACGGGCGGTCAACACTTCTGCTTGAGACCTTTCATGAAAAGGCTCAATCCAACACGTCGACTGTCCAGTTTCATTCATACATGCCGTCTGATGCACTGAGTACTTCCAGCAAGTTATGCCTTGCTCCAGGTTCCATCACCTGCTGTCTTTTGTGTCTCCACTGGCAAATAACTTGCTTCGAAATAAGCCAGACTCAGTCAATCTGAACCCGATGAGTGGTTTTTACTGATAACCAACTTCATCCAACCATCACCAATGTTCCCAGTGTAGAAAATGTTCACACAACTCACACCAGTATGAATCAGCCTTGAGGGGTCTAATCTTAAAACCTGAACTTTATACTTTATTGTCGCCAAACAATTTATACTAAAACGTACAATCATCACAGCGATATTTGATTCTGCACTTCCCGCTCCCTATCAAATCGATAGTAAATATTAAAATTTTAAATTATAAATCATAAATAGAAAATAGAAAATGGAAAGTAAGGTTGTGCAAAAAAGACCGAGAGGCGGGTCCGGATATTTGGAGGATACGCCCAGATCCGGATCAGGATCCGTTCAGCAGTCCTATCACAGTTGGAAAGAAGCTGTTCCCAAATCTGGCCGTACGAGTCTTCAAGCTCCTGAACCTTCTCCCGGAGGGAAGAGGGACGAAAAGTGTGTTGGCTGGGTGGGTCATGTCCTTGATTATCCTGGCAGCACTGCTCCGACAGAGTGCGATGTAAAGTGAGTCCCGCCATCCAAATTCCCAAAGCCTGCACATACTTCATAAGATGAGAAACAGGCAGGCCATTCAGCCCTACAATTCTGATGTGCAATTCAATGGGATCAAAGGAGATCCAACATTCCCCCATTCCTGCCCTTTACCCTACGACCCTTGATTCCCTTCCTGATTATAAATCTCAGCATTAAAGGTAACTCCCTCTCTGCTCCTATCTCGCTGACGCTCCATCGCAGAGTCTCCTCAGTTCAGTCCAAACCTTCTGCCCACTCCAGCGGGGGCTTTCCCTGGCATTTGGCGGGATTCACCCTGGTTACTCCAACATGGCAGACCTCCCCCTCATGGAGACGAGATGCATTCAGCACCAGACCTCCTCTATGTAACCCAGACAGCATAAAACAGAGCAACCATCATGGGCACCAGCCTCCCAGCGTCAAGGCAATGCCTCAGAAAGGCAGCACCCATCATTAAAGGCCCCCACCATCCAGGACATGGCCTCTTCTCATTACCACCATCAAGCAGGATGTACATGAGCCTGGAGACCTGCACTCAATGTTTCAGAAACAGCTTCTCCTCTCTGCCATCAGATTTTTGAACAGACAATGAGCCAACCCATGAACATTATCTCACCATTTTTGCATATTTATTTACATGTGCATATTATTGTAATTTTTAGTATTTTTATGTATTGCACTCTACTGCTGCTGTAAAATAACAAATTTCACAACATAAGTCAGTGATAATAAACCTGATTCTGATGCTGAACAGAGGGCAGTAATTTTTTAAATTTATTTTATTTTATTGAGATACAGCATGGAACAGACCCTTCCAGTCCTTCGAGCCATGCCACCCAGCCACCCTGACTTAACCCTAGGCCAAGTAACCTACCAACTGGTGCGTCTTTGGACTGCAGGAAGAAACAGGAGCCCTCGGAGAATACCCATGTGGTCTTGGCGAGAATGTATGAACTCCTTTCAGGCAGTGGTGGGAATTGAACCCTGGCCATTGGTACTGTAAAGTATTGTGCTAACCACAATGCTACTGTGCCACCAATTTATTAATTTACTAAGCCTTGTTTTGAAACGGTGAAATAACTGGAGACCTCGTTAGCCAGTTCATTTATAAATAGCTGCCAGCCCAGGCGTGATCTGCCCTGAGCTGGAGGGGTTTATTCCTTTTTACTCAGACTGACCTGACCTGACTTGTGCCGACACAGAATTGTGCGTGTTGCTCTGCATTTCCTCTGCAAAATCTCTTGTGTTTACATAGGGCAGGGTCCTGTCAGGTTTGAGTCAGGGAACCGAGGTCTCTCCAGATTGATTCAATATTCCCGAGCAAAGACTAGATTTAAAAGATTTTACAAAAGGCACAAGAGAGACAGAAACAGGGTTAATTGAGATCTTAATAAGAGAACTGGAGAAGCACTTGAGAGAGTGGGATTTGTGGGAGAGGGAGAAACTAGGAACTATCAGTGACTTAATGGGCCAAATGACCTTCAGTGCAAGAATTTCATGATTCCTTAATTTTATTTCAAGTTCAGCTTCATTGTCATTCAATCAATTCCTCTCACTCTCTCGACGGAGGGTGAGAGCCGGTCGGTTTCCCAGGTCGTGGGGCTTAGAGAAAGGGCATGGAAGGTTGTAAGATTGGAACAGTGAGCTGCTGGTCTCCCGCTTGCGTTGTTGCAGGAGTGCTCTCCCTCTCCCTCAATGGGAAAGGAGAGCCTGTCTGAGATACTGGTGCAAACACGAGGAATTCTGCAGATGCTGGAAATTCAAGCAACACACATCAAAGTTGCTGCCTGGCCTGCTGAGATACTGGTGCTGGGTTATGGATTGTAGTTTTTGATGGTTTCTAGATCAAGGTCTCTTTGGGGGCTTGTGCTATTGCTTACATTGGAGGGGCATCGGTGCTTTTGTTGGTGCAGTTGGGGAGAGGGGAGGAGAGGGTCAGTGCTTCTCTTGTTGCTTGTGTGTGGGAGGGGGAGAGGGCTTTGGGGTTCTGTTACCACTAATCATTCATTCTTTGGGGTTTCTTGTTTGGTAGATGTTTCTGTGAAGAGTAAGAATTTCAGGATGTATACTGTATACATTCTCTGATATTAAATTAAACCATTTGATTTGAACCATAGAGCTAAATGAAACTATGTTCCTCAGGGACCACAGTACAAAACACTGTATATAGATTACATACAGCACATAAAATATTGTTAATGCATTAGTATTAAGAGTTTAAAACTATGTTGGTGGGAAAGAGTGTGCAGAGAAACTGTGTCTGAGGTGTTTTGGAGTGTTCAGAATTCTTAGGATGCACTTAACAGATCCCTGATGCCATCATTTCTAAACAGCCTGCTGTTTTAATCAAAAGCATATGCAAGCTGATAAGAATATTTGAGAAGACAAATATTTTCATCCGACACTTGGAAAGGAAATTAGAACAATAGGCAGCTGGGGCTGGGTGGCGCGTGTGGGTGTTTTTGCATTTTTGTCAACGACGGAAGCCAGTTCCCACTCCGGTCCGGCCATTTCTTCAAACCCTTTGTCCTCAGCAGGGTGAGCTTACCCACTTGCCGGGTTTAATGTCATAGACACAAAGAGAGCCTGCGGATGCTGGAAGTCTTGAACAACACACACGCACAAATGTTGGAGGAACTCTGCAGGTCAGGCAGCATCTACGGAGTGGAATAAACATCTGAAAATTCATCCAGAATGGAAAGGAAGGGGACAGAGGCCAAAATAAAGAAGGTGGGGAGAGGGGGAAGGAGTATAAGCTGGCAGGTGATGGGTGGGACCAGGTGAGGGGGAAGGTGTATGGATGGGGGACGGATGAAATAAGAAATTGGAAGAGGTAAAGGGCTGAAGAAGAAGGACTCTAGTAGGATAGTGGACCGTGGGAGAAAGGGAGGGAGGAGGGGAATCAGAAGGACGTGATGGACAAGTGATTAAAGTAATTATCCAGTTGAAGCAACATGAGGAAGCCATGTCCAAATGTTGGTGATAGATGCCACCTTCTTGAGCCACCTCTTCTTGGAGATGTCCTCGATGGCGGGGAGGGTTGTACTCATGATGGAGCTGGCTGAGTCTCCCATTTGGATGCCATATTTTAATCTATCTCCTCTCTCCCCTATACGTGCTTTCCAAACCCTGGCCACCCACAACCTTTTGGAGCTTCTCCTCACCAATCACGTTTAATCTGTGTCCCCTTGTTCACCGCGCTTCTGCCAATTGGAACAGTTTCTCTGTTCGTTCAAGATTTTAAGTATCTCTTGTCTTACCCCTCCCAAGGGAAAGAATCCCAGTTTCTCCAGCCTACCTCTGCCATTTTGTCATTTGTCGAAGCAAAACTTTTCGGTTGCTGGGTGCCTGATACACTCCTGTTCACGGCACCCAGCCTAGATAAAGAAAGCCCTTGTCTCCCCGTACTTTCATGCTAATTAGTACACTGCTTCAGTGTAAGACATGCCCTCTGCCAACACAACACAAGCACAAGGACAATTTAGACACGGCAAAAAGCAATCACCAGCAAATTAGAGGTGTAAGTGTTACGCTTGTGTAGGTGAGAGAAGGTTGTGGCTTGTATGTTCTCATGAATTCATTACAAGCCTGCACGTCCCACAACGGGTGATAAGGAAGATTTGTGAGCGAGATTTGCAATTCTGTTTACTTCAAAGTTGTAAATCAAATTTAGCTGGTAAATAACAGTTTGTCTTTTCGCTAACTTAACCTGCTTAGGAGGGATTTGAACCGTGAAATGCAGCATTGAAAATTAGATACAGTTGCTGGTCAAGAAAGGCTGTGGATAAGTGTGAAGGGGATGGCTGACTTTCGCTGCAGATTTGCCTTGTTATGTGGCCTGCCTTGCCTTCTGAGTGGCGCAGTAATGTGGCCTCTGACCTCCTCATTACATTCCCTCCACCCGTGGGGCCCCCCACCCCTTTAGACTGAGGCTTCCCATTGGCCGTGTTTGACAGAGGTTTTCATGTTTCATTTGTTTGAGTCATGAAGCAGAGGTTAAAGGTTGCCGTGCATTGTGCCGAGCCGAGGCTAACACACTACCCTGTGAATGCCAGACTGTGCGAACTGCTGCCGTATTCTCTAACACCTTCCCTGCTTTAACTTGCTGCCCGACACTTCTCTGTCGAAGGGTAAACTGCTGAACGTTTGTACATAGAACTTGGAACAGCATAGAACAGGAACAGACCCTTAGGCCCACAATGTCAGTGCCAAATTAAAATAAATCTCTTTTGCCTGCAAGTCATACAGAACCCTCCAAAATCCTTCTTGAAAGAATTCTTCTATTCCCATCTACACACCCCTGCTTCCTTTCATCGCCTTTGTATTGGAATTGGTTTATTATTTTTTTAAACTAAATAAACTTTATTCATAATAAAGAATTATTTACAGGAATAAAGCGTTCAATGCCTTTTTTATTTTTTAGAGGCATGATCGATGCTTTCCCTACTGTTCTATAACATTCCTACACGTCAATAGCACTGTTGCCACTCTTGTGGTCCTCTGGAGTGGTGTACGAACTTACTTACTTCCCGTTACACCACTGGTGTTTAGGGCAGCAAGGGAGGTCCCTCCATCTCTGTCTGTGCAGAAGGATCCTTCATTGCTGTTTCTGTAATAATTTTTGTTTGACCATTCAGGGTTGTTAGCCCAGAGTTGAAACCCAGAACCTGGAGGACTGGTGGACCACTCTTAGTCCAGCCTCTGCCCTTTGACCTGTTTGGCATGGGTGACCCTACCAAGAGCCAAAGCACAAGGCCCTGACTCCAGCCAACATCGCTCTCCGGGTCATTGAGGCACACAAGCCTCCAAACCCTATAACAAGGACGTGGTCCTCTTGGAGGGGCGGTTTGCTAACTACTACAATAATTGAGGGGCTTCTTAGCCCAATTTGGCCCCTCCCTCTCCAGTAGGAGAAGAAGCCTTCACCGTGGCCGTTCCCCAGCAGGCCCGTGCTGTGGCTGCACCAAGCTTCGTACGTCCCTCAGCACGTACTGCAGCGGTCTAGACTCTGCCGGTGAGCAGCATTCCTCCAGCAGACATCTCGATGCGCTGGCGGACAAACACGTTTCGGGCTACTGTTGTCACATGTGGAAAACGTTTGCAAGCCTTCCGGACACGCAGGTAGCGTAGCAGTTAGCGTCATGCTATTACAGCGTGAGCAATGGGAATTCAGTTCCGCCAGTGTCTGCAAGGCCACGGCGAGGGAGATTGTTCGTCCTCAGGAAGCTGAGAGTAACCCAGACCACCACTGAATCTCTGATAGCTCAGGTTGTGGAAAACAATTCCCAATTTTCTCTCCTATCAGGTCTCCCGAGTGGGCGGTCAAAATGAACAGCATAAGGAATATCCAGCACACCTACAGATTAACGTCTCATTTGCTACACCACCGTATTTCTGCTGTCCCGTGCTTCATCAGGTGATAATTAACCTCCTTGCTCCCTGGCCTAATGAATGTTTCTCTGGAAGAAGAGGTGGTGGGAGAGCAGTGGGTGGGGACACGGTTTTATTTAAGACCTTAATCAAATCTGTCAGGCAGGTGATAAGAAGCATAGATGATAAGGTGTACAAGATGATAAGAGGCATAGATCGAATGGATAGGCAGTGACTTTCCCAGGGCAGAAATGGCTAATAGCAGGGGGAATAATTTTAAGGTGATTTGGGGGTGGAATGTGAGAGGTAAGTTTTTTGTTACACAGAGAGTGGTGGGTGTGTGGAACACCCTGCCAGGGGTGGTGGTAGAGGCAGATACATTAGGGATATTTAACAGAATCTTAGATAGGCACGTGGATGAATGAAAAATGGAGGACAGTGTGGGAGGGAAGGGTTAGATTGAACTCGGAGTAGGTTTAAAGGTTGGCACATCATGGGCCAAAGGACTTGTACTGTGCGGTACTGTTCTAAGATTTATATTTTCAGAAACATGGGACGCTGTTGAAGTCCTGGATCTGAGGCATCCAGAACACATGGGGACGTTGTCCTGGCTGCCAGCTTAACTGGTGATGTTCTCATTTTGTGGCTTAAGACCGTAAGACATTGGAGGAGTAGAACTAGACCATTCAGCCCATCAAGTCTTCTCTGCTATTCCATCTTGGCTGATTTATTATCCCTCTCAATCCCATTCTTCTGCCATCTCCCCGTAACCTTTGGCACCCTTGCTAATCAAGAAACTGTCAAGCTGAACTTAAAATATACTTGGCCTCCACTTCTGTCTCTGGCAATGAATTGCAGATTCACCAACCTCTGACCAAAGAAATTCCTCCTCATCCCTGTTCTAAAGGGACCTCCTTGTATTCTGAGGCTGTGCTGTCTTGGTCCTAGGCTCCCCACTATTGGAAACATTCTCTCCACATCCACTTTAAGCCTTTCAATATTTGGTGAAACGGGCTTTCAATCACTGCCCTGCAAAGGGTCACCTGCCATGCTGTAATTTTCCATATCCCCTGATCTGGAAACACTCTTCCCCCCCACCCACCGTGCCACCTTTTAATTCTGTGTACTTCACCCCGTCATGCTTGGTTTTCTTTGCCTTTGTCATTTGAGAAAGGAGATCAAGAGGCAGTACAGAAAGGAAACAACATTTTCGATTTTTCTCCCTCTTTTCCAACCACCATCAATCAAGCTTTTAGTTAGAAACACAGACTCATTGCAAAGTTAATGCACAGAAGTTGCCTCCAAACAAACTGTTGGAAAAACTCAGCAGGTCAGGCAGCACCTGTGGGAGGAAAAGGAGTGTTTACGTTTTGGGTCAAAACCATGCACCAGAACTTGGACCAGAAACATTGAGAGTTTCTTTCAACACAGATGCTGTTCGACCCTTCTTGTTCCTCCCGCAGTTTGTTGCTCCAGACTGCAGCATCTTCCGCCTCTTGTGTCTGCTGGAAGAACTCAGCGGGTCAGGCAGCCTCTGTGGATGGAGATGGACAGTCACCATTCCAGGTTGAGGCCCCTCACCTGGTGCATAGGATGGTCTTTGACCCGAAACATCATCTATCCATATCCCCCCTACAGATACTGCCCGACAGGCTGAGTTCCTCCAGTAGATTGCTTTCTGCTGCGGATTTCAGATCCTGCCATGTCTTGTGCATGTAGAGTTAGCACAATGTAGTGTAGTGGTTAGCACAATGCTTCAGTATAGGTGACCCGGTTCCATTCCCATCGCTCCCTGTAAGGAGTTTGTACTTCTCCCTGTGATAGCGTAGGTTTCCTCCAGGTGTTTCAGTTTTCCCCCACAGTCCAAAGACGCTGCAGTTGGTGGGTTAATTAGTCATTGCAAATTGTCCCGTGATTAAGCGAGGGTTAAATCAGGGGTTGCTGGGTGGCACGGCTCGTAGAGCTCGAAGGGCCTGTTCCATGCTGTATCACAATCATAAATAAACAAACAAAGATAAAACACACACACACACACACACACCATGTACAACAGTGACTGCAAATCCCACTCTCCTTCCAAAGGTCCAGTCGGTATGATATTTCTGTCTGTCACCTCTCAGACAATGTAATCCTGATGCAGAGGGAGACCGAAGACCTTGGCACCAAGGGAACACTGCGGCCCATGAGTGAGAGCTGTTTGCAGACGGTGTGTTCTGTGCCCCTTCCACACTCCCGCTGTCGCATGTGGCTTTCATTATTCTTGAGCTGGGGTGGGGAGGGGGGGACGAGCATGTAGGCCTCTTTTCAGCCCCCCCACTCTTACTGCCTGGAGTCTGGCTGTTAAACAGAGACCAAATCTCCACTCGTTCGTCTGTGAGCATTTTATGTAAATATATTACCTAATGGACTTTTGGAGCAGTGATATATTTTACTCCATTGTGTGTGTGTTGTGAGTCTGCTTGTTGTGGGGGTGTGTTGTTTGCATGTTTTGTGTCCCACAGTTCATTCTGAGTATGTTGTGTGTTTGTGTGTGCATGTATGTGTTGTGTGTCTGTATGCTGTGGGTGGGTTAAGTGTGCCTGCGTGCCGTGGCTGTGCACCTGTGGGGTACATGGTCTGAGTGGTGTGTGTGTGTGTGTGTGTGTGTGTAGGTGCGCACACACGTACACAGTGTGTGACCCAGGACAGCCTCGGTCTGTTTCGGTTTACAAACGCGTTTACAGAGGAACAATGGAAATGTTTCTGTGTTCGTGGGCAGGAGACACATCTCGAACCCCTCTGCTTCCAGCCAGCTTCTGTTTGTCTGACACTGCCTTTTACAAAGACCAGCCAAGCAGCTGTGGCCCATTTTACACCGTCTACCACAAGGAGGTTTATTAAAGAGAATTTCCTTTCCTCAAGTGTTTAATGATTAAATTAACCTATAACCCCTGCTCCTCCACCTTCTGGTTGCTTTGTTTGTTCTGTGAGCTTAGCGGCGGTCACTGGGCAGCCATTTAGTACTGTCACAAATTGGTCTATCAGTAACAGCGAGGTGGGAATGGCGCGATGCTCCATTAAAAATGGTGGGGGGGGGGGAGAGGAAAGAAAATGTATTTTTATTCCTTCTTGCTTCTCACCCGGTCGCAGAGGTGCAGTGGCTTCAACAGCGGCAGGCAGCGACGAGCTCTGCCCTCGGGTTAGCGAGCCGCATTCATTAGTGAAGCGTAGCGGGAGAGCAGAACGGGAAAGATTGTTAATCAATAACTACAAGGTCAGGCGGGCTGTCTCAGCGCTGGTGAGGTGTGTGTGTGTGTGTGTGTGTGTGTGTGTGTGTGTGTGTGTGTGTGTGTGTGTGTGTGTGTGTGTGTGTGTGTGTGTGTGTGTGTGTGTGTGTGTGTGTGTGTGTGTGTGTGTGTGTGTGTCACCGTAGGTCTGTGTAATCCGGGCGAGAAAGCGAGGCTTCGGCAGTGGCGAGCGCCACCTGCTGGCGTGAAGCTGGCAACGTTCGCTTCACACAAAACCCTGATGATAGTCAAGCCTCTATGTGTCATTTCATCAGAATCAGGTTTAATATCACTGCCTATGTCGTGAAATTCGTTTTGCGGCAGATGTACATCGCAATACATAATTTAAAAATCTATAAATTCAATAAGAAATACTTAAAAATTGAATTAAATAAGTAGCATTAAAAAGAGAACAAAATGCTACGGTAGTGTACTTCAGTTCCACTGAAGGGTCTCAGCCCAAAACGTCAACTGTTTACTCTTTTCCATAGATGCTGCCTGGCCTGCTGAGTTCCTCCAGCATTTTGTGTGTGTTGCTTGGATTTCCAGCATCTGGAGATTTTCTCTTGTTTGTACTTGGCTTCGTTGTCCATTCAGAAATCTGATTGGGAAGGGTTCAAAGGAGGTTCACATAATGATTCCAGGACTGAAAGGCTTGTCATATGCGGAGCATTTGATGCTCTGGGCCTGTGCTCACTGGAATTTAGAAGAATGAGGGGTAACCTCATGGAAACTGGCTATGTGTTGAAGGACCTGGATAGAGTGGGTGTGGAGGGAATGTTTCCTAGGGTGGGGGAGTCTTAAGTCCGGAGCACACAGCCTCAGAATAGAAGGACGTCCTTTTAGAACAGGAATGAGGAGGAATTTCTTTAGCCAGGGAGTTGTGAATCTGTGAAATTTGTTGCCAACTGGCAGCTGTGGAGGCTGAGTTATTGGGCATATTTAAGATTGAGGTTGATAGATTCTTGATTATTCAGGACATGAAGTTGATACAGGGTGAAAGCAGGCGATTGGGGTTGAGAGGGAAAATAGATCAGCCATGATGAAATGGCAGAACAAACTCGATGGGCCAAATGGCCTGAATCTGATACAAGAAGCTGTTCTTAAGACTTTGCATGTGTGCCTTCAGGCTCCTGTACTTTTTCCCTGATGGTAGCAATGAGAAGAGGGCATGTCCTGGGTGATGGGGTCCTTAATGAATGATGCCACCTTTTAGAGGCATTGCCTTTTGAAGATGTCCTCGCCCTCGCTTGTGGGGAGGCTGGGCTCTGGATGTTCCCTGTTGCTGAACCTGGAAAATACTGAATCTATTGACTTGGAAAGGATTGCCTTGACATTTCCTGCTGCCTTTCTGCATACAATACTTTACATGTGTAAACAATGCCCATGCATTCAAAAACATGCAGCATCCTGTCCATATCAATTGACTAGAACCAGACAGCCCAGGAAATAAAACAGAAACTACATTCAGTGCCCACTTTATTAGGCGAACGTGTAGAACCCGGTGTGGTCTTCCACTGCTGTAGCCCACCACTTCAAGGTTTGACATTGCATTTGGAGATGTTCTTCTGCACACCACTGTTGTAACATGTGGTTATGAGTTACTGTCACCTTCCTGTCAGCTTGAACCAGACTGGCCATTCTCCTCTGTCTTCTCTCATATACAAAACGTTTTCGCCCGCAGAGATACTGCTCACTGGATTTTTTTTTTGTTTCTTTTACACCATTCTCTGTAAACTCCAGAGGCTGTTGTGCATGAAAATTCCAGGATATCAGCAGTTTCTGAGATACTCAAACCACCCTGTCTGGCACCAACAATCATTCCACAGTCAAAGTTACTTAGATCACATGTCTTCCCCATGCTGATGTTTGGTTCAAACAACAGCTGAACCTCTTGACCACGTCTGCAAGTTTTTATGCATTGAGTTGCTCCCACATGATTGGCTGATTAGATATTCGGACTAATGATCAGCTGTACCTAATAAAGTAGCCATAAAGAGTAATTTGCTGGGAAGATTTTGTTCAGCAGCTATGGTTGACCTTGATTTAATCCTCATTGCCCCCTGCAACCACCTAACCCCACCGCCCCCATCACCCCCATCACCCCGAGCCTGTTGGTGTAGAATCTCAAGACCATGCTGGCTCGTCTGTCTCCATGTCACATTCAAAAGACGTGCTGGAGATAGTGCCACTAGGGGCACACTTTTCTAAAAAATCAAAAAATGCTCCATAGGTCAGTCAGCATTTGTGGAAGGAGAAGCCTTGTTAGTGTTTCGGTGTGGAAGCCCTTTATCAGGACAGGAAAGGGGGGAGGGGGAAGATCAGGTTAGTTTTAAGTTGCAGTGAGCGTAAGGGAGAAATGGACAAGACAAAGGGAATAGTAAACTGTTTTGATTTAGAGAGAGTGGGGAACAGTTGGATAGAACAAAGGAATATGTCTAATTTCATTTGATAGAATCAGGCACATTCCCTTTATCCTTTTCATCCTTTTCATCCTTTTCATCCTTTTTCCACTCTCTCTAAATCGAATATGTTGCTTTCATTCACACTTCTGATAAAGGGTTCTTCCTTCCAACCATTGAGCATATCTACATGAAACGTTGTCGCAAGAAAGCAGCATCCGTCACTAGGAACCCCATCACCCAGGACATGCTCACTTCTCACTGCTGCCATCAGGAAGAAGGTGCAGGAGCCAAAGAACTCGCACCACCGAGTTCAGGAACAGTTAGTACCCTTCAACCATCAGGCCCTTGAACAAAAGGGAATAACTTCACTCAACTTCATTCGCCCTATCAGTGATACGTTCACACAGCCAACAGACTCATTTTCAAAGGCTCTTAATCTCGTGTCCTTGAAATTAATTGCTTTTATATATATTATTGTTTCTTTTTGCATTTGCATAGTTTGTTGTCTTCTGCACTCTAGCAGAAAGGCCTAGTTTGGTGGTCCTTCATTGATTCTGTTATAGTTACTATTCTATAGATTTGAGTATGCCCACAAGAAAATGCATTTCTGGGTTGTATATGGTGACATATATGTACTTTGATAATAAATCTTACTTTGAACATTGAACTTTGAAGGTCTCATGAATCAGAAAATATGAAGGTTCTCAAACAGCAACTCTTAATTCTTCTCCATAGATGCTGCCTGACCTGTTGTGTAATTCCGGCATTTTATTCCAGATTTCCCACATCTGGAGCTTCTTGATCTTCACCGTTTGCTCAGTGAGGGACCCAACGCATTAGTTGTTTGTTTATTTTATTTATTTTTGGTAACAGATCCTTCCAGCCCAACAAGCCCCCCACTGCCCAATTACATCTATGTGACCACTTAACCGTGTGTCTTTAATATGTGGGAGAAGACTGGAGCACCCAGAAGAAACCCACAGAGTCACCAGGGAAAATGTGTATTCTCCTTACAGACTGCGGCAGGAGTCAAACCCCAATCTGTAATCACTGGCGCCGTAAGGCAACTGCAAACGATGCAGAATCCGTTTGTTTTCCATTGTCATTATCAATGCAGAGAAAAAAAGCTTAGGCTGATCTTGAAAGAAGAAGAAAGCAGAACTTGCATTTTACAGCCCATTCATGCTGTTGGGAGGTTACAGCCAGTGAAATATTTTAGAACTGTGGTCACTGTTGAAAGAGGAAGCTCAAAAAAATTGCTGACAGCTAATAAAAGTTTCAATAGCATATCGTAGTTACATCCATAGTTTCCAATACAACCCGATCACAGGTGGCAACCAACACAGAGGCGGATACATTTGGGGCATTCAAGAGATTTAGGTAGGCACACGGACCATAGAAAAATGGAGGGTTACATAGGAGGGAAGCATTAGATAGATCTTAGAGTAGGTTAAAAGGGCCTGTACTGTGTTGTACTGTTCTATGTTCAATTTATGTTGAGATGGCTCTTAGAATTCGAGTTAATTTGACCTTGTGGGCTCTATAATTAATTTATGCATTGTGGGAATGTTCTGGTCAAACTCGTGAGGCTTCTGACAAGTCTTTAAGATAGTCTCATCTCAGAATTACCTCTCTTCACTGCTGTCACTTGCCAGATTTGGTTAACTGGTGTCAGTGATATACAGGAGATGGTTGACACTTGCATCAATTTGTTTTCAATCTTGCGCCAAAGTACTTCAATTGCTTCCAGTTTATCATCTTATAAGTTGGTCTCTCATTCCACCTGCAGCCATTTGTACCTTTCTCATTGCTCCAAATCCAAAACAGTTTTTCCCAGCTACAATCCAGGAATTCTGATCTATAATCCATAATCGTACACCTAGTGGTGTCAAAGTTGAATCAATATTTCACCAACGTGGGATATTAGCGTTCTTCTCTGAATGTTCCCATTTCCAGGGAATATCCTATCTTGCTCTGAATAGATGAATCATAAATCATACAGCAAAGTAACAGACCCTTCGGCCCAACTAGACCGTGTCAACCAAGACATTCCATCCAAAATAGTCCCATTTGCCAGTGTTAAGGCCCCACGCCATCCAGAACATGCCCTCTTCCCATTACTACCATCCGGGCAGAGGTACCAAAGTCCAAAGGTTCACTCAGTGGTTTAGAAACAGCTGAATCACTGGTCACGGTCAGAATGGTCCATGAACCTATGAACAGTATATCACTCTTTTTTTCTTTCTTTCTTTGCACTATTTATTTATTTCATAATAAATGTTTCATCTCCTAAGTTACAGAGAAAGGTTGAACGAGTTAGATCTTTATTCTTTGGAGCGTAGAAACTTGAGGGGGGACTTGATAGAGGTGTTTAAAATTATGAGGGGGATTGATAGAGTTGACGTGTTTAGGCTTTTTCCATTGAGAATGGGGAAGATTCAAACAAGAGGACATGGGTTGAGAATGAGAGGACAAAAGTTTAGGGGTAACATGAGGGGGAACTTCTTTACTCAGAGAGTGGTAGCTGTGTGGAACGAGCTCCCAGCAGAAGTGGCTGAGGCAGGTTCAATGTTGTCGTTTAAAGTTAAATTGGACAGCTATATGGACAGGAAGGGAATGGAGGGTTATGGGCTGAGTGCAGGTCGGTGGGACTAGGTGAGAGTAAGAGTTCAGCACGGACTAGAAGGGCCGAGATGGCCTGTTTCCGTGCTGTAATCATTATATGGTTATGGTTATAATTTTTTTATTTTTTTACTGTATGTCTGCTGCAAAACAACAGATTTCATGTCATATGTCAGTAATAATAATTCTGATTCTGATAACCTTTCCTATCCACTGTCTTTTAAATGTTGATATTGTATCAGTTTCAATCACTTTCTCTGGTAGCTCCTTCCATATGCCTTCCTCTCTCTGGGTGATGAAGTTGACCCTCTCTCCCCTCTCATCTTAAAACCAATGGCCTCTAGTTCTTGATTTCCCAGCTCTGGGGAAAAGACTGAGTGCTTTCACCCTATCCCTGTCCCTCATGGTTTTATCCACCTCTATATAGATACCTCTCAGTCTCCTACTTTCCAAGGAAAGTATGTCCTCACCTGTGCAACTCAGCCCCTCAAGTCCTGCCAACATGCTGTAAATCTTTTCTGCTATCGTTTCACTGTAGTGACATATTTTCTATATCACAGAGACCAAAACTGAACACAATACTCCAGAGTAATACACATAAAATGCCGGGGTAGTTCAGCAGGTCAGGCAGCATCTGTGGAGGGGAATAAGCAATCAATATTTTGGGCCGAGACCCTTCATCACACGGGAAAGGAAGGGGGAAGAAGCCAGAATAAGAAAGTGGAGGAGGGAAGGACTACTAGCTGGCAGGTGATAGATGAGGCCAGGTGAGAGGGAAGATCGGGGAGGGACGAAGTAAGAAGCTGGGAGATGATAGGTGGAAGAGATAAAGGGTTGAAGAATAAGGAATCTGATAGGAGAGGACAGTAGGCCAAGTGAGAATGGGAAGGAGGAAGAGCATCAGAGGCAAGTGAGGAGAAATGAAGAGGTAAGTGGGGAGCCAGAATGGGGAATGAAGAAAGAGAGAAGGGAAAGGGGGGCAAAAAATACCAGAGGTTAGATAAAACCAATGTTCATGCCATCACGTTGAAGGCTTCCCAGATGAAATCCTCCAACGTGAGAGTGGCCTCATCGTGGCAGTACTCCAAATGCAGCTTTACCAGTATTTTGTACAACTGCACCATGACCTCCTGACTTCATACTCAACAGATAATCCTATGCTAAAAATATTAAGTGCTGCACACTCGGATAGTGTTCCAGCAGAGTCCAAGTATTTGTTTTAAACTTTAATCGATAAGGAAGGACAATCTTTATTTAAATTTCACTTAGATGGTTTCTAACAAGTCAAAGTAGATGTATTGTCAAAGTACATATATGTTGTCATATGCTACCTCAAGATTCATTTTCTTTCAAGCATTTTCAAGAAAATAATGAAATACAGTAGAATTTGTACAAAAAAACTACACATAAATAAAGACTGACAAATAACCAATGAGTAAAAGAAGACAAATTGTGCAAATAAAAGATAAACAATACTTCCAGCGTGAGTTATAGACACAGCAGCATCTGTCCACAGTCCACCTGTCCCTACACCTCCTCTCTTGCCACCATTCAGGGCCCCAAACAGTCCTTCCAAGTGAGGAAACACTTCACTTGTGAGTCTGTTGGGGTCATCTATTGCATCTGGTGCGCCCGGTGCAGCCTCCTCTACATCGGTGAAACCCGACGCAGGTTGGGGGACCGCTTTATCGAGTACCTCTGCTCCGTCGCCACAACAGACAGGATCTCCCAGTAGCCACCCACTTCAGCTCTGCTTCCCACTCCCATTCAGATATGTCCATACATGGCCTCCTCTACTGCCATGATGAGGCTAAACTCAGGTTGGAGGAGCAACACCTCATATACCGTCTAGGTAGTCTCCAGCCCCTTGTTATGAACATAGAATTCTCCAACTTCCAGTAATTCCCTCTCCCTCCCTTCCCCTATCCCTATTTCACTCTGCCCCCTCCTCCAGCTGCCTATCACCTCCCTCATGGTTCCGCCTCCTTCTACTTCCCATTGTGTTTTCCCCTATTCCTTCTTCACCTTTCCTGCCTGTCACCTCCCTGCTTCCCTTCCCCCATCCCTTTACCTTCCCCCTTACTGGTTTTTCACCTGGAACCTACCAGCCTTCTCCTTCCCACCCTCCCCCCACCTTCTTTATAGGGCCTCTGCCCCTTCCCCCTACAGTCCTGACAAAGGTTTCCGGCCCGAAACGTCGACCGATCTTTTCCATGGATGCTGCCCGACCTGCTGAGTTCCTCCAGTGTGTTGTGAGTGTTGTTCTGTCCACAGTTAAGTGGGGCTTGTTGGTGGATGCAAGAGACCAGTGAAGGTTGGCAGAGGACAGCTCTGGACATGAGGGAGGACTTCTCCCTCCAACCCCTACCCTCAGATAGTGCATGGGAGGAGTCTTTATGCTAACTTGAGAGGTTGTTGGATTAAGCAGTAGAATTATTATTTTTCTTGTAGTTTAATTTTCCTATGCTCGTTTGTATTTTTATATCATCATCTATGTACACATAATTGTTCACTGAGTTTTCAAGTAATTATGATCCAGTTGCCTCTGTAATTTTGAGGAAACGTCTTGGTTTCAGTGGTGGGTGTCAGATTACTTGAATCTGATGCTCTTGTTGGTTAACTGTTGTCAATGGAATTTCTGTTATCTCTCATCTGGTATGAGAAGACCACAACTACTATTTAGTCTGATTTCCTTTATTTCTCTTCCTCACGTTTCTCCTTCTTCGCTGGTGTAACATTTAATAAAACAGTGAAAGGCAACGAGTTTTGTGCCTCATTCTTGACTTCTGAAAAAGCTTTCGATCAGTCCTGTGTGAAAGAGAATGCTTGCAACAGCCCCACTCTCCCCAGTTTCACTACCTTGATATTCATGTTCATGTCTCTGCTGTCTGAGACTTGAACCTAAGTAAACCACCCAGCGAGCCCCCTGCTGACGCAAAGATCATTTTTGAAAATACTTGTACCTTCGGTAAACAAATCCCGTTCGAGTAAGGAATTTGGTGAACTGCCCAGGCGCATCCTGGGACACTTGCCTGAATCAAATCGGCTCTATGTGAAGTCTGCTGTCTGCATCGTTTACTTCATGTTGGCACATCAAAGAAATATGACCTCCCTTTGAATGGAAGGGTTTTACTCACAGCTTCTCACTGTAATCGCTGTTGTGGCACTGGGTTTATCAGGATATTGGAAAGGAGGAGGGTATGAACATAAATTTCACAATCTCATCCTTTACTCTTTCTCAATTTCCTTATTGAGTTCTGGTGAAAAAAGTGGTGGATACAGACTAGTCAATCACAGGAAAACCCCTTCCCACCACTGAGCACATCTGCAGGGAGCACTGCCACAGGGAAGCAGCATCCATCATCAAGGACCCCCACCACCCCAGGCCATGCTCTCTTCTCACTGCTGCCATCGGGAAGGGGGTACAGGAGCCTCAGGACCCATACCGCCAGGTTCAGGAACAGTTATCATCCCTCAACCAACCAGCCCCTGAACCACAGTGGATAATTTCATTCACCTCAACACAGCTGATTCCACAACCTATGGACTCACTACTCATGCTCCCAGTATTTACTTATTTATTTTGTGTTTGCAAGTTTGTCTTCTTTTGCACATTGGTTGTTTGCCAGTCTTTCTTTGTATATAATTTTTCGTTAATTCCATTTGTATCCACAGTACTATGAATGCCCACAGGAAAATGAATCTCAGAGTAGTATATGGTCATATATAGAAACATAGAAAATAGGTGCAGGAGTAGGCCATTCGGCCCTTCAAGCCTGCACCGCCATTCAGTACGATCATGGCTGATCATCCAACTCAGAACCCTGTACCTGCCTTCTCTCCATACCTCCTGATCCCTTTAGCCACTAGGGCCATATCTAACTCCCTCTTAAATATAGCCAATGAACTGGCCTCAACTGTTTCCTATGGCAGAGAATTCCACAGATTCACCACTCTCTGTGTGAAGAAGTTTTTCCTCATCTCGGTCCTAAAAGGCTTCCCCTTTATCCTCAAACTGTAACCCCTCGTTCTGGACTTCCCCAACATCGGGAACAATCTTCCTGCATCTAGCCTGTCCAATCCCTTTGGGATTTTATACGTTTCAATCAGATCCCCCCTCAATCTTCTAAATTCCAGAGAGTATAAGCCTAGCCGATCCAGTCTTTCATTATATGAAAGTCCTGCCATCCCAGGAATCAATCTAGCGAACCTTCTTTGTATTCCCTCTATAGCAAGAAGGTCTTTCCTCAGATTAGGGGACCAAAACTGCACACAATACTCCAGGTGTGGTCTCACCAAGGCCTTGTACAACTGCAGTAGAACCTCCCGGCTCCTGTACTCAAATCCTCTCGCTATGAATGCCAGCATACCATTCGCCTTTTTCACCGCCTGCTGTACCTGCATGCCCACTTTCAATGACTGCACTTCGATAATGAATTTACTTCGACCTTTGGTTTCCATTTCACTTGATTGTACAAAGCATGTTTGGTCAGTTAGTGGAAGTAGGTGGCAGATGCTGGAAACCTAGAGCAACCTACACAATGTGCTGGAGGAACTCAGCAGGTCAGGCAGCACCTATGGATGGGAATGCACAGTCAAAGTTTACTCCTGATGAAGGTTCTCGTCCTGAAAAGTGGACTGTTTATTCCCTTCCATAGATGCTGCCTAACCTGCCGAGCTCCTCCAGCACGTTGTGTGTATTGCCCTGAAATAGGTGGAGTTGTAGACAATGTAGTCACGTAGAAATTTGAACACTACAGCATACTACAGGCCCTTTGGCCCATTGTATGATACCGATCTTTAAACCTACTCTAAGATCACTCTAACCTTTCCCCTTCCCTCCTACATAGCCCTTCATTTTTATCCCATTCATGTGCCTAAGAGCTTCTTAAACAAAAGGCTCATTTCAGAGTCTAAATCAGGAGCGTGACAATATTCCTACATTCTATTAGTTGCATAGGATTTGTTTCTTGATGCACTAATTTTGTTTTCGCCTTTTTATTTTTTTTTTTTTTTTTATTTGCCTTTAGATATGCCTAAAGTGCACATTTTAGTTTAGCTTTGTAGTGTGGACCTCTACAGGAGGTAGAGTGCCTGGTAATTTCTAACCGTAGGGGGAGCCAGTTTTCTGGTGCCCCCGTGACAGTGGGAACATGCGGTGGCACTGACTGAGATGCATTATTTGGGGTGACGGGTTCCTGACAGTATTGGGTGATGTGGCTAGATTGGGAAGCATGTGCAGTTTGCTCTGGGTTTACTGGGTAGTGTTTCTGTTGCAGTTCTGGGCTGTGCTGACTTCCAGGGAGTGGGGCAGTAAAGTTCAATAGCATCACAACTTGTGGCCACCACAGGCAGGGGGCACGGAAGAGGCAGAGGTTCATTCAGGGGGTGATGAGCACCCAGTATCCCACACCTGCCTGCCCCCCACCCCCACCAGTCCTGCTTCTGTTCACAGCCCATTAGCCCCACACTCCTGAGGGCTGTGAGGACCTCTGCTGCAGCTGATCTCACCTTTGTGCGAATCCATAAGACCATAAGACAAAGGAGCAGAAGTAGGCCATTCGGCCCATCGAGTCTGCTCATCTCCGCCATCAGCGGGTCAGTCTGTGACAGGGTGCCTGTCACTATCGCTTGGCGTCAGCTGTCATATCCTGCAAGCTGCAAGCATTCACCAGTCAGGGCAAGATGTGCTGAACACAAACACACACACACACACACACACACACACACACACACACACACACACACACAGTTCTTGTGTTCATATTCACTCTGGGTCTCATGTCCAAAGTTCAAGCTGCATCATATATGTCACCATATATTACCCTGAGATTGCAGACAAACTGCGAATGTGAATAATAGATAAATAAATAGGTAACTAAATCATACTGAGTACACGAATTGTAGAGTCCTTGAAAATGAGTCTGTAGATTATGGAATCAGTTCAGCGTTGAGGTGAGTTGAATTATCCACGCTGGTTCAGGAGCCTGATGATTGATGAGTAATAATTGTTCCTGAAACTGGTCTCATACGTCTCAGACAGGGTAAGACAGGCAGATTTCCTTTCCTGAAAGCAATTAGCAAACTAGATGTGTTTCTGCTTTCATGGTCACTCTTACTAGTGGTAGCTTTTTATTGCAAAATTATTTCATTAGTTGAATTAAAAATCCCCGATGTCTGTGGTGGGATCTGAACCTGCATATTCAGGTCAGACATCCATTCCTCCGCAGATGGATTTGATCCTTAGTGTGTAAGCTTTACTGGCCCCTCTTATGCTAGAATTAACCTTTAAGCCTTCAACAGGGTTTTCGTTATAAGACTCTTTATCTGGCGACTGGATAGAAAATATCATCAGAATATGAGTGGATTTAATTTAATTCCATGAGAGTTGATGAAAAAAGTGATCAAAGGAAGCCAGGGTAATAAGTTAGCAGTATCTTTAGGTTGGAAGAACCATATTCTCATAACGACTGACCTGAACAAGGTAAATGATCCCCAGGATCAGAACCAGGTTTACTGTCACAGGCACTTGTCATGCCTGTCCTAAGAGGCAAGATCACTGTCTCCTCCTCCCCTCTCTCCTATGATCCACTCTCCTCTCCTACCAGATTCCTTTTTCTCCAGCCCTTTACTTTTCTCACCCACCCGGCTACACCCATCACCTTCCAGATATTGTCCTTCCCCTTCCCCCCACCGTTACCCTGGCATCTTCCCCCCTTTCTACTCAGTCCTGATGAACGATCACAACCTGAAACATCGACTGTTTATTCCTCTCCATAGATGCTACCTGACCTGCTGAGTTCCTCCAGCATTTTGTGTGTGTTGCAGAATTTGTGATTTGTGACTATAGCACAATATAGGCAGAGCAAGTTATTATAAGTTACAATAAATCACTATAAGAACATAAGACATAGGAGTGGGGTTAGGCTGTTCAGCCCAACAAGTCTGTCCCCACCATTTCATCATGGCTGAATTATTATCCCTCTCTTCTCCATTCTCCAGCCTTCTCCCGGTAACCTTTGACACCCTTAGTAATCAAGACCCTATCAGCCTCCACTATAAATATACTCTGTGACTTGATCTCCACATCTCCACAGCCATCAACTCCCCAGGTTCACTGCTGTCTGGCTAAAGTACTTCCTTTATATCTCTGTTCTAAAGAGACATCCTTCTGTCCTACATTCCCTCACTATACGAAACATCCTCTCCATGTCCACTCTATCGAGGCCTTTCAATATTCAAAACTACTATAAGTTAAAGAAATGTAAATAGTGACAACGAAATAGTGAGGTCGTGTTTGTGGATTTGTGGACCATTCAGAAATCTGATGGCGCAGCTGAAGAAGCTTTACCTAAAACGTTGAGTGTGAGCCTTCAGCCTCCTTTAACTCCTCCCTGATGGTAGTAATGGGAAGAGGGCATGTTTTGGGTGGTGAGATTTGTTAATGATGGAGGCTGCCCTTCTTCAGGCTTCTTTGGTGACGTTTCAAATCTTCCCAAACTCCTCGTGAAGTATGCTAGCAGGCCTTCTTCACGATTGCGTCAAGGTGATGGGCCCAAGGTCAATCCTCGGAGATGTTGCCTCCCAAGGGTGGGAGCGGCCACAGACCAGTACCGTAAAACATCAGTGCCGCTGGAAATCATCTCCATTTACCTTCTACCTCTTACAGGGCAATGGTGTCCCCAGTCAAGTTGAGTTTAACGTCACGTGAGGTACAAGTACAATTAAACATTGGCTTGCAGCAACTTTACAGGCACGTAGATGCAGACAACACCCAGAATGACTGGCTGTCCGTCGTATCCGGCGGTGCCAGTTAGATTTGTGTAGTCCTGTTGTGTGTTCGTAGATGCTGCTGAGTCCAAGTTGTGAGTGACAACGGACATGAAAACTGCTGGATCGGGGAGTGCTTTCCTTCTTTGTCGGGCAGCGGTTAGTACTGCCGGTCGTCTGCCCTCCAGGTTGTTGTGAGCAGTTCTAACCAAGCTTGCCAGCCACTCCGGTCTTGCGCACTCCGTTCCAGCCGTTTTAGTACGAGCCCAGCGTGTGCCATGTTAGCTTTCACGCAGTCTTGGAACCTCTCACAGGACCTGCTCACTAAGGTGATACATTATCCATAAAATAATTCTATACAGTGAAAAAAGAATATACAACAGCAAACCCTTACAGTAAAACTACAAAAACTTATTTTAAGGTAAGCCTGTAGTTGTGTCAGAGTAGTCTATAATGTTCTGTTACTAAGGTAGGTTAGGATTGTGCTGGTTGGTTCAAGAACCAAATGGTTAAGGAGTAGTTGTTCCAGAACCTGGTCCCATGGGTCTTCATGCTTCTGTACCTTCTGCCTGATGGTAGCTGTGAGGAGATGGCATGCCCTGGGGATCCTTGATGATGGATGCCTGCTCAGGAGGCAGTGTGTAGTGCAGTGAGCTTATCAATCGGAAACTGATGTTGAGTCACTCAAATGGATGTTGGTGTCAGTTACAAAGTGCTTGGCCATTGCGAGAGTCGGATAGCCGTTGCATCAGGATCAGGGTTGCAAAGGAGGAAAGGGAAGTGGGAAGATCTGGGGAAAGGAATTCCAGAGCTTAGGCCCTTGGCAACCGTAACCATGGCTGACGTCAGGTGAACAATTAAAATTAAGGGATGATCAGACAGAGACAACGAGAGACTGCAGATGCTGGAAATCTGGAGCAATGCATGCAAAATGCCGGAGGAACTCTGCAGGTCAGGCAGCATCTATAGAGAGAAATGAACAGTCAGCATTTCAGGCTGAGGCCATTCATCAGGAACGGGGCAGAATAAAAGGTTGGAGGAGTGGGAGGAGCGTGAGCTGGAGGGTGATGCTGCCTGACCCAGCGTGCGTGTGTCGCTAGAGACGGTCAGGTCCTGTGGTTGGATTCGTAAACACAAAATAATCTGCAGATGCTGAGATCAAAGCAACACTCACAACATGCTGGAGGAACTCAGCAGGTCGGGCAGTGTCCGTGGAAACGATGAGTTGACGTTTCGGGCCTTTCCAACCCTCCCCCACCTTCTTTATAGGGCCTCTGCCCCTTCCCCCTACAGTCGTGACAAAGGGTTCCGGCCCGAAACGTTGACTCATCGTTTCCACGGATGCGGCCCGACCTGCTGAGTTCCTCCAGCGTGTTGTGAGTGTTCCTGTGGTTGGATTGGAGCATGAAGGTTTACATGGATGGTATGGATGATTACAGCCAAGCCGAGATTCCGTGGTCACATCAAGATCAGTTCGTACCTAATATTCTGTGCGGAAGACCATATGAAGGTCTTGACTTATTTCCGATGATCCCAGTCACCCTTGTTTGGAAGAACTGGGCCGTCCATCTGAATGAAGACTTTGTTTCTGGTTCGCAGAGGGACGATCAATCAGACTGAGATAGGCCAAGTAAACAGTAGCTCACCATGGTCTGGGGAATCTGATTGGAGCAGAACGCGAGATAAAGGCAGTGTGGGAAGGCAACTGTTTACATCAGAGTTCCTGAGGGAGAGTGGAGGAAGCTGACAGGGGTGGAATTTTCTCCAACATCTTTATTACTCTTGTGGTTTTGAGAAAATTTTTGTAGTGTTTTCCAGAGAGAGTCAAAGTCCGTGTTACTCAGACCCAGTGTGTATGTGACAGAATCTTTGTGGAAAAGTTATGCTTCCATATTTAGCAATATTTTAGCATACTTCAATCAAGTTACAGTTTTGTTTCACAATCAATTCTGTCTTGTTAGTGTAACAGTCTTACCTGATGACTTTTTTCTGAAATCACATCTTGACTTAAGCCGACTACTAGGATTTAAGGCCATGTCTTTGAGAAATTATGGAAGCACCTTGGCTTCCAGAGTTCAGCTGTGCTGCAGTTCGGGGTTCCAAACCCTCAGAATGCTTCGATGTAAAATACAGAGACAGAAGAAGGCCATTCTGTCCTTCAGGCTGATCATAGCTGATCATCCAAATGCTAAACCCCAACATTCCCCCCTTAATACTTCGAACCTTTTAGCATTAAGAAATAAATCTACCTTCCTGGATATATTTATCAATGTGTGTGAATGTTTGCTTCCTGTTTGTGGTGTGGATCGAACTCCAGTGCACAGAAACGTAAGAAGCTGCAGAGAGGAGTGGACTCAGTCCATTACATCAGAATACATCCCTTCCCACCATTGGTAGTATCATTATGAATATGTCCCTTCCTACCATCAGTAGTATCATCATAAATACATCCCTTCCTACCATCAGTAGTATCAACTTGAAAATGCCTCTGAAAACAGCATCTATTATCAAACATCCCCACCATCCGGGCAATGCCATGTTCTCGCAGCTACAGTTAGACAGAAGCATGAAATCCCACACCACTAGATTTAAAAACAGATACTTCCCTTCAATAGCTTGGTTCTTGATGCCAAATTCTGAACATTAGCTCAACATAGTAACACTATGACCACTTCACGAAACAATGGGTATTTTTTTCTTCTAATTATGTTTTTCCTTGAGTAATTTTTATGTAATATGTTTTTCTTGTGAATGATATTTGCCTAATGCGATGAGCCTGTGCATGTATATAATTGTGAATATAACAATAAACTCAACTTGGCGTGTGTGTGGGTGTGTGTGTGTGTGTGTGTGTGTAAGAGATGATGTGAATACAGCAACACACACAAAATGCTGGAGGAACTCAGCAGGCCAGGCAGCATCTATGGAAAAGAGTACAGTCGATGTTTGGGGCCGAGTTCCTCCAGCATTTTGTGTGTATTGCTTTGATTTCCAGCATCTGCAGATTTTCTCTCGCATGTGAATACACTACGTGTGACTTTGTATGTGTGCTTCTATGTTTGTCTGTGTCTGGGAGAGTTTGTTAGTGTGTGAGTATAGTTATTAAGTTACTTATTTATAGGATGTCAACTTTAACTTATCAGTAAACAGTGGAGGGAAAATTAAGGGATTAAACTCAAGGGAATCCCTCCAGAAGTGAAGGCTGCACTGCTGTGCTGTTGAATGGGCCGACAGCACAGGTCCTGCAGAAGGAGTTGGTGCCAACCTGGTCAGGTCAGCTGTTGCTCCGTGACATCATGGCAATAGAATGTCGCCTCTTGCTCACTCACTCACTGTCACCACATGTCATTCTGCAAAGACAAATCGCTCTGAGCCGTCTGTGATGTGCCTCAGTGCATTAGTTGGGCTCTCAGATCCCCAACCAGTAATTCCGTTTTTTTTTGTTTTGCAGAGTGGAAGAGTTTAATGGCTTACAGGTAGAAGGCAGGAAGAGAGAATAAAGATGAACACAGTAACATCAATGGATAGACACATCCAACAGACGAATGATCGACTGCAGTGTATTAAACAGGTAAGGAAAAATACTCCTCGGCAGTGCCTCACCCCTCGTCCCCCTTTTGTGTGTGGTAGGTCATGTCTAAGTTTTTCAAGGAAATTGCAAGGAATGTTTATGAAGCCAAGGCAATGGATCTTGCCTACATAGACTTTAACAAGGCCTTTGACAAGATCCACATGAGAGATTGGTCAAAAAGATTCAGCCGCTTGGCATTCAGGATGAGGTAGTAAATTGGATTCGACATCGGCTTTGTGGGAGAAGCCAGAGAGTGGTAGTAGATGGCTGCGTCTCTGACTGGAGGCCTGTGACTAGTGGGGTGCCGCAGGGATCGGTGCTGGGTCCGTTGTTGTTTGTCATCTATATCAGGGGTCCCCAAGCTTTGACCGGTTTAATATTGACAATATTCTTGCGGACCGGCCGACTGGGGCGGTGGGGGGGGTGGTGTTCAAGTAGGGTTAAACTCACCTCAACATGCCTTTTACAGTAAAACTTTCTCACTCCCAAATAAGGGACAAAAGTAGCAGTCAAATCCCAGGACCCTTTACCCCAGGAAAGACTACCATGACCATGAAGCCTTGCGCGGGCATTTGTGTGCGCATGCGTGACGTATGCATGTAATGTGCGCATGTGCATACGTGCCGATATTTTCCCCCACGAATCGGTTTTGCCTTCATCTTTCCGACTATACGTACATTATTTCTACTTTATATAGGCTGTGTATTTATAATATCATTCCTGCTTTTACTATATGTTAGTGTTATTTATTTTCGGTTTTAGTGTGTTATTCGGTATGATTTGGTAGGTTATTTTTTGGGTCTGGGAACGCTCAAAATTTTTTCCCATATAAATTAATGGTAATTGTTTCTTCGCTTCACGTCATTTTGACATGAAAGGGTTCATAGGAACGATTTACCTTAGTGGGGGAAATACGAGACAAACCAATTTAGCCCAATATACGGGATGTCCCGGCAAATACGGGACAGTTGGCAACCCTATGTTCAAGTTCAACAGTGCGTGACAGGGAATGAGGAAAGGTGCAGCTGACTCATATCGTTTCCTCGCGGCCCGGTAGCACATGCTTTGCGGCCCGGTACCGGTCCGCGGCCCGGTGGTTGGGGACCGCTGATCTATATCAATGATCTGACTGATCACGTAGTAAATAGAATCAGCAAATTTGTCGATGACACCAAGATCAGGGATATTGTGGATAGCGAGGAAGGCTATCAAAGCTTGCAACGGGTTCTGGACCGGCTGGAAAAATGGGTTGAAAAAAAGTATTGAGTGCAGGAATTGGAATTCAATGTTGAAGTTGTATAAGACAAGAGTGAGGGCTAATTGAAGTGCTGTGTGCTGTTTGGTCAGTACAGTAAAGATGTCAGTGAGATTGAAAGAGTGCAGAGAAAATTTACAAGGTTGTTGCCGCAACATGAGGGCCTGAGGTACAGTGAAAGTTTGAACAGGTTAGGATTTTATTCCCTAGAGCATAGAAGATTCTGGAGAGATTTACTGAGTTATACAAAATGATGAGAGGTATAAATAGGGTCAATTCAAGCAGGGTTTTTGCACTGAAGTTGAGTGAAAATAGAATTAGAGGTCAGAGGTTAAGAGTGAAAGGTGAGATGTTTAGGGGCAACATGAGGGGGAACTTTTTCACTCAGAAGGTGGTGAGGGTGTGGGATGAGCTTCCAGTGGAAATGGTGGATGTGTGTTCGATTTCAACATTTAAGAGAAATCTGAATGGATACATGTATGGGACAGGTATGGAGGCTATGCTCCAGGTATGGATTGATGGGACTAGGCAAATTAATAGTTCAGCATTGATTAGATGGGCCAAAGGGCCTGGCTTCTCTGCTATAGGGTTCTTTGATTCTTTAACTATTAAGTACACCTGTACACAGGTTTGATAATGTAAATATCTAATCAGCCAATCATGTGGCAGCAACTCAGTGCATAAAAGCATCCAAACATGGTCAAGAGGTTCAGTTGTTGTTCAGACCAAACATCAGAATGGGGGAAAAATGTGATCTAAGTGACTTTGACTGTGGATTAATTGTTGGTGCCAGACGGAGTGGTTTGAGTATCTAAAAATCTGCTGATCTCCTGGGACTTTTATGTACTATAGTCTCTAGAGTTTATAGAGAAACAAAAGACAAGACATTCAGTGAGCAGCAGTTCTGTGGGTGAAAACATCTTGTTAATGAGAGAGGTCAGAGGAGAATGGCCAGACTAGTTCAAGCTGACAGGAAGGTGACAGTGACTCAAATAACCACGCGTTACAACAGTGGTGTGGAGAAGAGCATCTCTGAACAATGGCGAACCTTGAAATGGATGGGCTACAGCAGCAGAAGACCACGAACACACACTCAGTGGCCACTTTATTAGGAACAGGAGATACCTAATAAAGGAGCCACTGGGTGTAGAACAGTACTTCATTGTACAGCTCCTTGAGCCCACAATGTTGTAACCTACTCCATGATCAATCTACTTCTTCCTTCCCACATCGCCCTCCATTTTCCTATCATCCATGCGGCTATCAAAGATTCTCTTACATGTCCATAGTGTGTCTCAGCCTCTACCACCACTCCCAGCGAGGTGAGCATCTGTTACCCATTACTAATTTATGACGTATCTCCAGGTCAAAGTAGTTGCAGCGTGGAGGAGAAACGACAGGTCCTGATGTTGTACTGCACCTACAGCCCTTGTCCCTCTTGGTGGTGGGAGATGCTGTGGGAGTTTGGGTGCCACAGTAGCTAGCGGTTATACTTATACTTTATACTTTATTGTCGCCAAACAATTGGCACTAGAACGTACAATCATCACAGCAATATTTGATTCTGCGCTTCCCACTCCCTGGATTACAAATATTAAATATTAAAAATAGTTAAAATTAGTAAATATTAAAAATTTAAATTATAAATCATAAATAGAAAATAGAAAAATGGGAAGTAAGGTAGTGCAAAAAAACGGAGAGGCAGGTCCGGATATTTGGAGGGTATGGCCCAGATCCGGGTCAGGATCCGTTCAGCAGCCTTATCACAGTTGGAAAGAAGCTGTTCCCAAATCTGGCCATACGAATCTTCAAGCTCCTGAACCTTCTCCCGGAGGGAAGAGGGTCGAAAAGTGTGTTGGCTGAGTGGGTCGTGTCCTTGATTATCCTGGCAGCACTGCTCCGACAGCGTGCGGTGTAAATTGAGTCCACGGACGGAAGATTGGTTAGCGCAGCACTATTACCTTGGGTTGTCAGAGTTTGCACTTCAATTCCAACGTCACCTGTACTGAGTCTGTGTACATCCTCCCCGTGGGCGTGTGGGTGTTCTCCGGTTTCCTCCCACACTCCAAAGACATACTGGTTGGTAGTTTAATTGGTCATTGTAAATTCTCCCATGATTAGGCTGGGGTTGAATCGGATGTCGTTGGGACGTTGCGGCTCGAAGGGCTGGAAGCACCTATTCCATGCTGTGTCTCTAAGTAAATAAATACCCGAGCAAGTAGCTGCAGTGCGTGTTGTAGATGCTACAGATTGCAAACATGGCCCATTGGGTCCGAGAACATAGAACAGTACCGCATACTGCAGGCCATTCTGTTCACGACATGCTGACCTTTTAACCTTCTCTAAAATCAATTCAACCCTTCCCTCCCACGTAGCCCTCCATTTTTCTGTCCATGGGCCCATCTAAGAGTCCCTTAAATGTCCTTAAAGTATCTGCCTCTGCCACCACTCTCTGTGTAAAAAACTTACCTCTGACATCCATCCCTACACTTTCCTCCAGTCACCTTAAAATTATGCCCCCTCGTATTAGCCATTTCCACTCCAGGGAGAAGTCTCTGGCTGTCCACTCTCTCTGTGCCTCTTATCACCTTGTACACCTCAATCAAGTCACCTCTCATTCTCCTTTGCTTCAAAGGGAAAAACCTTAACTTGCTCAACCTATCCTCATAAGACATGCTCTTTAATCCAGGCAGTATCCTGTAGAGATTCTGTACATGCAGGAAATCTAGATTAACACACATGAAATGCTGGTGGAACTCAGCAGGTCAGGCAGCATCTATGCAGAGTTATACACAGTCAACATTTTGGTCAAGACTGGTTTATTCCTCTCCATGGATTCTGCCTGGCTAGCATCCTGGTAAATCTCCTCTGTACCCTCTCTATAGCAAAGAAACAGACCTTTCAGTCTATCAGGGAATGCTAGCAATCAAACTCCTTTACAGTAATGCTATTTAATCAAACATATTCCCATCAACTCTGCCCAGGTTCTGCCTCTGAGCTACACACTTGGGGCAATTGATGGTGGCAAATTAACCCACTGAGGCTCATGTCTTTGGGATGAGGAAACCAGAGCACTCAGTTTCAAGGAGAACATGCAAACTCCACACAGAGAGCATCAGAAGTCAGGAGTGAACTGAACTATGAGTAACCATCTAATTAACTGTTCCACTGTAGAGCTTATGGTGGAAAGGACGTATCTTTAGGGTGTGGAAAGGCTGTCAATCAAATTGGACTTTGGGTGAAAGCAGGCAGATTGGTAGAGAATTCTTCCAGGTATTAAATTTAATTGCATAGCTGTCTCTGTCTCCAGGGCTGAATGGTCTTGTCCTGTGGTATTCTTCCTAAATTAAGCGTGGCTGCACATAAGGATTTTGCACTTTGGACAGGTAGATAATTGGTGCAGCAGGGACCTAGCATGTTGTTGCTGGCCGCTAAAGATAACAGACCAGCGGCTAATTAAGAAGGAGGTGGAAAGGCACTGAGTAGAGCTCAGATGATGGTCACTGTTCCAGCTAAGCTGCTTGGGTGCATGGCCACAACAGTGACTGAAACTCTCCCACGCACATAGCCTTTGTTGCTGTGCAACTGGAATTAGGGAATCCTGCACAAGGACTCTCAAGTCTCTTTGTGCCTCAGTTTTTTATATTTTCTCTCCACTTAGAAAATAGTCAACCCTTTCATTTCTTCTACCAAAATGCATGACCATACACTTCCCGACACTTTATTCCATCTGCCAGTTCTTTGCCTGTTCTCCTAATCTGTCTACACCCTTCTGTAGCCTCACTACTTCCTCAAAACTAACTGCCTCTCCACCTATCTACATATCAGCTGCAAACTTTGCAACAAAGCCATCGATTCCATTATTCACATCATTGACATATATTGTAAAAAACCGGTCCCAACGCAGACCAATGTTCCCTTTAAGGTGTGCGCGTATGCATGCACACACATCTGTTGCCACTAGCACACAAAGGAATTTAAACTGCACACAAAAGGTTGTCACCTTCTGCCTCGTTGGCATGTTAAGTACACTTCACCATCGTACACAATCACATTTCCTTTTCCAGTTTCTGATGCGGACAGTATTGACAACCTGGAGTTTGTGATGATTTCTCTGCAGATTTAGAACTGGCAGCCAACTGTTTTTATTGAAGAAATTATTCAGTGCACACATGTTGTCACTTTGCAAAAAAATTGCACACTGCAAGAATTTTGCACACACTGGTCATTACGAATTAGAGGGAGCATTGACACAGATGCCTGTGGAACTCCATTAGTTACTGGCAGCCAACCAGAAAAGGCTCCCTTTATTCCCACTCCTTCCAATCAGCCAGAACTTTATCCATGCTAGAATGTTTCCTGTAATACCATGGGCTCGTAGCCTGTTAAGCAGCCTCATGTATGGCACCTTGTCAAAGGCCTTCTGAAAATCCAAGTACACAACATCAACTGATTCTCCTCTGTCTATCCTGCTTGTTATTTCTTCAAAATATTCCAACAGATTTGTCAGGCAAGATCCTCCCTTGCTGACTACAGCCTATTTTATCATGTGCCTCCAAGTACCCTGAGACCTCATCCTTAATAATTGATTCCAACATCTTCCGACCACTGTGGTCAGATTAACTGGCCTGTAGTTTCCTTCCTTCTGCCTCTCTCCCTTCTTGAACAATGGTGTGACATTTGCAATTTTCCAGTCTTCCAGAAGCATTCCACAATCTAGTGATTCCTGAAAGATCATTACTAATGCCTCCACAATCTTCTCAGCCACCTCTTTCAGGAACCTAGGGTGTATGCCACCTAGACCAGGTGACTTGTCTACATTCACACCTTTCAGTTTCCCAAGAACCTTCTTTCTAGTAATAGTAACTTCACACACGTCTTGACCCCCGCCATCCTGCTAGTGTCTTCCACATTGAAGACTGATGCAAAATACATACTTATTCAATTCATTCACCATTTCCTTGACCCCCATTATTACCTCTCCAGTATTGTTTTCTGGTGCTCCAATATCTACTCTCACCTCTCTTTTATATTTTAAGTACTGAATATGTATATTTGAGCAATGCACCCAGGCTTGTTGCAAATGTACGTCTGAAGCTACAGAATGAGAGAATTTTTGTGATCTAGAGCTCATCATCGGTAGGGCTAGTGGAGCAGGGCTTTCAAAAAGGAATTGAGGAGCAATCGGCAAAACAAGCTGCTGAGTCATGAGGAAGCATCAGGGATCAAGGGTGAAGTTCAGCCCAGAGAAGGGTGAAGTGAGTTACTCTGAAAGGCTGAATTTCAAGGCAGAATACAAGGGCTATGGCAGGATTCTTAGCAGCCTGAGGAACAGAGGGATCTTGGGGTCCACGAACATAGGCCCCTCAAACTTGCCACGCAAGTTCATTGAGTTGTTAAGAAGGTGCATGGTGTGTTGGCCTTCATTAGGTGAGAGGTTGAGTTCAAGAGCCATGAGCTGACGTTGCAGCTCTATTAAACCCTAGTCAGACCACACTTGGAAAAACGGGGCCGGAGATTCGCCAGGATGTTGCCTGGATTAGAGAGCTTGATTTATGAGGCTAGATTGAGCAAGCTATGCTTTTTTTTCTTTGGAGCTAAGGAAGATGGAAGGTGTATAAGATGATAGAAGTATATAAAATGATAAGAGGCATTGATAGAGTGAACAGCCAGAGACTTTTCCCAGAGCAGAAATAGCTAATACAAGGGGGCATCATTTTAAGGTGATTGGAGGAAAGTATACAGGGGGATGTCAGAGGTAAGTTCTTTAACAGAGAGGGGTGGTTACATGGAATGTGCTGGCAAGGGTGTTGGTAGAGGCAGATACATTAAGGACATTTATGAAACGTGTTGATAGGCACATGGATAATCGAAAAATAGAGGGGTATGTAGAAAGGAAGGGTTAGATCTTGGAGTGTGTTAAAGAGTCAGCACCACATCATAGGCCAAAGGGACTGCTCTACTTGAAGTTGGCCCCCCTCTGTGTTGTAACAATGGGTTGATTCTGCATTCTCTGTTTTGTCATTCGCTTATCCTGTTTTGCTGGACTGGATTGCAGCTTGGTGCCTTTTTCGTTCATCTCATGGTCTGTAGCACCACAACACAACCGTCATCATTAAAGCTGTGAATAACATGAGCAAGGAGTGCTTCTCACTAGGTGCGCCCAGCTGGCAGGCAAGCCCGGTTCATCCACTTGCAAACATTAAACAAGCCTTGTGGAACGGCCCTGCGCCCAGACAACGTGCTCCTTTAAACACACTGCCTCTCCGTCGTGAAGCATCTGGATATTTATGTGAAAATCTCCTTTTTTCAACGGGTGTGCTTTAAACAAGCAGAGTGGCTGCACCATTTTATTTCCTCTCTGGCTTGCTGATACACAGACACATACCATGCTGCAGAAGCTCCCACTGGGTCACTGCCAAAGAGGCAGCAGGCAGCTGGCATTAATGCTAGCTGGCCCCCAAGGGGAAAATGCTCTCTGTGTCAGAGCTCTCGCCCTGTTCAGATACAGCCGGCTGAAAATATAGTGGAATTAACGGAGACCACCGTGAAGAATGAAGATCAGACATTGATTCAAATTCAGATTTACACTCAGTGGCCGATTTATTAGGTACACCTGTACACCTGCTTGTTAACGCAAATATCTAATCAGCCAATCATGTTGCAGCAACTCAATGCATAAAAGCATGCAGACACGGTCAAGAGGTACAGATGTCATTCAGAGCAATCTTCAGAATGGGGAAGAAATGTGGTATAAGTGACTTTAACCATGGAATGGTTGCTGGTGCCAGATGGGGTGGTTTGAGTATCTCAGAAAGCACTATCTCCTGGGATTTTCACACACAATAGTCCCTAGAGATTACAGAGAAAAGTGTGAAAAACAAAAACCATCTAATTCCCGCCCCCCCCCCCCCCAGTTCTGTGGGCAGAAGTGCCTTGTTAATGAGAGAGGAGAATGGCCAGACTGGTTCAAGCTGACAGGAAGGTGACAGTAACTCAAATAACCACACATTACAAGTGGTGTGCAGAAGAGCATCTCTGAACATGCAACACTTCAGACTTTGAAATAGATGAACCAGAAGCAGAAGACCACGAACACGTAACTCAAATAACCCACATGTTACAAAGAGCATCTCTGAACACCCGTCAAGTCAAACCTTGAGGTGGATGGGCTACAGCAGTAAAAGATTACAAACATACGCTCAGTGGCCACTTTATTAGGTACAGGAGGTATCTAATATAGTGACCACGGCCACTGAGGGTATTTTTCACATGTATACATTAACATGCAGTGAAGTGTTTCATCTGTCTTAACAACCAGCATGGCCTCACCCTAATCCACTGTGGAAAAAGTCATCATGTGTCCTTGCACTGGGCCTATACTCGATGGCATTCAAAAAGATTGGTGGTGGGGGGGGGGGGAAGGTGGTGAGGGTGTGGGATGAGCTTCCAGTGGAAATGGTGGATGTGTGTTCAATTTCAACATTTAAGAGAAATCTGAATGGATACATGTATGGGACAGGTATGGAGGCTATGCTCCAGGTATGGATTGATGGGACTAGGCAAATTAATAGTTCAGCATTGATTAGATGGGCCAAAGGGCCTGGCTTCTCTGCTATAGGGTTCTTTGATTCTTTAACTATTAAGTACACCTGTACACAGGTTTGATAATGTAAATATCTAATCAGCCAATCATGTGGCAGCAACTCAGTGCATAAAAGCATCCAAACATGGTCAAGAGGTTCAGTTGTTGTTCAGACCAAACATCAGAATGGGGGAAAAATGTGATCTAAGTGACTTTGACTGTGGATTAATTGTTGGTGCCAGACGGGGTGGTTTGAGTATCTAAAAATCTGCTGATCTCCTGGGACTTTTATGTACTATATTCTCTAGAGTTTATAGAGAAACAAAAGACAAGACATTCAGTGAGCAGCAGTTCTGTGGGTGAAAACATCTTGTTAATGAGAGAGGTCAGAGGAGAATGGCCAGACTAGTTCAAGCTGACAGGAAGGTGGTGGGGGGGGGGGAATCTCATTGAAACCTATCGTTTTCTGGCTCCCCTCTTGCCCCTTCCCTTCTGCCTATCATCTCCCTCCTGTGCCCCTCCTCCTTCCTTTCTCCCCATTGTCCACTGATTCCTTCTTCTTCAGCCCTTTACCATTTCCACCTATCACCTCCCAGCTTCTCACTTCATCGCTCCTCTCCCAGCTGCCCACCCATCTCTCCCCTCACCTGGCTTCATCAATCATCTGCCAACTTGTACTCCTTCCCTCCCCCCCCACTTTGTTATTCTGGCTTCTTCACACTTCCTTTAAATTTTAAACCACTTTTTCCAGTGCTGTTCACATTGTAAATGCATACTGGTATTTATTTATTTATGTTTATTTTATTTTATATTCATCTTTATAAGTCAGCATTGCAGTCCAGTGGGAGAATTCAAGTGGTTCCTTTGGAGTCATAAGTCACTGAGAACTTCCTACCTCTTTTACTTAGAGACACAGCACAGTAACTGGCCCTTCTGCTCCAAAAATAGGAAAGGAACAGGAAATAGAAAAGGCTTGTCAGAAGGGCAGTGTTATGATAATTGTGGGGGATTTTAACATGCGAGTGGATTGGGAAAATCAAGTCGGCACTTCATCTCAAGAGAGAGAATTTGTAGAATGTCTGCGAGATGACTTTTTAGAACAGCTTGTTGTTGAGCCCACTAGGGGATCGGCTGTACTGGATTGGGTATTGTGTAATGAACCAGAGGTGATTAGAGAGACTGAGGTGAAGGAACCCTTAGAAGGCAGTGATCATAACATGATTGAGTTCACTGTGAAATCGGAGAAAGAGAAGCCGAAATTCGATGTGTCGGTATTTCAGTGGAGTAAAGGAAATTACAGTGGCATGCGAGAGGAACTGGCCAAAGTTGACTTGAAAGGGACACTAGCAGGAAGGACAGCAGAGCAGCAGTGGCTGGAGTTTATGCGAGAAGTGAGGAAGGTACAAGACAGATATATTCCAAAAAAGAAGAAATTTTCGAGTGTAAAAAGGATGCAACTGTGGCTGACAAGAGAAGTCAAAGCCAAAGTTAAAGCAAAGGAGAGGGCATACAAGGAAGCAAAAATTAGTGGGAAGACAGAGGATTGGGAAGTTTTTAAAAGCTTACAAAAGGAAACTATGAAGGTCATTAAGAGGGAAAAGATGAACTATGAAAGGAAGCTAGCAAGTAATATCAAAGAGGATACTAAAAGCTTTTTCAAGTATGTAAAGAGTAAAAGACAGGTGAGAGTAGATATAGGACTGATAGAAAAAGATGCTGGAGAAATTGTAATGGGAGAAGGAGATGGCAGAGGAACTGAACGAGTATTTTGCATCAATCTTCACTGAGGAAGACATCAGCAGTATACCGGACACTCAAGGGCGTTAGGGAAGAGAAGTGTGAGTAGTCACAATTACGACAGAGAAAGTACTCAGGAAGCCGAATAGTCTAAGGGTAGATAAATCTCCCGGACCAGATGGAATGCACCCTCATGTTCTGAAGGAAGTAGCTATGGAGATTGCGGAGGCATTAGTGATGATCTTTCAAAAGTCGATAGATTCTGGCATGGTTCCGAAGGACTGGAAGATTGCAAATGTCACTTCGCTATTTAAGAAGGGGGCAAGGAAGCAAAAAGGAAATTATAGACCTGTTAGCTTGACATCGGTGGTTGGGAAGTTGTTGGAGTTGATTGTCAAGGATGAGGTTACAGAATACCTGGAGGCATATCACAAGATAGGCAGAACTCAGCATGGTTTCCTTAAAGGAAAATCATGCCTGACAAACCTATTGCAATTTTTTGAGGAAATTACAAGTAGGCTAGACAAGGGAGATGCAGTGGATGTTGTATATTTGGATTTTCAGAAGACCTTTGACAAGGTGTCACACATGAGGTTGCTTAGCAAGATAAGAGCCCATGGAATTACAGGAAAGTTACATGCGTGGATAGAGCATTGGCTGATTAGCAGGAAACAGAGAGTGGGAATAAAGGGATCCTGTTCTGGTTGGCTGCCGGTTACCAGTGGTGTTCCACAGGGGTCCGTGTTGGGGCCACTTCTTTTTACATTGTACATCAACGATTTGGATTATGGAATAGATGGCTTTGTGGCTAAGTTTGCTGATGATACAAAGATAGGTGGAGGGGCCAGTAGTGCTAAGGAAACAGAGAGTCTGCAGAGAGTCTTGGATAGATTGGGAGAATGGACAAAGAAGTGGCAAATGAAATACAATGTTGGAAAGTGTATGGTTATGCACTTTGGCAGAAGAAATTAACGGGCAGACTATTATTTAAATGGGGAGAGAATTCAAAGTTCTGAGATGCAACGGGACTTGGGAGTCCTCGTACAGGATACCCTTAAGGTTAACCTCCAGGTTGAGTCGGTGGTGAAGAAGGCGAATGCAATGTTGGCATTCATTTCTAGAGGAATAGAGTATAGGAGCAGGGATGTGATGTTGAGGTTCTATAAGGCACTGGTAAGACCTCACTTGGAGTACTGTGGGCAGTTTTGAGCTCCTTATTTAAGAAAGGATGTGCTGACGTTGGAGAGGGTTCAGACAAGATTCACTAGAATGATTCTGGGAATGAGAGGGTTAACATATGAGGAACGTTTGTCCGCTCTTGGACTGTATTCCTTGGAGTTTAGAAGAATGAGGGGAGACCTCATAGAAACATTTTGCATGTTGAAAGGCATGGACAGAGTGGATGTGGCAAAGTTGTTTCCCATGATGGGGGAGTCTAGTACAAGAGGGCATGACTTAAGGATTGAAGGGCGCCCATTCAGAACAGAGATGCGAAGAAATTTTTTTAGCCAGAGGGTGTTGAATCTATGGAATTTGTTGCCATGGGCGGCAGTGGAGGCCAAGTCATTGGGTGTATTTAAGGCAGAGATTTATAGGTATCTGAGTAGCCAGGGCATCAAAGGTTATGGTTTGAAGGCGGGGGAGTGGGACTAAATGGGAGAATGGATCAGCTCATGATAAAATGGCGGAGCAGACTCAATGGGCTGAATGGCCGACTTCTGCTCCTTTGTCTTATGGTCTCTTATGGTCTGAAAAGTGCCGCCCAATTAGACCCATGTGACCACTTGACCTACTAACCAGTACGTCTGGAATGTGAGAGGAAACTGGAGCATCTGAAGGAAACCCACATAGTCACAGAGAGCAAGTACAAACTCTTTGCAGACAGTGGGGGAATTGAACCCGGGTCGCTGATGTTGTCAAAGCATTAATTCTATGGATTAATGGAAGTTTGTTTGGGAGAGTTTTCTCCACCTGCATCAATGCTTCTTCATGATGACTATAGGTCAAACCATGGTCATATTATGTTCACTAGGAATGCACTCATCTTGTCCACTCATGTTCACTCATCTTGAAGATATGTGTTGGGGAATAAGTTGGGAAGGGTACAGTTGGTAACAGTGTGGGGCGGAAGGAGGGAACTGAGAAGGTTTCTTAGCCAGCTATTTAACATCAGTCTGTGAACTCATCTTCAGAGAGCCTGTGAATGAGCTTGGGACAAACAGGAGGGAAGAATTAAGGAGCAGGATACAGCAAAGAATCAGACACACGTTTTGAACAGGCAGACAAAAAATAATAAAAGTTTGAAGGCAGAGGAGGAAATTCAATCTGTCAGCTGCCTGCAGTTACTGGAATGTTTTGCCAAGATGGATAACCTCATAGGAACTTACAGTCATGAAGTCATAACAGTAAAACTTTAACTTGCTTCATGCTGTACATCTTTTACAGTTTAAAGGAGTAAATGTGTATCTTTCACACAAAACCATTCAGAAAGCGTTCACAGTTATAAACGTGCTTGGTATAACTGTGCATCATTCTTTCATTCACTAAATCCTTTGTTGTTGGCCGTGCACACCTGATGAATATATTTTAAGTATACCTTATCAAGGACAACCTTGTGGCATAGCAACGTAACGCTTTACAGCGCCAGTGAGCTGGGTTTAATTTCCACTGCTGGCTGTAAGGAGTTCGAGCATTCTCCCCGTGACTGTGTCGGTGGATCAATACACAACCTCCTGGAAGCCAAGGGCAATCACTTGGGTACATCCTCAGGAGGAGAGAACATATGACATTGGAGTAGAAGTTGACCATTCAGCCCATCAGTCATGGCTGGTTTATTATTCCTCTCAACCCCATTCGCCTGCCTTCTCCCCATAACCTTTGACACCCTTACTAATCAAGAACTTATCAACCTGCACTTTAAATATACCCTCCAGCAATAAACCATCTGTTGGAGAAATCAGCAGGTCAACCAGCATCTGTGGGAGATAAGGGTGCTCCAGTTTCCTCCCACATTCCAAAGACATAAGAACATAACATAAGAAATAGGAGCAGGAGTCGGCCATCTGGCCTGTCGAGCCTGCTTTGCCATTCAATAAGATCATGGCTGACCTGACCATGTTTTCCCTGTAACCCTTAATTCCCCTACTATGCAAAAATCTTTCCAACCTTGTCTTAAATATATTTACTGAGGTAGCCCCCACTACTTCACTGGGTAGAGAATTCCACAGATTCACCACTCTCTGGCGTACAGGTTAGTAGGTTAATTGGTCACGTGGGTGTAATTGGCTCCTTAGACCAGAGAGACCTGTTACTGCACTGTATCTCTAAGTAAAATAAATATAAAAATATATTTATTTTACTCAAATATGTATTTTTAAAACAAGGTCATTAAGCTTACATATACTGTATACTTCAAGTATTTTCAAGGCCAGTTCTTATTACATTTTGGTTTCCAATAATTGTAGCTCCAGGATTTAATTATGTATCTCTACTCAGGGGAAGTCTGAAAAGTAGTTGAAGCTGAAGGAAGTGGTGCACTGTAAAATGAAATATGAAACCTCTTCTTAGAGACCACGGAAGGAATCTGAAGTTGAGAGATTTACATTTTAGTTTGAGTCTGAATTCATGGACTGAGATTATTGAATCCACCATTAATCAGTTGCCTCCCAAGCCATCAGGCTGATTAGCACCTCCACCCATTAATCCACCCCACCACCACATCACCGAGTGTCACTTTATGTACGTACAATCACTCAGTGTATAATCAGTCTCCAGCTTTTTACCTTTCCCACTCACTTGGCTCCACCTATCCCTTCTAGCTAGCCTCCTTCCCCTCCCTCCACCTTTTTATTCTGGCCTCTTCCCCCTTCCATTTGAGACCTGCTGAAGGGTCTCGGCCCGAAACACCGCCTGTTCATCCCTCTCCACAGATGCTGCCTGACCTACTCAGTTCCTCCAGCATTTCGAGTGTGTTCCTATGTATATAACGGTTACTTGTACATACAGGATTACTTTCATATTTATATTTATTCTATGTTTTTTTTTTGTTTTTTTGTGGTATTATTTAAGTTTGATGTGTTTTTCTACTGTAACAGATCTGGGGTACGATTCATTTTGTTCTCCTTTATATTAGTGTACTGAAGAAAGACAATAAACAATCTTAAATCTTGAATCTGTTGGTAATAAAGCTTCTATTCAACTCCCATTTGATTCCTGAGGGAATTATTGCAAGTCAAAGTTCAAAGTAACTTCATGATCAAAGTACATATATGGCACCACCTACAACCCTGAGATTCATTTTCTTGGGGGCATTCACAGCAGACACAAAGAACCATAATAGAGTCAATGAGAAACTATGCACGGAGATGGACAAACAGCCAATGTGCAAAAGTAGAGAACTGTGCAGATACATGAAAAAGAAATAGTAACCATCATAAATACATAAGAAATATATTATACTGAGAACATAAGTTGCAGTCTTTGAAAATAAGTCCATATGTGGAATCAGTCCAGTGCTGGAGTGAAGTTATCCACACTTTTCTTGGAGCCTGATGGTTGAGGGTAATAACTGTTCCTGAACCTAGTGGTGTGGGACCTAAGTCTCTTGTACCTCTTTCCTGATGGCAGCAGTGAGAAGAGAGCACGGCCTGGATGGTGGGGGTCCTTGATGATGGATGCTGCTTTCCTGTGGCAGCACTCCTTGCAGATTTGATCACTGGTGGGGAGAGCTTTTCCTGATGGTGTCTGAGCTCTATTCATTACTTTTGTGGACATTTCTATCCATGGAAAATTCCACCATTTGCATCTGGAGGCATTTCTCCTCTTTTATTCCACCAAGCTGTCCATTGCTTTCAACGCCTCTGTAGAGGTGCTGTATTCATTTGTAAATCAGCATAGAATCAATGGGCCAAGCGGCAAACACCAGACACTGTGACATTTTGGAGAAGTGCAGGAGCCTGGGTCAGGCAATAGGCCCTTGGGGACATTTCTACCAAGTCTTCATGTTAGATATGGTTTGTTATTTCGATGCAGAAGAGGTCAGGAGTCTTCGGGTTTTCTTCTCCTCCCAAACTTGGTTTTTGCTTTGGAAACTTAAAGTGCCGATTTCCTCCCTCCTTATCTGTATGAAACAGCACGTTTTCAAACCCACGACTGATTGTAGATCTCAGCCGAGAGGGAAACAAAGGAAGCTTTATATAAGCCATCATCTTTACTAGTAACAGAATAGTAGTTAAGGAACTCTGTGTGTGTGTGTGTGTGTGTGTGTGTGTGTGACTTTGCTTGTATATGTGTTTCTATATTCATCTGTGTTTGGGAGAGTTTGAATGTGTTAGTCCTTCTGCATGTCTATTTGCTTGCGTGCAGAATCAGAATCAGGTTTATTTATGTGTCGTGAAATTTGTTAACTTAGCAGCAGCAGTTCAATGGAATACATCATATAGAAGAAGAAAGTAATCAATAAATCAGTTATAGTATATGTATATTGAATAGATTAACAATTGTGCAAAAACAGAAATAATATATATTAAATAAGTGAGGTAGTGTTCATTTAGGAATCAGATGGCAGAGGGGAAGAAGCTGTTCCTGAATCACTGAGTGTGTGCCTTCAGGCTTCTGTATCTCCTACCTGATGGTAACAGTGAGAAAAGGGCATGTCCTGGGTGCTGGAGGTCCTTAATAATGGAAGCTGCCTTTTTGAGACACTGCTCCCTGACGATGTCCTGGGAACTTTGGAGGCTAGTACCCAAATGGAGCTGACTAGATTTACAACCCTCTGCAGTTTCTTTTGGTCCTGTGAATTAGCAACCCACCCCCGCCCCCCCATACCAGACAGTGATGCAGCCTGTCAGAATGCTCTCCACGGTACATCTATAGAAGTTTTTGAGTGTTTCTGTTGACATACCAAATCTCTTAAAACTCCTAATGAAGTATAGTCACTGTCCTGCCTTCTCCCTAGCAGCATCGATTTGTTGGGACCAGGTTAGGTTTCTGTTCAAACATGCACACGCATAAATACTTAGACATGCATGTACATATATGCAAATACATTCACACGTTACATTCAGTGACCACTTTATTAGATGCCTCCTCTGCCTAATAAAATGGTAACTGAGTTTATGTTCATGGTCTTCTGCTGCTATAGCCCATCTGCTTCAAGGTTTGACGTTCTGAGTGTTCAGAATGATCTTCTGCACACCACTGGTAACGTGTGGTTATTTGAGTTACTGTCACCTTCCTGTCAGCTTGAACCAGTCTGGCCATTCTCCTCTGACCTCTCATTAACAAGGAATTTTCACCCACAGAACTGCCACCCACTGGATGTTTTTTACACCATTCTCTGTAAATTCTAGAGACTGTGTGTGTGAAAAGCCAGGAGATCAGCCATTTCTCAGATACTCAAACCACCCTATCTGGCACCAACAATCATTCCATGATCAAAGTCACTTAGGTCACATTTCTTCCCCATTCTGATGTTTGGTCTGAACAACAACTGAACCTCTTGACCATGTCTGCATGTTTTTTGTGCATTGAATTGCTGCCAAATGATTGACTGAGTAGATATTTGCATTAACGAGCAGGTTTACCGGTGTACGTAATAAAGTGACCATTGAGTGTACCCGTGTATGTACTCACTAACACACACACAAACACACGTGCACATTCATAAATATGTACAAATATAAATATATGCAGACTGAAATCTTGTTTTTGTGCTTTACGACTCTCAACTGATCTCTCTCCATCCCACAGCACCTACAGAACCCAGCAAACTTCCAGACTGCAGCCACCGAGCTGCTTGACTGGTGTGGCGACCCGCGAGCGTTTCAGCGGCCCTTCGAGCAGAGTCTGATGGGATGCTTGACGGTGAGTTACCCCGGACATTTTCTCCTCGTTGCCAGCTGTAGTTGGTCTAGAGGTTATAGCACGACAACAAGCCTTTCCGAACCTGGCCGGTTTGTCTGGACCCCAGCTTGAAACTGATGTGAGGGTCACTTACCCTTGAGTTCATGGGTCATTAACGTATATCATGAACATCAAAAGGCCTAGGTAGAATGGACATGGAATCAGATCATCCCTCGTTCAATCTATCTATGCCCCTCATGATCTTATACACCTCTATAAGATCATCCCTACGGTGGGGGAGCCTAGGACCAGAGGGCACAGTCTTCGAATACAGGGACATAGCTACAGGACAGAGATGAGGAGGAATTTCTTTAGCGGGGGAGTGCAGAATCTATAGAATATATTGCTACAGACAGCTGTGGAGGCCAAGTCATTGGGTATATTTAAAACAGATTGTACATTTTTTGATTAGTGACGGTGTCAAAGATTACCGGGAAAAGCAGGAAGATGGTGTTGAGAGGGGTGACAAATCAGCCATGATGGAATGGCAGAATGGACTGAACAGGCTGACTTGGCCTAGTTCTGCTCCTCTGACATACGGTCTATGGTCTCATGGACAACCCCTTTCTGCCAATGCTGGTTCCCAAGAAACATGGCTGCAATCTGCCAACAGGAAGTCACGAGGCTTCCCCAGGAGTTTTCTTCCTTTTACTGCAGGGAGGCTATTGAGATAGAAAATACAATGTAATTAAATGTTAATGCCTTTTTTTTTGAAGGCTAGTGATGATTTATGGTTTTCACATTGAAGCTCATTAAAAAGGTATTCATCCTGGTTTGAAAATTGATTCAGCTCAACTAAAAACCAACAATTCATGTTAGATTTATGTAAGTCATCCCAGGATTCCAAGGGAAAGGGTAATGTTTGGGATTCCGACTGAAAGAATGCATCTCCGGGATGGCAAACTCATCGATTCAAGAGCCTTTTGAAAGGTAGGAAAGAAAAATCAAATTTTGCAGATGCTGGAAGTCTGAAATAAAAAACAGAGAGAGTGCTGGGAATATTCAGACGGCATCAGAGTTGATGCTTCAGGTCAATGAGGTGTTAAATCTGATGAAACATCAAGGACCTGAAACATTAAAAGTTTCTCTCTCCACAGATGTTGCCTGACTTGCTTTCAGAGAAGTGGACTGTGACTACCGAACCAAACCTTACTCCATCACCATACCTTACCACCGTTCAGTTCCTTGTTCCCCTCAGTGCCTTTGGTGGCCAACATAACAGGGACAGGAGTCCCTGGCCTCCAGTGCAGTTTGAAATAAATCATTGAGAGGAACAAATGTCCCCTTTACACACTGCCAAATGATGAATATATTCAGATTCAGAATTCAGAATTCAGAATCAGGTTTATTATCACCAACATGTGACGTGAAATTTGCTAACTTAGCAGCAGCAGTTCAATGCAATACATAATCTAGCAGAGAGAAAAAAATAAAATAAAAAATAAACAAACAAGTAAATCAGTTATGTATATTGAATAGATTTTTTTTAAAAACGTGCAAAAACAGAAATACTGTATATTAATAAAAAGTGAAGTAGTGTCCAAAGAATAATGTCCATTTAGAAATCGGATGGCAGAGGGGAAGAAGCTGTTCCTGAATCGCTGAGTGTGTGCCTTCAGGCTTCTGTATCTCCTACCTTTATACTTTATACTTTATTGCCGCCGAACAATTGGTACTAGAACATACAATCATCACAGCGATATTTGATTCTGCGCTTCCCACTCCCTGGATTACAAATACTAAATATTAAAAATAGTTAAAATTAGTAAATATTAAAAATTTAAATTATAAATCATAAATAGAAAATTTAAAAATGGGAAGTAAGGTAGTGCAAAAAAACCGAGAGACAGGTCCGGATATTTGGAGGGTACGTCCCAGATCCGGGTCAGGATCCGTTCAGCAGTCTTATCGCAGTTGGAAAGAAGCTGTTCCCAAATCTGGCCATACGAGTCTTCAAGCTCGTGAGCCTTCTCCCAGAGGGAAGAGGGATGAAAAATGTGTTGGCTGGGTGGGTCGTGTCCTTGATTATCCTGGCAGCACTGCTCCAACAGCGTGCGGTGTAAAATGAGTCCACGGATAGAAAATTGGTTTGTGTGATGTGCTGCACCGTGTTCACGATCTTCTGCAGCTTCTTCTCCTGATGGTAACTGTGAGAAAAGGACATGCCCTGGGTGCTGGAGGTCCTTAATAATGGACACTGCCTTTCTGAGACACTGCTCCCTAAAGATGTCCTAGGTACTTTGTAGGCTAGTACCCAAGATGGAGCTGACTAGATTTACAATCTTCTGCTGCTTCTTTTGGTCCTGTGCAGTAGCCCCTCCATACCAGACAGTGATGCAGCCTGTCAGAATGCTCTCCACAGTGCAACTATAGAAGTTTTTGAGTGTATTTGTTGACATGCCAAATCTCTTCAAACTCCTAATAAAGTATAGCCGTGGTCTTGCCGTGTTGTAACTACATCGATATGTTGGGACCAGGTTAGTTCCTCAGAGATCTTGACACCCAGGAACTTGAAGCTGCTCACTTTCTCCATTTCTGATCTCTCTATGAGGATTGGTATGTGTTCCTTCGTCTTACCCTTCCTGAAGTCCACAGTCAGCTCTTTCGTCTTACTGACATTGAGTGCCAGGTTGTTGCTGTGGCACCACTCCACTAGTTGGCATATCCCACTCCTGTACGCCCTCTCGTCACCACCTGAGATTCTACCAACAATGGTTGTATCATCAGCAAATTTATAAATGGTATTTGAGCTATGCCAAGCCACACAGCCATGTGTGCATAGAGAGTAGAGCAGTGGGCTAAGCACACACCCCTGAGATGTGCCAGTGTTGATTGTCAGCAAAGAGGATATGTTATCACCAATCTGCACAGATTGTGGTCTTCTGGTTAGGAAGTTGAGGATCCAGTTGCAGAGGGAGGTACAGAGGTCGAGGTTCTGTAACTTCTCAATCAGGATTGTAGAAATGATGGTATTAAATGCTGAGCTACAGTCGATGAACAGCATCCTGACGTAAGTGTTTGTGTTGTCCAGGTGGTCTAAAGCCCTGTGGAGAGCCATTGAGATCGCGTCTGCCATTGACCTATTGTGGCCATAGGCAAATTGCAATGGGTCCAGGTCCTTGCTGGGACAGGAGTTCAGTCCAGTCATGACCAACCTCTCAAAAGCATTTCGTCACTGTCGATGTGAGTGCTACCGGGCGATAGTCATTAAGGCAGCTCACATTATTCTTCTTAGGCACTGGTATAACTGTTGCCTTTTTGAAGCAAGTGGGAACTTCCACCTGTAGCAGTGAGAGGTTGAAAATGTCCTTGAATACTCCCGCTAGTTGGTTGGCACAGGTTTTCAGAGCCTTACTAGGTACTCCATCGGGACCTTCCACCTTGCGAGGGTTCACTCTCTTAAAGACAGTCTAACATCAGCCTCTGGGACGGAGAACACATTGCCATCAGGTGCAGCAGGGATCTTCACAGCTGTAGTTGTGTTCTCCCTTTCAAAGTATACATAAAAGGCGTTGAGTTCATCTGGTAGTGAAGCATCACTGTCATTCATGCTGTTGGGTTTCCGTTTGTAGGAAGTAATGTCTTGCAGACTCTCCCAGAGTTGCCGTGCGTCCGATGTCACCTCCAACCTCGAAATTGTCTCTTTGCCCCTGAAATAGCCCTCCGCAAATCATTCCTGGTTTTCTGGTAAAAGCCTGGGTTGCCAGACTTGAATTCCACAGATCTAGGTTTCAGCAGACGATGTACCACCTGGTTCATCCACGGCTTTTGGTTTCGGAATGTACAGTTAGTCTTTGTAGGCACAGACTCATCCTCACAGGTTTTAATGAATTTGGTAACAGCTGCAGCATACTCATCTAGATTCAAAGATGAATCCCTGAATATAGACAAGTCCACCGATTCAAAGCAGTCTTGTAGGCGCTCCTGTGCTTCCCTTGTCCATACCTTCTTGGTCCTCACTGCTGGTGCTGCAGTCTTCAGTCTCTGCCTGTTCTCAGGGAGTAGAAGTACAGCCAGGTGATCAGACTTCCCGAAGTGAGGGTGTGGAATAGCACGGTAGGCATTCTTGATGGTGGTGTAGCAATGGTCCAGTGTGTTGTTTCCTCTGGCATTGCAAGTGATCTGTTGATGTTAGTTGCTTAGTGATTTTTTTCAGTCTGGCCTGGTTATAATCTCCCAAAGCGATGGTGAAGATATTAGGCCGTGCTGTTTCGTGCATGTTGATCCCATTACTCAGATCATCTAAAGCTTGCTTGACATTGGCCTGACGTGGAATGTAAACTGCTACCAAAATGACCCCAGAGAACTCCCGTGGTAGGTAAAAAGGACGGAACTTTACTGCTAGATATTCCAGGTCTGTTGATCATGAAGCATACTCCTCCACCTCTCCTTTTGAGAGACTCTATAGATCTATCCTGACGGTGTATAGTAAACCCGTCGACCTGGATCGCTGCATCCGGTGTGGAAGGGGTTAACCAGGATTCCGTGAAAGAAAGGACACACGTGGTCCTAATGTCCCTCTGATTCAGCACCCTGGCTCTGAGATCATCGATTTTATTCACCAGCAAGATAGTCGGTATTGGGAGTTTAAAACCCCGTTTCCTTAAACGCACTTGTAACCCTGATATACGCCCGCGCTTCCTCTGAGGGGTTGTTTCCGTCGGTTTTAAGCAGCAATAGTTCGTTTAATCACATTAAGACATCTTTGTTGACTGTACTGACCTTGGAAGCAGCTGTATCAGGCTGAAACGGGAATATTTAATCATATCCATTGAGAGTTCTGCTGCTACTCGAGTCGTGCCTAGGCGCCCCGAAAGATTCAGATACATTTATCTGTTGGAGCACATTGGAACATGCACTGAAAAGTGCCGATTGCCTTAACAACCAACACAGTCTGAGGATGTGCTGGGGGCAGATGGCAAGTGTCGCTTACGCATTCCAGTGTCGATGTTGCAAGTTCACAACGTTCAGCAAAACAACACGAGCAACAGGAACAGCACACGAAAACAAACCAACAACAACAAAGCAAGCCCCTTTCCCATCTTTCCCACCCACTCTCACACACACCCTCTTCTCAATTACTACCAACAGGGAATCAGGTCAGATTTATTTACTGTATTTGTCACGTGTACATCAAAATGCACCTTTTGAGTTAACAGCCCATGCAAACTAAGCACGTGCTGGGGGCTGCCTGCAAGAGCTGCCACCCATTCTCGCACCACTGAAACAGGCCCATCTGTGCTTGTCTGCTGATGTCTGAAAGAAGATGAAAAACTCTGTCCTTTTAATATGAGTTATTTTCAGTGGGACATCGGTAATTACTGCCCCCTCCTCCTCTCCCCACCTTCTTATCCTGGCTCCTTCACTCTTCCTTTCCAGTCCTGAAGAAGGGACTTGGCCTGGAATGGTGAAAGCTTATTCGTTTCCATAAATGCTGCTTTACCTGCTGAGTGTGTTCAGCATTTTGTGTTTGTTACTGTCCACTTCTCTAAAACAGCGGTCCGCAAAGCATGTGCTACCGGGCCGCGAGGAAACGATATGAGTCAACTGCACCTTTCCTCATTCCCTGTTACGGCCACTGTTGAGCCATTACGCATGCGAGGTCATTACCCACACGTCATCCATGTCAGCGCGGGAAGGAGATCAACTCCTCGAGCTTGCAAATGACGGCGGGCTGAAAAGTATGTTTGACATAACATCTCTGCCGGCATTCTGGATCAGAGTCAAGGTTAAATATCCTGAGATAGCCACGAAAGCACTGAAAACGTTGCTTCTATTTCCAACGTATCTCTGCAATGAATGCAACAAAAACTAAATTGTGGAATAGACTGGACATAAGGAACCCCCTTCGAGTATCGCTGTCTCCCATCACCCTTCGATGGCACCGTCTTGTTGCAGGGAAATAAGCCCAGGGCTCCCACTGATTCAGTGATATTTGTGTGTTGCAATGATTTTATATGTTCATACGGGGAAAATATGCGCTGTGTGTTTAATATCCAAACATTACTTAAAATGTTATGATGCTATTGACTTGTAAGTGACTTATATAACCATATAACAATTACAGCACGGAAACAGGCCATTTCTGCCCTTCTAGTCCGTGCCGAACGCTACTCTCACCTAGTCCCACCGACCTGCACTCAGCCCATAACCCTCCATTCCTTTCCTGTCCATATACCTATCCAATTTTTCTTTAAATGATAATATCGAACCTGCCTCTACCACTTCTACTGGAAGTTCGTTCAACACTTACTTCAAGCTCCCCTGTCCTCCCCTGATAATTGACTTATCACTATATTCATGTGAGGAAAATATGTGCTGTGTGTTTAATATTAAATTCGTTAGATAAACCCTTTTAGACATGAAATTGAGTGTATTAGCCACTTATCACCTATATTCCAGTCGTGATTAACAATCACCCTTCCCCACCCCCCCAGACAGAATCGCCAAAAACGATTTGTAGAAAAAAATCAGCACGTACATGCATGCGCACTGATGCCCGCGCAAAGCTTCATGGTCATTGGAGTCTTTCTCAGGGTAAACACAACCTATTTGACTGCTACTCTTGTCCGTTGGCAACCCTACCGCGCCCCCCCCCCCATCGGCCGGTCCGCAAGAATATTGTCAATATTAAACCGGTCCACAATGCAAAAAAGATTGGGGACCCCTGCTCTAAAAGCACAAATACCCAACAAGTCAGGCAGCATCTGTAGAGAGAGACAAAGTTAGCATTTCAGGTACTCCAGACTTAATACTTGATTGGCCTGAAACATTAACTCTGATGCTGCCAATATTCTTTTGGTTTTTTATTTCAGACTTCCAACTTCTGCAGTTTTTTGCTTTTCTTTCAAAGTTCAAAGTAAATTTATTTTCAACGTACATATATGTCTCCATATACTCCCCTTAGATTCACTTTCTTGCAGACATTCACAGTAGAATAAAGAAATACATTCGAATCAATGAAAAACTACACAAAGACTGACAAACAACCAATTTGCAAAAGAAGACAAAAATAACTAGATTGATGGATAGATAGATAGATACACTAATACTGAGAGCATGAGTTGTGGGGTCTTTGAGTTGAGGTGAGTGAAGTTAGCTACACTGGTTCAGGAGCCTGATGATTGAAGGGTGATAACTGTTCCTGAACCTGCTGATGTGGTTCCTACCTCCAATGCTCCTGACTTGATGAGTCTGGTATCCCGGAGACACAGGAGACTGCAGATTGAATACACAATTTGCTGGAGGAACTCAACAGGTCAGGAAGCTTCTTTGGAGGGAAATGGGCAGTTGAGGTTTCAGGTTGAGACGCTTCACCTGAACATCTTTCAGTCTGAATGGAGGGTCTCCTGATCTGAAGCGTGGACTATCTGTTTCCCTCCACAGCTTGCTGTCTGACCCATTGATTTCCTCCAGCGTCTTATGGGCTCTTTTCCATAAACAGTGGTTGGTCTGGAAATGAACCTAGTTCAGGACTATCTATTGATTGGAGTCTAGTGTCTCACATTCAGACCAGAGCAGGAAAGCCACACATTAAAAAAAGCATAAAAAGACTAGGAGACATAGGAGCAGAAAGAGGCCATTCATCCCATCTCCTTCTCCTGAGTATATTAGTGAGTGAGACAGATATATATTTTAACAGACACCATTGACAATGCTAACTTTTTAATACCAGATCAAAAAATTAATTGATTACAATTTCACTATTCCATTGGGGTGCTTGGAACATTACTCCAAATTGTTCTGCCCTGACTACTGATCCAGGTACATAAGCCAAGGTTAGAAGAAGCCCAGAGTTAAACTGAGTTGATTCAGACCGTGTTAGGGTCTGGCCTCTCTTGTCAGTGCTGCCCTCCAGTGTTCACTTGACAGAAGACAAGCTGGATTGTGTTTCTCTGCGGTGGCACTAGTGCGTGATGATAGGACTGCTGCAGGCTTGTTCTTGCCAGCAACGTCCCATACACCATCAATCTCTATGACATGACACTCAGGGACTTGGGCTAGATTATTATCTTTGTGTGACTCTTTGTTTACTGTATCTTATCTGTGCTAATATCTGTTTTGTGCTGTGTATGATTGTTGGTACTGTGTCTTGTACCTTAACACCAGAGGAACGCAATCTGGTTTGGCTGTATCCCTGGGTATTCATGTCCAGTTGACTGACAATTAAACTTGTGTGATGGAAGAGGGCAAGGTGGGCTTCAGGGTTCTGAGGAGTCTTGTTTCGTGGATGTCTGTGAAGAGTAAGAATTCAGGTTGTACACTGTATACATTCTCTGGTATTAAATTGGACCATTTAACTGTGGACTTGGGCAACTGAGCTCCTTTTAGATTGCTCTGGGGGCAGTGTTATGATTATAAACAGCACTGAAGGTTTGGCCTACACGGCAGGATCAGGAGCCTTAATCTTAGTGCTGTTTACACCAAACAGCTCCAGAATCCCTGTTTCAATCTTGGCATCCTTGCGGAGTTCGCACGAGCTCTCTGTGACCATGTGGTCACAGGTACTCCTGTTTTCTCCCACATCCCGAGACGTGGAGGTTGGGAGGGTTCATTGGTAAGTTGCCCTTGGTATATGCCTGCAAGAAAATAAATCTCACGGTAGTATGTGGTTAAAAATATACGTACTTTGATAATAAATTTGCTTTGAACTTTGAACTGGTGTGCGAGTGAGTGGTCGAACCTGGGAGCAGTAGATGGGAATGGAGGGGAAATACAGTGGGCTGAGTTAGGATTAGAGTAAATGGGTGGTTGGATGACCATAGAGGCATAGAACACTACAGCTCAGAACACAGGCCCTTCAGCCCATCTAGTCCATGCTGAACCATTAATCTGCTTAGTCCCATCAACCTGCACCCAGACCATAGCCCTCCATACCACTCCCATCCTTGTACCTACCCAAATTTCGCTTAAGTGTTGAAATCAAATGTGAAGCCATCACTTCTGCTGGCAGCTTGTTCCACCCTCTGAGTGAAGACATCTCTCCTCATTCTCCCCTTAAGCAGTTCACCTTTCACCCTTAACCCATGACCTCTAATTCTAGGCTTACCCAACTGCAGTGGAAAAAGCCTTCTTCCATTTATCCTGTCTATACCCCTGATAATTTTGTATACCTCTATCAAATCTCTCCTCATTCTGCTAAACTCCAGGGAGTAAAGTCCTAACCTGTTCATCCTTTTGGTATAACTCAAGTTGTGGCAACATCCTTGTAAATTTTCTCTACAGAGTGAAGATTAGTGCAGACTCATTAAGCTTCAGGCCCCGTTTCCCTGCTGTAACTATCTCAGGCTCTGTCAGCAATTTTACTCTGAGAGTGAAGCTTCAGAAGGTCCACAGCTTCCTGCAGGGCTGAGGGTCACCCATCCACTGCAATGTTATTTTAATTACAGATGGAGCATCCTTTCATTTTTTTTTTACCCTCTCAGTAGCCTTTAAAAAACAGATTAGTTCTGTGTTTATTGTGTTTGGGAGACAAATTAAAACCCATTTAACCTCTCGGCATCATTACAACTTCAGCATTGTAAGAGGTCTCTGCACAGTTCACCGCTAATGAATGGGAAATGTGATTGTGTTGAACATGTAAATATCTAAAAGCAGAGCAACATGCATTGCATATATATATCAGAATGTGCCTCCATGAAATCTAGCTTCTGCTGTGCCTTAGTTACTACAGTAGAGCGGTGGTCAGTGTTAGCGTTGGTGATTACACAGAACTCTGTATTTGAAATGTTCAAAGTCAATTTATTATCGAAGTGTGTGTACTCAGTGGCCGCTTTATTAGGTTTACCTGTATGTTTGAGCAACACACACAAAACGCTGGAGGAACTCAACAGGCCAGGCAGCATCTAGGAAAAGAGTACATTCCAGACATCCCACCTCTCCCGGAACTTTCGGGAGTCTCCCGCATATTAATAGTGGCTCCCTGATGCCCACAAATTATATACAATGTCACGGAAATCAATTTTTTTGAGAACAAGCGAGAAAAGGCAAGAGAGAGCGAGAGCACGAGAGAAAAGCAAGAGAGAGCGCGTGAGCGACCACGAGCGAGAGAGCGCGCGCGAGCGAGAGCGCGCCATGGCAGAGTGTTCCAAAAAAAATATAAAATGTACATCACCCCAGACTACACTAAAGTGTACCCCTGCCTAATAGGGGTCAAAATAATGACAGTGTTGCTCGCTGCACTGTTTGCAACAGTGACTTTTCTATTGCCCATGGTGGGTTAAGACTGTAAAAGACATGTTGAGGTTAAGTTTAACGGTGTCATTCATTCATTAGCATAGCTAACGTTATTTAAACTACAAACATAGCTGGCCAGCTGCTAAGGAGCTACTCTATTGCAGACATCCCACCTCTCCCGGAAGTCTCCTGCAAATTGATGGTGCTACCTCCCTGAAATGGGTTTTTGCAGGGTGGGATGTCTGACATTTGATGTTATTCTTTTCCCAGATACTGCCTGGCCTGCTGAGTTCCTCCAGCATTTTGTGTGTATTGCTCGGATTTCTAGCATCTGCAGATTTTCTCTTGTTTGATACCTGTTTGTTCATTATGTGCTGTTTCATATGACTTAGGCAATCAGTCTTTCCATGAATTCTCGGCAAATTTTTCTACAGAAGTGGTTTGCCAGTGACTTTTTCTGGGCAGTGTCTTTATAAGACAGGTGACCCCAGCCATTATCAATACTCATCAGGGACTGTCTGCTTGGCGTCAGTGGTCACACAACCAGGATTTGTGATCTGCACCTGCTGCTCGTATAACCATCCACCACCTGCTCCCATGGCTTCATGTGATCTGATTGGGGGGTTAAGCCGGTGCTACACCTTGCCCAAAGGTGACCTGCAGGCTAGCGGAGGGAAAGGGCACCTGACACCTCCTTTGGTAGAGGTGCATCTCCACCCCACCACCCAGTACACCTGTACACCTGCTTATTAATGCAAATATTTAATCAGCCAATCATGTGGCAGCAACTCAAAGCATCATAAGCATTAACCAACCAGGTGGATTTTTAAAGAGATTACATTGTCACGTGCGCACCGAAACGCAAAAGCGTAGAGCGGAGTGCATCATTCTGCATCACAAGGATGTGCGGGGGCAGCCAGCGAGTGTCGCCATGCTTTGGGTGCCCACAACTTTCTAAACACCCTTTGGAATGTGGGAGGAAAGCAGTGCTCTCGGAGGAAACCCACCTGTGTACCAGGAGAACATACGGACAGCGCCAGGAATTGAACCTTGATTTCTGTCCCTGTAAAGCGTTGTGACTGTGTTGGCCTGTTGTAATTTTGATCACAATTTGAGGGTTTTCTGGTCATTCGTGCGATCTTTAATTAATTAAGTGGGCTTTGGATTAATGTTCAACATCATAAACACCACAAACTACCTGAGAATCTCCCACTTTCAAATCTCTTACTATCTCTTCTTTCAATTCCTCTTGACGAGGGGTCTCAGCCCAAAACGTCGACTGTACCTCTTCCTAGAGATGCTGCCTGGCCTGCTGCGTTCACCAGCAACTTTGATGTGTGTTGCTTAAACTACCTGAGGAACTCAGTGGTGGGCGTGGGGGGGGGTGGGGGTTGCAGTGCAAGATCCTGATGCAGGGTTTCAACCAGAAACGCCATCAATTCCATTCCCCCACAGATGCTGCCCAACCCGCCGAGTTCTGACAGTAGCTTGCTCTTTTTTACACTCCATTTTCCACTAGCTGCGCCCTCCTGTGTCTCTGTTGATATAAACACCAAGTCAGTCTCTTCCCCCAGGAGAAATGAGCAGGGTGATGTATGGAAGCAATCTGACCGTCCACACCAGAAGCTGAAAACCAAATGGAAAGCCTGAGCAGGGCTTTATGTGAGGTCTGGACCAGCCGCGGTGATTTATGTCCGCTCTGCGAACGGATGGAGTCCTTAAGAATGCAAACGGCCCGTTTGACCGCATTAGCAAACAGGGCTCGCCCTCTAGTGGCAAATGTAATGTTAGCAACTGAATACAGTACTTCAAACTCACATTTCTTCAACTTAGAGCAGAGTACAGGCCCTTCCGCCCATAATGTTCTGCTGACCTTGTACATCTCTATCGGGTGGCCTCTTGTCCTTCTTCATCACTTTCCTCTCCCACGGGGCAGAAGATACAAACGCCTGAAAGCACATACCACCAGGCTCCAGGACAGCTCCTATGCCGCTGTTATCAGACTCCTGAAAAGACCTCCTGTGGATACGATGGACTCTCGACCTCACAATCCACCTCGTTGTGATCTTGAACTTCAGTGCTTTCCTGCACTGCACTTTCTGTGTAGCTGTTACACTTTATTCTGTTATTGCTTTGTCTTGGTCTAGTTCAATGCGCTGTCATGATTTAATCTGCATCAACAAGACAAACTGTTCAATATTTCAGCTACATGTGATGGACAGTAAACCAATTCCACTACAAATATCGCGCTGTGCAAAAGTCTCATATATATACAGTACTAGGGTGTCTGAGACTCTTGCACAGAACTGTACATGTACTGAGGTTCAGTGAGAAGCTTGTCTTGCATACTGTTCATGCAGATCAATTCATTACACAGAGCATTGAAGTAGAACAAGGCAAAACAATAACAATGCAGATTGAAGTGTAACAGCTACAGAGAAAGAGCAGTGTTAGTAGACAATAAACCAGAGCACTGCAACAAAACCTACTTGGTCACAGGAAGAACATCACACACGTAAGGAACTCAGCAGGTCAGGTAGCATCAATGGAAAAGAATAAACAGTCAACATTCCGGGCCAAGACCCTTCTTCAAGACTCGGGGTGGGGAGGTGGCTGAATTAAAAGATGGGGGGAGGGGAAGGCGGCTAGCTGGAAGGCGATAGGTGAAGCCAGGTGGGTGGGAAAGGTCACAGGTTAGAGAAGAAAGAATCTGATAGGAGAAGAGAGTGGACGTTAGGAGAAAGGGAAGGAGGAGGGGTTCCGGGGGAAGTAATAAGCAGGCGAGAAGTAGTAAAAGGCCAGAGTGGGGAATAGAGGATGGGGGGTGGGGGGGAATTTGTTCACCAGAAGGAGAAATCGACATTCATGACATCAGGTTGGAAGCTACCCAGATGGAATATAAGGTTTGCTCCTCCTCACACAAGAGGAGTCCATGGATTGACAGATCCGAATGGGAATGGGAATCGGAACGTTTGGCCACCGAGAAGTCCTGCTTGTGGTGGATGTTGCATGGAGAAGATGCAAACTCCACACAGAGAGAGCCAAAGGTTAGGACTGAACCTGGGTCACTAATTGTGAGGCAGCAGCTTGGCTGAGTCCACCACTTAGAGCAGAGGAGACCAAGGGGGAGAGACACATGTATAACATCATGAGCATCCTGCACACAGTGAGAAACACCTACAAGAGGGCCAAAAGCTATTGATTTGCAGTAACTATTAGAAGGAGCAGAGAGATGAGGAAACTCTTTTACACCCAATGGTTGGTGGAGTGTGGATCTCACAAAAGGTGGGAGAGGCAGAGACCCTTATCGCACCAAAGCTGTCCTTGGACGTGTCCCTGAAGAACTGTGACCTGCAGGGCGGCATGCTCACTTGCAGGAGAGAGGGATAGGTTGAGTGCAATGGGCAGAATAGCCTTCTTTATATTTGTGTGGTAGTCCTAGTGTGTCCCAGCTCTAGTGATCCAGGTTTGATCCTGACCTTGGGCGCTGTCTATGTGGAGTTTGTACGTTCTCTTGGGGCCCGTATGGGTTCCTTCCAACCACATCAGTTTCCTCCCACATCCTACAAATGTGTGGGTTAGTCGGTTCACTGGGTAAGTTAGTGTGTAGGACTGCACACACGAGCAGAGCCACTGTCACCACAGTGTTGGTGACCCAGGCTCAGTCCTGACATCTGGCACTGTCTGTGTGGAGTTTACATGTTCTGGCTATGATCACGTGGGTTTCCCACAGGTCCTCCCGTAACATATATGGGTTGATATGTTAACTAGCCACTATAAATACCCCTGGTGTGTAGGTAAATGTTAGAAACTGGTGGGAAGAATAAATGGGATCAGTGTATGATTAGTATAAGTGAATGTTTGATGGTTTGCATTGACTCGATTGGCCGAAGGTCTAACTCCCTGCTGTGTGACTCCACATGTAAGGAATTTAATATGATTTTATACTCCCCAATTCCCTTCAGCTCATCACCACCCTCCAAAGTCCTTCTTACTTACTTAAAACCCAGCACCCCGACTGGGGCAAGGCTGCCGAAGACAGTTCACTAGAATCCTTTATCCTAGACCAGTCTTTCAAGTTGCAGCCCATCATACGGCTAGGTCCTTCCTCTCCCAGGGATGAGATCTTTGGAGCTTCTGCTGGCGTTTCTGTAGCCGTGGGCTTTTACGGGATGGGGTTGCTAACCCCATACCCAGTGCTTCTCCTTTTACAGCCAGGCTTGTGACCATACATACCAGAGATCTCCAACGTCTTGCTGTCTGGAATTCCACCCCTAAAGCTGTCCACCTCTCCTTTTTCCTTGAAGTTGTTTAACCAGCAGCTTCTTATAGGACATTTACTTTGGAAGATTTCCTGTGTTTTGTTTAGTTATAGCAATACAAAGCATGTTTAATGGCTGCCTGTTGCTTAAAATTACAGGGACTTGTGTTTACAGAGAAACACTATCAAGGGAAAGGTTATGTTGAAGAGAGAGTGATTAGTGAGATGCATGATAGGACAAGGTTCAAAGTAAATTTATTATCAAAGTACACACATGATACTTTGATATCTGGGTGCTGAGGAAGAACGCAGAGCCTGGTGCCCTCTGCGATGTCGGTAAGACGGGGCGTTGCAAGATATCTTGGCTTGTCGTGCTGGAATTCTTGAGGTATTGATTGATGGGATGTCATGGGCAACTGGTAGATGAGGAGGAAGAAATTTGACTTCACAAAGTGTCTCTTAGCTCCTTGACAACGTGAAAAGTGAATTTTATGGACAAACAGGATAACAAAATTAGCCACTTCATAGAAGATAAAACAGTACAGTGCACTATAAACTCTTCAGTCCATGATGTTATGCCAACTCTTTAACCTACTCCAAGATCAATCTAACCTGTCAACCCATTTGCCTTTCATCCACGTGCCTGTCCAAGAGTCTCTTAAATGACCTGTTCCAGCACCACGTGCAGAGTGTTCCATACACCCACCACTCGCTGTGTAAAAACCCTATCACTGACATCACCCCTATAATTTCAGAGGAAACCCACGCAGTTACAGGGAAATGTAAAAGCACCTTACAGACAACAACTGGAATTGAACCTCAGCCTTCTGATCACTGGCACAGTAGAGTTATGCTAAGCACGACACTACCATGCCACTTGTAACTGCTGTGTCGCTGTGTCAAAGTTTAACGAACTGACCTGGGCAAAGGGACCTTGAGGGGTCTGTTCCTCTTCTACGGTCAAGTTCACGATGGAGTGTTTCTGAAGAAGGAGAACACTTTGATCCTGGGGACCAATGGAAGCCATTTGCTGAACATTTCTGGGGCTTGACAATGGGACCAAATTGCTGGTCCATTGGATATACAGCTGTCCCCAGCTAAGTGAGCTCGAGCTCAGTCCTCACTGGGCTGAGGAGAACCATGCAGCCAAAGAAAGAAAGGAAGCACGTGCCTCCAGATGCAAAGACAGCTTCTATCCCACCCTTAACAGACGACATCTCATACGCTAAAAGACAAACTCCTGATCTCCTCGTCGTAGCCCTTGCACTTTATTCACCTACCTGTACTACCCTTTCTCTATAACTACAACACTCTTCCTCGATGTAAGTATGTGTGGAATGATCTATATGCATGGCACAGAATACAAAAGCTTTTCACTATTATCATGGCACATGTGAGAAAATAAACCAATTCCAATTCCAAGCTCCCATCACTCCCAGTAGGAGATAAGACACAGGAGCTGAATTAGGTGATTCAGCCCATTGAGTCATCATTGTTATTTATTATACCTCTTGACCGCATTCTCCTACCTTCTCCCAATAACCTACAACACCCTCACTAATCAAGAACCTATCAACTTCTGTTTAAATACATCCAAGGACTTGACCTCCACAGCCTTCTGTGGAAATGAATTCCACAGATTCACCAACCTTCAGCTAAAGAAATTCCTCCTCATTCTAAACAGACGTCCTTGTATTCTGAGCCTGTGTCCTCTGGTCCTAGACTTGCACCCACTATATAAAACATCCTCCATGTCCACTCTATCTAGGCCAATAAGGTTCCACCCCCACCATTCTTCTAAACTCCAGTGAGTACAGGCCCAGAGCCATCAAATGCTCTTCATGGGTTAACCCTTTCATTCCTGGGATAATTCTCCAAAACCTCCTCTGGACTCTCTCCAATGCCAGGGCATCCTTTCTTAGGTATGGGGTCCAAGACTGCTCACAGTACTCCAAGTGCGGACTGACCAATGCATTATAAAGCCTCAGTGTTATATCATTGCTTTTATATTCGAGTCTTCGCGAAATGAATGCTATCGTTGCATTTGCTTTCCCTACCACTGACTCAAGGTGAGGAGCAAGTTTCTCACACTGAGGGCGGTGGGTGTATGGAACAAGCAGTCAGAGAAAGTGGTACAATTACAACATTTTAAAGACAGTTCAACAAGTACATGCTGAAGAAAGGGTTGAGGGAGCCATGGGCCAATGGGATTTGCTCAGGTAGGCCACTGGGCTGGAACGGATGAGATGAACAGCTTCCACGCTGTATAAACTCTCTGACTTGATTGCGGGCATGTTAAATAAATGCAAGTTGCTATTGCATTGAACAGGCAGACGATGCTTTACTTTGCTTTTGTCTGCCATCTATTATGTTCATTGTCAGACCCTTCCAGATAACGCGTTACCATGACAACATATTAGGACGCAGCCTGCAACTGGAGACTGACATGGAACAAACAACCTGCTGGAGGATCTCAGTGGGTCGAGCAGCACCTGGAGGCTGATGGGGGGGGGGGGGGGATCTCTCTATGTTTCTGATCAAAACCCCTCCATCTGGTTCTTTCCCCTGACAGATGCTGCTCCAGATCCCAGTGTCTGCAGTCTGTTGTGTCTACGTTGAGGAGGGGACATCTTTACTCAGAGAGGAAGCTTGTCCAACCTCTACACATTAGCCCCATCAAGCAGCCTTGGGTTGACATGGAGCACACTGTGTGTTGGGTCAGAAGGGTCACCTGCATCTTCCTTGGGGTGGGGGAGTATGATGGGGCTTACGCTCGATCCATTTCACTCATCATCATTCTGTGCCGTGTTGTATGACATGGATGATCATGGTCTCGTGACCATGATTGTTCTTGGCAAATTTTACTACAGAAGTGGATTGCCATTACCTCCTTCTGGGCAGTGTTTTCACAATATGGGTGACCCCAGCCATTGTCAATACCCTTCAGAGATTGTCAATGTTCGCATAACCAGGACTTAATGATATGCACCAGCTACTCATACAACCATCTGCCACCTGCTCCCTTGGCTTCACAAGGCCCTGATTAGGAGGCTAAGCAGGTGCTACACCTTGCCCAAGGGTGACCTACAGACTTGCACCTTACACCTCCTCTGGTAGAGACATAATTCCACCCAGCCACCATTTCACTCATAAGACCATCAAACCATAAGACATAGGAGCAGAATTAGGCTGCTCCACCATTCCATCATGGCTGATCCCAAATCCCACTCAACCCCATACACCTGCCTTCTTGCCATATCCTTTGATGCCCTGACCGATGAAGAAATGATCAACCTATGGGCTCGACCTCCACCACAATCTATGGCAGAACATTGCACAGATTCACTACTCTCTGGCTAAAAAGATTCCTCCTTACCTCAATTTTGAGGCTGTGCCCTCTGGTTCTGGGTACTCCAACCATAGGAAACATCCTCTCCACGTCCACCTTATCTAGTTCTTTCAACATTCAGTAGGTTTCAAAGAGATCGCCATGCATTCTTCTAAATTCCAGTGAGTACAGGCCCAAAGCTGCCAAACACTCCTCATATGTTAACCCTTTCATTCTAGAATCATCCTTGTGATCTCCTCTGGACTCTCTCCAATAACAATATATCCTTTCTGAGATGTGGGGCCCTTAACTGTTGACAACATAGTGTTTCTATTCTCTCTGAAGAGAGGCATGAGGCCTTCTAATATGACATAAAAAAAAGACAGGAAGTCCTGGAGATACTCAGCAGGTCAGGCAGCATCTGAGGAGAGGGAAGCATTCAGTGTTGCAGAACTGAAGTAGGAAGGTGAAGAAGCGAACATGTTTTTAGTTAAAGAGAGAAACTGATCCCTCTCCAGATACTCGAACCCGGAACCTGAAATTTCATTCCATTCTTCTAGGTGGGCATGGTAGTGTGGAGGGGTCAGTTGTACAGGTGAGATGTCAAACCAGGGTTGATCCGCCTTTGGGGGAGATGATTGATCCCATGGCAATGTTTTGAAGAGCAGTTATCCGTGGCCTTTTAGACAATCTTTGACCACCAGATTGTCCCACAGATGTTTACAGAAGCTCACTACACATGGTAGCTTTCCTATAGTAAGAAATATAAAACATTAAAAAATAGGCATTATCCATCATTAAGGACCCCCACCACCCAGGACATGTCCTCTTCTCACTACTGCTATCAGAGAGGAGACAAAGGAGCCAGAAGGCACAAACACGGTGTTTTAGGAACAGATTTCTGAATGGTCCATGGACACTACCTCACTAATTTTGCTCTCTAATTTCGGTACTCACTTATTCGTTTTATACATACACTCAGTGGACATCTCCTATACCTATTAAAATGGCCACTGAGTGTATGTTTGTGGTCTTCTGCTGCTGTAGCCCATCCACTTCAAGGTTTGACTTGTTGTGCATTCAGAGTAGCTCTTCTGCACACCAGTGTTATAACGTGTGGTTATTTGAGTTATTGTCATCTTTCTGTCAGCTTGAATCAGTCTGGCCATTTTCCTCTGACCTCTCTCATTAACAAGACGTTTTCACCCACAGAACTGCCACCCACTGGATGTTTGTTTTTTTTTGCTCCATTCCCTTTAAACACAGAGACTGTTGTGCATGAAAATCCTAGGAGATCAGCAGTTTCTGAGACACTCAAATCACCCCGTCTGGCACCAACTATCATTCCATGGTCAAAGTCACTTAGATCACATTTCCTCCTCATTCTGATGTTTGGTCTGAACTAACAACTGAACCTCTTGACCGTGTCTGCATGCTTTTATGCATTGAGTTGCTGCCACATGATTGGCTGATTAGATATTTCAGATGTACCTAAAAAAATGGCCACTGATCATATATACCTATTGTAATTTATAGTATATCTTATGTATTGCACTGTAGTGCTGCCGTATAACAACAAAATTCATGACATCTGAGGGTGATAATAAACCCCATTCGATTGTGCAGTGCTCTAGTTGTGGCCTGACGAAGATATAACTTTTGTAACCTAGACTTCTATTTAGCCCAAGTGTTGTGATACCCAACACCTTGGTGTGTCCTGTCATTTTGAAGGAGCAGCATACAAGAATTCCAAATCACTGTGTTTTGCTCACTCTCTCCAGAACAACATCGAACCCAATTGCTTCTTCACCAATGACACGATAGTTTTCAAAAATATTGATTCCTCCTCTGCAAGAAACCGACAGAAAAATTACCACTGGGAGAGAGAATCATTCAGGCTGAGAAGGCGATTTCACTGCTGCAAATGTTAGGTCAGAATCTGCTGAGAAAGATTGGCCGCAGCAGTCACAGCCTAATTAGAAACACTCAATAACTGCAAAGGTACAATAAAGAAAGGAATGGGGCTGTTTCTGCTGTTGTTGTTTGTTACTCATTGTGTTCTGTTTTGGCACTGGAATGCCTGAGGACACTTGGGGGCTGCCCCCAGCACAACCTTGGGTCTCTTGATAACATAACAACTCATTTCACTGTATGTTTCTATTTACATGGTAATAAATAAAATGAATCTGAATCTGAAATCTCTCCCAACTCACAGCCACATCCTTTCAGGACCATTCTAGTAAATCTCAAATCGAAAGTATCATCGTTATGCGCCATGTTGTATGACGTGGGCCAGCATGGTCTTTCCGTGATTGTTCCTGGCAAATGTTCTACAGAAGTGGTTTGCCTTGGCCTTCTTCCGGGCAGTGTCTTTACAAGACGGATGGCCCCAGCCCTTATCAATACGCTTCAGAGATTGTCTGCCTGGTGCCAGTGGTCACATAACCAGGACTTGTGATCTGCTCCGGCTGCTTGTACGACCATCCACCACCTGCTCCCATGGCTTCACGTGACCCTGATCGGGGGCCACGCAGGTGCTACACCTTGCCCAAGGGTGAGCTGAAAGCTAGCAGAGAGAAGGATCACCTTACACCTCCTTCGATGAAGACCTATCTCGACCCCGCCACCCAATTTACCTCCGCCTGGGGCTAAAGTAATGATTCTACCTTGGATTGTGGCTTGTAAGCTATGTCAGTAGGCTGAGATCTCTGACGAGAACCGAATCTAGCAGCAAACTAGATCTTGATGCTGTACTCAGTCCAGCACACGGCCGAGAGGACCAGAGCCCAGGATGAGAAATTCTCGATCAGATTCATTCATTTATTCACCACATTTACATCAAAACATACAGTGAAATGCGTCATTTGTGTTAACAACCAACACAACATAAAGAGGTGCTGAGGGTAGCCTTCCAGTGTCACCACACATTTCGGTGCCAACATAACATGCCCACAGTACTCAGCAGAACACAACAAGCAGCAAGACAATAACAGCAAGTTAGGACCCGTACCTTTCTCCCACTTACACACATACACAGTGTTCCAACCCCAGGACAAGCCCTCTCCAGCCTGCAGCCTGCAGAGGACTTGTGGACTTGTAGACATCAGGCTTCGACTTCCCCAGTGAGCTAAGGCATTCAGGGATCTGGCTGTTGGGCCTCGACTTCCAATCCATTCCTTCCGGGAATGCTGGTCCTGGGAATCTCTGCAGCTCCACTGGGGAGGTTGAAACTCAATGTCTACAGACCCAAGTCGAAGTCTGCTGGAGGCTGGAGGCCTGTTCTGAGTTTAAAGGATTGTACATCTGCACGGATGGGCAGGAGGGAGAAAGGGGGCTTGTTTTGCTGTTGTTGTCGTGGTCTGTGTTGATTTGCTGAGCATTGTGGGTATGTTATTTTGGCGCTGGAAAACCATGTATATATGTTGTAACTCGGTTGCCTGTCTGGACACACCCCTCTGCTGACTGCTGACTGCCCCTGTGGCTCCTCCCACAGAGTCCTGTATAAAGGCCTGGGAAGCTCAACGAGCCCTCCGATGCCCTATCCCGGGGAACATGCGCCAGCGCACAGATCGACCGGCTATACGCCCTACATGTAGACCTTTGCCACCCGGGAGTCACCCGGCTTTTCCACTTCGTGAAAGCCCGGAACCTGCCTTACTCCCTTGAGGAGATCAGGATGATGACCAGGGACTGCCAAGTCTGCACAGAGTGCAAACCGCACTTCTACCGACCCGAAAAGGCACCACTCATCAAGGCCACCCACCCCTTTGAGCGACTGAGTGTTGACTTTAAGGGCCCCCTTCCCTCCACTGACCGCAATGTGTACTTTCTTAACGTAATTGACGAGTACTCGCAGTTCCCCTTCGCCATCCCCTGCCCTGAGACCACTACCACGTCAGTTATAAAAGCCCTGCGCAAGCTCTTCACTCTGTTCGGATACCCATGCTATATCCACAGTGACAGAGGGTCCTCGTTTATGAGTGACAAGCTGCGCCAATATCTACTGGCTAGGGGAATTGCAACCAGTAGGACCATGAGCTATAATCCCCGGGGGAATGGACAGGTAGAGAGGGAGAATGGCACAGTGTGGAAAGCCACACTCTTAGCCCTCAGGTCAAAGGGACTGCCGGTCTCCCGCTGGCAGGAGGTCCTTCCCGAGGCACTCCACTCCATCCGCTCCCTGTTATGCACAGCCACCAATGCCACCCCTCATGAGCGGCTCTTTTCTTTTCCCCGAAAATCGACCACTGGAACTACCCTACCATCTTGACTGACGTTCCCGGGGCCAGTGCTGCTCTGGAAACATGCGAGGAGCAATAAATACTCCCCGATAGTCGAAAGGGTTCACTTACTTCATGCGAACCCCCAGTACGCCTACGTGGTTTTACCTGATGGGCGGGAGGACACGGTCTCCATCCGCGACCTGGCGCCCGCAGGAGCTCCGGGCCCCTACCCTGAACACTCCGTGGTGACTATTGACCCCGTACCCACCAATGTATGTACCTACGAGACACCGTGCACCCCAAACCCTATACAGACACCACACGACACTCCCATACCAGGCGCGACGCACATGCACGAGGGATTACCGACACCTAACGTGCTGGCACCTGAAGTCAGACCGGAGCCAGCACAACTGCCATCACCGGTGCAATTACCGCTGGTGCTACGTAGGTCACAGCGATGGACTCGACCGCCTGATAGACTTAACCTGTAAATATACTTCTTGTAAATATTGTCAGTCACTTCACCACGCGGGACTCTTTTTTTAAAAAGGAGGGGTGAATGTGGTAAACCATGTATATATGTTGTAACTCAGTTACCTGTCTGGACACACCCCTCTGCTGACTGCCCCTGTGGCTCCTCCCACAGAATCCTGTATAAAGGTGTTCGCCTTGCCCCTCCCCCTCAGTCCGGGGGGCAGACTCTCACTGTGAAGGTCGTATTGTGCAGCGGATAAAAACCTTTCAGTATTTTACCAAACCTCAGTCTTTTGGAGTAATTGAAAGTGCTTCACACTTGTGGGCTGCCCCCACCATACCCTTGGGTGTGTTAGTTCTTAATGCAAATGATGCATTCAACTGTATGTTTTGTTTTACATGTGAGAAATATACTCAGTGGCCACTTTGTAAGGTACACGTGTGCACCCACTCATTAATGCAAATATCTAATCACTCAAAGTAGTGACAACAACTCAATGCATGAAGGCATGCAGACATGGTCAAGAGGTTCAGATGTTGTTCAGACCAAACATCAGAATGGGGAAGAAATGTGATCTAAGTGATGGTGACCATGGAACAATTATTGGTGCCAGACGGGATAGTTTGAGTATCTCAGAAACTGCCGATCTCCTGGGATTTTCATACAAAACAGTCTCAAGAGTTTACAGAGAATGGTGCAAGAAACAAAAAAAAATCCGTGAGTTCCAGTTCTGTGGAGGTAACACTTTGTTAATGAGAGAGGTTAGAGGGATTTGGCCAGATTGTTTCAAGCCGACAGGAAGGCGACAGTAACTCAAATAACCGGGTGTTACAACAGTGGTATGCAGAAGAGCACCTCTGAAAGTACAACACACGTCGAACCTTGGAGTGAATGGGCTACAGCAGCAGAAGACCACAAAGATACCCTCAGTGGCCATTTTATTAGATACAGGACGTAAATGCTAAAGTGGCCACTGAGTGTAAACTTGAACTTCTCCATCACTGAAGTGATGTGTCCAAGCCTCTCAGTGCTGAGAATAGTTTCCAACCCAATGAGTTGTATGACTAATAGATCTGTGTTTTATAGTATCACAATAGGACACAATCCATCTTATGACATTAAATTCCGGGATATTTTATTGCTGGTTAGGGATCATGTTAATCCTCTTTATAATTACCACTGAGTTAACATGACTAAATACATGTTGTAGAATTTTTACAAGTGGCATTGAAGATTCAAGATTCAATACTCAATATTGTTTAATGTCATTTCAAGTACAAAAGCGTAAAGGAGAATGAAACAGTTGTTACTCTGGATCTGCTGTAGCGCAAAAAACCCATTAAGATAAAGAACAGTCACTAAAAACGCAATAAATAGAAATCTATAAGATAGTTTATTTACATAGATTGACAAGAAGGCATAGAGGAGTAAGATAGATCTGCTGGTTGGGTGGTGTCGCAACAATACCCTCACATTCTGCGTCAGTAAGACCAAAGAACTGGTTGGGAGGCAGGAGAGCACACAGTAATCCTCATAGAGGGATCAGAAGTGGAGAGAGTGAGCAATTTCAAGTCCCTGGGTGTCAATATCTCTGAGGATCTATCGTAGCCATTACTAATTTAATGTAGCTTTTTAAAAATAAATAAGCCTACTGTAATTTACAGTTTTTTTATTGACACTAGGCATACAAGTGCCTGTGCATAAGGTAACTGACAGGAAATGATAAGGTCGTCGTGGTGGAGATTGTGGAGAGGTGGGTTAGTGGGTGGAGGTATTGATCAGCCTTACTGCTTGGGGAAAGAACTACAAAGTATTCCATAAGTCCATCTTATTCCAATAATCACAGGGGCATTCATTGTGATTATTGGGAGGGTGAAAGTCACTGGCAGTGGCACCAGGGCTTTCACTTCTCGCCAATAGCACTAAACATACAACGTAGCAGTATTAGGGCGTGTCTGTGGTCTCTGAAATTTATTCCACTAAACTTTAGGGCAACTGACAGGGGAATTTCCAACACCTGAAATATTAACTCCATTTTGCTTTTCTGGGCACAAGTCCAAAGAATTGATCATTTCTAGATTTCCATATTTTGCTGTTTATTCAAACAGATTTGATCTAGAATAAACTTAAAATGCCATAGATACTCAGCAGGTCAAACAGTGCCTGCCGGAAAAGAAGCAAAGCAAGTGTTTTAGATCAATGACTTTTCCTCAAAACTGACCTGAGACAATGCTGTTTTCTCCCTCCACAAGTGTGATCTTGAGACTATCGGCCTTCTCACTGTATGAGCTTATCTCTGTTGTGTGATTGGCCTGATGAAAGCATGTTGCCACGTCCCTATTGCAGAAGTCCTCATCCATGTATATTTCCTCTGATTCCTTTCCCACGTAAATAGTGTCCACGAGAAACTTTCCCAACATGGAGATGAGGGAGGAGCTGCTTTTCCCAGAGAGTGGTGAATCTGAGGAATTCTCTGCCAGTGAAGTAGTGGAGGCTACCTCAGTAAATATATTTAAGACAAGGTTGGATAAATTTTTGCATAGTAAGGGAATTAAGGGCTATGGGGAAAAGGCAGGTAGGTGGAGGGTCCATGGCCAGATCAGCCATGATCTTATTGAATGGCGGAGCAGGCTTGACAGGCCAGATGGCCGACTCCTGCTCCTGTTTCTTGTGTTCTTATGTTACACAGTGCGTGCTGGAGTATTGCAGCCCCAGATGGCAGGAGGCATTTACCTTCATGAAATTAGATTGGTATGCTGTTTTATTAATGTCAAATGTCACAAGACATAGTGAAAAACTTTGTTTTGTTTGGCATCAATACGGATAACTCCATCACATCAGTACACAGAGGTAGAACAAGGGAAAACGGTAATAGCATGCAGAACCTGGTGTTACAGTTACCGAGAAAGTGCAATGCAGGCAGACAACAATGCCATGAAGAGGTAGATTTTGAGGAGACCAGCCTATCTTTATGTGACCACGGTAATGTATAGTGGTTAGCATGATGCTATGACAACTCTGGGCGTCGAAGTTGGGAGTTAGAGTCTCCCTACTCCCTCCCCGTGAACTGCATAGTTTTTGTCCAGGTGTTCCAGTTTCCTCTCACAGTTCAAAGTCACACCGGGTAGGCTAATTGGTCATTTGTAAATCGTCCTGTGATTAGGTTATGTTTAAATCGAGGTTGTCAGGGGCCGCTGGGCAGCGTGGCTCTAAAGGCCGAAAGGGTCTATTCTGTACTTATCTCTGAGTAAATAAGATAAATAAATCCGGTCATACTAGGGGACCATTCAGTAGGCTTATAGCAGCGGGATAGAAGCCGTCGTTGGGTCTGTAGGTACGTGCTTTAAGGCTTTTCTGTCCTCTGCTGGGTGAGGTGGGAGTAGAAGAGAGAATGTGTTTCAAGAATTTTACCTGAATTTAAACATCTATCACTAAAAATAAGTCAATTGTCTGAACTACTTCACTAGCTGAAAGTAGCCTTCTCCTTGGTAGGAAGGGGGGCCCTCCATCACCATAGAGGATAAACAGGGATTTAGCCTTTGAAGAGCAGGTGGTTACAGTACAACTTCTCATTAGTGTGGATATCCATAGCTGTCTATGTCCAATAGGTCTTCGTTTGATTTCAGAACTTCGCGGACAGCAAACCAAATATCATCACACTGAAATTTGGAATTCTGTGGTAGACTAAAGCTGTAAAATTATTTTCAATTCACGTTGCAATTGTTTATGATTGACTATGATTTGCTTCATTTTGGGGAACTGAAATTATCATTCAGATTGCTGTTGTGTTTTCAAGTAAAGTTGTAGTAACTACTGAAAGAGCCATTAAAATCGAATGAGTTTCATTGGCAAACTCCCTTACTTCCCAATTATTACAATTTATCTCACGTGCAAAGACCTTTGTTAAGTGTGTCAAGAATTAGTTTAACAGTTCCTTACCCTGGGGGAAGCATAAGTGCTCTTGCAGTCTTAACCTCTGACATAGGAGATTTATGTCTCTATATGACGGTGTATTACTAAGGATTGTAAATTGATGTTTTTGCAGATTAACACAATGTAGATGTTCTGTGATTTTTCCAATTCCATCAGTCCACATCTACCTCACAAACTTTATACCCCTTATTGCAATGAGCCAAACTAATCGTGGATGAAGTTCAAACACACAGCATCTTGCCAGTGGTCCTGTCTTGGTCACCACCCAGCAATGCCCTGATTTAACCCTAGCCTAATCACCGGACAATTTATAATGGCCAATTAACCTAGCAACCGTTACGTCTTTGGACTGTGGGAGGAAACAGAAGCACCCGGAGAAAACCCTTGTGGTCACGGGGAGAATGTACCAGCAGGACAGAACCCAGGCTGCCTGTACTGCAGAGTGTTGTGATAACCGCTACACTACCCTGCAGGCATTTGTGTGCCTGTCTCCGCAATGGCTCACGGACAGATATTGAACAGTCCTCTAATACGATGAGATGGACTGCTGATCTCACAATCCAACTTACCATGGCCTTTCACATTATTGTCTGTCTTCACTGCTCTTTCTCTTTAACTGTAACACTTTAATCTACATTCTGTTATTGCCTTTCCCTCGTGTACCGATGATAAAAAGATATACATGGATGACATTCCACTGATGATGATAATAAACCAGTTTACTAATAGCTTTGAAGTACAGTGTTTGACTGGTGCAATCAAGCTCCAGTGGAGCACACGCATACACACATTTCTTGATTGAGTATTGCCACCTGGCATTCCAACTGGTATTGGAGGGTGGGGGGCTACTGCACAGGATCAAAAGAAGCTGCAGGAAGTTGTGAACTTAATCAGCTCCACCTTGAGCACTAGCCTCCGTAGTTTTCAGGACGTCTTCAAGGAGCGATGCCTCGAAAAGCTGGCATCCATCCTTAAGGACCCCCATCACCCAGGTCATGCCTCGTTCTCACACCTACCATCAGGGAGGAGGTACAGAAGCCTGAAAGAACACACTCAACGATTCAGGAACAGCTTCTTCCCCTCTGCCGTCCGATTCCTGAATGCACATTGAACCCATGAATCTGATTCTTATTCTGACTATTGGACAGAAAGAGAATAACACTGTTGCAAGTGTTGAAGGTGAATTAGTGAAAATTCCAAAGTCTTATCTTTAACAACATTTTCTCAGCTAAAGACATATTATAGTATTATTTCAGAAGCACATGAATGAGTGGGTGGAGCAGTGCAGCCCAGAAGAATATAGGTGGAATGTGGGAAATAGGGACTAGCTGGGTGGACACCGTAGTCAGCATGGACAATACTGTATCCATGTTGTACTGCTCTCATTCTGATTCAGATTGGACACCTCAAAGCTAATTCCTGAACTGTAGACATCCTTGTTGTGTATTTCATATTTCATTAATATTTGAGTAATCTTGTATATACAGTGCCTGTAAACACCCCCTTGGAAGTTTTCATGTTTTATTGTTTTACAACATTGAATCACAGTGGATTTAATTTGGCTTTTTTTTTGACACTGATCAACAGAAAAAGATTCTTTTGTGTCAAAGTGAAAACAGATCTCTACAAATATAAAATACAAAATAATTGATTGCATAGTATTCACCCCCTTCAAGTCAGTACTTAGTAGCTGCGCCTTTGGCAGCAATTATAGCCTTGAGTCTGTGTGAATAGGTCTCTATCAGCTTTGCACATCTGGACACTGCAGTTTTTCCCCATTGTTCTTTACAGAACTGCTCAAGCTCTGTCAGGTTACGTGGGGGTTGTGAGTGAACAGCCCTTTACAAATCCAGCCGCAAATTCTCAATTAGTTGTGCTCTGGACTCTGACTTGGCCACTCCATGACATTACCTTTGTTGTTTTTAAGTCATTCCTGTGTAGCTTGGGGTCATTGTCTTGCTGGAAAATAAATCTTATCCCAAGTCGCAGTTCTCTTGCAGACTGCATCAGGTTTTCCTCCTGGATTTTGCTGTATTTTGCTGCATTCATTTTTCCCTCTACCTCTACAAACCTTACAGGGCCTGCTGCAGTAAAGCATTCCCACATCATGATGCAGCCACCGCCATGGTAGGGATGGTGTGTTTTTGATGATGTGTGGTATTTGGCTTACGCCAAACATAGCATTAGTCTGACGACCAAAAAGCTCAAGTTCAGTTTCATCACACCAAAGAACCTTCTTCCAGCTGATTTCGTTTTGACAAACTCTAGCCGAGATTTCATGTGAGTGTTTTTCAACAGTAGCCTTCTCTTTGCCACTTTCCCATAAAGCTGCAACTGGTGATACACCCAGGTAACAGTTACTGTATGTGCAGTCTCTCCCATCTCAGCCACTGAGGCTTGTAACTCCTTCAGAGTTGTCATAGGTCTCTTGGTGGCCTCTCTCACTAGTCCCCTTCTTGCACAGTCACACAGTTTTTGAGGACGGCCTCCTCTAGGCAAATTTACAGCTGTGCCATATTCTTTCCATTTCTTGGTGATTCACTTAATTGTACTCCAAAGGATATTCAGTGACTTGTAAATTTTCTTGTATCCATCTCCTGACTTTAATAACCTTTTTACGGAGTTGTTTGGAGTGTTCTTTTATCTTCATGGTGTAGTTTTTGCCAGGATACTGACTCACCAGCAGTTGGACCTTCCAGATACTAGTGTACTTTTACTACAATTAATTAAAACACCTGGATTGAACATGGTGATCTCTACTTAACTAATTATATGACTTCTAAAACCTATTGGCTGCACCACTGATGATTTGCTGTGTCATATTAAAGGAGGTGAATACTTGTGCAATCAATTATTTGGTGTTTTATTTTTGTAATTAATTTAGATCACTTTGTAGAGATTTGTTTTCACCTTGACATGAGTCTTTTTTCTGCTGATCAGTGTCAAAAAAAAGCCAAATTAAATCCACTATGATTCAATGTTGTAAAACAATAAAATGTGAAAACTTCCAAGGGGAGGGTGAATAATTTTTATAGGCATTTTATATGGTTTCATTAAGCATTCTTATTTGTTTAAATAATTAATTACAGGTTATATGTAAAAAATACATTAATTTCATATGTCATCTTGCTACCACATGATACGTGCGTACCTCACTTAAAGTTCTCCAAGAGGATCACTACCTTGCCATAGGGTTTGGTGGCTTGCATACCTCAATGACCCAAAGAGTTATGTTGGCTGGAGTCAGGGCCTTGGCTTTGGCTCTTGGTAGCATTACCCATGCCAAACAGGTCAAAGGGTAGATATCAGACGAAGAGTCGTCAACTGAACCTTCAGATTTAGGGGTTCAGCTCAGGGCTAACAACCCTGACTGGTAAAACAAAATGTTACAGAAACAGCAATGAAGAATCCTTTTATATCCGTGTGTGGTGCTATGGACAAACAGAAATGGAGGACCTTCATTGTTGCCCTAAACGCCAGTGGCGTAATGGGCAGTAAGTAAGTCGCTGAAAGTAAAGACAAAGTTACACCAACATTTCGGACTTCTGTGTCTTTCTTAAATAAGTTTTAATATTTTGAGGTTACAAAACATAACAATCCTAGTCATGAGAGATGCTATTTAAATACAGCCTTCACTTTCAAAGTTTCGAGGTTCATGATTGTTTAAAGTCATATCCAGTAGACAACTGCAAAGGAGGACAAAATAACTGTTACTCCAGCTCCGATGCATCCAAAAAACACACACTAAGAACACAATAATTATAGAAAACACAATAAATATAAATACATAAGATAGCTTATATACATAGATTGATTGTATGCCCATAGGGTGATGCGAGGCACGGGAGTGTCTGTACATAAGGTGATTGACAGGAAATGATAAAGGAGTGGTTGTTGTGGGTGTGGACGGGTGGGTTAGTGGGTAGAGGCGTTGAGCAGCCTTATTACTTGGGGAAAGTAATTGCTTTTGAGTCTGGTGGTCCTGGTCTGGATGTTATGTAGCCTCCACCCTGATGGGAGTTGGACGAACGGTCCATGAACAGGGAGGGTGGGATCCTTCATGATATTACTGACCCATTTCTGGTACATTTCTGTATAAATGTCCGTGATGGTGGGTAGGCTGATGCTTGTGATGCGCTGGGCAGTTTTGACTACTCATATAGAGCCTTCCTGTCCTTTCGCAGTGCAGTTTTCTCCAGAGTGGAAAATATTTAAAAAAGCTACAAGCTGGATTATAAATTTGAAAAGTACATCTACTGACTTATTTTGTCACCCATCCCCCTTTTCATTAAATCAACCTTAAAATTTGACAGATGTTATCATTTATTCCACTGAGACTGGGGTATAACCAAAAGAAGGTGCACTGAGTCCACGCGGTTTAGTGGAAACATATGGCAGTTGGACCAGACCCAAGGAGTCATTTTACAATACGTTTTGCAAAAAAAAAATGTCTGTACTGAAGTGACTAAAGTTGAGAGGGGTAATTCTGGTCGTTTATAAATGGCTGATTTTCAACCCTCTATCATGGCCCAAATCTCTGGAATTCCCTCCAGACACCTTACATTTCTTTCTTTCTCTCTCTCTCTCTCTCTCTCTCTCTCTCTCTCCCCTCCCCCTCTCTCACTCTCTCCCTCCCTCTCTCTCCCCTCCCTCTCTCTCTCCCTCCCTCCCTCTTCCCCCTCTCCCTGTCTCTCTACCCCCTCTCTCCTCTCCCCTTTCTTCTTTCCCCCTTCCCTTCTCTCCCTTCCTCTCTGTTCCTCTTTCTCCCTCTTCCACTCTCTATCCATCTCCTCCTCTCTCTCTGTCTTTCCCCCTCCTTTTCCTTCCTCCCCTACCTCTATCCTCTCTCTCCTTTCCTCCCTCCCCCTCTCCTTCTCCACCCCTCTCTCTCCCTCCTTCTCCCACTCCCTCCCTCCCTTTCTCACTCTGCTCCTTTTCCATTTTTTCTCTCTCTCCCTCTTTCCTTTTTTTTCTACCCCTCGTCCCCCTTTCTTACAGCATTTCCAACCCAGCTCTTTAACCTAACTTTTGAACACTTCTAGATTAGTGGTTCATGTAACTTGTTAACCAACGACAGCACATGGGATATTTTCAGTAAGAGGAAGGGCCTATACAAATGCTAGCTATTGATGCTTTAAAATCAATAAAACATACATAATGCCCTTCATCTTCCTGTCAAAACATCACAACTGGCTTTACAGCTACTGAAATAATTTTTGAAGTCTAGCTAATGTTCTAACATGGCAAGTTCTGTAAGACAGTCATGTAGTGCAAAGGTTAGTGCATTGTTTTACAACACCAGTGATCCCCAATCAGGATTCAGTTGCTGCCCGTAACTACGTGGGTTTCTGCCCACATTGCAAAGATGTACAGCTAGGATTAGTGAGTTGTAGGCATGCTGTGTTAGCTTGGAAGCATGGCGACACTTGCGCAGCGCGATCCTCGCAGATTCGATTTGATGCAAACGATGCATTTTGGCGGCATGGTAGCATTGAGGTTAGCGTAGCGCTGTTACAGCGCCAGTGACCTGGCTTCAATTTCTACCGCTGTCTGGTGAGGAAACTTGTTCTATCCCTGACGCATGGGCTTCCTCCAGGTGCTCCAGTTTCCTTCCACTTTCCAAATATGCACAGGCTAGTGGGTTCATTGGTCACATGGGTGTAATTGAGTGGTGGGGGCTTATTGGGCCAGGATTTCCATGGTTTACCGTGAAGTTCTAAACTCAGATGAAGAGCTTAGCCCTGTCTGATATAAATAGCCACAAGTACTCTCACTAAAGGGAGATTAAACTGGAACTAGTCAATCACCAAAGACAAGTTCACTTCCCTGTTTACCCTCCATAGTGAGTTTAGTTGCCAATACACACGATTTGAGTGGTGGATCCCCCCTCCCTACTTCCACCTGACAAAGTAGTTTAAACAGTTCATTTATTTTCAGTGATACACATTTAAATCCAAACAAGATTCATAAAACGCGTCTAAAACTCACAGAGGATTTCTATCTTAAACATTTCCAAATAACAAAGGACAAAGGATCACCAAGACATAAGGTACAGTTCCTATAAACTTAAAAAGACACATCAGTGATGCAGATGAACAAATCATCTGTCATAGAAAGCAAAGCCAAAGGAATGGATTTGAATTCACCTTATGTTTCTTTCATACCTCCTGATGTACTTCTTCCCCATTCCTAATAAGCCTGAACTGCTCTCTACATTTATACCCTTTCTCTATCATGTGGGTGACTTCATAATGATATGTTACTGTGCTGTCAGCTCTAAATAAAACCACAGCTGCCAATTTGGGCACAGTAAACTCCCTGCAACAACATGACGGGAATGACTGGATCATCACCTCCCTACAGGAGAGATGTAAATAAGGTTGAAAGAGTACAGAGAAAATTTACAAGGATGTTGCCGGTCTGAAAGACCTGAACTATAAAGAAAGATTGAACAGGTTAGGACTTATTCCTTGGAACATAGAAGATAGAGAAGAGATTTGATAGACGTATACCAAATTATGAGGGGTACAGATAGAGTAAATGCAAGCAGGCTTTTTCCACTGAGGTGGTGGGGGGGACTTCAACCAGAGGTCATGGATTAAAGGTGAAAGGTGAAAAGTTTAAGGAGGAAATGAGGGGAAACTTCTGTGCAGAGGGTTGTGAGAGTGTGGAATGGGCTGCCAGCACAAGTGGTGCGTGCAAACTCAATTTCAACATTTAACAGAGGTTTGGATAGGTATGTGGATGGTAGGGGTATGGAGGGTTATGATCCCGGTGCAGGTCAATGGGAGTAGGCAGTTTAAATGGTTCAGCACAGATGAGGTGGGCCAAAGGGCCTGTTTCTGTGTTGTATATTTCTATGACTCTATGGCTCTACTTGATCTAAACACAAAAGATTCTGCAGCTGCTGGAAATCTTGAGCAGCACACACAAAACTCTGGAGGAACTCTGAACTGAGCCAGATGTATTTTGAAGCTGTCCACATTTATCGTCACTGAAACTAGCTTTTTTCTTTTAGAAACAAAACTTCCCCATTTTATTTCCTTAGATGCTACCTGACCTGCTGAGTACTTCCGATGTTTTGTGTGTGCTGCTTTGGATTCCCAGTATCTGCAGAATTTCTTGTCTGTAGAATTTCATTCGGCTGCTTTGATGGTCTCTGGAGCCATGGTCCAGAACTCTAGGTGCTGGTCAAGACATGAGATGGTCTGGGCTTAAGCATCTTGGTCATTCTCAATCACCATCAGCAACTAATTATTCTTCTGTTGAGCTTTTATTTGCTGCAAGAACCCCATTAAAGTGTTGCACACAATTTATGCCGAGATAGACTCTCCTTGTTCGGATTTTCTAATGCCAATGGGATAATGGTCATGTCATTTACCGAGCTGGAGATGCAAGCTGTTTGTGATGCCTGTGTATGTTTGGTCATGTGATGCTGTAATATTTTGATTGGAGAGATGTCAAAGTAAAGTGTAAAGCTTCCACCAATACGGGAAGTCAGAAAACTCTTTGGAACAGTGGAACATGTGATCATCATGTGTTATATACTGTCATAATGAGGGAAGTAAAAGGCTTGTATTTCTGCAGCATCAATTGCTTCCATTTCTCAGATTTCTGCTTGAACCCTGTAATAAACACAAGAGACTCTGCAGATGCTGGAAATTCAGGGCAACTCACACAGAATGCTGGAGGAACTCAGCAGGTCAGGCAGCACCCGTGGAGGGGAATAAACTGTCAATGTTTCAGGCCAATACTCTTCATCATTTTGATATCTATAACTTGTAGTAATTTCTTCCCCCTCCCCCCCACTATCTTTTGCAATTCCTCATGCTGGCTCCCCTCTCACCCCTTCTCTTCTCACCTGCTGATCTAGTCCCCATCCTCCTTCCTTTCTCACATGGTCCACTATCCTCTTCTATTAGATTCCTTCTTCTTCAGCCTCTTCCACTTCTCATTCCCTCCCAGCTTCTTATCTCATCTCCTTCCTCCACCCACCCGCCTTCCCCCTCACCTGGTCTCACCTATCACCTGCCAGCAACACCCTCAACCCACCTTCTTATTCTGGCTTCTGCCCTGTTCCTTTCCAGTCCTAATGAAGATTCTCGGCCCAAAACATCGACTGTTTAGCCCCAAATACTGTAGTAATTTAGCTGCATACTTGTACACAGTAAGTTCTCACCAAGAGTATAATGTCATTGCCAGCTCCCAGCAACATCAATGATTTCACGACAAGTAATGACCTAGAAATCTAGATGCACATTGCACACTTGAAAACTGAAGAAGGGTTTCGGCTCAAAACATCAACTGTTTATTCATTTCTATGGATGCTGCCTGACCTGCAGAGTTCCTCAGCATTTTGTGGGTGTTGCTTTGGTTTCCAGCATGAGCAGACTTTCTTGTGTTTATGACATATGAAAAGTGTTGATCTAGAGTGCAGCTGTCCAACTGAGACCCCAATCTCCCCACCCTCTGGGTACCCACCTCACTCTCTGCCCACGCAGCCCGACAATCCTCTTGCTCTTGATCTTAGCTTGCGGATCATAGAGTCTTTGGCGCATCTGGTCCATTGAAGCTGGTCACATTTGCACATAGGTGACGCTTATCCCTCTAAACCAGGGATTATCAACCTTTTCTATGCCATGGATTCATACCACTAAGCAAAGGATCTTTCATGGTTAGGAACCCCTGCTTTAAACCTTTCCTATCCATGTACCTGTCCAAGTGCCTTCTAAATGTTGTTAATGTACTTGCCTCAACCACTGCTCGTACACATTTTAATTCCACATCCCATTCCCAGTCTGATATGTCTATCCACGCCCTCCTCTACTGTAAAGATGAAGCCACACTCAGATTGGAGGAACAACACCTTATATTCCGTCTGGGTAGCCTCCAACCTGATGGCATGAACATTGACTTCTCAAACTTCCGTCAATGCCCCACCTCCCCCTCGTACCCCATCCGTTATTGCCTATCCTCTGGGTTTCCCCCCTCCCCCTTTCTTTCTCCCTAGGCCTCCTGTCCCATGATCCTCTCATATCCCTTTTGCCAATCACCTGTCCAGCTCTTGGCTCCACCCCTCCCCTTCCTGTCTTCTCCTATCATTTTGCATCTCCCCCTCCCCCTCCCACTTTCAAATCTCTTACTAGCTCTTCTTTCAGTTAGTCCTGACGAAGGGTCTCAGCCTGAAACGTCGACTGCACCTCTTCCTAGAGATGCTGCCTGGCCTGCTGCATTCACCAGCAACTTTCATGTGTGTTGCTTGAATTTCCAGCATCTGCAGGTTTCCTCATGTTTGCTTGTTCCATTTACTGGGCTGCCCTCTCACCATAAGCCCTATGGGAAAGGAAGGGGCATGTAGCAAGGATGGTAGTGATGGTCATCCAGACTGGACAAGTAACCTTTATTTGAATTCTCGCTGATAGGCTTCCTAGCTCACTGCTTTTAACTCATCCATGAAGATGTTTTGCCTAACTTTGAGTGCCACAGTACCATAGTGGTTACCATGTCACTATTACAGCTTGAGTTCAGAGTTCATTTCCAGTGCCATCTGTAAGGAGTTTGTACATTCTCCCCGTGACCGCATGGGCTTCCTCCGTTTGCTGTGGTTTCTTCCCGCAATTCAAAGGCCACCGTACGGGTAATTGATCATTTAAATTGTCCTGTGATCAGGCTGGTGTTAAATCGGTGGGTTGCTGGGTGATGCGGCTCGGTAGGCCGTAGAGCCTGTTCCGTGCTGTATCTCTAAATAAGTAAATAAACTGATGTCATTGAAGTGTGTACTTAAAAGCCTGTTTGTGCCTCTGTGTGTGTGTGTGTGTTTCAGAGATCAATAACACGAAGACAATAGTGAAGTTATTAGCATTGACGAATTAGATCGGAGCCCAAGGGCAGATTCTAATAGTCTACGAACAGCAGATCCAGGGCACATGTTCATGGACTACAGTCTGAATGAAAGCTCCGACTCAAAAATCAATCCAATCACTAAAGTATATCCCTGAGGTTTTTAAGGACAGAAAATAGTGTACTCTTCCACCATCTCTTTAAGAAAGCCTTGTAGAGCACTGCTCTACAGCGGCAGCAAACCGATCAGAGTCTGTAAGGAGTTTGTACGTCCTCCCCGTGACTGTGTAGATTTCCTCTGGGTGCTCTGGTTTCCTCTCATATTCCGAAGATGTGAGTTGTGGGCATGCTATGTTGGCACTGGGAATGTGGTTCCACTTGCGGGCTGCCCTGTCTGCCCTTGCTGATTTGATTTGAGCCAATTAATGCTGATCTTTCTTTGAAGACTCGTGATCTCCTCAGCTTGAAGACTGGGGGGGTTGCATTTGATCAAAACTGAGACCCAAAGATCAGGACCTAACAGGTCAAGTGTCTTCAGCGATACCAGGTCTCTGAGAAATTAGTTTCTGGATGGCCTCAGTACAAACCGTTCACTGCAGAAAGTGCCTCTAAAAATTAATGCCTGAACCCATTAAGGGGCCACCCTAGAGCACGATGTGTTAATGATAAACCCAGCGAAGGTGGCCTGCCAAGAGAAAACGAGAGAGCACACAGCCAGAGTTGGCTGTAAGCCCAGCCCGTGTGAGATGCAAGCCCAAAGCTATCTCCTACTCCTCCTGCACCTCTGCGAAACAAGCCGATAGTCGGTGTCAGCTTAAAGCACGGAGCCAGAGCAGCCAAAGGAAAGATGTGAGGAATCTGTAAAACATCTGTCACCGTGTTTGCTCTACTTGACTCTAGTCCGGTGCCTTCTGGCATGCGTTGCCTGTTGTTTGTGCTTGCTATCTGCCAGGGGTTGACTGGTGTGCTGTTTTCTTTCCGGTTTAGGTTGTCAGCAGAGTAGCAGCTCAGCAAGGGTTCGATTTGGACCTGGGATACCGGCTGCTGGCTGTGTGTGCTGCAAACCGCGACAAGTTCACGCCAAAGTCTGCAGGTAGGAAGGAGCTTTTATTTTTTGTGTCTGCTTCCTGTAATTCCAACTCCTCTTCCCCCACACACCTCCTTCCCCCGACTCCTCCTCCCTCCCCCCACTCCTCCTCCCCCACTCCTCCTCACCATCCCCCCCCCCCCACCACCACCACCTCTCCCACTGCTTTCCTACAGATGCAAATTCTGGCTTTTGTAAAATAATTACATTCTGTTCAACCATAGCTGTTTTCCAGTGTTGTATCTGAAGTAACCAACTCCCCACATATCCAACCAGCCAGTGCTCTGATACTTCATCAATAAGACCCTTGAGGATCAAAATGCTTAAGCAAGAGAGAGAGAGAGAAAGTGCTTGTTAATGCTGGTGGTTATGTTTGTTGAGTTGAACAGGATATTGTATGTGTGTTGCAAGATTGAGATTGCATATTCGACAATCAATGCACTGGGGCCTATTGTTTATCTTGGACCACAGGAGAGCTACGTCTTTGGGATGACCTCTCACACTTGTATTGCTTGGACCTGTCCCAGTTGGAGTGCTGCCGTGAAGGCTCAGCACTCCGAACGTGAGCTGGCACTAAGTTCACATAACCACACAAAGGAGAGTATCAGATGTGGGTGTCTCTCTTAAAGTCGTCACTTCTTGTTTGAAAAAACCTGACTCATTTTACCTTACTGGGAAGCTCCTTACTTGGGTCTGGAACAGGGATTCCCAACCTTATTTATGCCATGGACCCCTACCATTAACCGAGGGGTCTGTGGACCCCAGGTTGGGAACCCCTGGTCTAGAGAGAGGTTTAAACAAAAGCAAACAATATTGGAAATATGCAGGTAGAGCAGGTGGCATCTGTAGAGAGAAACAAACTCATTATTTCATAGATCCATAGAGTTAGACCATACACAAACTGGCCCTTCATCCCAATGCACACATACCAACCAAGAGTTAGTCCCCTTTGGCCTATATCCCTCCAAATCTTGCCGAACAGGTTCTAATCCAAACGACGGGTCTCGGCCCTAAACATCAACTCTTTATTCCCCTCCATTGATGCTGCCTGACCAGCTGAGTCCAGCATTTGGTGTGTGTTACTTACTCAAATTTTTTTTTACGTTGTAGTTGTACCTGCCTCCACCACCACCTCTGCCAGCCCATTCCACATAGCCACCGCTCTCTGTGTGAAAAGAAATGCTCTCAGGTCCCCCAGCTCTTTTTCCAGTCAATGAATTTCTCCATGAAGTCTTTCCTGGTGGCTTATCCAAGTCATAAAGTGAAAGTGTCCGCACGATCACTGCTGGGGGCTGGATCGGGCTCTGCCGGATCCATCAAACCAACCATCTCAGACCCTGCGGCGGTGGAGCCACAGATTAGAACATAGAGCATGACAGCACAATACATTCCATTCAGCTCACAATGTTATGCCAACATTTTAACCTACTCCAAGATCAATCTAACCCTTCCCTCCCACATATGCCTCCATTTTTCTATCATCCATCTGCCTCTTCCACCAGCCCTGGCAGGGTGTTCCACACACCCATCACTCTCTGTGTAAGCAGAAACTACTTCTATACTTTCCTCCAACCTCCTTAAAATTACGCCCAAGATGAATTATTTAAGGAAACCCTGAGTGGGAACTTCCTCTTAGCCATTGCTACGTTGGTTGAAGGGCCTGTTTGCATGTTGTGTAACTACAACATGATGAGTGACTTACATGAAGTAAATACCGGAGAGTGTCACCAAAGATTGTCACTGTGAATGGAAACGTGGGATAAGCAAAAAGCTATGTGGAGACATTGTGGTGAGAAACAAGATTAGATGCAAACACAGCAGATGATTAAAATAAAAACAGATCTTTCAGTGCAGCAGTTGTACCATCAGACGTTGGTTATGTTACTTGTGAAGTTCTTGAATGTCAGATTGCTGCCTTATGTGTTATAAAATGCTGGCCAATTTGATTACTATGTTGAGTATTTGTCATGAATTCTTGTTTCGGATGATAGGGTGGCTTTGCCAGAGGTACACAGATGAAGTGCAACTTGTTGGATTCTGTTGTTTAAATCCAAAGTTCTTCTAGACATCAGGAACGAGGCATGATACTTGTAAACATAAGAAATCCAGATTTGCTGGAAATCCAAAGCAACACACACAGATTGGTGGAGGAACTCAACAGGTCAGGCAGCATCTATGGAAGTGAATGAACTGTCAACATTTTGGGCCAAAACTCTTCTTCAGGATTGTTGCTTCACAATCGTTTCATTAAGAGTTGACAGAACAAAGGGAACAGGAACAGAACAATAACAGGGAGTTTTACCACTTGAAAAAGTGGATCTAAAGATGGTGCCTAGCATAAAACAGCTACTTTTATACCCAAAGGATAAGAAATTTCCATTGATGAAAGACAACCAATTACAAAATATTTATTCCATACTGCCGTGACATTAATCAATGAGAAAATACTAGCCACTTATGAAAGAACAAAAAAGCTCTAGAATTATAAACAAGAGAAAATCTGCAGATGCTGGAAATCTGAGCAACACACACAAAGTGCTGGAGAAACTCAGCAGGCCAGGCAGCATCTATGGAAAACAGTACAGTCGACATTTCGGGCCAAAACCCTTCAGCAGGACTGGAGAAGAAAAGCTGAGGAGTAGATTTGAAAGGTGGGGGGAGGGAGAGAGAAACACAAGGTGATAGGTGAAACCTGAAGTGGGAGGGATGAAGTAAAGAGGTGGGAAGTTGATTGGTGAAAGATACAGAAGGCCATGGAAGAAAAAGGAGGAAGGAGCATCAGAATGAGGTGATGGGTGGGCAAGGAGATAAGGTGAAAGAGGGAAAAGGGGATGGGAAATGGTGAAGGCGGGGGGTGGGGGGCATTACCAGAAGTTTGAGAAATCGATGTTCATGCCATCAGGTTGGAGGCTACCCAAACAGAATATAAGGGTTGTTCCTCCAACCTGAGTGTGGCCTCATCACAACAGAGGAGGAGGCCATGGATGGACATACCGGAATGTGAATGGGAAGTGGAATTAAAATGGGTGGCCACTGGGAGATCTCGCTTTTTCTGGCGTATAGAGTATAGGTGCTCGGCAATGCAGTCTCCCAATCCAGGTCGGGTCTCACCGATATACAGGAGGTCACATCGGGAGCACCGGACACAGTATATGACCCCAACAGACCCACAAGTGAAGTGTTGCCTCACCTGGAAGGACTGTTTAGGGCCCTGGATAGTAGTGAGGGAGGAGGTGTAGGGGCAGGTGTAGCACTTGTTCCGCTCACAAGGATAAGTTCCAGGAGGGAGATCAGTGGGAAGGGACGAATGGACAGGGGTGTCGCATAGGGAGTGATCCTTGCGGAAAACAGAAAGTTGGGGGGGAGGGGATCATGTGCTTGGTGGAGGGATCCCATGGAGATGGCGGAAGTTTCGGAGAATTATGTGCTGTACGCGGGGGCTGGTTGGGGGTGGTAGGTGAGGACAAGAGGAATCCTACCCCAGATAGAGTGGTGGGAGATTAGGGAGCTTTAGAATTATACTTTGTATAGCCCACTAGAGACATATTAAACTGTTATGTATATAAGGGCTACTTAAAATACAAGCAAATAATTGTTTGATAAACTGCAAAGAAAATGACAATTAAAATTAGTCAGATCTGACAAATTGTTAACTTAAACAATAATATTACTTTTTAACACTCCCTGTGATATTCATCATTAAATTGCCAATGGTTTTTGAGTGGTCATCAGACTGACCTGTTTACAGGCAATGTTTGAACGTAGAACACAGAACACTACAACACAGGACAGCCCTGTGGCATATGATGTTATGCCAATCTTTTAACCCGCTCTAAGATTAATCTAACCTTTAGATTACGATCTGTGAAATTCATTGCCAGAGACAGCTGTGGAGGGCAAGTCATTGGGTGTATTTAAAGAGGAGGTTGCCTGGTGCTTGATCAGTGAAGGGCATCACAGGTTACGGGGAGAAGGCAGAATCAGAATCAGATTTCATATCAACGGCCTATATCGTGAAATTTGTTGACTTTGCAGCAGCGGTACCATGCAATTGAGTTCGATGTCCATTCAGAAATCAGATGGCAGAGGGGATGAAGCTGTTCCCCCTCAGGAATCAGTACCTCCTTCCTGACAGTAGCGTTGAGAACAGGGCATGTCCTGGGTGATGGGGGTCCTTAATGATGGACGCCGCCTTTCTGAGGCATCGCTCCTTGAAGACGTCTTGGATACTACAGAGGCTGGTGCCCACGATGGAGCTGACTGAGTTTACAACTCTCTGCAGCTTACTTCAATCCCGTGCAATAGCCCCATCCCCCACCCCCAGACCAGACGGTGATGCAACCAGTTAGAATGTTCTCCATGTTACATCTGTAGACATTTGTGAGAATAGAGTTAAGAGAGAATAATAAATCAGCCATGGAGCAGATTCAATGGGCCGAATGGCCTAATTCTGCAACTCGTTCTAATGGCCTTCCTTAAAGACAGTAAAGTAATCCAGGAAATCTTAGTGTGTCACACTTCACTCTGATTGATCTTCACAGCACAGAAGCAATCTGTTAAGCCTATTTAATCAATACTGGAGTTAAGCCTCTTTTCAATGATAGTTCTTCTCTTAGCGTTCCTGTTCGTAATCAGTGACTGCCCCAGTGAATGCAGCTCGTCAGCATTGTTTGTAAGCTCCGCAGTGGGACTCCCAATCCTGCCACTGCAGGCAATTCCAAGCCAGGGGGCACAAACACTTAACAGCCGAGTCCTTAACCAGAGCGCCCTGTTTCTCATTAGGCAGACGGTGCTGCCTGCATGATGTCATTGTGACACTGGATCCATGGCTGAGGACTCCTCTCAAGTAACAAAGGTTGCTGATTCTGTGTGTGTCAGTTCATTCGCTCAAGGAATAAGATTGTGAGGGGCTGTTTATTTCAGTGATGAGCGATCAAAGATGTATTAACTGTGGTTTTAATTAATGTTTACTTTGTACTTTGAACTTTGGAGTGAAAGGCACTACCCTCCCCCCCTCCCCCAGTTAGGTTGTTTGGGTTCTGATGAACTGGAGCTGTTACATAGAACATTATGACACAGTACAGCCCCTTCAGCCCATAATGTTGTACCAATCTTTAAACCTACTCCATTATTAATCTAACCCTTTCCTTCCCCCATAACTATCATCCATGTCTCTTAAGTATCCCTAATGCTTCTACCTCTACCACCACTCCTGGCAGAGCATTCCATGTACCACCACTCTTACTGTAAAAAAAAGCTTTGACACCCTTCTCTATACTTTCCCCCAATCACTTTAAAATCTTGCCCCCTCATATTAGCCATTTCCACCCTAGGAAAAAGTTCCTGTCTATCCACTTGATCCATGCCTCTTATCATCTTGTACATCTCAATCAAATCACCTCTCAATCTTCTTCCCTCCAAAGAGAAAAGCCCTAGCTCACTCAGCCTCTCCTCATAAACCATGCTCTCTAATCCAGGCAGCATCCTAGTAAATCTGTTCTGCACCCTCTCTAAAGCTTCCACATCCTTTGTGTAATGAAGCAACCAGATCTGAACAGAATGCTCCCAGTGTGATCAAACCAGAGTTTTATAGAGCTGCAACATTACCTCACAGCCCTTGAACTCAATCCCCTGACCACGAAAGGTCAACCCATCATAAACCTTCTTAACCACCCCATCAGCTTGCATGGAATTTTTGAGGTATCTTTGGACCTAGACCCCAAGATCCCTCTGTTGCTCCTCACTGCTAAGAATCCTTCCATTAATCATCTATTTTTTGCCTTCAAGTTTCACCTTCCAAAGTGAATCACTTCACATTTTTCCAGATTAAACCCCAGCTAGCCCAGCTCTGCACCCGATCAATGTCCTGCTGTAACCGATGACAACACCTATGACAATGTCCTGCTGTAACCGATGACAACACCTATGACAATGTCCTGCTGTAACCGATGACAACACCTATGACAATGTCCTGTTGTAACCGATGACAACACCTATGACAATGTCCTGCTGTAACCGATGACAACACCTATGACAATGTCCTGTTGTAACCGATGACAACACTTATGACAATGTCCTGCTGTAACCGATGACAACACCTATGACAATGTCCTGCTGTAACCGATGACAACACCTATGACAATGTCCTGTTGTAACCGATGACAACACCTATGACAATGTCCTGTTGTAACCGATGACAACACCTATGACAATGTCCTGTTGTAACCGATGACAACACCTATGACAATGTCCTGTTGTAGCCAATGATAATAATAATATTGCAGTGGCATTCGTAGCCACAGTCAACAATTGGGACATCAGTGCGTCATATAGACTGGTTTAGGGAATGTTTGCATCAAATTATCACTGGCTGTTATCAGTTCCATCCCAACTCCTCCCTATCCGCTGATTATTGAGACCCCTTGCCCCGCTTCTGCATACACCATCCCTCCCCTTCCCCAACTAAATGAGACTATAAAGCCCCCATCCTCCCCCCCACCATTCTCCCAGCCCCTGCACCCACTCTTCTACCCGCCCCCCCTGACTAAAATGATTAATGGTTAGCGTAATGCTATTACAGTGCCAGTGTTCCAGGTTCAATGCCGCCACGGCCCATAAGGAGTTTGTACGTCCATCTGTACGTACGTTCGTCTGTACGTATGCCTGTAAGGAGTTTGTACGTTCGCCTGTATGTACGTTCGTTTGTACATATGCCTGTAAGGAGTTTGTACGTTCTGTCTCGTACCACGTGGCTTTCCTCTGGCTATTCCAGTTTCCTCCCACATTCCAAAGACCAAGGATTAGGGTTAGTCAGTTCTGGGCATGCTATGTTGACAACACGGGCAGGTTGTCCTCTACTCATTTGTGACACAAACAATGTATTTCACTGTATGTTTTGATGGACTTGTGACAGTTAGAACTAATCTTTAAATTTTAATTATTTCATTTGGCAATGCAATGTGGATCTTTTCCAACTGGTGAGAATAGGAATAATTTCTGAATGGTTTCTGAGTTATTTAATTATTTAATCATTTCTGAATTAGTTCCAGTGCTTTAACCAGTCCTGATGTGCAGCATCACTGTGAGTCAAACCTGTTTGTTTTGGTGTAAGCATGTGTGTAAGAACAGGCTGTGTGGGTTTCAGCGTTGGGCACTCTACACTGACACCAGAAACACGGCAACACTTGTGGACTGCCCCCAGCTCATCTTCAGCTTGTGTTGCTCATTGATGCAAAAGCGATGTATTTCATTCTGTGTTACATTGTCATCATCATGTGCCGTGCCATATGACGTGGGCAATCATGGTCTTTCCACGACCATAATTGCTCTTGGCAAATTTTCTACAGAAGTAGTTTGGGCAGTGTCTTTACAAGATAGGTGACCCCCCCCCCCCCCACCACCACCACACACAACTCCCAGCCATTATCAAAACTCTTCAGAGATTGTCCGCCTGACATCAGTGGTCATATAATCAGGACTTGTGATGTGCACTGGCTGCTCATACGACCATCCACCACCTGCTCCATGGCTTCACGTGACCTTGATCGGGGAGCTAAGCAGGTGCTACATTTTGCCCCCTGGGTGACGTACAGTCTAGCGGAGGAAAGGAGTGCCTTACACCTCCTTTGGTAGAAATCCTCCTCCACCCCGCCACCTAATGTATACGTGACAAATAAAGCTAACCTTATAACTTGAAGCTAGCATCTCCCATCCAGACTCCCTGGAGATTCAATAACGTCCATTAATAATTGGAAAACCCTGGGGGGATGAAATCTAGGGAGTCTGCAGGATTAGTCATTATCTTGCCTCAAGGTGGAGGTGCCAAGGTCACTTCCTGGACTCTTATTTCTGCTCTTTCGATGTGTAGACAGAGGAGAGCTGAAATGGTTAATGGGATTCCTGTGGTCATTGACGCAAGACATGAAGTCGTTCTGCCAAGAATGTTCCTTGTATTTTCAAGCTCCTTGTCTTTGCCAGGGGCCAGGGTAGGGCATTCAGTATTTGATGAGGCCCAACATATGGTTTTGCTATAAAGGAAACAGGCACAAGCTGCAAATGCTGTTGTCAGTATTCGAGTGAAGGCCCTGAGGGGTGGATCGCCTGGTGAAGATGAGGTTGTGCGGTTGCCGGGGAGACAGTTAAACCAATCACACGTTGGCAGCGATGGTAGTGAGCCTTCTGACAGAACAGATGGTGGCACGGGGTCTGAGGCAACTCAGGAGGGCTCAGGGCAGCCCAAGGGCTGGGCATAGATTTGCCACAGAGGGGCGGGTCAATCGAGTATCGACTGGGCACCAAAATGCAGCTCGTTTGACTTCAAAGGAACACTGGCAGATCGCTGCTGCTGGTGTGGGGCTGCGTAGATAATAGGAAGAGAAGGACATTATTCGTAGACTCCTGGGGCTGTTCTGGCACAGAAGGAGGCCATTAAATCCATCAAATATTCTGCAGCAATGCCTTCAGCCTCATCTTATGACAGTTTTATTAGTAGCTTATAGTGTCACATGCGGTGAAAACCTCGTCTTACGTGCTGTCCGCACAGACCATTTCATTACAATGGTGCATTAAAGTGTTCGGAGGGCAGAATAAAGTGTTACAGCTACAGAGAGAGTGCAGTGCAGACAGGCAATAAGGTGCAAGGTCACAGCAAGTTAGGTTGTGAGGTCTGTGTGATCGTACAAGGGAACCTGTTCAATGGTGTTACAAGAGTGGGATGGAAACCCTTCCCATCTTGAGTGAATTTTACAGGAGCACCATTAAGATCGTCCTGACAAGCTGCATCTCCATCTGGTACGGAAGCAGCAGAGCATCCGACTGGAAGTTCCTACAAAGGACTGTTTGAATGGCTGTGGGAAATCATAGGGTCTCCATTGGGGACATATATCAAGAGCACTGCATCCGCAGGGCCCTTAGTATTATTAAAGATCCCACCCATCCACCCGGCATCCTCTTTGACTTTCTACATCAGGCAAAATACTCCGATGCATAAAGAAAAGAGCAGTCAGGACAAGGTGATAACCCCCAGAATCCTCTCTCAGAACCTCCCTCTCTGACCCCATTCTTTGGCTCCCTCTCCCAGAACACAAGTAGATGCCAGATTGTGTTCATATGTACAGAGTGGTGCCAGAAAAGGACCAGTAACATCATGAAGGATCCCACCCACTCTGCTCATGGACTGCTTGTCCCACTCCCATCAGGGAGGAGGCTACGTAGTATCCACGCCAGGACCACCAGACTCAGAAACGGTTACTTTCCCCAAGCAGTAAGACAGATCAACACCTCCATCCACTGACCCACCCCTCCACATACCTCACACTAATACTTTTAACATTTCCTGTCAGTCACCTTATGTACAGACACTCCTGTGCACAGTGTCCCTTTATGGACATATAATCAATCTATGTATATTAGCTGTCCTTACATTTATTGAGTGATTTTTTTTATTATTGTGTTCTTTGTCTTATCGTTTTTTTTTGCTGCATCAGATCCGGAGTGATGATTATTTCACTCTCCTGAACGCTTGTGTACTGTAAATGATTTTTAACAATACGTACTGAATCTTGAATTTTTCTGCAATCAGAAAGTAAAGCCATAAATGCCAGTTATTGCTGTATGCTGGTGGAATCTGAACACTCTGATTTTGATGGGGTGAGATCTTGCTTCCAAAGCCAAAGCTGATAATTGCAGAAAGGAATTTAGCAGCTTACGGACTCCATTAAAAAATACTGTTCACAGAGGAAAACCACATTTACATGATGTAAACTTATGCAGCCCTTACCATTTCCTGTTGGGCCTGTGTTTCATTCAGTAGATTTTACAGACTACATTTTTACTGTAGGAAGCGATAAAGCTGACAGGTTTGCATAAGATATTTCTTTCCTTCTTCTGTTAGAGTAAAAGTGTGATTTAAAGTAATGATTTTTGCATTGTTTCTGCTTAATCTTTTAGAAACTGAGAAGTTTTCTTCTTGAAAAATAGGAGTGGGTTTTGGTCTGGTAAAATTAATCGGGTGCCTTTGTGTTGTTAAGCAGGACTGATGTTGATGTGGCGAAGTTCCAGATTATGGCATGCAAAAATATGAGGGTTGTGCCAAACTTTGAAGGTTGTTTCTTGTTTTGGGATCACTGAAAGGTTGCTATCAATATTTTATGCATGTCCATTGTGAACTACTGTTTGAATTTTTCCTTACCTTTTATAATTTCTAGTCATCTTTAAAAGTTGACAAGAAAAGTACTCATTAAATGCTGGAGGAACAGAGCAGATCAGGCAGTATCTCTGGAGAGGAATAAACAGTCGATGTTTCAGGCTGAGACCCTTCATCGGGGTACTTCATAGATGCTGCCTGATCTAAGTCCTGCCAACATTTTGTGTGTGTTACTCTAGATTTTCAGCGTCTACAGAATTCCTTCTGTTTCAGAAGTACTCTTTCTTGTTATTTCACTTCAGTGCTCACAAGAGATTCTGCAGATGACATCTGGAAATTCACTAATTCCCGATCCCCACCAAGTGAAGGACTTCTACTGGAGGTGGTGTGGGAAATAAAGCCTGTACAAAATTGTCAAAGCTGGAGGATTTAGAGGGTTAGCTCACATTGTCACCGAGGACAAAGAACATTTGGACGGTGTTATCGCATGAAGTCACTGTTTCCCACATCTCTTTGTCCCCATCCCATCCCATACCTCTGCCCCTAAAAACGATCCACCTCCATCTTTACCTCAGTCTCACTAACAATGAAGCTCATCTCACTCTTATTTCACTTTAGCTGGGCATCTTGGTCCAGTATAGGCCAGTTGGGCTGAAGGACCAGTTTCCCTTCGGGCTTAGAATACTCCGAACTCGTGCAAACATTAGACTCTCCCTGTCTTGCATCAGCCCCTTCCTGATGGGGCTATTTTCGATTCACTGTTTTTATTTGCACATGCAAATTCTACAAGGCCAGAAGACATAAGAGCAGAATTAAGCCCTTTGAGTCTGCTCCACCATTCCATCAGGGCTGATATATTATCCGTCTCAACCCCAGTCTCTTGCAACCCTTTCATGCCTTGGCTAATCCAGAACCTATCAAACTCCACCTTAAATATGCCCAATGACTTGGCCTCCACAGCTGTCTGTGGCAATGAACTCCACAGATTCACTACCCTCTGGCTCAAGAAATTCCGCCTCATCTTCCTTCCATTCTTCCATTCTGAGTCTGTGCCCTCTGGTTCTAGGCTGCCCCACTTTAGGAAGCATCCTTTCCAGGTTCACTCCGTCTAGGTTTTCAATATTCAATAAGTTTCAATGAGAACCCCCTCTTTCTTCTAGCATGCTCTGCATAGCCTAATCAAATTCCAGCATGACCTAACCCTATGGGTGCTTTATCAATCTCCACCAGCTTCTGCCTGTAGCCCATCACCTCTACTATTCAAGTTCAAACCATCAGGGCATTCGTCCCCTCAGCCCACTGTTTCTCCCACCCAAACCCTGCAGTACCTCCTCCCCTTCCTCCGTCTGTACAGACACTCACTTCTCTAAACTATATTTGCCAATCTGTGGAATTCATTGTCACCAACAGCTATGGAGGCCAAGTCTTTTGGGTACATTTAAAGCAGAGGTTGGTAGGTTCTTGATTAGTAAGGGTGTCAAGGATTTTGGAGAGAAGCCAGGAGTGGGGGGTTGAAAGGGATAATAACTTAAGCCATAACGGAATGGTGGAGAAGACTTGATGTGGTCTTACGGTAAATCACAGAATGACGGTCCATTGTAAATATCTTGCCTCTTAATGTGACTTCCCAAATACGTCTTCACATCTCAAACAACCAACTCAGTCTGAACGTGCTATGGGGAACCTGCAAGTGTATCCATGCTTCCACTGCTAGCATTGCATGCCCACAATTTACAAACCCTAACCCATGACAGGTGGCACATGAGAAAGCAGATGACTGGGTTGATAATAAGTCATATAATCATTCCTCTTAGCTCGATGCAATCTCAATAACGATAGATTCAAGATTAGCTTTATTTGTCACATGTGCACGGAAACATCGCAAGATACAGTGAAGTGCGTCTTTTGTGTCAGCAGCCAGCTTGGTCTGAACATGTGCTGGGGCCAGCCCGCAAGTGTCACCACACTTCCACTGCCAGTATCGCATCCCCACAGCTTGCTAACCCGAACCCTTCGGAATGTGGAAGGAAATTGAAGGAAATTAACAGGGAAATTAACACTCAAATTCCTTACAGATAGCAGTGGGAATTTAACCTGGGTCACGAGCACTATAATAACATTACACTAACTGCTGCAATTATGTGCTACCCCTAATATACATGGCCTCCATTTCTCAGTGCTATTCCAGACAATCAATCACGGTTCAACTCCTGCCTCTGTAAGGAAGTTGGACTTTCCATGATCCCGTTGGTTTCCTTTAGGTTCTGCAATTTCCTCCCAAATTCCGAAGACATACAGGTCGGGGTTAGTGCGTTGTGGGCATGCTACATTGACACCTGAAGCATGGTGATACTTGCAGTCTGCCCACAGCACAGTACTTACTGATTTAATTTGACACAAACAACACATCTCACTGCATGCTTCTTTGTACTTGTGACAAATAAAGCAAATCTTTATCTTTTTGATCATGATGTTTGGCAGCCAGGTTCATAAAGGCAAGATGGTGTCTGTTAAATGGTGTTGTGAAAACGTGGAACATGTGCGTTTAAGGAGATTCTTATCACTATAAAAGGGAGAAGGAACTCTTTTTTTTCCATTTTTCACATCATATTTAGGCCCGCATTTATTTCCTCTCCTTCATTTCTGTTAGGAGTTGGTGGCAAGTCAACCCCTTTAACTAATGAACATGGAAGTTGTTGAAGAATGAGAGTTGGGGTGTCAGTGGGGAAACAGCACCAGTTGAGGGGCTGCCGAGCCATGGAGCTGCCTCACTGTTACGTGCGCTCAGTGTGGGAGAGGTGCGAGCAGTTCTCATCCCAAAACGGCAACTGCTTATTCCTGTCCATAGATGCTGCCTGACCTGCTGAGCTCCTCCAGCATTTTGTGTGCGTTGCTCAAGATTATCAGCATCTGTAGAATCTGTGTCGCAGATCTCGATTGTTCATTCTGCTCTGAATGGACAGGGCGACAGACCCCACAGCAACCCCATTCAAGACAATTCCAGTTTATTATCACTGACACAAGGACTTAAGTCAGGAAGTTCTTCTTTCCAACATGCCGAGAGATGGGTTAATTTGCCCTTTCTGTAATTTGTCCCTGCTTCCAAATAGAGTGGATTCCGGGATTCCGGTTAATCAGAACACATCAGACCAGTAATTAAACAGCTGCCTCAGTATGCTGAAGTTTCATGGAGATGGTTAAAAGATATAAAAAAGACAAACTGAGTAACAAATGATATATTTAAATGAAATAGAGAACAAATTCGAACACTACCAATGCTACTACTGTATTATAAAACTATGTTCCTAATAGTTATCTATAGTGTATGCTGCTGTGTTCTTTTCATTGACTGTAAGTGAACAACATCAGCAGATACCTTGTGTAGATAATGGACTGCCTTCATTTTTAAAAAAAACAAAATTATCAAAAAATCACAAACAAGAGAAAATCTTCAGAGGACTGTACTTTTTTCCATAGATGTTGCCCGGCCTTCTGAGTTCCTCCAGCATTTTGTGTATGTTTATCAAAAATCACTGTTTTTTTGAATCAACGTCCATCGGCCCAAATGGATAATATAAGCACACACAATTGACGCTTTTTAAAAACTGTTCGCTCCATAATGTCTAGTGGCTATTCTGGCATCTCCAAGCCTGAATGCTTGAAACTACTGTGAACAAAACAGTTCTGAACTGTCTTACTGCTTATTTCTTGCCAAATAAGTGGCTGTGCCAACAAAGTGATGCCCCAATTAACTGGAGTCCAGTGTACTCTCCAAATACCAGAGTCACAGTGTGAAGTAACTCGCAGACAATATGACACAGACTTTTGTTCTGCCAGTGGAAAGGAACTCCTGTTTGAGGGATTATCTGACTTGGACTAACTACCTGATGATCCAAGCAAGTAATTGGTCCAAGCAACATTCGGCAACTGGATTGCCATTACTCTGAAAGTCGGTCACGAGTATTTAGAATCAGAATCAGGTTTATTATCACTGACATATGTAACGAACTTTGTTGTTTTGCAGCAGCAGTACAGTGTAATACATGAAAAGTTACTATAAGAAATGTATATAAAAATTAGTGGGGTGGAGATACATCTCTACCAAAGGAGGTGAAAGGTGCTCCTTCCTCCGCTGGCCTGCAGGCCTTTGGGCAAGGTGTAGCGCCTGCTTAGCCCCCGATCAGGGACACATGAAGTCATAGGAGCAGGTGGTGAATGGTTATATTGAGCAGCTGGTGCATATCACAAGTCCTGGTTATGCAACCACTGATGCCAGGCTGACAATCTCTGAAGAGTGTTGATAATGGCTGGGATCACCCAACTTGTAAAGACAATGCCAGTAGGAAGTGATGTCAAACTATTTCTGTAGAAAAAATTGCCAAGAACAATCATGGTCATGGATAGAACATGGTCTCCCACATCATATGACATGGCACATAATGATGATGAGTGAAAAAAAGAAAGGGAAAAATGGCATAGTGTTCATGAAATCATGGTCCATTCTGAAATCTGATGGTGGTGGGGAAGAAGCTTTTACTAAAATGTTGAGTGTGGGTCTCCAGGCTCCTGTACCTTTTCCCTAATGGTAGTAATGAAAAGAGGGCATGTCCTAAATGGTAAGGGTGAGGGTCCTTAATGATGGATGCCAGTTTCTTGAGGCATTGCCTATTGAAGATGTCCTTGATGGAGGCAAGGCTAGTGCGCATGATGGAGTTGGTGTTGATTGACACAGAATCATGGGAGGATTGGTGCAGGAGGGAGGGCTTCATGTTTCTGGATAATTGGGCTTTGTTCCAGGGAAGGTGGGACCTGTTCCGACGGGACAGCTTGCACCTGAACTGGAGGGGGCTGCCCTTGCGGGTAGATTTGCTAGTGCTGCTCTGGTGGGGTTTAAACTAGATTTGCAGGGGGAGGGGAACCAGCGTGTTAGAGCAGATAGTGAGGTGGAGGAGAATAAAGGTCATGCGAGGACTGCATGTATAGACAGAAATCAAAGGTCTGTACGTGATAGAAATGTTCTCAGGTGCATCTATTTCAATGCAAGGAGTATTGTAGGTAAGGCAGATGAGTTTAGGGCGTGGATTGGCACATGGGATTACGACATTATTGCTATTAGTGAGACTTGGTTGCAGGAGGGGCAGGACTGGCAGCTTAATGTTCTGGGGTTCTGTTGTTTCAGACGTGATAGAAGAGGAGGGATGAAAGAGGGAGGAGTGGCATTTACTAGTCAGGGAAAATATCACAGCTGTGCCTAGACAGGACAGCCCAGAGGGCTCGTCTACAGAGGCCATATGGGTGGAACTGAGGAATGAGGAAGGTGTGACCACACTAATAGGGCTGTATTATAGACCACCCAATAGTCAGAGAGGATTGGAGGAACAAATCTGTAGAGAGACAGCAGACCGATGTAAGAAACGGAAAGTTGTAATAGTAGGGGATTTTAACTTTCCACATATTGACTGGGACTCCCACACTGTGAAAGGGCTAGGTGGCTTGGAGTTTGTCAAATGTGTTCAGGGAAGTTTTCTAAATCAATATATAGAGATACCAACGAGAGAGGATACAATACTTGATCTCCTATTAGGGAACCAGACAGGTCAGGTGACAAGTATGTGGAGGTGAACATTTTAGGTCCAGTGACCATAATGTCATTAGTTTCAAGTTAATTATGGATAAGGATAGGTCTGGTCCTCGAGTTGCGGTTCTAAATTGGAGAAGGGCTAATTTTGTGGAAATGAGAAAGGATCTAGGAAGAGTGGATTGGGATAAGTCGTTTTCTGGCAAGGATGTGTTCAGTATGTGGAAGGCCTTCAAGGGCGAAATTTTGAGAGTGCAGAGTTTGCATGTTCCTGCCAGGATTAAAGACGAAGTTAACGGGTATAGGGAACCTTGGTTTTCAACGGATATTGGCAATCTGGTTAAGAAAAAGAGAGAGGTGTACAGCAGGTATAGGCAACAAAGAACAAATGAGGTACTTGAAGAGTATAGAAAATGTAAGAAAATACTAAAGAAGGAAATCAGGAAGGCAAAAAGAAGACATGAGGTTGCTTTGGCAGATAATGTGAAGGTAAACCTGAAAGGTTTCTACAAGTATATTAAGAGTAAAAGGATAGTAAGGGACAAAATTGGTTCCCTAGAAGATCAGAGTGGTCGTCTATGTGTGGAGCCTCACAAGATGGGGGAGATCCTTAACAGTATTTTTGCATCAGTATTTACTCAGGAAACTGGCTTAGCATATATGGAAGGAAGGGAAACAAGCAGTAGTGTCATGGAACATATAGAGATTAAAGAGGAGGAGGTGCTTGCTGCCTTACAGCGAATAAAGGTAGATAAATCCCCCGAGCCTGACATGATATTTCCTCGGACCTTGAGAGAGACCAGTATAGAAATTGCAGGGGCCCTGGCAGAGATATTTAAAATGTCCTTAGCCACGGGTGCGGTGCCAGAGGATTGGAGGGTAGCTCATGTTGTTCCATTGTTTAAAAAAGGCTCCAAAAGTAGACCAGGTAATTACAGGCCAGTGAGCCTGACATCAGTAGTAGGTAAGTGATTGGAAAGTGTTCTGAGAGATCGGATATACAAGTATTTGGACAACCAAGGGCTGATTAAGGACTTTAATCGGCTTTGTGCGTGGTAGATCATGTCTAACGAATCTTGTAGAGTTTTTCGAGGAGGTTACCAAGAAAGGAGATGAAGGAAAGGCTGTGGATGTTGTCTACATGGACTTTAGTAAGGCCTTTGACAAGGTCCCACATAGGAGGTTAGTTCAGAAGGTTCAGACACTAGATATCCATGGAGAGGTTGTAAACTGGATTCGAAATTGGCTGTGTGGGAGAAGACAGGGAGTGGTAGTGGATGATTGCTTCTCAGACTGGAGGCCTATGACTAGTGGTGTGCCTCGGGATCTGTGCTGGGACCATTGTTGTTTGTTGTCTATATCAATGATCTAGATGATAATATGGTAAATTGGATCAGCAAGTTTGCTGATGACACTAAGATTAGAGGTGTTGTGGACAGCGAGAAAAGCTTTCAAAGCTTGCAGAGGGATCTGGACCAACTGGAAAAATGGGCCAGAAAATGGTACCGGTGACCCCTGTTTCCATCCAGGGGGTCAGTGTGGACATGGTGGAGGATTACAAATACCTGGAGATACGAATTGACAATAAACTGGACTGGTCAAAGAACGCTGAGGCTGTCTACAAGAAGGGTCAGAGCCGTCTCTATTTCCTGAGGAGACTGAGGTCCTTTAACATCTGCCGGACGATGCTGAGGATGTTCTGCGAGTCTGTGGTGGCCAGTGCTATCATGTTTGCTGTTGTATGCTGGGGCAGCAGGCTGAGAGTAGCAGACACCAACAGAATCAACAAACTCATTCGTAAGGCCAGTGATGTTGTGCGGATGGAAATGGACTTTCTGACGGTGGTATCTGAAAAGAGAATGCTGTCTAAGTTGCATGCCATCTTCGACAATGGCTCCCATCCACTACATAATGTACTGGTTGGGCACAGGAGTACATTCAGTCAGAGACTCACTCCACCGAGATGCAGCACAGAGTGTCATAGGAAGTCATTCCTGCCTGTGGCCATCAAACTTTACAACGCCTCCCTTGGAGGGTTAGACACCCTAAGCTAATGGGCTGGTCCTGGACTTACTTCATAATTTACTGGCATAATTTACATATTACTATTTAACTATTTATGGTTCTATTACTATTTATTATTTATGGTACAACTGTAACAAAAACCAATTTCCCCTGAGATCAATAAAGTATGACTATGACTATGACTAAAATGGCAGATGGAATTTAATGCAGACAAGTGTGAGGTGTTGCATTTTGGAAGGACAAATCAAGGTAGGACATACACAGTAAATGGTAGGGCACTGAGGAGTGCGGAGGAACAAAGGGATCTGGGAGTTCAGATACATAATTCCCTGAAAGTGCCGTCACAGATAGACAGGGTTGTAAAAAAGGCTTTTGGCATCCTGGCATTCATAAATTAAAGTATTGAGTATAGGAGTCGGGATGTTATGGTGAGGTTGTATAAGACATTGGTGAGGCTAAATTTGGAGTATTGTGTGCAGTTCTGGTCACCTAACTGAAGGATATTAGTAAGATTGAAAGACTGCAGAAAAGATTTACTCGGATGTTGCCGGGTCTTCAGGAGTTGAGTTACAGGGAAAGATTGAGCAGGTTAGGACTTTATTCCTTGGAGCACAGAAGAATGAGGGAGGATTTGATAGAAGTTTACAAAATTTATGAGGGGTATAGACAGAGTAAATGTGAGTAGGCTCTTTCCACTTAGATTAGGAGAGATAAATACAAGAGGACGTGGCTTTAGGGTGAAAGGGGGAAGATTTAGGGGGAACATTAGGGGGAACTTCAGGGGGAACTTCTTCACTCAGAGTGGTGGGAGTGTGGAATGAGCTGCCATCTGACATGGTAAGTGTGGGCTCACTCTTAAGTTTTAAGAACAAATTGGATAGGTACATGGATGGGAGAGGTCTGGAGGGTTATGGACTGGATGCAAGTCAATGGGACTAGCGGAATAATGTTTTGGCACAGACTAGAAGGGCCGAATGGCCTGATTTCTGTGCTGTAGTGTTCCATGGTTCTATTGATTGGGCTCGATTCGGTGGCACGACCAGATTTCTGCCAGCTTAGCTAACCAAGGCTTCAGTTCCTAAGATCCCAGCAAAGGGTCCCGTTTCCAAGTCAGAGCCTCCAGTTCTGTGTGAGAGGCAGCGAACACAGTTCAATCCATCTCAGCAGCATTAAGCCAATGAATGGGTTAAAACTGAACTTAACTTGCAAAGGAGGGAAAACAAAGCACTTTGGAATCTTAGGAGCCATCCAAGTGCTGTGTACCGGTCCTTGGGCTATGGCCTTGGCAATAAGGGGTTTGTCAGTTAATTCCCTTCTGTGCCTGCTCTTCTACGTGACAGCAACAAGGTAAGACATTTTGATGTTCATGCAATCACACGTAAATGGGGTTGATTTTTACAAAGGTAATCTTTGATTGCTTGATACAGTAGCCAGGATGTTGGGCAAAATGGAGGCCTGTGAGTGTCTGGTTACCACTGGGTCTCCTCTGTGAGCACCATTAGACTAACAATATCACAGATCAAAGCCCTGACAGGAATCTAGTTCTGTCTCGTCTCTCAGCTTTTAATAGATCGAGGGCTGCATCCCTCAGCTGAGAAGTGGTACATTCCTCCTGTAGCTACTGCGAAGCAAACTGCTTTATTATTGCTCTTCCTGTGCAGGTCAGAGTGAAGTGTTCTGGAGGTTCTTGTGTGAACAGGCACTAGGGAATTCCTGAAGGGAGAAGCTGATGGTGGTGGGGGAGGAGAGGAGATAATTGATCTTAAATTGCTCTCCCTTAAATGAGACTCAGACAAATTTAACCGCTTGAGGGCATTTTATGGACTGGTGATACGGCTGCACATTTCTATTGGGATTGTATTTTATTCATCTTCTCGGCCTTATCTCAGCCAGCATTTGAACTGTTTTTAAAAGCAAGAAATGGAAGGCAGGCAGTAACATTCCTTTAGCGATGTGGAGTGGCCTGACAGCCAATTCACCCACGGTTCCAAACATCCACACTGTTTGCAGAGGACAATCGACAGGCCAAGCAGGTGGGGCGAGGGGAAGGTGTAACATAAACTTAAACAGTATTGACCATGATCTCTGTTCAAGTTCAAGTTTATTACCATCAAGTTTATTGTCATCTGACAATACATATCTCAACCAAACAAAACATTGTTCCTCTGGACCATGGTGCACCCACAGAACATATATCACACAGAGCACAGAAAACAAAAATGTAATTCAAGATGCATGTAGTGCACAGCAGAAGTAAATGATGAACAGTACAGTTGACAGCTGTTTATGATGTTTGTATTGTGGGACATACTCCCTGTGTGTGTGTGTGTATGCACGCATCTGTCTGTGTATGTGTGCGTGTGACTGTGTGTGTGTGCATGCACGTGTGTGTGTTTCTGTGTGCATTTGTGTGTGTGTGTGTGTGTGTCTGTCTGTCTTGTAAAAGTTGATCAGACTAATGGTAGAGCCTCTAATGTAGAAACTCCCGCTGCTTATCCCAGTATTGGAGCTCCAGTATTCCTGTCCGTGCCAGCTTTAATAAGACCATCAGACATAGGTGCGGAATTAGGCCAGTCAGCTCATCGAGTCTGCTCCACCATTCAATCGTGGCTGATTTATCATTCCTCTTAAACCCATTTTTCTGCCTTCTCCCCATAACCTTTGGCACCCTGACTAATCAAAAACCTATCAAACACAGCATTAAATATACCCAATGACTTGGCCTCCACAGCCGTCTGTGACAATGAATTCCTCTGACTAAAGAAATTCTTCCTCATCTCTGTTCTAAAGGGACATCCTTGTATTCTGAGGCATGCCCTCTGCTCCTGGACACCTCACCGTAGAAAACGTCCTCTCTACATGCACTGCATCTACAGCAGACCTTTCAATATTCGATAGTTTCAATGATGATAGCTGCCACCTGCTACGATCCTCGATGATGGATATCGCCTTCCTGAGGCAGTGCTTCCTGTAAAAGCTAACAGTGATGGGGAGGGCTCATATCTTAATGCCCCCACTTAACCAGGCGTAAGAATATCATAAACACAAGAGACTCTGCAGATGCTGGAGAAATTGAGCAACACACACAAAATGCTGGAGGAATTCAACATGTCAGGCATCATCTATGGAGGGGAAGCAACTGTTGACAAATTGGGCCAAAATCCTTCATCAGATTTGTAGAGTCATAAATTGAGCAATGCAGCAAGGATGCAGGCCCATCGGCACAACAAGTACATGCTAACCACAATACCCACCCAGATAATCCCAATTGCCCATATCCCCTCAAGCCGTACATTCCTCACCTCTGGCCCTAACACCCTGACGTTTTCAATCTCGCCCAGAACTTAAACTGTCCAAACTTCGTGTTATTTCTTGCTCTCGGACCTGGGCCCTGCTGCTTCAATATGCTCTCAGGCCCGTTCACTTCTGCCTCAGTTCAGCTAATTTTCCAATTCAGCCTTTCACTTAAGTGGAGAGGGTTCAAAGGAGATTCACGAAAATGATTCCAGGATTGAATGGCTTGTCATATGAAGAGCGTCTGATAGTTCTGGGCCTGTATTCACTAGAACTTAGAAGAATGAGGATTTACCTTATTAAAACGTATTGAATGGTGAAAGGTCTCGATAGTGTGGATGTAGAGAGGACGTTTCCTTTGGTGGGAGAGTCTAAGATCAGATGACACAGTCTCAGAATAGATGGTGTCCTGTTAGAAAGGGGATGAGGAGGAATTTTTTTAGCCAGAGGTTGGTGAATCTGTGGAGTTTTTTGTGGTCAAGTCTTTGAGTATGTTTAAGGATAGATTCTTGATTAGTCAGGGCATGAAGGAATATGGGGAGAAGGCAAGAGATTGGGGCCGAGAGGAAAATTGGATCAGCCATGATAAAATGCCAAAGCAGACTTGGTGGGTCAAATGACCTAATTCTGCTCCTATATATAATGGTGTTAGGGTCTAATAAAATGGCCCCTAAAACAAATCTCACACTAAAGGCTCAGAGATCCCACTAAATCCAACAATTCAAGTGTTAGGCTGCAAGGCCAGAAGAAAAGCACTGGAGTGAAGACTGACTGATTACCAGGAAGGCTCAATACAAATAGAAGTGAACTTCAACAAGAGATTCTGCAGATGCTGGAGATCCAGAATAACACACACAAAATGCAGGTCAGGCAGCATCTATGGAGGGGAATAAATAGTTGAGGTTTTGGGCCGGACTCTTCATCGGGAAGAAGCTGGAGTAAGAAGGTGGGGAAGGAGTACATTGTCAGGACTGATTGAAACGTCGATTGTTAATTCCCCTCCATAGATGCTCTCTGGATGGCTGAGTTCCTCCAGCATTTTGTGTGTGTTGCTCTAGTAGTGAATTTACCACAGTTCTGTACAGAATTCCAGCCAAGCTGAGCTGCTGAGCTCTACTCTCAGGAAACTAAATGTGACCAGGCTTCTGTGGGGCTTGTTTGGCAGTGGGGGCGGGGTTGGGGGGGAAGGAGGGGAAGTTCAAGGGCCAAAGAACTGAACCACTTCTGCATTGCACTGCATTCTGGATTTAATAGGAGACACAAGAGACAGCAGGTGCTGGAATCCAGAGCAGCACAGTGGACGAACTCGTGGGTCAGGCAGCATCAGTGGAGGGAAATGGAAAGCCTTCATTTTGGGTCGAGACCCTTTATCTGAACTGTTTTTTTCCCTGCCCAGATGCTGCCTGACCTGCTGAGTTGCTCCAGCACTCTGTGTACTGCAGCTTATATTAAGATGGCTTTATATTCTCTCTTCCTAACTCCAGTCTCCTGCCTAAACCTCTCCTCAAAGTTCAAAGTACATTTATTATCAAAATATGTTCAGTATGCGTCACCAGATGCTACCCTGAGATTCATTTTCTTGTGGGCATTCACAGTAGAACAAAGAAATACAATAGAATCAATGAAAAACTACTCACAAAGACCGACAAGCAGACAATGTGCAAAAAGACAAACCGTGAAAATACAAAAAATGCAAATTATACTAATAATACATAAATAAGTAAATAATTAATTGAGAATGACTTATAGAGTCTTTGAAAGTGAGTCTATAGGTTGTAGAATCAGTTCAGTGTGAAGCTTTCCACAATGGTTCAGGCGCCTGATAGGGTAATAATTGTTCCTGAACCAGGTGGTACGGGACCTCAGTAAGGCTCCTGTCCTTCCTTCCCGATGGCAGCAGTTAGAAGTAAACATGGCCTGGATGGTACACGTCCTTGATGATGGATGCTGCTTTCCTGTGGCAGTGCTCTTTGTAAATGTGCTCAAAGGTGGGCATTCCCTCAGTGTCTCTAAGGATTTTTCTATCCTTGCCTTGACTACATGACTGGCAAAGAGGAGGCGGAGATCGCTTGGTCTGTTGGGCAGAGAGGTGGCAAATGCAATTTAATGCAGAGAGTTGCAATGTAATGCTGATTTCATTCCTGACCTCTGGTGGAAAAAGCAAGGCAAAGGAACATACAATAAATGGAAGGATATTGAGGAGGTTGGGGGAACATTGGCACAAGGATCCTTCAAGTTATCAGTTCAGGTAGACAAAGTATTAAACAGGCATTGTTAACAGAGGATTTAGGTGCTTTCTTTTAATCGCCAAGGCAGAGAATTAAAGAACAGGGAGGTTATTTTAGGCCTGGAGGTCAAATGTAAAAGGAAAATATATAGTTAAATGGCTGGATCATCAGGAGCAATGACGTGTAGAGGGATTTTGGGGTGCAAGTGTATAACTTCCTGAAAGAGGCATCACAAGGATGGCAAAGAAGGTGTAGGGAGGCTTTGAAGGTCTATGGCATGCTTACCTTCGTCAGTCATGTTGTAGTTGTATAAAAAAAATTACACACATTTAGAGCATTGTGTGCAGTTCTGATTATTCTTTATGGCGGGGGGGGGGAAAGATGTGCATAGGGTGCAGAAAAGGTTCACCAGGATGCTGTTGGATAAGTGAGCATTAGCTATAAGCAGAGCTTGGACACACCTAGATTGTTTCCTCTGGAGAACTGGAGGCTGAGGGGATTCCTGACAGAACTTTATAAAATTTTGAGAGGCAGAGATTGAGTAGACTGGCTTTTTTCCCCAGAATATAAATGTCAAATGTGGATGTCAAGCTCATCTTTAAGCTGAGTTAGGGAAGTTTAAAGGAAATTTACGAGTCAAGATTTTACCTCAAGAGTGCTAGGTCCCTGATACATGCCATCAGAGAAGGGGTGGAGACAGATCTCAGCAATATTTAAGATGCAACGCACCAATTGCTGGAGAAACTCAGCAGATCAAGCAGCATCTATGGAGGAGTTATGGGCCAAGATCTTTCATAAGGACAAGTAGTGTTCATGGCCAGTTGAGAAATCTTACAGCAGAGGGCATGTCCTGGATGGCGAGGGTCCTTAGTTTTATTTATTTATTCATTTAGAGGTACACCACAAAACAGGCCCTTCCAGCCCAACGAGCTGCTCCACTCAGAAACACACTGATTTAATCCTAGCCTAATCACAGGAAAATTTACAATGACCGATTAACCTGCTAACCATTACCTCTTTGGCGTGTGGGAGGAAAACAGAGAAGCCGGAAGAAACCCACACATACACGGGAAGAACGTATAAACTTTCTTACAGAGGACTTCATAATTGAACTCTGATGCCCTGAGCTGCATTGGTGTCACACTAACCACTCTGCTACCATGGTGCCCCAGTGATGAAGAGCCCAGCCCAAAACCTCAACTATTTATTCCCCTCCATAGATACTGCCTGACCTGCATTTTGTGTGTTATTCTGGATCTCCAGCATCTGCAGAATCTCTTGTTCTCGCCCACAGAACCTCCTGTCTGTTCCTGTCTGAGTCACAGAGGCAGACTCAGTGCCAGAGAGCCAGCCACTCGACTTTCCTCTGTTAGGTCACCCCCCAACAATATCCAGAGTGATATACCTGTTGTTGAGGGGGGATGGCCACAGGAATACTCTGCAATGGCTCCTTAACCCCTTTCCCCTTCCTGACTGTCACCCAGTTTCCTGTGTCCTGCACCTTAGGTGTAATATATGTCCAAGCTATCACCCCCTCAGCCTCCAGAATGATCCAGAGTTCATCTACTTCCAGCTCCAACTCCTTAACACTGATTGTTAGAAGCTTCAACAGGATGCATTCCTCGCAGTTGTAGTGGTCAGGGGCACTGGAGGTCTCCCTGCCTTCCCACATCCTATGAGAAGAGCATTGCACTATCCTGCCTGTCATCACCACTTAGCTGAGCAGATATAAAGACGTGAAGAAAAAAAATCTTGAACTTTTCTTTCCTTTGTTTTCTCTAGTGAAGCTTCACTGAAGCTTTGAAGAGCTAAACCTATTAGGTACACACAAAATAATCTGCAGATCCGTGGATCTTTTCCACGGATGCTGCCCGACCTGCTGAGTTCCTCCAGCGTGTTGTGAGTGTTGCTTTTAGGTACACCTGTACATCTGCTTGTTAATGCAGTTATTTAATCAGCCAATAAGGTGCCTAGGAACTCATGCAGATATGGTCAAGAGGTTCAGTTGTTGGTCAGACCAAGCATTAGAATGGGGAAGAAATGTGATCAAAGTAACTTTGACTAGGGAATGATTGTTGGTCCCAGACAGGCTGGTTTGAGTATCTGAGAAAGTGCAGATCTCCTGGGATTTTCATGCACCACGGTCTCTAGAGTTTACAGAAAATGGTACAAAAAAAAGTCCAGAGAGCTGCAGCTCTGTGGGTGAAAACGCCTTGTTAATGAGAGAGGTCAGAGGAGAATGGCCAGACTGGTTCAAGCTGACAGGAAGGAGACAGTAGCTCAGATAACCACACGTTACAACAGTGGTGTACGAAAAGTATCTCTGAACACACAACATATTGAACCTTCAAGTGGATGGGCTACAGCAGGAGATGACCACGAACGTACACTGTACTCAGAGGCCACATGAGGTATCTAATAAAGTGGTCACTGAATACAGTTGTTTAGTCTCCTCATTCAACAGTGGGCTGAAACTAAGCAGCAAATTCTTCTCTGAGGACTGAATTTGCAGAAGTCACTTTTACTGACTACAGAGGGATTTCTGCAGAATAATTTAAACTCTTATCAATTTCTGGTGCTACTTAAGAGCTCTTTACTTCTGAACATTTCTTCCATCACTGTTAGACAAAGAGATTTTCTTTACGGATAAGATATAAAGGAGCAAGATTTGCAGGGCTAAAGCAAAAACTGAATTTTTCTCCATTGTTCCCTTTTTTGTTTGTGAATGTGTCACTTGCCATTGAATTACGTAACCACATATTGCTGAAATCCTACCATTTCAAACCATAGCACTTCACTCTGGCCAGCACTGGCTGACTGCCCTGTCCTGCACTCCTGCATTTGCACACTTCAGAGCCAAGTTTAAAAAAATGAACTCCTGATACTTTTACTCGGATTTTCCTTCCCTAGCCAATGTAGCAAAGCATCAGGCCAACAAATCATCTGTTAAGCAAGATAAACTCTGATTCATGTGCAAGATTCACATGATTAGTCTATCATTCATTCAGATCCAGACTAGACTATTAACTCAGTTCCATTTTTCTGCAAAAACCCAATATCCCTTGATTCCTATATTATCCAAAACTTTTAGTTTTATCCCTGTGCTGCATACATTAACCTTCTAAACCCACACAGCAATCTATTTATTTGTTGAGCCGCTCCCCCTGGCATCCTCTGATTTAACCTTAACTCGGGACAATTTACAATGACCTACCAACCAGTATATCTTTGGACTGTGGGGGGGACACTGGAGCACCCAGAGGAAACCCACATGATCACAGGGAGAACATTCAAACTCCTTACAGACAGTGGCAGAAATTGAAACCGGGTTGCCTGTAGCATAAAGTATTATGCTAACCCCTACACAACCATGCTGCCTTGCATAAAGATTTCCAAAGACTCACTTCCCTCTGACTGAAGATATTTCTCCTCATCTTCATCAACCCGTTCTTTTGAGATGGTGATTCCTTTTCCTAAATAAGAAGCCTGAGAAACTCCACATCTGCTCTGCAAAGAATATTGTACATCTCAATTCCTTCTGAACTTCAAAGGATTCCTTGTAGGTGACCCAGTGGGTTATTGGGCCACATGATAAGACCATAAGACATAGGAGCAGAATTAGGCCATTCAGTCATCGATACATTCCATCATGGCTGACTTATCATCCCTCTCAACCCCATTCTCCTGCCTTCTCTCAGTAACTTTTGACGCCCTTACTAATCAGTAACTGCTTTAAATATACCCAATCACTTGGCCTTTACAGCTGTGGCAATTAGTCCCTCTGGCTAAAGAAATTCCTCCTCAAGGATGAGAGGGGATCTCATTGAAACCTGCCAGATACTGAAAGGCCTGGAGAGAGTGGACCTGAAGAGGATATTTCTATTAGTAGAAGGGTTTATCATCTAATGGCACAGTGTCAGTATAAAGGGAGGTCCCTTTAAGACTAAACTGAGGAGGAATTTTTCTCTGCCATAGGCTGGTTGGTGATTCTCAAAGGTTTCAAACGTATATTTAATGTCAGAGAAATGTAGACAATATACATCCTGAAATGCTTTTTCTTCACAACCGTCCAAGAAAACAGAGGAGTGCCCCAAAGAATGAATGGCAGTCAAATATTAGACCCCCCAGCTCCCCTCCCTCCACCGGCAAAAAAAAGCATCGGCACCCGCCACTGAGCGCTCAAGCGTGAGCAAAGCAACAGCAAAGGTTCTGTGGAATTTGTTACCATAGAGAATTGTCAAGGTCCTCCATTAGGGTTATTTAAGGCAGAGATTAATGGCTTTTTGATTGGTAAGGGGGTTAAGGTTACAGGGAGGAGGGAGGAGAATGGTGTTCAAATAAATCAGCCATGATCATTGGAACAGACGTGATGGGCCAATGATTCTTTCCTATATCTATAGACTGTGTCAGCTACCACCATTACTGGAGAAAGGAACATGGATGATGTGATTGGGCTATTAATTGGAAAGGCCAGTGTTTAAACTCCTTCTCGGAATTATATCTATACCACCCTCACCTTCCACGTATAGGGTGACTGACTTTCCCACCACCCAGTTCCTTCTCCACACTTCAAGGCTAATTCAGGCCCAATCTAAAAGTGACTTTGTGACATTTTACACACTTTGCTCAAAATATGACATGCATCCTGTTAATGTGTGAAGCGTCAAGTTGCCAAACTCCATGTCACGTGCTTTAGCCTGAAGGGTTTAAACAAGTTTACCCTATGATGCAATTGATTTCAGTTCTAAACAGAGAATGAAGGAAACTCCCAGCAGGAAGGACCTCCAACTCCTCCACACTTCTCTGCTGGGTTAGCATCGCTTCTTGCTCCACACATACTACCTGACCTGCTGAGCATTTCATGCATTTTCTATCTTCATTTAATTATTATAGTTCCTCAAGTTATAATTACAGCCAAACTGGAGGACCTTTGGTCCATTGTATCTGTGCTGGCTCCCTGGCAGCAATCCCATTAGTTCTGTTCCCCTTCTTTATACCTCTGTACCACTGCAATTAATTATCTCCCACACATGACCATCAAGTCCACTTTGATTCTTTTTGCCAGTTCAATGGTTCAATTTAACATCAGAAATATATACAGTATACAACCTGAAATTCTTACTCTTCATAGACATCTTTGAAACAGAAGAAAATCCTCAAAGAATGAATGACAGAAGAACGTTAGAACCCCGAAAGCACCCCTCCCCACCCATGCACAAGCAGCAGCAAGGATCAACCCTGCCCCTTCCCCTCCCCACACCTTCCTCAGCAAAAGCATCAGCCCCCACCATGCAAGCAAAAGCAAAGCCTCCAGAGAGACCGTGATCTAGAGTCCATCACTGTCCATTCCAGCAGTTCAACATCCCACAGACTCACTCTCTCACTAACAAGGGAGAGGTATCACTCCTGCCACAGTGAGAGGGGGTGCCAACAGCTCACTGTTTTGATGTCACAGTCCGCAGCATCCCCACTGAGGGAAATCATCCCCTTTTTGACATACCATCTTTAATTACTGACAAAGTCAATTAAAATGGCACTTGAATTAGAATCTGGTGCATCCCACAATGTAGTTACAACCATATTACAAAATAAACAGAAGCATGTACATTAAATGGAGTACACAAACAACATGTACATATCTACGCACCCCCATCGCTAAAGAAATGAAGAATTCTGCCGTGTATGGTGGGAAAGGCACCATAAAGACAACCTGAGCACATCAGCTCGGTTTCAGACCCATTATGAGAATATACTGGGGAAGACATTGAAGAGTGCACGCTCAGAACAATGCCTGCAGAGTGACAGGGCAATGCTTGTGAGTGTGTGTGTGAATGTATAAGGATTGTGTTTACCAAGTGCTTTCCATCACAGGCTTGCACGTCTCAAATCCCTCTAAACTACTGGAAGTCAGCTCAAATACAAATTTAGAACCTAGAACAGTACAGGCGCTTCACCCCATGACGTTGTCCCAACCTTTCAACTCAAATTTGAACCCAATCAGGCTACACCCACCCTGAACCATTTTAGGGCAGTAGAGCACAGTTACAGGCCCTTCAGCCAGGGCCAACAATGTGCCCACCCACCTAGTCCCAATTTCCTGCACTTGGCCCATATCCTTCTCAGACCTGCCCCTCCTTGGAGATCTAGAAAGTGCTTCTTAAATGATGTTATTGTACCTCTCACCACTCTGTGTGAAAAGGTTACCCCACCAGTCTCTTATAAGTCTCTCCACTCTGACACCTCCCTCCCAAAACATATGTCCCTTGTTTTGGACATCCCTACCCTGGGGAAAAGAATGTTACATCCACCTAGTCTATGCCTTTCATGATTTTAAATATTTCTATAAGGTTGTCACTCATTCTCTTGTTCCAAGGAATAAAGGCTTAGCCTGGCTAATCTACTCCTATAACTCAGGCTTTATAGTCCTGGTAATATCCTCATAAATCATTCCTGCAGTCTAACCAGCTTAACAATATAATAGGGTAACTAACCCTACCAAATGTAGCCTCACACAAAAGCAACATAATGTCCCAATTCCTGTACTGGTGCCCCCTATGAAGGCCAGCATGCTAAATACCTTTTCATCACCCTGTCTAATTGTAATGCAGTCCACACCCAATCTGAACCCAGTCCACACCCAACCTGAACCAGTCCACACCCGATCTGAACTCAGTCCACACCCAATCTGAACCTAGTCCACACCCAATCTGAACCTAGTCCACAGCTGATCTGGACCCAGTCCAAACCCGATCTGAACCCAGTCCACACTCGATCTGAACCCAGTCCACACCCGGTCTGAACCCAGTCCAAATCCGATCTAAACCCAGTCCACACACAGTCTAAACCCAGTCGAAGCCCGGTCCGAACCCAGTCCACACCCAATCTGAACCCAGTCCACTCCCAGTTTGAACCCAGTCCACAGCTGATCTGCAACCGACCAACCACACTTAAATCTGAACCCAACCACAGCACTGAAAAGCATTTAATTCAACAAAACTTCATAATTAAGACATGCAGAGTGTATTTTGCTTGCTTTGGCAATGTATCATTTGTTACAGTGTAAACTAACATTGTAATTTGAAAAGATATAAGCCAAAGTGCCAATGGCATTGGAATGATACATCATAAATTGAATGTAAATCAAGGGATTACTGTATCCTCTTAATCCTTTGCCCTTTCCCTTGCATCTATTAGAGAGCTGGTTCAGTACTTAACCTGGGTAAATATGACGACAGGAAAACTGAACTCAGACTCATATAAGATGTGTGAGGTGAACAAGGCACCAGGATCACCATTCAGACAGTCTTCACCTTGGTCATCTGGTTCCTTTTTTCAAATGCACACACTTATATTCAGAATGAGGAATATTATATAGTATTGGTTGTGGTGAATGAGAGTACAGCGACTTTCTGTGCATTAAGATAGGCACCTGGGTGAAAGGAAAACAGAGAGCTATGTAAGAGGAAAGGGTTAGGTTGATTTTAGTATAGGTTAACTGATTGGCACAACATTGTGAGCCGAGGGGCTGTACTGTGCAGTAATGTTCCATGTGCTACAAAAATGGACGGAGTCTGTTCTATAAGTACAAAAGGTTCTGCTGACCCTGGAAATCAAGTGATCAGGCTTGGGTTAAATCGCTGGGTTGCTGGGCAGCACGGCTCGTTGGGCTGAAGGGCCTGTTCCACACTGTGTCTGTAAATAAATAAATCAATGGAACTGCCAAGAATTCAGCAAGTCAGGCAGCATCTGTGAAAAAGGACTTGCTTTAGTTCACAGAGTTCAGTCACAAAGTTGGGTGAAGTTGCTTTCCTCCACCACCATATTAGCATGTTTCCATGGGAACATAGTTAACTCATTGACATAAAATTTCATTGGAGCAAATGAAACAACAAGCCACTTAGTGCTTTGACCGTTTATTGTTGTGCATTTCCTAGCCTCCAGAAGTCACAGCCCAGTACACCATACTGCAGTCCAGCCTGAACTGTTTCTCAGAAAATAGTATGTTTAACTTAGAAGTATAATTCTCTAAAATGTGATAACTCTCTAAGCGAAGTTTGAATGAGCTCAAAATATGAATCCTGAGACATAAGAGCAGAATTAGGCTATTCAGCCGTTGGGCTCCAATCCACCTTTCATTCACAGCTGACCTATTATCTTCTGCCTTCGCCCCTTAACCTTCGCATCTATTTAGCAAGAAACTCCCCTTTAAATATACCCAATGACAGCCTCCACAGCCACCTATAGCAATGAATTCCACAGTTTAAGAAATTCCTCCTAATCTCTGTACTAAAGGGACGTCCTTCCATACTGAGGCTGTGCCCTCTGGTCCCAGACTCCCCCTCTACAAGGAAACATCCTCTCCACATCCACTCTTATCTAGGCCTTTCAATATTCGATAGGTTTCAATGAGACCCCCCCCCCCGCCCCAATTCTTCTAAACTCCAGCAAGTTCAGGCTCAGAGCCATCAAACACTTCTCATATATTAACCCTTTCGTTTCCGGGATCACTCTCATGAACCTTCTCTTAACACACTCCAATGCCATCACGTCCTTTCTTAGATAAGGGGTCCAAATCTTAGACTGCAATTATGGTTTTCCTTTGGCTTAACATATTGTACACCAGAATGGGCCACAAATAAAGTGAGATTGACTTGGTTAAATAGTTTCACTAATAAAGGAGCCCAGGGAATTAGATAGGAGCTTCAGGCTGATTTTCAATTCATATCTGTAACAGTGCTGTGGTATTTTAAAAAGTCCATCATCATTGTATCATTATGTCAGTACACTCAGTGACCACTTATTCGGTACCAGCTGCAGCAGCTTCAAGATTCAAGATCAGAATCAGAATCAGGTTTATTATCACCAGCATGTGACGTGAAATTTGTTAACTTAGCAGCAGCAGTTCAATGCAATACATAATCTAGCAGAGAGAAAAAAAAATAATAGTAAATAGGTAAATCAATTACGGTATATGTACTGTATATTGAATGGATTTTTAAAAAGTGCAAAACTAGAAATACTGTGTATTTAAAAAAAAGTGGGGTGGTGTCCAAAGATTCAAAGTCCATTTAGGAATCGGATGGCAGAGGGAAAGAAGCTGTTCCTGAATCGCTGAGTGTGCGCCTTTAGGCTTCTGTATCTCCTCCCTGATGGTAACAGTGAGAAAAGGGCATGCCCTGGGTGCTGGAGGTCCTTAATAATGGACGCTGCCTTTCTGAGACACCGCTCCCTGAGTACTTTGTAGGCTAGTACCCAAGATGGAGCTGACTAGATTTACAACCTTCTGCAGCTTCCCTTGGTCCTGTGCAGTAGCCCCCCATACCAGAGAGTGATGCAACTTGTCAGAATGCACTTCACAGTACAACTATACAAGTTTTTGAGTGTATTTGTTGACATGCCAAATCTCTTCAAACTCCTAATGAAGTATAGTCGCTGACTTGCCTTCTTTATAACTACATTGATATGTTGGGACCAGGTTAGATCCACAGAGATCTTGACACCCAGGAACTTGCAAACTGCTCACTCCCTCCACTTCTGATCCCTCTATGAGGATTGGTATGTGTTCCTTCGTCTTACCCTTCCTGAAGTCGACAATCAGCTCTTTCATCTTACTGATGTTGAGTGCCAGGTTGTTGCTGTGGCACCACTCCACAAGTTGGCATATCTCACTCCTGTACGCCCTCTCATCACGACCTGAGATTCTACCAACAATGGTTGTATCATCAGCAAATTTATAGATGGTAGTTAAGCTATGCCTAGCCATACAGTCATATGTATATAGAGAGTAGAGCAGTGGGCTAAGCACACACCCCTGAGGTGCGCCAGTGTTGATCGTCAGCAAGGAGGATATGTTATCACCAATCTGCACAGATTGTGGTCTTCTGGTTAGAAAGTCAAGGATCCAATTGCAGAGGGAGGTACAGAGGCCCAGGTTCTGCAACTTCTCAATCAGGATTGTGGGAATGATAGTATTAAATGCTGAGCTATAGTCGATGAACAGCATCCTAACGTGGGTATTGTGTTGTCCAGGTGGTCTAATGCCCTGTGGAGAGCCATTGAGATTGCGTCTGCCGTTGACCTATTGTGGCGATAGGCAAATTGCAATGGGTCCAGGTCCTTGTTGAGGCAGGAGTTCATTTTAGTCATAACTAACCTCTCAAAGCATTTCGTCACTGTCAATGTGAGTGCTACCAGGTGATAGTCATTAAGGCAGCTCACATTATTATTCTTAAGCACTGGTATAATTGTTGTCTTTTTGAAGCAAGTGGGAACTTCCGCCTGTAGCAGTGAGAGGTTGAAAATGTCCTTGAGTACTCCCACTATTTGGTTGGCACAAGTTTTCAGAGGCTTACCAGGTACTCCATCGGGACCTTCCACCTTGCGAGGGTTCACTCTTTTTAAAGACAGCCTAACGTTGACCTCTGAGATGGAGATCACAGGGTCATCAGGTACAGCAGGGATCTTCACAGCTGTAGTTGTGTTCTCCCTTTCAAAGTGTGTATGGAAGGCATTGAGTTTGTCTGGAAGTGAAGCATCGCTGACATACAGGGTTCACTCTGCAGGAAGTCATGTCTTGCAGACCCTGCCAGAGTTGTCGTGCATCCGATGTCGCCTCCAACCTCGTCTGAAATTGTCTCTTCACCCTTGAACTACACTCACTTGCCCCATCATTGAGATGTTCCCACAATCAATGATCTCTCGTTTAGGATTTTTTATCTCGTTACCTCATGTTCTCATTATTTATTGCTATTTATTTATATTTGCATTTGCACTGTTTGTTATCTTCTGCACTCTGGTTGATCTTTCATTGATCCTGTTACAGTTATAATTCAGTAGATTTGCTGAGTATGCCCACAGGAAAATGAATTTTAGGGCTGCATGTGGTGACATAAACATACTTAGATAAAATTTACTTTGAACTTTGAACTTTGATGGAGGAACTCAGCAGGTCTGGCAACATCTCTGAAGAGAAATAAACCATCAGTGTTTTGGGCCGAGACCCTTCAGTGGGCTGAGACCTATCCCCCACCTCTCCCACAACGAGGACATACAACGGCAAGACAGCTCTGTGTTTCAGCAGCGGCCCCCTCCCCCTCCCCTTCCCTAATGGATGTTGTGTGTGAAAATCCCAGGAGATCAACAGTTTCTGAGATACTCAAACCACCACATCTGGCAGCAACAGTCATTCCACAGTCAAAGTCACTTAGATCACCATTCTGATATTTGGTCTGAACAACAACTGAACCTCTTGACCATGTCCCCATGCAAGTACTTTTGAAATCCCGCCACTGTCTAAGGAGTTTGTATGTTCTCCCTGTGACCGCGTGAGTTTGCTCTGGCAGCTCCTGTTTCCTCCCACATTCCAAAGATGTTCCAGTTAGTGGGTTAATTGGTCACATGGGTATAAATGGACTCAGCAGTCTTGGTCTCATTGGGATGGAAGAGCCTGTTACAGTGCGAAAGAATAAAGTGTAGTCACCGTTCTGATCTTGGAAATTTCCCAGCCAATATGCACACAGCAAGCTTTCGCAAACTAGAAGTTGATCATCTATGGAGAGGAATTAACAGTCAATGTTTTGGACAATACCCTTCATCAGGACTGGAAAGGAAGGGAGAAGAAGCCAGAATGAGAAAATTTGGTTGGAGGGAGAGGGGAACGAGTACAAGCTGGAAGGTGATAGATGAGACCAGGTGAGGGGGAAGTTGGTTTGTTGACCGGGGGGGGGGGGCGGTGGTGGATGAAGTAAGAAGCTGGAAGGTGATTGTTGGAAATGGTAAAGGGCTGAAGAAGAAGGAATCTGATTGGAGAGGGATCATGTGATGCTAATCACTGCAGTGATTAGGGTTTTGCCAGTCAGCCTTCTGGGATAAATCTTCCATTCTTCACAGTAGTATCCAGAATCTTTCAGAAACCACAATGGTCTTCAAAGTTCAAAGTAAATTTGGTATCAAAGTACATACTCTATATGTCACCATATATTACCCTGAGATTCATTTTCTTGTGGGCATTCATTGTAAGTAGAAAGAAACACGACAGAATCAATGAAACTGCACACAACAGAGGTGGACAACAACCAATGTGCAAAAGGCAGCAAACTGTGTAAATACAAAAAAGGAAAGAAAAAAATAATAATAGATAAAATAAGCAATGAATATTGAGAGCACGAGTTATAGAGCCCTTGAAAGGGAGTCCATCGATCGTGCAATAAGTCCAGTGCTGGGGTGAGTGAAGTTATACCTCTGGTTCAGGAGTCTGTTCTTTGAGGGATATTAACTGTTCCTGAGCCTGGTGATATGGGACTTGAGGCTCCTGTACCTTCTTCCTGATGGCAGCAGTGAGAGAAAAGCACAGCCTGGAGGGTCCTGGTTTAATGTTTCTTCCAAATATGAGTTGCTGGGGCTTGGGGCTCGATATTTCTACTCGTGTCTCTACAGAGGACATGAACAAACAATGAGACCCACAGGGAGGATTGGTATCAGTTTAGACATGACCAACACAGTTTAAGTTTTTCCATCTAATCTGCAAATTTAATCTGCTTCTTGGCTCCATCCCTCCCCCTCCTGTCTTCTCCTATCATTTTGGATCTCCCCCTCCCCCTCCAACTTTCAAATCCCTTACTCACTCTTCCTTCAGTTAGTCCTGACGAAGGGTCTCGGCCCGAAACATCGACTGTACCTCTTCCTAGAGATGCTGCCTGGCCTACTGCGTTCAACAGCAACTTTGATGTGTGTTGTCTGCAAACTTAAGTTTCATTTCATTTAGGGCATGAGCATCAGTATGGTACTGAGAGAGAGTTGCACTGCCTGAGATTATCCTTTGGATAAGATCTTGTCTAGTGGAGTAAAGGTCTTGTCTAGCCCCTGCGGTGGGCAGTGGGGTTTCCCCTGCTTTGTGTTGCTTCTTATCTAATGACACTAAAATGAACTAACTAATGGCACTAAAATGAACTAACTAATAGAGGGACATCCCTTTGGAACAGAGATAAGAAGGATTTTCTTCAGCAAGTGGGTGGTGAATCTGTGGAATTCATTGCCACACGTGGCTGTGGAGATGAAGTAATTGGGTATGTTTAAAGTGGAGCCTGATAGGTTCTTGACTAGTCAGGGCACCAAAGGTTATGGGGAGAAGGCAGAAAAATTGGGTTGAGAGAGATAATAAATCAGCTTTGATCAGCCTGATGACACCTCAGAAGTGATTCATCAGCTAGAACAGTGGTTCTCAATGCTGGATGCCTTCTGGATGCTTTCTCCCAGCCCTGTGGAGAGCGGAGGAGATTTACCAAGATGCTGCTGCCTGGATTAAAGAGCATTATGAGTGATATAGAAGAAAGGGAGGATGAAATGTTACTTGATAGAGGTGTGGAAGATGATTAGAGGCATCCATAAAGTGGACAGTCAGAGGCTTTTTCCCAGGATGGAAATGGCTAGTATGAGGGGGTGATTGGAGGAAAGTAGAGAGGGGATGACAGAGGTAGGCTCTTCACACAGAGAGTTGTGGGTGCATGGAACGCCCTGCCAGGAGTGGTGGTACAGGCAGATACATTAGTGACATTGAAGACACTCTTAGAAAGGCGCGTGGATGATAGAAAAATGAAGGGCTATATGGGGGAAGGCAGTACAAGTTAAAACAGAATGAGGGAGAACAGGTACAGAGAAAATGCAGAGCAGGTCGACGCAAGGTGCAAGTAGATTGTGAGGACTTGTTTTCCTTTGCTGGCATGGGAATGATGGGCAGAATGGCTTCCTTCCTGTTACTTTCCAAGAGTACCGCCCATGCGGATTAGATAGCAGATTTTGCACTTACTTAGCTCTATTCATCTCCTTGTGACAGCACAAATGTTGAGCAGGTAATGCTGGCAATTCATACATTGAAGACATCCGGCAAAAATGGGTTGCTCACACCACAACTCCCTGGTTATGTAGGAACTTTAGGTTCCACGCCACGAGGTTCAGGAACAGTTATTACCCAACAACTTTCAGGCTCCTGAACCAGCATGGACAACTTCACTCACCTCAGCACTCAGTTGGTTCCACAACCTGTAGGCTCACTTTCAAGGACTCTACAACTCGTGTTTTCAGTATTATTTATTAACTTGTTTTACTATTTGCACAATTTGTCTTCTTTTGCACATTGATTGTTTGTCAGTCTTTGTTTATGTGAAGCTTATTATTGTTTCTATTGTATTTTTTTTTGTTCTACTGTGATTGCCTGCAAGAAAATGAATCTCAATTACGGACTCTCACAGCCATCTGGACTATTCCTCTTCTCACCCTGTCTCTTGCAAAAAATGCCATACGCTTCTCGCAATTCCTCCGTCTCTGCTGCATCTGCTCTCAGAATGAGGCTTTTCATTCCAGGACGAAGGAGGTGTCCTCCTTTTTTAAAGAAAGGGGCTTCCCTTCCTCCACCATCAACTCTGCTCTCAAACACATCTCCCCCATTTCACGCACATCTGCTCTCACTCCATCCTCCCGCCACCCCACTAGGAATAGGGTTCCCCTTGTCCTCATCTACCACCCCACCGGCCTCCGGGTCCAACATATAATTTTCTGTAATTTCCGCCACCTCCAATAGGATCCCACCACTAAGCACATCTTTCCCTTCCCCCCCCTGCTTTCCGCAGGTATCACTCCCTACGCGACTCCCTTGTCCATTCATCCGCCCCATCCCTTCCAACCGATCTCCCTCCCGGCACTTATCCTTGTAAGCGGAACAAGTGCCCTTACACTTCCTCCCTCACCACCATTCAGGGCCCCAGACAGACCTTCCAGGTGAGGCGACCCATCACCTGTGAGTCGGCTGGGGTGATATATTGCATCCAGTGCTCCCGATGCAGCCTTCTATATATTGGCGAGATCCGACACAGGCTGGGAGACTTTCGCTGAACACCTACGCTCTGTCTGCCAGAGAAAGCAGGATCTCCCAATGGCCACACATTTTAATTCCATGTCCCATTCCCATTCTGATATGTCTATACACGGCCTCCTCTACTGTCAAGATGAACCCACACTCAGGTTGGAGGAACAACACCTTATATTCCATCTGGGTAGCCTCCAACCTGATGGCATGAACATTGGCTTCTCTAACTTCTGTTAATGCCCCACCTCCCCTTCGTACCCCATCCGTTATTATTATTATTATATATTTTTTCTCTCTCTCTTTTTCTCCCTCTGTCCCTCTCACTATACTCCTTGCCCATCCTCTGGGCTTCCCCCCCCCCACCTTTCTTTCTCCCTAGGCCTCCCGTCCGTCCCATAATCCTCTCATATCCTTTTGCCAATCAACTTTCCAGCTCTTGGCTCCATCCCTCCCCTCCTGTCTTCTCCTATCATTTTGGATCTCCCCCTCCCCCTCCCAGTTTCAAATCTCTTACTATCCCTTCTTTCAGTTAGTCCTGACGAAGGGTCTCAGCCTGAAACGTCGACTGTACCTCTTCCTAGAGATGCTGCCTGGCCTGCTGCGTTCACCAGCAATTTTTATGTGTGTTGCTCAATTTAGTATCTGCTGACATCTACTTTGAGATATATCTCCAATAGAAATTCCTTCCACCAACTAATCCTTTTGTTGAATTTTGCATCGTTCTATTCATCCTGTTTCCCATTTGTATGGGACATGTAGTGAATAGTTTGACCGCTGGCTATTGGTCTGAAGTTCAGTACGCTCCTTGGCCACTTTATTAGATACACCTGTACACCTTCTCATTAGGTAGATAGATGGATACTTTACTGATCCCAAAGGTAATTACGGTGTCACAGTAGAATTACAAGTGCACAGATATACAAATATAAAAATATTAGAAGAGAAGTAAGGAAGAATAACAAGTAAGTTACCTCAAACAGTCTAACAGGTGGGGGTTATCACTTCCCCGGCTGTAGGTTGACTCATTTTACCCTAATGGCCAAGGGTAAGAATGACCTCATATCGCGCTCTTTGGAGCAGCACAGCTGTCTTAGTCTATTACTAAAAATGTTCCTCTGTTAAGCCAAGGTGGCATGCAGAGGGTGAGAAACGTTGTCCAGAATTGCTAGGATTTTCTGTAGAGTCCTTTGTTCTACCAGTATGTCCAGCTTGACTCCTATAACAATATCTAATCGGCCAATCATGTAGCAGCAATTCAATGTATAAGAGCATGCAGACATGGTCAAGAGGTTCAGATTGGGGAAGTGTGCTCTAAGTGACTTTGACCATGGAATGATTGTTGGTGCCAGGTGGGGTGCTTTTTAAAATTTATTTAGAGATAAAGTGCGGAATAGGCCTTTCTGGCCCTTTGAGTCATGGCACCAGCAACCCCTGATATCATCCTGGACTAATCACAAGACAATTTACGATGACCTATTAACTTACTAACCGGTACGCCTTTGGACTGTGGGGGGAATCTGGAGCAGCCGGAGGAACCCCATGCATCCCACTGGAAGGACATGCAAACGTCTTAGAGAGAATGCTGGGATTGAACTCTGTACCCCGCTAAGCCAAGCCAGAGTCGTGTCGCAGGAACCGCTCTGCCGCCGTGGCCCATATTTACAAAGTATCTCAGAGACTGCTGATCTCCAGGGATTTTCACACACAACAGTCCATAGAGTTTGCAAAGAATGATGCGAAAGGGAAAATACATCCCTGGAGTGGCAGTTCTCAGGGTGGGAATGCCTGGTTATCAAGAGCGGTCCAAGTAGAATGGGCAGATTGGTTCAAGCTGACAAGGTGACAGTAACTCAAATAACCACACATTACAACAGTGGTGTGCAGAAGAGCATCTCTGAGCGCACAACATGTAGAACCTTGAAGAGCCCGGGCTGCAGCAGCAGAAGACTACAAACATACGTGCAGAGGCCACTTTGTTAAATGCAGGAGGTACCTAACAAAGTGGCCGAAGAGTGTTTACGTTCTCTGATAATAGATTTACTTACTCTCTGTACTTTGAACTCCATCCCACCCTCCCCCAGTCTTGTTGCCAATTAATCTCCAATGGAGACTCCTACCAACTAATCCTATTGTTGAATTTTGCATCACTTTCTTCTGGTTCCATTCATCCAGCTTCCCATTGTACAGCCTGTTGATGTCTGAAGTTCAATAGGCTTGTGTTATTTTAACTTCATTCCAACCACCAATAATTAAGCATGAGTAGGCACCAAGTTGTCTGCTTCTCTTTAAACTGTCTGACTGTTATGTTATCTGTGCAAGCTGAGATCAGAACCAGAATCAGGTTTAATATCACTGGCATATGCCATGAAATTTGTTGTTTTGCAGCAGTAGCACAGTGCAGTATACAAAAATTTAGAAAACTATAAATTACAATAAGAAACATATATATTTGTTATGGGATAAATAAACTCCTTTCGGCTTCCATCCAGGTACAGGTATCAATTTTAACCAATGTTTGATGCGAAACCCTGCCATCTTCATCGGGGATGATGCCCAGGCAGGCCTAGTCCGGTGGTAGATAAGCCCCCATCGTTCGTCCCTCCTCATTGGTTAGTCTTCATCCAATCAGGTTTCAGTTCTTCTACCTTGTTTACAATTGAATTCCTGTTCTTACTCTGAGCAAGACTTCGTTAAAATTCTTTTTCTCTAATTTTATTTCAATGGCTTCCTTCACCAGGCGGTCCCGAAAGCCGTTGGTGCGGCGCAGTAGTTTCTGCTGTCGAAGTCAATCTTATGTCCGTTGCGAATGCAGTGTTCTGCTACCGCTGATTTCTCCGGGTAACATGCACATGCACACATATGCACCTACGTGCACATTTACCCCATGGTGATAAAGTCCCCATGCATGCCCCATACCCCTCCTAAAGCTGGTTCTGCGCACCATCCTGCAACAGACCAGGAGGCCCAAGCACAGTGTGAAGTGTATGGCAGGTTGTAACAGTCGTGTGGTGTGTTGGGAATTCACTCTCAGAGTCAGACTTGGAGAGTTGAAACAACTGCAGAAATTGCCCGTCATACAGCAGTCTGCAGCCTGGCTGCATCAACCCAGAGGAAGTGAGTTGTCTGTCACGTTCTTTCCAAACAGCTTTACAGCCAGTGAGGTCCGTTTGAATTGTAGTCTTTACTTCAATAGTGGGAAGCAGCTTATTTATTCTATACTTAGTGATACGGTACAGTAACAGGCTGTTCTGGCCCAACAAGCCCCTCACTGCTCAATTACACCCATGTGATCAAGTAAGTGTACACCTTTGGATTGTGGGAGGAAACTGGAACAGCCAAAGGAAACCCACACAGTCATGGGGAGAACATGCAAGCTCCTTATGGGCAGTGACAGGATTTGAACCCGCTTCACTGGAGCTGTAATGATGTTCTGCTAAATGCTATGGTACCGTCCTGCCTAGTGCAGTATCAACCCAGCATTACTTCTCCCAGAAGCTTGTGCAAAACTGGTTGATGCTACATTAATGTCTAGTTCTCCCATTTCACAGAAGAATGTCTAGGCCTATAGTTCTATTCTAAGTGTTTAACTTGATATGTTTATAATGGGTCTGAAGATAAACAGACCCATTTCTCGTGGCGGGAGCTGATTCCTGAGCTGTGAGATAGGAGGGAATCACAACACTGAAGCATGGATTTTGCATCCTACGTGATACACGAGCCAGGGCAGTACAATATGGAGAACAAGCTGTTACCCGTGCAGCAGCGTCTCCCTCTCCACACAGCTGATGAATCTAAAGCAACGGCAGAGACCGATATAGTTTGGCATCGGCAGTGTTGCAGGAGTTGCCAGTCAGCATTGAACTCAACATAGGACTGCCTTAGGGATTCCAGCTCCGCATTTTTCTTTGGGGTTTATTCCTGAAGCCTTCCCCATGAGTGGGTATAGTGAGAAGGCAGCAAAGGTATGAGATCATAGTTATTCTTCTCTGAGATGAACTGCCAACAATGGCTGACAAGCCTCTCCTGCCCAAAGCCACAGGTTTTAAGGTGCCAGTCGCCAATCTTTGCCCCTTCTCCTGTCAGTAGAAGCGTTACCACTGGGCTTAGTAGCCAAGCCACACGTGAAGGCCAGGAGCTGGACTTGGTTGGCAGAAGCTACTTGAGACACACACTATTGGGAGCATTTAATAGGTAGTGGAAGCTTATCCCCATTACTATGACAACTTTAGGAACAAGGGGCAAATAAGAATTGTGATGTCTGAGACCTGTAGACATGCTTTATGTAGTTTATTGTATCTTCCTCTGTGAGTTGTTTGGAAATTGTTCTGACAATCTAATATAGTTCTATTTGTTGTTTTTTTTTTGCACATTGGTTGTTGTCCATTCTGCTGGGTGCGGTCTTTAACTGGTTCTGTTGAGTTTCTTGTACGTACTGTAAACATCTGCAAGAAAATGGATTTCAGTGTTGTATACGGTGACATTGCTTTGGGCAATCTGCTGAGGGCCATATCAATGGCATTCAGATCTGGCAACCACATAAGCTACAAGAGGTCCCGGTACGACCTCTGGAAAGACATCTCACGGGCGATGTGGCAATGCCAGATCAAATTTGAATCAATGAAGCCTGCTCGACAGCTGTGGCAGGGCTTGAATGCTATTGCCTCTTACAAGATGAAACCAAGCGACATAGGTGACAATAGAGCTTTGATTAGCTCAATATGTTCAATGCTCGCTTTGGCCATCAAAACATGGAGGAATCTCTACAAACTCCCGCAACCCCTGATGACCTTTGACTTCAGACTCTGAGGTCGCCATGAGAGCTTCCTTCAGGCGAGTGAACCCAGGAAAGCATCCAGCCCAGAGTACTAAAGACCTGTGCTGATCCACTAGCTGGTGTGTCCACCAGTATCTTTAACCTCTCGCTTTGGCTATCTGAGATACCCACCTGCTTCAAGCAGGCGTCAATCATACCGGTAACCTGCCTTAATGACTTTGGTCCATTTGCACTTGCATCCACTGTAATGAAGTGCTCTGAGACATTGATGGTGAAACATATCAACTCCTGCCTGACAGCTGACCTGGATCTGCTCCAGTTTGTCTACCAGAGCAACAGATCCACAGCAGATGCCATTTCGTTGGTTCCTCACTCATCCCTGGAACATCAGGACAGCTTTTTGTGTGTGTGAAAAAGCTTTGGTAGTGCACACCTCCCAGTAAGTCATAATGATACAACACAGAAACAGACCGTTCTGTCCAAATGGTCCATGTCAGCAAAGATGTCCACTCAGTGAATCCTATCTATCTTTATTTCCTGCGGAGCATCAAGAAAGCTCACCTCTGTCCCAGGACACTGACGGACTTTTACCGTTGTACCATTGAGAGCATACTCACCAACTGCATCTCAGTGTGGTATGGCAATTGGCCCATATCGGACCGCAAAGCACTCCAGCATGTGGTGAAAACTGCCCAGCGGATTATCGGCACCCAATTGCCAACCATTGAGAACATCTACCATAAACGCTGCCTGGGCAGGGCAAAAAGCATTATCAGGGATGCATTTTACCCTAACCATGGACTTTTTACTCTCCTCCCATCCGGTAGGCACTACAGGAGCCTCCACTCCCGCACCAGCAGGCACAGGAAGGGCCTCTTCCCTGAGGCTGTGATCCTGCTGAACCTCACATCACAGCGCTAAGCAGTATTGCACCCATATTGTACTGTCTCAGTACTTTTATATTTGTGTGCTGTAGCACTTACTTTTTATTTGCAGTTATTTTGTAAATAACACTATTCTTTGCATTTCTGGTTAGATGCTAACTGCATTTCATTGGCTTTGTATCTGTACTCAGCACAGTGACAATAAAGTTGAATCTAATCTAATCTAATCCAATCTATCTATAACAAGAGAAAATCTGCAGATGCTGGAAATCCAGGCAACACATAAAAAATGCTAAAGAATTCAGCAGGCCAGGCAGTGTATATGGAAAAGAGTACAACCGATGTTTCGGGCCTAGACTCTTTGGCAGGACTGAAGGAAAAAGCTGAGGAGTAGATTTAAAAGATGGAGGGGGGGGAGGGGAGAGAAATACAAAATGATAGGTCAAACCTGAAGGGGGAGGGATGAAGTAAAGAGCTGGGAAGTTGGTGAAAGAGATGCAGGGTGGGACAGGCCTCACCACCCAGCAACCCACCTATTTAAACCTAGCCTAATCACAGGAGAATTTATAATGCGTGGTAGCGTAATGGTTAGCACAATGTTTTCCAGTACCAGTGGCCTGGGTTTATTTGCCATTGCTGCCTGTAAGGAGTTTGTACGTTCTCCCCGTGACTGCATGGGTTTCCTCTGGGTGCTCTGGTTTCCTCCCACAGTCCAAAGACGGACCTGTTGGTAGGTTAATTGGTCATTGTAAATTGTCCCGTGATTAGGCTAGGGTTACATCAGGGGGATTCCTGGGCGGTTCGACTCAAAGGGCCAGAAAGGCCTATTCTGTACTGTATCTCAATAAATAAATAAAATTAACCGGTACGTCTTTGGACTGCAAGTGTTTGTTCCATATCATTCTCGACCTTTCTTTTTAATGTACCTACGCAGGTATCTTTTCAATGACACAAATTTGTGAAGCATTCCGTATGTATTTGGGAGCAGCACAGTCATGTAGTGGCTACTGTAACATTTTACCCCACCAGTGATAGGAGTACACTTCCCACGGCTGCCTGTAAGGTGTTTGTACAGCCTCCCCATGACTGTCTGCACTTCCTCCGTGTGCTGCAGTTTCCTCCCACACTGCAAAAACGTACGTACAGGTTAGGAGGATTAACATGCTACGTTGGCGTCAGAAGCTTGGGGACACGTGCGCGCTGCTCCCAGCACACCCCCGGACTGTGGTGGTTATTGACGCAATTGATGCATTTCACTGTATGTTTCAATGTACACATGGCAGCATAGAACAGAAAGCAGTACAGCACAGGAACAGGCCATTTCGTCCACAATGTTGTGCTAAACCAGCAAAAAGGTAATTTTTTAAACCCAAAAACTAATCCCTTACCTACACAATGTCCATATCCTGCCATATTCCTCACATTCATGCGTCTACCTAAATGATCTTAAAAGCCTCTAATGTATTTGCCTCTACCACCATACCTGGCGGTATATTCCAGGCATCCACCACTCTCTGAGTAAAAAACTTAACCCTCACATCCCCCTTTGAAGTTACCCCCTCTCACCTTCAATGCATGCCCTCTGGTGTTAGACATTTCAACCCTGGGAAAAAGATACCCCCATCTACTCTATCAATGCCTCTCATAATCTTATAAACCTCTATCAGATCTCCCCTCAGCTTCTGCTGCTCCAGAGAAAACAGCCCAAGTTTATCCAACCTCTCGTTATGGCACATGCCCTCTAATCCAGGCAGAATCTTAGTAAACCTCCTCTGCACCCTCTCCAAAGCCCCAACATCCTTCCTAAAGCTGGACACCCAGAGCTATGTGCGATACTCCAGCTGTGGCCTAAACAGCGTAAAATAAAGTTGCAACATAAACAGAGTTAGTCAAGTGAAGTTAATCTTTTAAATGTTGCTTATGTACCTCATTCAGCCACTTCCTGTATGGGAGTGGGTGTTAAAGTGTGGGGGGCCATGCGTGAGTGTGTGTGTGGGAGCACACGTGTGTATGAGAGTGAGAGATTTTGTATGGGGAATGAGTGTGTGCAGATGAGAAGAAACGCAGGTGAAAGTGAATATGAGTGCTTGTGGTCGAGTGAGAGTGCAGAAGTGTGTATCGGAGAGAGCACAGAAGTGTGTGCTTCACAGAGAAAGTGCAGGGATTCAGGCACAGGTGCCAGGGTGCGATTGTCCAAGGTAGAGACTGCATGGGTGCGAGAGAGATTGTGCGTACGAAAAAGAGTGCATGTGTGCGTGACTGGGAATGCATGTGTGTGCATGAGAGTCAATGCATGTCAGAGTTAAGAGTGGGGGCGGTTGTGGTTAGAGCGAGTCTAGGAGTGAGCATGTGTGAGAGAGGGAAGCATGTGTGTGTATGTGGAGTGGGGTCTGTGGTGTGTGTGTGAGTATGGGGAGGGGCAGTGGGAGTGTGTGCAGAATGTTGTATCTGTACTGGGGAGTGTGTGTGAGAAAGAAAGAGTGTGAGTGAGTGAGTGAGAGAGAGGTTACTTCTGTGAAGGAAGTGGTGGCTACCACATGATAGTTTCAGGAAAGGCTCCCACACTGAACAGCGCAGCTTGCAATATGTCTTTTATTTTATCCAGTATTTTCTAACAGTTAGTAGGGCAGCGTGCAATGAAACGCTCACACTGACATGCACACAAAACACATTTTTTTTAAAATCCACTAATATTCAGTGCTGTAGAGGCTGTGCAATTGACTAGAGCTGCTGTAACCCCTCCTCCCTCCTCCACAATCCAGGCAACACACACATACACACATACACACACACACACACACACACAAAAAGACTGCCTCTTCTAACTCTGCATATCAGACAGCCACCAGCATTGCCTAAATGCAGAGTCTTTTCTGTAGCCTAATTAGCATGGCTACTTTGATGGATTTAGACAACAGCACTCTGAAGGGGGAAAGCACCGCGTTAGGTGTTTTATCTTGCTAAATGCCCAGGGTTTCCTCCCTCCTTGTCCTGCTTGGTGATGCCTCAGTAATTCGCCGTGCACACTTGTGGCGGTTCCTGCCGACTGAATTGATCGGTGCTTGTGACTTTGGCTGGGCTCCAAGACGGTGCTCGCTTTGCTTTGTGAGACGCATCACCCCTGCAGGAGTTTGAAATGTAAGCTGCCTGGATTTTTTTTCCGCTTTTCCCTTCTGGCAAAGTGCCGTGGCTGCCCGTGTGATGTGTGTAGAGGGGAGAGGGAGATGGATGACTGCTAAACTGGAAGATCATCAGTAACAGCGTTCCTCCACTGAGCCTAACAGATAAGTGACTGCTTGATTTTTTTTCCTGATCGTGTTGGAGTGAGGGGGGGGGTGGTTGGAAGAGAAAGATTTCCTCTCACGCCCTCATTAGCACCCAGTGACTGCTTTTCCTTCTCATTTAAAGCAGTCTAGACATATTCCACAGCTAAATGCAACAGGATTTATGCCTGCCCCTGGTGCAATAAATGGCTGTCAAGTTTATTTGCAAAGGGGGTCTTGTTCAGTTTGATTCTGGCTCCATTGTCTAAGCCCGTTGGCATGGTTGTATTAGCGGGCTCCATCTGTGATTGGCTTTTCCTGGAAGCCAGGAGGCTGGCAATGAATAATTAATGTACATTGTGCAGGACAGCGAGAGAGAGAGGGAAAGGGAGAGAGAGAGAGAGAGGGGGAGGGAGGGAAAGGGAGAGAGAGAGAGAACGCAGAGTGCCCTGAGAAGGCTGCCCTCTGAGATTAAGGCCGTCTCTGACTTCCTTTGTCCTCCTGAATTCGGCTGTGGGCACACAGGCATGGTGGTGGAGGTTGTGAGGAGGCACGGTCAGTGGGCTGGGGGGGGGGGGACGAGGAGTGAACATTGCAGTTCTGAAGCAGCAGTGGCCTGCTGAAAGGAGCGAGTGTGCACGCTTTTTTTTGTTTCTTCTTTCTCCTGGCAGGATTATGGGTAAGGTGGCGTGCTGTCAAGTGGAGCAGGCAGCAGAGAGAATTTTTTTTAAAAAAACAGATTACAACAGGAAAGTAGAACACATTTGCATATGATGGCTGCTCACTGTACTGCCTGGAGGCAAAAGATTCAGAGGAGGGGTTGGAAGTTGAAAGGGGCCCTGATTTTATAAGCCACTATCATGGTTGCTAAGGGGGTCCCATGGGGGAGAGAGAAGGAGAGAGAAAGGCTGAACCAGCCTTCTTTCCAGGGTTTCCTGCTTTATATTACCTGGGCCAAACCAAGGGAGCGCGCTTGGAGGTTGAAGTCAAGGGAAGCTTCTCGTTTCTAAACAGCGATTCACAAGACCTGAGAGGTTTGTCTGCAGTGGCTTTCCATGAAACACGTGAGGCAGGTATGGTGAAGGCTGGTGCTGTTGACCCTCAGTCAAGGGGAGTTCTGCAAGCTGTAGAAGGGGATGGAGGTACTTTCCCTGCTAATGGCACAGTAGGCCAGCTTCAGGTCTTTCCAGGTGACAGAAATGGCTATTTACACCTCGGTGGAAGAACTGTAGCTCGTTGGTTATTGGAACATTGGTAAACGAGACCATGTGGGTTTCTCTCACATGGAGTCCCTACTGGTGTGTGGACATCTACAATGAACTGTTGTTACGAGGAACATGCACGGAATGCTGGAGGAACTCAGAAACTCAGGCAACATCTATAGAAATAAATAAACTGGCAACATTTCAGGCTGAGACCCTTCACCAAAGGAAGGGAAAGATACTGAAGTAAAAAGCTGGGGGGAGGGGAAGGAGGAGAACCTAGACGGTGATAGGTGAAACCAGGTGGGTGGGGAAGATAAAGGGCTGTAGAAGGAATCTGATTAGAGTGGAAAGTGGACCATAGGAGAAGGGGAAGAAGGAAGGCAACAGAGGGAGGTGATAGGCAAGTGAGGAGAGGAGGTAAGAGGCCAGAGTGGGGAACAGAAGAAGAAAGGGAGAAAGGGAAAAGCAAAACAAAAAAAAACAAAAAGAAGTCAATTTTCATGCTGTCAGTTGGAGGCTGTCTATGAGGTATTGCTCCTCCACCCTGAGAGTGGCCTCATCTTGACAGCAGAGGTTGTTATGAGGGGCTTGGTCTGTGTTTGATGAAGTTGTGGAAGAGTCTGTGCCAGTAGTTAGTTGAAGAAGTCCCATCATTTTCAACTGTGGCATTTGACAGTCATTCTGACATTCAGATTGTTGCTGGTCTAGTTTGAGGCCCACGCAAACAGTCAAGAGGAAGTGTGTACTGCTGGCATGTGGGTGGCTAGCCTTCACTGATGTTCGCCCTACCCACGTCTAATGCAGGTCATCGGCAACATTCAGATTGGGGCAAAGTTCAAGCCCAGGACTCAGACACAAGAGCTTCTGCAGATGCTGGAGATCCAGAGTAACACACACAAAATGCTGGAGGAACTCAGCAGGTCAGGCAGCATCCACAGAGGGGAATATAAAGCCCTGATCAATGGTCTTGCTGGAACATCGGGCCTTTATTCCTCCCCATAGATGTTGCATGACCTGCTGAGTTCCTCCAGCATTTTGTGTGTTACTCAAAACCAAAACTTGTCAGACTGTATTATACCGGTATTTCATTTGATTGTGCTGTGATTTTGGAAATCGCTGATCTGCAGCTTGTATTCTCTGACGCTTCTAACATGAAAAAAATTTGCTGAAGTGTTCGTTATTGGAAGTTATTTGTGTTCTAACTTGTTCAGTTCTCTGTAAACTTATCCTCACTCATCAACTTTGTACTCCTCATCAGTGTATACCTGGTTTCACTTTTATTTTGTATTTAAAGGTAGAAAGAACATAGACCAGTAGCACACAGAAACAGGCCCTTTGGCCCACAGTGCTGAACTGAACCAATTGAATTAGTAATCAAATGCTAACTAAACTAATCTCTTCTGCCTACACAATGTCCATATCTTTCCATTTTCCTCACATCCAGGTATCTATCTAAACGTCTCTTAAATGTCTGTAATGTATCTGCCTCTCCCACCACACCACAGTACATTCCAGACATCCACCACTCTCTGTATGTAAAAAAACCCTGCCCCTCACGTCTCCTTTGAAATTACCCCCCTCACCTTCAATGTATGTTCCCTAAGATGTGAGACAATAAAAAGCTCTTCTGCCCCAATGAGCCCGTGCTGCTCAGTTATACCAATTAACCTACTTACCGGTATCTGGACTGTGGGAGGAAACCAGAGCACCCTGAGAAAACCTACACAGTCATGGAAAGAGTGTACCAAATCGTTACAGACAGCAGCAGGAATTGCACCCGTGTCGCTGATCACTGGCACTGAGAAGCGTTACACTGGCTGTTACATTACAATGCCAGGTTATTGTTAGTCAGATCACCTTCCAGAGCTTCTGGAGTCAGACACAGTAAGCACTAGCCCTAGCCTTATGTCTTTGGAATGGGAGAGGGAACTGGAGCACCAGGAGGAAACCACACAGTCTCAGAGAGGATGAATAAGCTCCTTCAGGTCGGCTTCTGACATACCATTGGGTCAGTGATTCTCCTTGGCCACAAGGTAGCAAGAATCTTCTGCAAGCACTTGTGGGTGTCAGCTACTCCAGGTTGTGAGCTTTCCCATACCCCTGAGTCACGTAACTATACTCTGCTTCCACAATTGGGTTTCAGTTGTCTGAGTTATGGAATTGAGGAATCACAACTGACCCAGAACTTCTCCATTTTCTTCCTTGCTTGGCCTACTGTTCGACTGCAACTTCAACTAATTTACATCAAAATCACTGACATATGTCATAAAATTTGTTGTTTTGCGGCAGCAGTGCAAGTGCAAAACATACAGATTATGGAAAGTTACAAGACTTAAATAGTGAAAAAGAGCTCATGTTCATGGGCTGTTCAGGAATCTAGTAGTGGAGGGGAAGAAGCTGTTCCTAAATCAGTGTTTGTGGATCTTCAGGCTCCTGTTTCCTCCTCCCCACTGCTACTAATGAGAAGAAGGCATGTCTCAGATAGTGAGGGTTCTTCATAATGAATGCTGCTTTCTTGGGATACTGGCTCTAAAAGATGTTCCTAAAACGTTGAGTGTAGGTCTCAGGCTCCTGGACCTCCTCCCTGATGGTAGTATTGAGAAGAGGGCAGATCCCTGACGGTGAAGGTCCTTCATGATGGAAGCAAATCAGCCAGAGGAGAAGGGAAGTGATGGGTAAGGGCAATGAGCTGATTGGTAAATGGAGGAATAGACGAAAATGATTAACGAAGTATGCTCATGGGTTCATATCCCATTCAGAAATCTGGTGGCAGAGGAGAAGAAGCCATTCCTAAATATGTGAGTGTGGGCCTTCAGTCTCCTCTCTAATGGTAGTAATGATGGGTGCCACCTTGAGGTATTGCGTCTTGACGATGTTCTCAATGGTGGAGTAGCTGGTGTCATGATGAACCTGGATGAGTGGGAAATCAAATATAAGAAAAGTTTTTGGATAAACTGGTAGAAGGTTTGGAGTTGCATATAACCATTGATATTTAGAACTATCAGAGATGAGAGGGATCCAGTCTGGTGGGATTCTTCTGCCCTTTGTTTGCTTGCCTTCTCAGTGAAATAATTCAGAATTCTGAGCCATGCAAGGACACATAATTGGCCCTAGTTCAATCCTCCTTTCTCTCAATGCTAGTGAAGGCCAGAGAAACAATCCTGAGGCTATTCTAGCTACTAAGATCCTGGAATTCAGCTGGATCATTTGTATTTAAGTCCATTCCTCTTCCCCTCTTGCCCAGAGGTCTGACTGAGGAAAGTCATTGAGGAAGAGCAGAGGAAGCCTTGCTGTGCATCTCACTCTTCCAGTTTACATGCATGAATGAAGAAAAATGTTTTAGAACATTGGATTCTACAGCATAGTACATGTCTATTGGCCCATGATATTGTGCCAACATTTATTTAGTTATTGATTGAGATACAATGTGGAACAGGCCCTTTCAGCCCTTTGAATCTCACCACCCAGCAACCCCCGATTTAATCCCAGCCGAATCACAGGACAATTTATAATGGCCATTTAGTCAACTAACTGGTACATCTTTGGACTACGGGAAGAAATAGGAGCACCTGGAGGAAATCCACACGGTCATGGGAAGAACGTACAAACTCCTTACAGGTAGCAGCAGGAATAATCTGACCTTTCCCTCCTACATATATCCCTCCACTTTTCTATCATTCATGCGCCTATTTAAGAGTTACCTCTACCAGCACCCCTGGCAGGGCGTTCCACGCACCCACAACTCTCTGTGTATAATAAAATCTACCTCTGACATCCCCCTTATACTTTATTTCAATCACCTTAAAATTATACCGCCTCATATTAGCCATTTCTGCCCTGGGTTTAAAAAAAGCCTCGTTACCCTGATCCAGTTGATCACCAGTTATATCAGTTAAGGAAGCAAGTCTTTCTTGTCAAAGTAAACTTATTATTAAAGTACATATATGTCACCATATACAACCATGAGATTCAATTACTTGCAGAATAGAATTTACATGAAAACTATCCATAAAGAGGGGGCAACAACCAGTGTGCAAAAGAAGACAAACTGTGTGAATAAAAAATAAATAATACTGAGAACATGAGTTGTTAGAGACCTTGAAAGTGAGTCTGTAGGTTGCAAAATCAGTTTCGAAGTTTGAAATCAGAGTGGAGCTATGCACCCTGGTTTCGATGCCCGATGATTGTAGGGTAATAACTGTTGTTGAACCTGGTGGTGTGGGACCTAAAGCGTCTGAACCTCCTGACTGAAGGCAGTGGTAAGAAGAGGGCATGGTGGGGGTGTTTGGTGATGGATGCTGCTTTCTTGTGGCAGCACTCCTTGAAAAGTGATTAATGGTGGGGAGGGCTTTGCCTGTGATGGGCTGGCTATATCTATCAAAGTTGTCCATTACAGCACAAAATGTCTTCATGGTGTCCCTTAGTTCATTCAAAGAGTCCACTGCCCTAAGCTGTCAATCTTTTGCCTCGTTCCCTGCTGAACTCTGGCTGAGCTGCAGTGAGTCAAGCCACTGCTTCTCAGCACCAGAGAGTCGGGTTCAGCCCTGACCTTGGGTGCTCTCTGTGTGGAGTTTGCATGTTCATCCTGTGACCACGTGTGTTTTCTCCCGGCTGCTCTGGTTTCCTCCCACATCCCAAAAACGTGCAGGGTTGGCAGGTTACCTGATCACTGTGAAGTCTGTAAATCAGCAATGGAATCTGAGGGCCATTGATGGGAATGCAGGAAGAATTCGTGTAAATGGGTTTTGTAGATGGTGTGTACTCAGTGGGCCAAAGGTGCTGTGACTGTGACTCTCATTTCTGTAGCACTTAAGCAGCTTGTGCTGAAGTAAACAGGAAGTTCCCGGTCTGTAAACAGGAAGCAGGAAATGTGCATAAATAAAAATGATAAAAAAGCACTTGTCCAGTCTTTCTGGTGAAGGATCCATATCGGCTGAGCGTCACGCTAACTCTTCTGCTTTTCCAGGACAGACAAATGTGGCGTTTGCATTAGCGACCAACAGTCTCAGATGTGTAGGGGCCTCCGGCGAGTGTCGTCATACTTCCAGCACCAAGGCAGCATGCCTACAATGTTAAACAATACCCAGACAGACACAACAACAGCAAAGCAAACCCCTTCCTACCCCCCCACCCCCCCACACACACATACACACCCATCGGGCGTCACTGGCCTTCATCCTCTGGCTCACCAACAACAGACCCTGACCACGGGGATCACTGATCTTCACCTTCAGCCCCTGTCGACTTGACCTCCGTCGTCAGGGACTGCTGAAGCCTGGCGTCCGGACCTGCCCCACGCAGACCTCTGACCCTGGGACTCACTGAGCTCAGTGGGGTCACCGGCCCTTGACCTTGCCCTTGCCCTTGGGGCTTGTCATCCACAGTCCCTGACCACAGAGATCTTTGGACTTCATCCTCAGCACCTGCCAACCTGACCTCTGTCCTCGGGGATAGCTGGAGCCCAACATCCAGACCTGTTGACTGACCTTGGGCCTCCGGTCCTGCCCCACAGGAATCCCTGATCCTATTACTTACTAACCTTGGGCAAGGTGGGGGAAATTACTAGCCCTCATATTTGGGGCCCGCAGGCTTGCGTCCCTGATCATGGGGATCACTGGGTGACCCAACAACTGTCCTGGGGGTGAGCCAGTTCAAAAACACTGGAACTCATTCCAGGGAGCAGCTGTACATCAACAGAGAGAAAGTGAATCCTTGAAAGAAACAAGTTGCCATTAGTGGGAATTGCAGTGAGGTGCTTGTCACTATCAGCCAGAGAGTGGAAAGCTGGAAGAGTAAAAAGCAGCACAAGTATTTGGTTGGTTTCCTTGTTCCACTGTCCACGTGGTCAGCTATTCTCTTCAACACTTCAAAAGGCATGACTTTGCAAGCAGCACTTTGAAAAGTTGGTAGGATTAAAATTAAAATCCTCTCTACCGAGTGGATCTTGGTGATCCCAAACATCAGGAACTAATTTTGTACAGCAGTAACTAACTCTTGAAACTAAAGCAGCACATTAGTGTAACACTTTTCAGCATCAGTAACTCAGGTTCAATTCCCACTGGTGTCCGTAAGGAGTTTGTATGTTCTCCCTCGTGACTGTGTGGGTTTCCTCAGAGTGCTCTGGTTTCCTCCCATATCCTAAAGACATATAAGTTAGGGCAGGGTTTCAACCTTTTTATGACATGGACCCCTACCATTAACCAAGGGTTCCGTGGAGCCTTGTTTGGTGCCCCTGGGTTATGGTAGGAGGTTAATTGGTCACATGGGTGTAATTGGGCAGCGTAGGTTCGTTGGGCTGGAAGGGCCTTTTTATTGTGCTGTGTCTCTAAATAAAGAACATCTTAAAAAATGATAGTTTAGTTAACTGCAAAGTACTTTTATTATGCTGTGTCTCTAAATAAAACATTTTTAAAAATGGTAGTTCAGTTAACTGTAAAGTACTTTGGGGCATTTAAGATCATGAAAGGTGTCACACAAATGTAATTTTAGGCAAAGAAAACAAAAAAGGGACCAACTAGCGTATTTACAGAAACACTTAGATAGGGCAGTTGAATGCTGGAAAAATGAAGGTCTGTGTGGGAAGGGAAGGGTTGGATCTTACAGTGTGTTCTGGTTGGCACAACATAGTGGGCCGAAGGGCTTGACTGTGCCGTCGTGTTCCACGTTCGATGTAATTGGTGGATGGGATTCACGACATTGCTTCAAGGGCTGACATAGATCAGATTGGATGAAATGCCTCCATCGCTATTGTGGGAAAATATTAAATCAAATCGAACGTGAGAAGTGGAATATCCTGAAAATCCTGATGTAGATTAGGTCACAGGAGACTCCGATAAAGTTGATGGGCATATGAGAGATTAAATTACAGCAAACAGTGCATGGAACGCCCTCCCAGGCGTGGTGGTAGAGGCAGATATATATGTTAGGGACATTTAATAGACCTAGATTGATACATGGACGATAGAAAGGTTTGCAAAGCACACTATAACTGTTGGGCAATTCTTAATACTGAGATGTATGGTTTAGTAGAAGGGGGCATAATTTTAAGGTGATTGGAGGAAAGTTAGAGATAGAAAAGCAGAGGTAGGTTTTTTACACAGAGAGTGGTAGGTGTGTGGATCACATTGCCAGTAGTTGTGGTAAAGGCAGATATATCAGGGAAGTTTTGAGAAACTTAGATAGGCACATGGATGAAAAGAAAAGGAAGGGTCGTGTGGGAGGGAAGGGTTAGATTGATCTTAGAGTACATTAAATAGTCAACATAACATTGTGGACCCATGTGCTTGTATCATGTTCTACATTCTATTCTAATGTCAGGAAGCAGCTATTTTTAACAAGCCAATGTTAAAAATATTTTTACACCAGCGGCCCTCGGAAAAAGGAAGTGTAGATGTGTGCTTCAGTAGCAGAGTGGTGTACTGGGCCGACCGTAGTCTCAAAAACCCTCAGTGATATGGTGAAAATATTACCTCCGCACAGAATGAGTAGATTATTGCGTAAGGCCTCATCTAAATTGCAGGGTGATCTCAGAAATGTTGCTGAGTTGCAGACAGGGCAGTCTGAATAGCAGAAATGTCATACTGATTTTCTTATCGTGGTAATTTACAAAAGGTTTATATGTACACATGGAGGAAAACATTTTAACTTACATGAACACTTTAAGTACTTTTATAAAACCAAATGAGGTTCATCCTGGGAATGTGAGAAATTTTAATGGGTTCTTTTAGATTTCTTGTTTGTGGCTGCCTGTAAGGAGCAGAGTCTCATGCATGATGTTTACATACTTTGATGATAAATGTACTTTGTATTCTTTGTACTTTTTGTTTGTACTTTGATGTAAGAGTTAACATGAGGAGCATTTGATGTCTCTGGGCCTGTAGTTGCTGGAGTTTAGAAGAATGAGGGGAAAACTCATTGAAACCTATCGAATATTGAAAGACCTGAATAGAGTGGATGTGAAGAGGATGTTTCCTTATATAGGGTGAGTCTAGGACTAGAGGGAACAGCCTCAGATTAGAAGGACATCCCTTTAGAATAGAGATAAGGAGGAATTTCTTCAGACAGAAAGTGGTGAGTCTGTGGAATTCATTGCCACAGATGGCTGTAGAGGTACATTTAAAGCATGGGTTGATAGGTTCTTGATTATTAGGGCAGGAGAATGAGATTGAGAGAGATAATAAATCATCCATGATGGAATGGCAGAGCAAACTTGATGGGCCAGATGGCCTAACTTTGCTCTGATGTCTTATAGTCCTCCAGAATTTATTCAGTTCCTGCTTAAATGTATCTTTAATGTTTTGCCTTGTGTTCTCTATAGTGGCTGTGAGTCTCCAGCCATGATGCTTTGCTTCAAGCCCTCACACCTCATCTAATCTTGGAATATAGGCAGTGTAAGTTCACAGAATGATACCGGTCTCAAAAGGGTTAAACCAGAAGGCGAACATTTCCTTGTCCCCACAATCTATCTTGCACCTCATTGTTCGCTTGCACTGCACTTTGCCTGTAACTGTAGCACTTTATTCTGCATTCTATTACTGTTTTCCCTTGTACTACCTCAATGCACTGTTGTGATGAAATAATCGATATGGACAGAAAGCAAAACAAAGTTTTTCTCTGCACTTCAATACTTGACAATAGCGATCACAGATCGAGGATCAATTCCCGCTGCTGTAATCTCGTTACCAAAATGTTCATACCCAACTGCTGCTCACTGGAAATTTTTTTTGCCCTATTCTCTGTAAACTCTAGAGACTGTTATATGTGAAAATCCCAGGAGATCAGCAGTTTCTGAGATACTCAAACCACTCCATCTGGCACCAACTATCATTCCATGGTCATAGTCAATTTGAGCACATTTTTTCCCCCATTCTGATGTTTGTTCTGAACCACAACTGAACCTCTTGACCATGTCTGCATGCTTTTATGCATTGAGTTGTTGCCACATGATTGGCTGGTATTTGCATTAACGAGCAGTGTACAGGTGGCCACTGAGTATATTTCTTAGTGTAATTAGTATTTTTAAGTATTGCACTGTACTGCTGCCATAAAACAACAAATTTCACAACATACTGTGTGTCAGTGATATTGATACGAAGTTAAGTTCTTGGTCGACTAGAGTTTTGGAGTTCTCTGTGTGCCACTGAGAGGGCAGACAGTTTCAGTTTTGATCTCATCAGCAATGCAGTATTTTGCAGCTCAAAAATTTGTTGCTCAGGACCCACAACCTTCTGACTCAGAGGAAATTAGCAGAACCCACAGACCCACAGCTGACATTAGATCATGACCGTTCTGAATCATAACTCCATTATTAGACTGGGAAGATTCTTCCACCTGGCCTGTCTGCCTATTTGTAAAGTATTGAATAAAGACCTTTTACATCTGCAGCTTCAAACTCAATCTTCATTAGCTTTTTTTTTTCTTTTTGTAATCTTTAACTTCCCCTTAACTCCATTGAAGTTTTAGGATGAAAATCACTTTGAGAGAAGAGAGTTCGTGGTCACCAGAATGGTTGCTCACTAGATGTGGGGCAACAGCAGTTTTGTTAGTTCACTGTAAGATGAGAATCATTTGGGATGATAAACGCAAACGATTCTGCAGATTCTGGAAATGCAGAGTAACACACACAAAGTGCTGGAGGAACTCAGCAGATCAGGCAGCATCAATGGAGAGGAATAAGCAGTCGAAGTTTTGGGCCAAGACCCTTCATCAGGACTGAGAAGGAAGGGAGAAAAAGCTGGAATAAAAAGATGGAGGAAGACGAAGGATTACAACCTTAGAAGGCGGTAGGTGAGGCCAGGTGAGGGGGGAGGTAGGTGGAAAGGAGATGAGCGGAAAAGGTAAAGGACTGGAAAAGAAGGAATCTGATAGGGGAGGGAGTGGATCATGGGAGAAAAAGAAGGAGGGGCACCAGGAGGAGGTGATGGGCAGGAGAGGAGAAGAGAAGAAGAGGGGAGTCGGGTAGCGAATGGAAGAAGTAGGGGGAGGGGGGGAATTTTACCGGTAGGTATAGAAATCAATTTTCATGCTGTCAGGTTGGAGGCTACCCAGACTGAATATGAGCTGTTGCTCCTCTAACCTGAAAGTGGCCTCATCATGGCATTAGAGAAAGCCAGGGACCGACAAGCTGGAATAGGAATGGGGATTGGAAGTAAAATGAGTGGCCTCCAGGAAATTAGTCAGGTGTATGTGTATAAAAGTTGTGAGGTCACACTGATAAAGTCATCCTTGGAATATTGCATTCAGTTGTAGTTGCCTTTCAATGGAGAACATGTTATTAAACTTGAAAGAGTGTTGAATAGATCTACAAGGTTGTTGCCAGGACTTGAGGGCTGAGTTAGAAGGATAGGTTGGGCAGGTGCAGGATGCAGGGCTTCGGGTTGTTGGATCATTGGGATCTCTTTTGGGGGAGGTATGACCTGTACAAAAGTGACGGGTTGCACCTGAACCCAAGAGGGACCAATATTCTCGCAGGCAAATTTGTTAACGCTGTTGGGGAGGATTTAAGCTACTTTGGAGGGGGTGGGAACTGGAGTGAAGGGACTCAGGATTGATCGGATGGTAAAAAAGCAAAGATAGCATGCACTCAGACTGTCAGGAAGAGCAGACAGATGACAAAACTGCAGCCAGCAGGGTGAGTATCAGTGCAATAGGGATGTAGAATCAAAAAGGGTAGTGAACAGAGTAGTCAAAGTGTTGTATCTTGATGCACAGAGTAGAAGAAATAGGGTGGATGATCTTGTTGCACAATTAGAAATTGTCAGGTATGATGTTGTGGCCATCACTAAATCATGGCTGAAGGATGGTTGTAGTTGAGAGCTGAATATCCAAGATTACATGTTGTATTGAAGAGATAGGAGGGTAGGCAGAGGTGGCGGTGTGGCTCTGCAGGTAAGGAATGGCATCGAATCAGTAGAAAGATGTGACATAAGATCGGAAGGTGTTGAATCCTTGTGGGTTGAGTGAAGAAACTGCAAGGGTAACAGGATCCTGATGGCAGTTATATATAGGCCTCCCAACAGTTAGCTGAATGTGGACAACACATTGCAACAGGAAATGGAAAAGACATGTCAAAAGGGCAATGTTATGATAGTCATGGGAGACTTTCACATGCAGGTCAGTTGGGAACATCAGGTTGGTAATGGATCTCAGGAGAGTTGAGTTTGTTGAATGCCTATGAGATGGCTTTTAGAGCAGTTTGTCATTGAGCCAACAAGGGGATCAGCTATACTGGATTGGGTGTTAAGTAATGAACTGCAGGTGAATAGGGAGCTCAAGGTAAAAGAACCCCTAGGAGACAGTGATGAGAATATGATTGAGTTCAACTTGAAATTTGATAGGGAGAAAGTAAAGTCTGACTTAGCAGTATTTCAGTGGAATAAAGGAAATTACAGTGGTATGAGAGAGGAGTTGGCCAAAGTAAATTGGAAGGAGATGCTGGGAGGGCAGCAGAGCAACAATAATGTGAGCTTCTGGGAAAAATGAGGGAGGTGCAGGATAGATGCATTCCAAAAATAGAGAAACACTCAAATGGCAAAATAGTACAACCATGGGCGATAAGGGAAGTCAAAGCTAAAGTAAAAGCAAAAGAGAGGGCATACAACAATGCAAAAATTAGTGGGAAGATAGAGGATTGGGAAGCTTTTAAAAACACAGAGAGCAACTAAAAGGATCATTAGGAGGGAAAAGATGAACTATGAAAACAAGCTAGTGTAATATCAAAGATGATAGTAATAGCTTTTTCAAGTATGTAAACAATAAAAGAGAGATGAGAGTGTATATAGTTCTGTAAGAAAATGAGGCCGGAGAAATAATAATGGGGGACAAGGAGATGGCAGATGAACTACATGAGTATTTTGCATCAGTTTTCACTGTGGAAGACACTAACAGTGTGCCAGATGTTGAAGGGTGTGAGGGAAGAGAAGTGAGTGCAGTTACTATTACAAGGGAGAAGGTGCTCAAAAAGCTGAAAGACATAAGGGTACATAAGTCACCCAGACCAGATGAACTGCACATTAAGGTTCTGAAAAAGGTAGCATTAGAAATTATGGAGACATTAGTAATAATTTTTCAAAAATGATTGGAATGATTGGCATGGTGTCAGAGGACTGGAAAATTGCAAATGTCATTCCACCCCTTAAGAAAGGAGAAAGGCAGCAGAGAGGAAATTATAGACCAGTTAGCCTGACTTCAATGGTTGGGAAGATGTTGGAGGCAGTTGCTAAGGATGAAGTTATGGAGTACTTGGTGACACAGGACAAGATAGGACAAAGTCAGCATTGTTTCCTTAAGGGAAAATCTTACCTGATGAACCTGGTGGAATTCTTTGAAGAGATTACAAGTCAGATAGATAAAGGGGATGCAGTGGATGTTGTATATTTGGACTTTCTTTTTTTTTAATTTTATTTTTATTTGGATAAGGAGTTCACAATTATCATGTACTTTTTTCACACATATAACCTTTTCCATTTTTTTATATGTATAAATCTACAATTATTTATACATTCTTAAGTACACATTGAGATGATATAAAAGCAAAATAAACATTTAAATAGATAATTATGTACTGTGGTAAATCTAACCTATTAGGCTAAGTAATGAAATTAGTTGTTAAGAAAAATGGTATATTTGGACTCTCAGAAGGCCTTTGACAAGGTGCCACACATGAGGCTACTTACCAAGTTAAGAGCCCATGGTATAACAGGAAAGTTGCTGGCATGGCTGATTGGTAGGAGGGAGCAAGTGGGAATAAAAGGATCTTTTTCTGGCTGGCTGCCAGTGACTAGTGGTGTTCTACAGGGCTCGGTGTTGGGACCACTTCTTGTGCTGTATACCAATGATTTAAATGATGGACTAGATGGCCTTGTTGCCAATTTGCAAATGATACAAAGATTGGTGGAGGGGGAGGTAATTTGGAAACAGGTAGGCTGCAGAAGGGTTTAAACAGAATGGGCAAAAAAGCTGCAAATGAAATGCAAAGTTGGAAAATGCATGATCATGCACTTTGGTAGAAGAAATAAATGTGCAGACTATTTTCTAAATGGAGAGAAAATCCAAAAATCTGAGATGCAAAAGCCTTTCGGAGTCCTTATGCAGAACACCCTAAGGGTTAACTTGCAAGTTGAGTTGGTGGTGAGGAAGGCAAATGCCATGTTAGCATTCATTTTAAGAGGTCTTGAATACAAGAGCAGGGATGTGATGCTGAGGCTTTATAAGGCACTGGTGAGGTTTCACCTTGAGTATTGTGAACAGTTTTGGGCTCCTCATCTATAAAAAGATATGTTAGCATTAGAGAGGATTCAGAGAAAGTTCACAAGGATGATTCCAGGAAAGAAAAGGTTATCATACGAGGAATGTTTGATGGCTCTGGTCTCTATGTGTTGGAATTTAGAGGATGAGGGAGGGATCTCATTGAAACCTTTTGAATGTTGAAAGGCATAGACAGATGTGGAAAGGATGTTTCCCATGGTGGGAGAGTCTAGAACAAGAAGGCACAGACTCAGGATAGAGGGGAATCTATTTAAAACAGAGATGTAGAGAAATTTCTTTAACCAGAGGGTGATGAATTTGTGGAATTTGTTGCCGCAGGCAGCTGTGGAGGCCAGTTCGTTGGGTGTATTGGGGCAGAGCTTGACAGGTTCTTGATCGGACATGACATTGAAGGAACATCTGGCAGCTCTTGGGCTGCATTCCCTGGAGCTCAGGAGAATGGGGGGGGGGGATCTCATAGAAACATTCCAAATGTTAGAAGGCCTGAACGGATTACATATGGCAAAGTTGTTTCCCATGGTAGGGGATTCTAGGACAAGAGGGCATGACTTCAGGATTGAAGGACGTCCATTTAGAACTGAGATGTGGAGAAATTACTTTAGTCAGAGGGTGGTGAATCTGTGGAATTTGTTGCCATGAGCAGCTGTGGAGGCCAAGTCATGGGTGCATTGCAGGCAGAGATAGGTTCTTGATTAGTCAGGGCATGAAAGGGTATGGGGTAAAGGCAGGGGGGTGGGGATGAATGGAAGAATTGGATCAGCCCACGATTGAATGGCGGAACAGACTCGATGGGCCGAATGGCCTACTTCTGCTTCCATATCTTATGGTCTTATGGGGAGAAGGCTGGAGATGGGGTTGAGGAGGTCAAAAAAGGATCAGCCATGATCGAATGGTGGAGCAGACTCGCTGGGCCAAATGGCCAATGCTGCTCCTATCTCTTATGGTCTTATGGCTCAGACTTTATGCCTTGAGTGCAGTCTTAATTTGAAATGTGTTCTACCTTTTATTGGAGGAATGAATTTGTTTTTATTGGGAGAAGTTGCAAAGGACTCATTGTGTTCTAGAGTGCCAGAGCTGAGGGATGTCCTGATAGAAGAATATAAATTTATGGCAGGCAGAGATAGGATAGATAATCAGACCTTTACCCAGTGCAGAAATGTCAAATACTGAAAAGACATGAGAGTAACCTGCGGGGGAAAGTGTTAAGCAAGACGTGCAAAAGCAATTTTCTGTGCTGCCAGCACAAGTGGTGGAACCAGGAATGACAGCAACATTTAATCAGAGAAGCTGTTTCTGAAAATTTGAGTGTGTATCTTCAGTCTTCTATACCAGCTCCTCGATGATAGCAATGAGAAGAGGGCATGCCCTGGGTGATGGGGGTCGTTAGTGACTTTTTTGAGGCATGGCCTTTTGAAGATGGCCTCAATGCTGGGGAGGCTACTGCCCATGTTGGAGCTGGTTGAGTTTGCAATTTTCTGCAGCTTTTTCCCGATCCTGTGCATTGGCCCCTCCATACCCAAAGATGTGGATACGGATCTTGCCACAGGCAAAAGTGACCTTGCTTCTTTTGCCCTTGCGCTCAACACAGACATAGTCAGTCAAACAGCCTGTTCCTACGTTCCTGTCCCTGGATCAATGATCAAAGCCTCTGGCTGAGAGTGCAATGACTTAACGACGAAGCCGTCAGATCACTGCATGGACAACCCTGGAGGCGGGGTATGGCTGGAGAAAGTGAATGGGGGAAGCTGAGCTGGGCCTGAGTGAAATATGTTGTTCTCGTAGAGAGTGTAGTGACCTTCCTCAGCCTCGTTCCTCCTCGCTGGAATGAACAGAAAAACAGGAGGCTGAAAGGTTGGCGGAGGGCCAGCCCTGCCTAATTTTTAAAACACTGAATCATCTGAGCAAGATGGTTTAGTTTCGGTCAAGGTGATGACTGGTTTGAGTAAAGCCTGAGAACAAAAAACACAAGATTTGCATTTCACTTCCCTTTCAGATAGTTCCAACACACTACACAGCCAATGAAAATCACAGACTCGAGGCACCAGTGAAAATTCCTCTTCAGCCTTGGTGTCATGGGTTCTTTTACGTTTAACTGTGTGAGCAGCTACGCCCTCTCTCCCCATTTGAGTATCATCCCTTTCTAGAAAGATGACACATTAAAAGCTGCTCCACAACCTAACCACCTATGGGACAATGCAACAGCACAGTTCATACTGGAGGGAAGAGTGGCGCAGTGGGTGGAACTGCTGCCTCATGGTGTCAGAGACCCGGATTCAATCCTGACCGCAGGTGCTGTGTGTGGGTGTGCGTGCGCGGGCAAAGTTTGTGTTTCTCCTTGTCACCCATGTTGATTTCTATCAGATACACTAGTTTCTTCCCGCATCCCAAAGACATGAGTAAGTGTGTACTTGAGTGATGGAATCTGGGGGGAAAATGATGGAAGTAATAGTTTATAGATGTGTAGTGGAGAATATATTGACTGGCTACATTATGGCCTGGTATGGGAACACCAATGCATTTAAATGGAAAATCCTACAGAAAGTAGTGGAATTGGTCCAGTACATCACGGGTAAAGCCCTCCCGACTATTGAGCACATCTACACGGAACACTGTTGTAGGAAAGCAGCATCCATCATCAGAGAGCCCCACCACCCAGGCCATCCTCTTTTCTCACTGCTGCCATCAGGTAGAAGGTACAAGAGCCTCAGGACTCGCAATGCCAGGTTCAGGAAGAGTTACTAGCCCTCAACCATCAGGCTCTTGAATAGAAGGGGATAACTACACATCTATAGAGAAGTCCCTTCAACCAATGATCTCACTTTAAGTACTATCTCATTGTCTCACGTTCTCATTATTTATTGCTATTTACTTATATTTGCATTTGGACAGTTTGTTGTCTTCTGCACTCTGGTTGATCTTTCATTGATCCTGTTACAGCTACTATTCTATAGATTAGCTGAGGATGCCCACAGAGAAATCAATTTGAGGGTTGTGTGTGGTGACATATTTGAACTTTGAGAATAAAATGGGATCATGGTAAGAAATGAGTGGTTGTTGGTTAGCAGGGTGTGATGGAGAGTGCTCGGTAAGTGTACTCCTTACACACACACACACACACACATTCACTCACACACAAGCCTAACAATTGTGAGTATGGTAATGGAAAACGAGCAGGATGTGAGTCAGTGCACGTGTGTACGGGGTATGTTTACTGAGTGCTGTCTATTACACATGGACTGCTTGAGCCAAAGGCCCTGTTTCGCTGCAGTGTTGCTCTGTGACTCTGTAAGTCACCACTGGAGGCTGACAGTGGGGATCTCCACTGGAGGGTATTCCAAGCTTTTCGGGCCCACAGTGAGGAAGCACTGAGAAACGTGTTACTAAAGCACAGGGAGGAGGCCACTTGGCCCAGTCGGTCAACAAACCATCCAGTGCTAAAACGTTAGCTGTTCTGGCTTCTTTCTGCTTAATTTTCCAGACCTGATGAAGGGTCTCAGCCCAAAATGTCGACTGTTTATTCCTCACCCTAGATGCTGCCTGATCTCCTGGATTCCTCCAGGGCAGTGCGGTAGCGTCACGGTTAATGAGACACTGTTAGAGCTTGGGGTGTTGGAGTTCAAAGTTCAATTCCAATGTCACCTGCAAGGAGTCGGTACGCCCTCCCCATGGAATCCATGAGTTTTCTCTGGGTGCCCCTGTTCCCTCCCACAGTCGAAAGATGTACCGGGTAGGGTAATTGGTCATTGTTAATTGTCCTCTGATTAGGCTAAAATTAATCAGGTGCTTTGGTGCAGCGTGGCTCGAAGGGCCTATTCCACATTGTCTCTCAATAAACAATAAATAAATAAATTTTGTGTGCCTTACTCAGTTTCTCCATCCCCCTGCAAATTCCCCCATAACTACAGATGACATCTTCTGCTCTCTTGGGAGACATCAGAGAGCACACAGAGGCTTCTCTGGCTCTACTGAAACCTCTTCAAGCAGGCAGGGCACATGTTGTCAAGTCTCCTGGCAGGGAAGGCTTCAGAGCAAACAACGTGTGCCCAACTATCCAGGTCCGTGAACTTGCAAGTCACAGAATTGGAGGCAGGGCAGCATTTTTCACAGGGTGCTGGCCTTGCTGCAGATATCTCTGTCACTGTGCACTGAGAGGTGGATGTTGCTAACTGGGAAAAGTAAGAACAGGAAATTGATTAGGTTATGACGTGGCTTTGTGGGTGGTGATTTTGGTCTGTGGGATGTTCAGTATTTCATAAATGTCATATGTATTCAAATCTTTGCACACTAATTTCATGAGGCACTTGACTGGAGATGACTTGGATAAGTGCTGCTGTCCTGCTTCCAAGGAAAGGTGTTGATGAATGTTATGGATATCTTAAGCTATTAGGTCGCTGGGTTATATTTACATTCAAGAATTAGACCATCAAGTTGCTTTAACCAAATGGTATTGGAATGATACCCCACTGCCCTTATAACCTGTCTCACTTCCTTCTGGTTCCTAACCAACTTCCCTCTATTCCATGGTCTACAGACCCACCTATCAGAATCTTCCTTCCTCTTTCTTCAGGATGTTGCCAGGACTTGGAACTATTGAGTTCCAGGGGAAGGTTGAGCAGGTTAGGACTTCTCTCATTGGACCAGGGGAGAATAAGGAGTGATCTTATGATGTTCAAAGTAGATCTATTCTCATAGTATGCATAAATTGTACAACCTTGAGATTCGTCCCCTTACAGGTGGCCGCAAAGCAAGAAACACGAATGAACCAAATTTTTTTAAAAAGGCCAATGCCAAATGCGCAGACAGAAAAAAAAACACACAAAATCACGTAAACAATAGAAGGGAGGGATAGCATTCAGAACAAAAATGAGTGCATAAGCCTGAAGCCCGGAGCAGCCAAAGTAGGCCCTCAGCCTCAGCCTCGGTTCCTCACACAGCAGGGCACATTGCCGCGAGGCTCACAGACATGAAGCGCAGAGCAGCTGGAGCAGTCCCTCAGCCTCATTGCCGCGGAGACAGCAAGCTGAATCAGCCTGATCGTCACCTCAGGTCCCAAGAACATCATAAAGAATATAGATAGAATCAATGCACATATTTAGGGAACCAAGAACTAGGGGGCATAGGGTGAGAGGGGAAAGATTTAATAGGGACAACTTTTTAACCCGGAGAGTGCTGAGTGTAGAATGAGCTGCCTAAGGAACTGGTTGAGGCAGATATATTAACAGCAGCTGCTCAGTTAGGAGAGTGTTAAACTGAAGATCATAAGGGTCCCTGGTGGGGAGCCATTTCCTTTGATAGCATAGTGGTTGGCACGACGCTATTACACCTCGGAGCTTTGCAGTTCAATTCTGGTGTACTCTGTAAGAAAGTTTGTACATTCTTCCTGTGTGTTCATGAGCTTCCTCCGATGCTCTGGTTCCCTCCCACAATCCGAAGACATACAGGTTCAGAGGTTAATTGGTCATTGTGAATAGGCCGCCAATCCAACTTGGTGGTTAACCTTTAGGGTATCCTGCACGAGGACCCCCAAGTCCCTTTGCACTTCCGATTTTTGAATTTTCTCCCCACCTAAATAATAATCTGCCCGATTATTTCTTCTTCCGAAATGTACAACCGTACATTTGTCAACGTTGTATCTCATCTGCCATTTCTTTGCCCACTCTCCTAAACTGACTAAGTCTCTCTGCAACCCTTCCGTTTCTTCAACATTTCCTGCTCCTCCACCTATCTTGGTGCCATCCGCAAACTTGGCCATAAAACCATTTAATCCATAATCCAAATCATCGATATACATCGTAAAAAGAAGCGGCCCCTACACCGACCCCTGCGGAATACCACTAGTAACCGGCAACCAATCAGAATAGGATCCCTTTATTCCCACCCTTTGCTTTCTACCTATCAGCCAATGCTCCACCCATTTCAATATCTTTCCTATAATTCCATGGGCTCTCATCTTATTAAGCAGCCTCATATGCGGCACCTTATCGAAGGCCTTTTGAAAATCCAAATACACAACATCCATAGCCTCTCCCTTGTCAATCTTATTCGAGATTACCTCAAAAAATTCCAATAAATTGGTAAGGCAGGATCTTCCCCTCATGAAACCATGCTGGCTTTGGCCTATCTTGTCATGCACCTTGAGGTATTTCATAACCTCATCCTTGAGGATTGACTCCAATATCTTTCCAACCACCGATGTCAGACTAATAGGTCTGTAATTTTCTTTTTGCTGAATAAATAGTCAACATTTCGGGCCAAGATCCTTCATCAGGACTCCTGAATCCTTATTGGTCCCAGTGAAGGGTCTCGGTCCAAAATGCTGACTGTTTATTCCTTTCCACAGATACTGCCTGGCCTGATGAATCCCCAACATTTAGAAGTTACTTGGACAGGAAAAGTCTAGGAGGTTGTGAGTCACAAGCAGGCAAGTAGAACTAGTCCAGTTGGGAAACAGGCAGTCAAAAGAACTGTTTCCAGGTTGTATGACTCTGTGACTTTATTTTTAAAAAATCAGTACTGTTGGAAACAAGCTGCATGTCGTATGTGTTTCCACCATAAACTGGGGCATTGGGAACTACAAGGCTGAACAAGTTTAAACAGGCCCTTTGCAGGAGTCTCAGTACGTTCTCCCTGTGGAGGTTTTCCCAGGTGCTCCTGTTTCCTCTCCCAGTCCAAAGCCCTACCGGGTAGGTTAATTGGTTATGGTAAATTGTCCTGTGATCAGGTTCGGGTTAATCGGGGTTATGGGGTTGCTGGGGTGACACCACTCGAAGGGCTGGAAGGGCCTGCTTTGTGCTGTATTGCTAATAAATAATGTGGGAATTTATCATGGGCATTGGCAGTGTGTGTCAGAGCAACATTTTTAATGCATTGTTGATGAGAATTGCAGAGAGTAATCAAATCCTAAATAGGTTTGATCAGGTATAAAGTCCTGACGAAGGGTCTCAGTCTGAAACGTCGACTGTTAATTCCTCTCCATAGATTCTGCCTGACCTGCTGAGTTCCTCTAGTATTTTGAGTGTGTTGCTGGATTTCCAGCAATCTCCAGAATCTCTTGTGTTTAAGTATAAAGGGAGAAAGTTTTAAAGTGGTAATTATATTAGTGTGCATCCAGTTAGAATGAAGGAATTGCTTTTCGTGAGAAACAGAGTAATTAGACCCCACCCAAAGCTTCAAAATGATGTGTGCAACTAGGAAGGAGATTCACTGGCCCTGTTTTTGGTACGTTGCTTTGGGTGTGGTGTAAGAAATTCTCTCCCAATTTGCTATAAAGAAAAATCAAGCTTCAAACTGCACATTGGTTTTTGCTGTAGAAAACTTTGGTGAGGCCACATTTGGAGTATTGTTTGTAATTCTGCTCATCACATTACAAGAAGGTGCGGTAGAGGTTCACCAGGATGTGGCTTGGGTTAGAGAGGATTAGCTATAAGGAGAGAGAGGTTCAACAAACTTGGCTTGTTTTCTCTGGACCGTTGGGGGCTGGGGTGGGGGGTGGGGTGACCTGATAGAAGTATCTAAAATTATGAGAGGTAAAGATAGTGTTTTTAAAATATTTCTTTCGCGATATAGCATGGAGTAGGCCCTTCTGGCCCTTCAAGCCATACTAACCCAGCAGCTGGCAACCCCAATTAACCCAACCTAATCATGGGACAATTTACAATGAATAATTCACCTACTCGGTATGTCTTTGGACTGTAGAAGGAAACCAGAGCACCTGGGGAATACCCATGCATTCCACAGGGAGGACATACAAACTCCTTACGGAATTGTGCCGGAATTGAACTCCAAAGTCCAAAATGCCTCGAACTGTAATATCTTCATACCAACTGCTATGGTACCGTGGCACCCTGGATAGAAATGTCAAATACTGAAAGATATGGGTGTTATTTGGCGGGGGAGGGGGAATTTAAATGAGATATGCAAGACAAGTTTTTTTTTGTATTTGTGGTTGGAACACACTGCCAGGGGAATTGGTGGAAGTGACAGCAACGTTTAATGGACATTTAGACAAACTGAAAGGATATGGATCATGTACAGGCAGAAGTGACTTAGTTGAATTTGCCATCATGTTCAGTGCAGACATTGGGTGCTGAAGGGGCTGTAGAGTGTTCAGGTCCAGCCAAGACTCGGTGGCCAAAGCCACCTCTGTGAGTCCGCTGGGGAAGACAGGGCCCTGTGTCTGTGAATCCACAAGCCCGCTGGAAGCCAAAGAAGACAGCCTGTCCTGGTGTTAGAGGACTGTGTATGTGCATAGTGTGGTCAGTGGGACAGGGGGAAGAACAGTTAAACTCTACAATTTGGAGCTGTTAAAAGTTCAATTACCTCACATTTTCCTCTTTCAGTCATCCATTTCTGCAGTTGAGAGAAAAACTGCAGATGCAGGAAATGTTCAGCAAGTCCATCAACATCTGGAAGCTGAAACATCTGGGTAGCATCTTGAAGAAGCATCTTGACATACTAGACAGGGCCTCCCTAGTGATTTACAGGGATGACACCAAAGATGTGGGAAAGTACTACAAGAAGACATAAAAAGAAATTAAAACAATATTTTTCTCTTGAGGAGCAAAGGTTGAAAGGTGGCCTAACAGAGTTCTTAAAATGATGGAAGGGTTTGATAGAGTGGATTTAGGAAGGATATTTCTATTTGAGTGAAAGATGATAACCGAAAGCTGTGGGAGGAACTCAGCAGGTCAGACAGTTGTGCATTGCTCTGGATTTCCAGCATCTCTTGTGTTTATAGAAGGTGTCATTACGGGCAGACACCAGGAAAACAAATGGAGAACTCAGCAAAGGTCTCATTACCAAATGAGTGCTGAGGGTTCTGTGTTGCAGAGGCTAATCCATCAAGCATTAACAAGGACAAACGGCTTCCTATTTCAGGGGCGGCATGTAGCATAGTGGTTAGCACACACTTTACAGTACCAGTGACTTGGGTTCAATTCCTGCCGCTGCCTGTAAGGAATTCCCTGTGACCATGGGAGTTTCCTCCAGGTATTCATGTTTCCTCCCACAGTCCAATAACATTCCAGTTGGTAGGTTAATTGGTCATTGTAAATTGTCCCATTGTTAGGCTAGGATTAAATCAGAGGATTCCTGGGTGGCATGGCTTGAAGGACCAGAAGGGCCTACTTCGCACGTTTTCTTAATAAATAGATAAAATGTGGAGCTTAGCACAATAGGTCAGGCTAGCAGGTAGTTGAATTTAAGGGAAGGATGAACAACTCTGTCAGGGAGAAGGGAATTGAGAAAATCTGTTCTTAGGAAGAGGTCTTCAACCTGAAGTATTAACTCGGATTATCTTCCCACAGATGCTTCCTGGCCTACTGAGTATTGCAGTATTCTCAGATTTAGTCTTGAGACTAATTTGACAACTGATAGAATTGAACGAGGAAAGGAGGGAGGGGGCATGGGCTCTTTGGGCTGAATAGCCTGTGTCTATCATTCTATGAACTTCAGAATCAGGTTTATTATCACCGGCACGTGTTGTGAAATTTGTCCAAAGTTGGCCAAACCAGAGGCGGAAATCATTGTGCTTGGAGTCTGTCGTTGACTGAGGGACTGAAGTGTATCATTTGACAAAACCTACAAAATTCAAACAATTGCAGGTGTTCAATATATGAAATGCTGAAACACTTGTTTTTTGTTAGGGAAAAACAGGTCCCAGATCTGTCCTTCTGCAGATACGGTCCGACCTGCAGAGTGCTTCCAATATTTTCTGGTTTTTTATCTCAGCTCAGCCAGGCTCATTTATTTTGTATTTTATATTTAATTGGTTAAATTTCCAGCTACTTTGCTGATCATTTACAGTGTACTTTCTATATCCCATAACTCGCAGTGAAGATTATGTTCAATGGCACTTAAAACCTGGAGCAGGAAAAGTTCTGATAACCGGCTCACACCCAGAATCCTAACAGTCCAAACTGTCGTCAGTGCCTTTCCCCCAGACAGATGTTGCTCCACTCACTGAGTTCCTCCAACAGATTGATTGTTGCTCTAGATCATGGGTCCAAGGATCACTTTGCCTAATGGTGTCGGTCCATGGCATAAAGGTTGGGAACCCATGCTTTAGATTCTGCAATGTCCTGTGTCTCCACCTTAACAGTTCTAAACATTAGAGGCCGTATTGGATGCCCAGGCTTCTAAAAACAGATCCTGGTTCTCCTCCAATTCAGTTGTTGGGTGTGTGGATTTCCGCCACTCATGGACTATCTACCCAAGAGACTTTAGCCAACTGCCAGCCATTGATCATTGTCACTGGGGTATTAGCAAAGAGGTGATTTACAAGGATGTTGCCTGGATTGGAGGGTATACCTTATGAGAATAGGTTGAGTAAACTTGGCCTTTTCTCTTTGGAACAATGGAGGATGAGAGGTGACCTGGTGGATGGTGAGGAGCATTGATTGTGTGGTTGGCCAGGGACTTTTTCCCAGAGCTAAAATGGCTAACACGAGGGGGCATAGTTTTAAGGTGCTTCGAAGCAGGTACAAGGGGGATGTCAGAGGTAAGTTTTTCACACAGGGAGTGGTGGGTGCGTGGAATGAACTGCCAGCGACGGTGGTAGAGTTGGATACAATAGGGACTTTTAAGAGACTCTGAGATAGGTACATGGAGTTTCTAGAGTAGATTACATAATCATCACAACATTGTGGGCCTAAGAGCCTGTAATGAGCTGTAGATTTCTATGTTCTATAAATAAATAAATAATAGTTAAATTAAACAAGTAGTGCAAAAATGGAAATAAAAAAGTACTGAGGTAGTGTTAATGGGTTCGGTGTCCATTCAGATATCGGATGGCAGGGGGGACGAAGCTGTTCCTGGATCGCTGAGTGTGTGCCTTCAGGCTTCTGTACCTCCTTCCTGATGGTAGCAATGACAAGAGGGTATGTCCTGGGTGATGGGGGTTCTTAGTGATTGATGCTGCCTTTTTGAGTCTTTGCTCCTTGAAGATGTCCTGAGTACTACTGAGGTCCATTTACAGGTCTGGTAACAGTGGGATAGAATCCGGTGTACCCAAGCACCTTCTGCCCCTGCCTTCCTTGGCGGCAGGAGCTGCAAAGTCAGGAGTTCTTTTAGATTAGTCCAGCTGGGATGATTTTCCAGATCGTTCAGAAGCCCAACCAGCAGGGTGAGGCTGAGACTTGATTTGAATTCAGCTGCTTGAAGTGGAAAAGTGTGAAACCCTCAGGGAGATTTGATTTAGAGGTTTTTAAGAAATTACCTTTACTTGCCAGATGTACATCGAAACACACAGTGAAATGCATTGATTGCATCAACAACCAGCGTGGTCTGAGGATGTTCTGGGGGCAGCCCACAAGTGTTGCCACACCTCCAGCACCGATATACCGTGCCCACAGCTTACTAACCCTGACCCCTACGTCTTTGGACTGTGGGCAGAAACCCACCTGCTGACAGGGGGAACATGCAAACCCCTTACAGACAGCGGTGGGACTGAACTCTGATCGCTGCTCACTGGCGCTGTGAAGCGTTACACTACTGTGCTCGCGGTGCAGAGCTGGCTCGAGTGCAGTGCTTAAGTTGCTTACTGAAATCACAGCAAAATGCAAGCCATTGTGCCGTTCGAATAATAGTTCACAAGTTCAAAGTAAATTTATTATCAAAGTACGTATATATCACCATATACTACCCTGAGATTCATTTTCATCCAGGCGTTCACAGTAGAACAAAGAAATACAATAGAATCAGTGAAAAGCTACACACAAAAGACTGACAAACAATCACTATGCAAAAACAAATAAAAATGATAATATTTAATATTGTGACCGTGAGTTGAAGAGTCATTGAAAGCGAGTCTGTAGGTTGAGGAATCAGTGCAGTGTTGTGATGTGATGTTACCCACATTGGTTAAGGAGCCTGATGGTTGCAGGGTAGTAACTTTTGTGTGGGACCTGAGGCTCCTGTGCCTGCTGTCTGATGGCAGCAGTGAGAAGAGAACATGGCCTGGATGGTGGGGATCCTTGATGATGGATGCTGTTTTCTCGTTCCAATGCTCCTTGTAGATGCACTCAATGGCGGAGAGGGCTTTTCCAATGATGGTCTGGGCTGTATCCACCACCTTCTGTAGGTTTTTCCATTCTTTGACATTAGCGTTTATATAGCAGGCCAGAACTCCAGAGTTCAAATTCACCATCTTGTCTACAACTAACTTATCAGATTGCAACATATTCATTAAAGAAAGAAATGGTTTATCCAAGTTCTTAAATAATTGTAAATCAGTTGTGTATCTTAACTCACTTCTTCCTCCCCCTCCCCTCCTCCTCCCTCCTCTCTTCTCCCCCTCTCATCCCTCTCCCCTCTCATCCCTCTCCCCTCTCATCCCTCTCCCTCTCTCTCTCTCCCCCCTCTCATCCCTCTCCCCTCTCATCCCTCTCCCTCTCTCTCTCTCTCTCCCCTCTCATCCCTCTCCCTCTCTCTCTCTCCCCCCTCTCTTTTCTCTCTCCCCTCTCATCCCTCTCCCCTCTCATCCCTCTCCCTCTCTCTCTCTCTCCCCTCTCTCTTTTCTCTCTCCCCCCTCTCTTTTCTCTCTCCCCCACCCAACACTGACCACTGCAAGTGAGACTAGTGTCCTAACAACATTCTCTATATCGGTCAGACCTGACATAAACTTGGGGAAGTTCTTTCACCCCATCTGCGGGTTTACCCAGCGGCCACCAATTTTAATTGCACCTCCCACTCCCACTCCAACATGTCAGCCCGTGATCTTCTCCAATGCCATTCCTCAGGTTGAAGGAGCATCACCTCATGTTCTGTCTGGGTAGCCTCCAACCTGAGCCCCCTCCCATCTCTTTCCATTCCCCTTTTTCGCTCCCTTCGTACCCCTTCTCTTCTCCTCACCTTCTCACCCTTCCCCATGTGGTCCACTCTCCTCTCTGACCAGATTCTCCTCCTTCAGCCCTTTACTTCTTCAACCGTCACCTCCAGCTTCTTACTTCATCACCGTTCCCCCACCCCACCCATCCAACTTCCCTCCCACCTGGTCTCTCCTGTCACCTGCCAGCTTGCCCTCCTTCCCCTCCCCCACCTCCTTATTCTGGCTGTTTCCCCTTCAGTCTGGTGCAGGGACTTGGCCTGAGTCATTGACTATTCATTCCCCTCAATAAATATTGTCTGAATTGCTGCGTTCCTCCAGCATTTTGTGTGCTTTATCTGTGTAACCATCTCTGTCTCTCCTTCCTACAGTCTCAATCTCCTTATCTATCTATCTATCACTATATCTACATCTTTCTACATCAGCTAGTCCGTCATCATCCTACATCTACCTCTTTGTCACCTCTCACAATCTCCACTTCCCATTCTCTCTCCCTTTTCACTGTACGGGTGGCCAAGCTATATTTTCACCAGTCAGCAGATTTGCTCAGTGTGTTTGTAGGTATGAACTTTATATTCAGTTCTCTGCATTTTCCCAGTCAGCAGGTCCTCCTTGTTTTCTTACTTAGTCCTGACCTCTGTGAGGGAACATGCCGGCATGGCCAAGTAAACAGGATTTGCGTATCTCAGTTAGAAATAGGACTACTCATTGTTTTATGCAAATTTAATATAAAGAGCTTAAAGCTTGTTGCCTGACATGGGCAGAAGCAACACTGAACTTGTTTAGCTGAATTATCTAGGTTATTACTGGCTAGGTTTGTCAAAATTTATAAGTGAGGTAGCCGTGGTATCATCCCGTGATGTGGATGCGCAAATTGTTATCTCCTTTGTTCTTTGTATCTCTGAGTCTTATCTCTCCTCTCTATCCCTGTTAGTCTCTCTCTCTCTTTACTGACCCAGGCTCATTTGATTGTTCTCCTTCCTTCCCTTTCTATCTCGTTGTTTCTTTCACTTTGTATCTTTCTCACTGTCTCCTCATTATCTCTGTAACAATCTCTCTCCATCTCTTTCTTTCCCCTTATGTCTGTATCTCTCTTTCACCTCTCTGTTCTCTGTATCTTTCTCTCTTCCTCTCTCTCCCTTCTCCTTCTCTCTCTATTCTGTCTCCTCTCTCCTCTCTTTTCTCCCCTCTTCCCTCTTTACTCCTCTCTCTCCCTCTGTCTTCTTTCTCTCTTGCTGTCTCTATTCAGTCTCCTCTCTCTCTCCTCTCAACTCTATCCTCTCTCTCTGTCTCACTCTTTCCTCCATCTCATTCTTTCTCTCTATTCACAATCTCCTTTCTCTCTCTTCTCCCCTTTCTTCTTTCTTCTTTTCCCTCCTCTCTGCCCCGACCTTGATACTGTCTTGGCATCTCAATCTCTCACAACTCTCCATCTGTGCATTGCTTTTGGTTGAATTCTCATTCAGCACAATTCTTTTCTCTGGAAAAAATGGAAACTGGAGCTCTGTAAGTCTGGAGGCTCTCTCCTGAAAATCTGGAAATTCCCTTCCAAACTGTTAGCCATTACCATAAAGACAAAATGAACTTTATTTGTCCCCTGTGCATCGAAACATGCAGTGAAATGTATCATTTCCCTCAAATCAGATCAGTGAGCAATTGCTGGGCAGCCTGCTGACAAAGGAAGTGGTAGGGGTTGGTGCAATTGCAGCACTAAGAAGATTGAAACAGGAACATGGACAGAAAAGATTTAGACCAGCGGCTGCCAACCTGGAATCTACAGACCCCTCAGTTAATGATATTGGTCGATGACCTAAAAAAGGTTGGGAACCCCTGGTTTACAGGGATATGGGTCAAACAAAGGCATATGGAAGGAACTTCTCTTGGCAGCTTGGCTAACATGGATGAGTTGGGCTGAATGGCCTGTTTCCCTGGTGGTGCGATAGCATTAGCAGTTAGTGTAACAATTTACAATCTTCCTCCAGATGCTCTGGTTTCCTCCCACATTCCAAAGACATGGGAGTTAGTAGGTTAGTTAATCAGTTGGGTGTAATTGGCGGGTGCGGGCTCGCTCGGCCAGAAGGGCCTGTTATCATGCTATATCCTTAAATAAATAAAATCTCTGTGTCCTTGTCAATCATGAGCAGGTTCCATGGTTTAATGATTGAGATTAGCTTTTAATTTGTCACATGGACGTTGAAACATACAGAGAAATTTTCTGTTAAATCAAATCAGCGAGGATTGTTTTGGGCAGCCCCTAAGTGTTACCATACTTCCAGTGCCAACATAATGTGCCCACAGCTCACTAACCCTGACCCGTGTGTCTTTGTAATGCGAGATAAAGCCAGAGCACTGGGAGGAGACCCACGCATCCGGGGAGAACTTACACGCTCCTTATAGACGGTGGAGAATGTACACACTCCCTATAGGTGGGGGAGAACGTACATGCTCCATATAGACGGCAGAGAATGGAAACCCGATCGTACACAGTTGGTTTCTGTGAAGCATTTGCACTAACTGCTACGTTACTCTACTGTACTCAGGGAACATGATACATATTGTCAAAATACTATAAATTATACTAAGAATATATAGGAAAAAGTCAATAAATAGCGGGAGAAGACAGCAAAATTGTGAGGTAGTGAGGAAACCCATGCAGTCACAGAGAGAACGTACAAACTCATTACAGAGAACAGCAGGAAATAAACACCAATCAGTGATCACTGGCGCTGTAATAGCGTTTTGCTAACCGCTACGCCATCGTGCCACCCCTGCTTGACGGTAATGTTAGGATGAGTGATATTCTGCACCACAGAGGCCATTATTAAATCATGCATCCTGTTTCACTCCAATCAGACAGGTTTATGGTTAACATTACTTATACTTTAGCATCTTTTATTGAATGAGTTGGAATGTAAATGCCCCATCCATCGTGGGAGAATTTGAACTCGTGTCGTACATGATCAGTAGTTCAGCCCTTTGCATTATGTGTCCAGCTGCAATCCACTTGTTGTACATGTCCTTGCACCCCTGCAAAATCCCTCGGGTCCTTTGCTGCAGGAAAGGCAGCAAGCGAATGCAGCCCGCTGAATACCAATGAGATTTTAAACCACTTGGAACAATTATCCCTCTCCATCACTGCTTGAGACTGGAAGTAAATTGGCATTCAAATGCATTTTAAGCAGCACTTTGTCTCAGACACGGTTGTTACTGTACATCTCCAGTATAAATTCTGTCTGAGGCTCGTCTGCATCTGAGCATTGCCAGGATTTCATTATAATCACTAGGCTAACCGCTAGGCTACCGTGACACCACGTGGTGATCATGGCTGAGCGGTTAGGGGAATGGGCTAAAAACCCAATGGGTTTCAGTGGGACTGAAAATTTGTTTAAGAACTAATTTTAATTACTGCCCGTTACACCACTGGTGCAGTCAAGGTCCTTCATCTCTGCTGCACACAGCTGTAGACGGGTTCTTCATTGCTTTTTCCGTCACAGCTTTTTCTTTTGACCTGTCAGGGTTGTTGGCCCTGAGCTGAACCCGCGAACCAGGAACACCAGTCGACCACTCTTAGTCTGGCCTCTACTCTTTGACCTGTTTGGCATGGGTGACCCTACCAAGAGCCAAAGCATAAGGCTGGCTCTCTGGGTCATTGAGACACACAAGCCTCCAAACCCTGTGACAAGCTTGTGCTCCTTTTGGAGGATTGAGTTCAAGAGCTGCGAGTTCATGCACAGTTCTATGAAGAACACGAGATTCTGCAGAAGTTGGATCGATAGAAAAGGAATAAACAGTCGACATTTCGGCTTGAGACCCTTCATCAGGGCTCTGTAAAACTCTGGTTAGACCACACTTGGAGTATTGTGTTCAGTTCTCATTATAGGAAGGATGTGGAAGAGTTAAAGAGGGTGCAGAGGAGATGCTTCCTGGACTTGAGGACATGTTTATGAAGATAGGTTGAGCGAGCTAGGGCTTTTCTCCTTGAAGCAAAGGATGATGAAAGGGGGATTGATAGAGGTGTACAAGATGATAAGAGACATAGATCGAATGGATAGCCAGAGAAGTTTTCCTGTGGCATAAGTGGCTAAAACAATGGACCATAATTTTAAGGTGATGCAGGAAAGTATAGGGGATATCACGGGTAAGTTTTATAGACATAGAACATTGCCGACCCTAAACCCTGCCTCCCATATAACCCCCACCTTAAATTCCTCCATATACCTGTCTAGTAGTCTCTTAAACTTCACTAGTGTATCTGCCTCTACCACTGACTCAGGCAGTGCATTCCACGCACCAACCACTCTCTGAGTAAAAAACCTTCCTCTAATATCCCCCTTGAACTTCCCACCCCTTACCTTAAAGCCATGTCCTCTTGTATTCAGCAGTGGTGCCCTGGGGAAGAAGTGCTGGCTGTCTACTCTATCTGTTCCTCTTAATATCTTGTATACCTCTATCATGTCTCCTCTCCTCCTCCTTCTCTCCAAAGAGTAAAGCCCCAGCTCCCTTAATCTCTGATCATAATGCATACTCTCTAAACCAGGCAGCATCCTGGTAAATCTCCTCTGTACGCTTTCCAATGCTTCCATATCCTTCCTATAGTGAGGCGACCAGAACTGGACACAGTACTCCAAGTGTGGCCTAACCAGAGTTTTATAGAGCTGCATCATTACATCGCAACTCTTAAACTCTGTCCCTCGACTTATGAAAGCTAACACCCCATAAGCTTTCTTAACTACCCTATCTACCTGTGAGGCAACTTTCAGGGATCTGTGGACATATACCCCAAGATCCCTCTCCTCCTCCACACCACCAAGTATCCTGCCATTTACTGTGTACTCTGCCTTGGAGTTTGTCCTTCCAAAGTGTACCACCTCACACTTCTCTGGGTTGAACTCCATCTGCCACTTCTTAGCCCACTTCTGCATCCTATCAATGTCTCTCTGCAATCTTCGACAATCCTCTACACTATCCACAATACCACCAACCTTTGTGTTGTCTGCAAACTTGCCAACCCACCCTTCTACCCCCACATCCAGGTCTTAATAAAAATTACGAAAAGTAAAGGTCCCAGAACAGATCCTTGTGGGACACCACCAGTCACAATCTTCCAATCTGAATGTACTCCCTCCACCACGACCCTCTGCTTTCTGCAGGCAAGCCAATTCTGAATCCACCTGGCCAAACTTCCCTGGATCCCATGCCTTCTGACTTTCTGAATAAGCCTACCGTGCAGAACCTTGTCAAATGCCTTACTAAAATCCATGTAGATCACATCCACTGCACTACCCTCACCTATGTGCCTGGTCACCTCCTCAAAGAACTCTATCAGGCTTGTTAGACACGATCTGCCCTTCACAAAGCCATGCTGACTGTCCCTGATCAGACCATGATTCTCTAAATGCCTATAGATCCTATCTCTGAGAATCTTTTCCAACAGCTTTCCCACCACAGACATAAGGCTCACTGGTTTATAATTACCCGGACTATCCCTACTACCTTTTTTGAACAAGGGGACAACATTCACTCCCTCCAATCCTCTGGTACCATTGCCGTGGACAACGAGGACATAAAGATCCTAGCCAGAGGCTCAGCAATCTCTTCCCTCACCTCGTGGAGCGGCCTGGGGAATATTCTGGGGACTTATCCGTCCTAACGTATTTTAACAACTCCAACACCTCCTCTCCCTTAATATCAACATGCTCCAGAACATCAACCTCACTCATATTGTCCTCACTGTCATCAAGTTCCCTCTCATTGGTGAATACCGAAGAGAAGTATTCATTGAGGACCTCGCTCACTTCCACAGCCTCCAGGCACATCTTACCACTTTTATCTCTAATCAGCCCTACCTTCACTCCTGTCATCCTTTTGTTCTTCACATAATTGAAGAATGCCTTGGGGTTTTCCTTTACACTACTCGCCAAGGCCTTCTCATGCCCCCTTCTCGTTCTCCTCAGCCCCTTCTTAAGCTCCTTTCTTGCTTCCCTATATTCCTCAATAGACCCATCTGATCCTTGCTTCCTAAACCTCATGTATGCTGCCTTCTTCCACCTGACTAAATTTTCCACCTCACTTGTCACCCATGGTTCCTTCACCCTACCATTCTTTATCTTTCTCACCAGGACAAATTTACCCCTACCATCCTGCAAGAGATCCCTGAACGTCGACCACGTATCCATAGTACATTTCCCTGCAAAAACATCATCCCAATTCATACCCGCAGGTTCTAGCCTTATAGCCTTATAATTTGCCCTTCCCCAATTAAAAATTTTCCTGTCCTCTCTGATTCTGTCCTTTTCCACGATAATGCTAAAGGCCAGGGAGCGGTGGTCACTGTCCCCCAGATGCTCACCCACTGAGAGAGCTGTGACCTGACCCGGTTCGTTACCTAATACTAGATCTAGTATGGCATTCCCCCTAGTCGGCCTGTCAACATACTGTGACAGGAATCCGTCCTGGACACACTTAACAAGCTCTGCCCCGTCTAAACCATTGGAATTAATCAGGTGCCAATCATTATTTGGGAAGTTAAAGTCACCCATGATAACGACCCTATTATTTTTGCACCTTTTCAAAATCTGCCTCCCAATCTGCTCCTCTGTATCTCTGCTGCTACTAGGGGGCCTATAGAATACTCCCAATAGAGTAACTGCTCCCTTCCTGTTCCTGACTTCCACCCATATTGACTCAAAAGAGGATCCTGCTACATTACCCGCCCTTTCTGTAGCTGTAATAGTGTCCCTGACCAGTAATGCCACCCCTCCTCCCCTTTCCCCCCATCTCTATCCCTTTTAAAGCACTGAAATCCAGGAATATTGAGAATCCATTCCTGCCCTGGTGCCAGCCAAGTCTCTGTAATGGCCACTGCATCATAATTCCATGTATGTATCCAAATTCTCAGTTCATCACCTTTGTTCCTGATGCTTCTTGCATTGAAGTACACGCACTTTAGCCCTTCTATCTTTCTACCTTTACACTGTTTATTCTGCTTCTCTTTCCTCAAAGCCTCTCTATATGTTAGATCTGGCTTTACTCCATGCACTTCTTCCACTGCTCTATCGCTCCAGGTCCCATCCCCCTTGCAAATTCGTTTAAACCCTCCCAAACCATTCGAGCAAACCTACCTGCAAGGATATTGCTCCCCCTCGAGTTCAGATGCAACCTATCCGTCTGTACAGGTCCCACCTTCCCCAGAAGAGATCCCAATGATCCAAAAATCTAAAACCCTGCTCCCTGCACCAACTCCTCAGCCACGCATTCAACTGCCATCTCCTCCAATTCTTACCATCACTATCACGTAGCACTGGCAGCAATCCTGAGAACGCCACTCTTGAGGTCCTGTTCTTCGGCCTTCTGTCTGGTTCCCGAAACTCTCACTTCAGGACCTCATCCTTCTTCCTGCCTATGTCGTTGGTGCCAACATGTATCACGACTTCTGGTTGCTTTCCCTCTCATACCAGGATGTCGTGCACCCGGTCAGAGACATCCCGGACCCTGGCACCCGGGAGGCAACAAACCATTTTTTTTACACAGAGAGCAATGAGTGCATCAAGCTTGGTGCCTGGGGTGGGCTAGAGGCTGATACATTAAGGACATTTAATAGACTCTTAGATAGTACGAGGGCTATGTAGGAGGGAAGGGTTAGATTGATTTTAGAGATTAAAATGTCAGCACAAGATCTTGGGCCAAAAGCCCCGTAATGTTCAATATTTTATGTTCTCATACCAAAACAATAAGAAGAAATTTTAAAGCACCATAAGTAATGTCTTTGTTATTCATGTTGCTATTTATATACTGCCTCGTTTGCGGTGTGTTTTAAAATATTATATTTGTTTTATATAATGATTTGTGTCTATGGGGCAATTGATATTTGATACCCATTGGCAGGACACAGATTGTACAAAGGAGGTGACTGCCTGTGTTACAGGTCTAACCCTCATCTCGTAAGCAGAGAGTGAGCCATTTTGTTGCAGCCCGCTGCCGGCTTTATAGGGTGTCAGCCACACACTCGTTTCTCAGTGAGCGTCAGCGAGTTTGCATCTGCCACCCCGGCACGTCTGAGAGAGAAAATGAATAATTTATTACGGCCTCACCTCAGGACTGGAATGTGCGTGCAAACCCGTTTACAGATGTGTGCTCTGTGGTGGGGACTGCAGGGGAGAGAGGGAGGGAGATGCAGAGAGAGCTAAATCAGGCTTTCGTGCAGCATCTTGTGCCTCCATTTAAACCCTGTTCTGTATCTCACTAAATATTTAGTCAAAGAAACGAGGGGCTTGTCATAAAGAAATTGCTTGGCACCAGAATGTGCAAGTTCTGCATTCTCCCTCGACTTCAGTTAATTTGTCATTCTTTACAGAGCAACTCCAAGGAGCGCAGGGTGGGGGTTGAGAACAGGATTGTGTGTGGGTGTGAGTGTAGACTGTCACCAGTGTGAGTTCCTCTCTGAAAATGGCTGGTTTCTATTGCACAGTGAAGGCTGGGGCGGTCTGATATCAGAGTTCAAAGTTCAGGGCAAAATTTATTATCGAAGTAACTATATGTTACCATATACTACCTTGAGATTCATTTTTGTGCAGGCATTTACAGGAAAATAAAGAAACACAATAGAATATAGTAAAAACTATACATAAACAGATACTGACAATCAATTTGCAAAACTGCAAATAAAAATAGTACTCAGAATAAAACATAATGCTGAACATTAAAAAATTCTGAGAATATAAAAGAATACTCAGAATAAAACATAATACTGATGTAATAGTATCAGTAAAATATAAAATATGGCCGCTCTTTGCCTGGGTAGTTCTTCCCCCAGATACACTGGCAGCCCACCACACTCGAAGTGAAAAGGCAGTTTCTGAGCATCACTGACAGTTGCAGTACTGTGATATTGTCTGGTTGGTAAAAAGGGGACACAGGCTGCCTGTAATTGACACGTTTATTGTGATCCATCTGATTTGATCAAATGCTTATTGGTAAATTCCCACCTCTGACGGGGTGGGGGGGTTGTTGTGTGTGAGTGTGGGGTGTCATCAGCGTAATGGCTGGGTAGGGCTGCCACCTGCTGGTTGTTCCTAGTATCATTAGGACTTGTTTTGCTGGTTGGATCCCAAGGCTAGAACTAAATTTCTCAAACATACTATGACCCCCATGATCACACACAAAGTGCTGGAGGAACTCAGCAGGCCAGGCAGCAACTATGGAAAAGAGTACAGTCGGCGTTTCGGTCTGAGACCCTTCAACAGGAGTCCTCCAGAATTTTGTGTGTGTGTGTTGCTTGGATTTCCAGCAACTGCACATTTTCTCTTGTTCATAACCCATGATACTGGACTTGGAAATTAGTTTACTGTATGCAGAAATATCTGGCTTTCATAGACAGATAGATAGAAACTTCATTGATCCCAAAGGAAATTACAGTGCCATGGTAGCATTACAAGTGCCCAGATAGAGATATTAGAAGAGAAGTAGAAAGAATAAAAGATAGGTTACTACAAACAGTCTAACAGGAGGGGGTCATCACTTCCCCAGCTATAGATTGACTCCTTACAGAACCTAATGGCCGAGGATAAGAATGACTTCATAAAGCACTCTTTGGAGCAGGGCAGTTGTCTTAGTCTATTACTAAAAGTGCTCTTCTGTTTAGCCAAGGTGGCATGCAGGGAGTGAGAAACACCGCCCAGAATTACCAGGATTTTCTGTAGGGTCCTTTATTCTACCACAGCCTCCAGTGTGTCCAGTTTGACTCCTATAACAGAGCCAGTCATTCTAATCAGTTTATTGAGCCTGTTGGCATCACCCATGTTGATGCCATTGCCCCAGCACACCACTGCATAGAAGATTGTACTGGCGACAACGGACTAGTAGAACATGTGAAGGAGAGGCCTGCATACTCCAAAGGACCTCAGTCTCCTCAGGAAGTAGAGGCAACTCTGGCCCTTCTTGTACACGGACCCTGTGTTGGTGCTCCACTCAAGTCTGTCATCCAGGTGCACCCCTGGGTACTTGTAGTTCCTCACCACATCCACATCCTCACCATCAATAGTAATAGGGAGCAATGCAGGCTTAATCTTCCTAAAGTCCAACACCATCTCCTTGTTGAGCATTAGTCGGGGGATTGAGTTCAAGAGCTGTAAGGTAATGTTGCAGCTCTATAAAGACCACACTTGGACTATTGTGTTCAGTTCCGGTCACCTCTTTATAAGAAGGAGGTGGACGTTTTAGAGAGGGTGCGGAGGAGATTTACCAGGATGCTGCCTGGATTAGAGAGCATGTGCTATGAGGACAAGTTGAACTTTTCTCTTTGGAGCGAAGGAGGATGAGAGGTGTACAAGGTGATAAGAGGCATAGATAGAATGGATAACCAGGAACTTTTTCCCAGCGTGGAAATGGGTAATATGAGTGGGCATAGCTTTAAGGTGATTGGAGGAAAGTACGGGGGTGGGGGGATCTCAGAGGTAAGTTTTTACACAGAGTACGTGGAACATGCTGCCGGGATGGTGGTAGAGGCAGATACATTCGGGACATTGAAGAGACATTTAGATAGGCACATGGATGATAGGAAAATGGAGGGCTTTGTTGGGGAGGGATGGTTAAGTTGATCTTAGAGGAGATTAAAGGATTGGCAAAACATCATGGGCCGATCAGCCTGTAGTGTTCTACGTTTGATATCACTCCCTGCCTCTTGTCCACACTTACTGCCTATCCACATTAAGTGAGCTAAGGTTGCTGCTCGGACTGTCTTTTGCCTGTGTGGTAAGTATCCTTGAGGAGGGAGCACTCAGTCTTTAAACAGTTTCTTCTCCCATCGAACTCCCTTTGGTACTTGAGCTAAAACACTCATATCAGGCACTCGTGTTGAATGGGCTGCAATAAATAAAACCCCCAGACAAGAACAGAGGGAAGCCACTCATTCCGTCAATAAAAACTTCACTGTGAGGTCAGGAATTTTACAGACTTAACCGGATTATCACAAGTGGCCCCCAGATGAGTATAAATTATCACAATCACAGTGCAAGCAGGAAAATTAACAGCACTCCTTTATTAGTGGATGTGTAAGTCTGTAAAATGCCAGATGGAGCAGTATGGTGCAATCCTGCAGATATTAAAGGCGCGGAGTGGAGTTAAGTGATTAACGATGAGCTTTTGTTTATGCAGTGGAGGCGTACGCATCTGTGGGGATGCATGTGTGTGCGTGCAGGTGTGTCTGCGTTCATGTGTATGTGGATATGCATGCATGTGGGTCTATGCAAGTGTGCTTCCTTGCATGCCCGTTTGTGTGTCTGGGTTCGTGCGTGTGTGCAGCCTAGAATGTACTGCCTGGGGTTGAGGTGAAGCATTCAAGGGGCAGTTCGATTTGCACATGAATGTCCACGAGTGGAGGGATACGGACGTTGTGAAAACGGAAGGGATTAGGTGTTAAATTGTGGGCCGAATGGCCTGTTCCAATGTTCTAAGTGTGTGAGAATACATACGCGTGGTGGTGCCTGTGTGTAAGTGTATTGTACAGTATGTGCGTGTGCTTGTATGTGTGTATGTACATATATATGGGAACGCACACGTGTGCGTGTATGTGTGCACCTTCTGATTCAGGTTTGTTTTTTTAATCACACGTACATCAAAACAGTCAAGTGTTGTTTGTTTTAACAACCAACACAAGGGTAACCGGCAAGTGTCGCCGCGCGTCCCGGCACTGATATACCACTCCCACAATGCTGAGCGTAATGTTCACCTTGAGGTGATGGGACTAAATTCCCCCGACTGAGCGCCTTCCTCCTTCACTGATTGTGTACCGTTTTGAGGAGGGGGATCGCCAGCGGGTTCTCTCACGGTGCTGAGGTGCTTATGTTGTGTCTGCTCTCTCTGCACAGCTCTCCTGTCGTCCTGGTGTGAGGACCTGGGCCGGCTCCTGCTGCTACGCCATCAGAAAAGCCGGCAGAACGACACCCCAGGGAAGCTGCCCATGCAACCTCCGATGAACCCCATGAACTCCATGAAGCCCACACTCCCTCCTGGGCCTCACAGGTCAGTGACTGTCCATCTCTCTCTCTCTCTCTGGGCTAATCAGTGGGGAAACCAGGGTGGACTTCCACTGCCGCTGGGGTAGTGGTGGATGCTGCTCAATATCTTCATCAGAGGAATATCATGGCTGGCACTTCAAGGGCTAATAAATTGTTAATGTCAATAGTGGAATTGGTTTATTATTGTAACATGTACCAGGATCTTTCATACTGTTCATACAGATCAAATATTACACAGTGCACTGACGTAGAACAGGGTAAAATAATACCAGGTGCAGAATAAAGTGTAACAACGGCAGAGTGCAGTGCAGGTAGCCGATAAGGTACAAGATCATTATGAGGTAAGTTGTGAGGTCAAGAGTCCATCTTATCCCACTAGGAATCTACTTAATAGTCTTATTACAGTCGGGCAGAAGCCTGGTGGTATGCATTTTCAGGCCTTTGTATCTTCTGTCCAATGGGAGAGGGGAGAAGAGAGAGTGTCCGGGCTGGGAGGGGTCTTCAATTATTCTGGCTGCTTTACTGAGGCAGTGCGAAGCTAAGACAGGAATCCCTGGGGGGGAGGCTGGTTTCCATGAACTTCGTCCACAACTCTGCAGTTTCTTGCAGTGACGCGCAGAGCAGTTGCCTTACCAATCTGTTATACGTCCATAGAGCAACACACATAAAAGCTGCTGGTGAACGCAGCAGGCCAGGCAGCATCTCTGGGAAGAGGTACAGTCGACGTTTCGGGCCGAGACCCTTCAGGATGCTTTCTGTGATGAATTGATAAAAATTGGGTGAGGGTCGAAGGGGGCCGAAGCTGTCATCTGGTGATCTGATACATGGAACTGGTTATGAACCCCACTTCTAGTTCAACTGCTGATTAACTGCAGGGCCATACATGCCCGTGTTTATGAAGTGTCATGGAATTTAAACAAGGCAGAGAGCAACAGTGGACCTGAACTGGGTTGTCCTGCCTCTTGAGCAGGAACTTGGGATGGGAAAAACAAACAAAGAAATAAATGTCAGAAAAGTACCTGGAACTTCAAATGAGAATTGGAACCAGGAAAAGGGAAGTTGAACAAATTTGGGTTTCTGTTTGTGCCAAGAGTCATTCGTGAATGGACTTTTGGGTGCCTTAGAACACAGGACAGTACAGCACAGGAATAGGCCCTTCAGCCAACACTGTTATGCCAAAACAAATAAATTAGTGATGAATTGACCAATCCCCTCTGTCTGCATAATGTCCATATCCTTCTCTTTCCCTCTCATTCATGTGTCTGTAATTCTCTTAAAAGTCCCCAATGTATCTGCCTCTACCACCACCCCAGGCAGCACATTCCACACACCCACCCCCTCTTAGAAACCAGTTGACACAGAGGAGACTAAATCATGTACAAGAGAGGGCTATGAATGGTTACCTTCCTTGCCAACTGTAAATCATTCTAAATATGGTTGCAATTGACCACTACTTACAAAATATCCTCATTAGCATAATATTCTTAAAGGTTATTTTGTTTTTTGCTGCCACTCTAAGTATCCCAAATTCCCCAAATGGAACTCCAATCATTCAACCCTCTATGAGGATTACAAAGGTTCAAGATAGACAGTACTTATTATCAAAGTACTTGTACTGTATTCATCTTCCCGCAGGCAGCCACAAAACAAAGAAACAGCATGGAACCAATCAGAGTAAACATCAAACACACAACACGCAAAAAAAAAAGAACAAATTGTGTAAACGGCAAAAATAAAGTGAATAGCACACATAATATTGAGCATCAAACCACAGGGTCCTTGAAACGTCTAGGAATCACAAACAGGAGAAAATCTGCAGATGTTGGAAATCAAAGTAATACACACAAAATACTGCCTGTCCTGTTGAGTTCCTCCAGCACTTTGTACGCATTACAACTTGCTAGGAATATTCAGTTCAGATCAATTTAACACTGTGTCAGTCTGCATTGAAGCGCCCCAAAACAAAATCGCTCAGAAATAGCAATAAGAAAAAAGAGTAGGTGTCAAGAGTATTTTGGAATAGAAGGAAGGAAGCTAGTGTTTACTGGAGTTGATTTTTAATCAATTTCCAGGACAAGCAAGTGTGCAGAAACTGTCGTGAACAATAAATCTTTAGAGGCTGTGGGGTCTACCAGCACCTTTGGAGTTCATCACCAATTGTTCATTTCAAAGACTATTTTCTGAGTTGTGTTTTAGTTTAAATTGATAGCAGATAGGCTCATTCCAGTCTATATCAACAGTGTTGTGTTTGAGAGTGTCATTCCTAGTTGTGAACATTACCAGTAGTGTGTCTTAGCCCAAGCACATAGATGTCACGGCCAAGAAAGCTCACCAGCACCTCTACCTCTTCAGAAGGCTGAGCAAAATTTGGGATGTGCCTGCCAGCCTTTACCTATTTTTATTGATGCACCACAGAAAGCATTCTGCCTAGATGCACAACGGCTTGGTATGGCAACTGCTTTGCAAGTGACTGTAATAAACTACAGAGTTGTGGACTCAGATGACAATGTCACAGAAACCATCCTCCCCTCTATGGACTTTGTCTACACTTGTCAGTGCCTCAGTGGAGCATCTGATATAATGACTCCCCCCTCTTCTTCCCTCTCCCATCAGGCAGAAGGTGCAAAAGCCTGAAGCACACACCACCCGGTTGAAGGACAGCTTCTACCCTGCTGTTTCAATATTTTCCTAGTATCACAATTTAGACTCTTGGCCTCATAATCTACCTCGTTATGATCTTTCACCTTTTTTTTCCTGCCCTGCACTTCCTCTGTAGCTGTTACACTTTATTCTGTATTTTGTTATTGTTTTATCTTGTTCTACCTCAATGCACTTTTGTAATGATCTGTGTAAACAGTGTGGACAAGTTTATCACTGTATCTCGTGTGACACTAATAAACCAATTCCAATTCAAAACTCCATAGTTAAGTGCAATATTAGTTGACCATCCTAAACTGGACCTGAGTTGAGCAGTTTGTTGGACTGTTTCAAGGTCCGGCCACTGTAGGCTCACAGAAATACCTGACTGGGGCAAAACGGGAGACTTCCTTCAGCAGAGGTCATCAATCAACCGGACAAGATTCTATCACATTCTGGTCACTGTTAACACCTTAATTTTTCATTTTTATCTGATTATAAATTTTAATTCCCTTGGTGAGATTTGATGTTCCAAATTCAGCTCCTGTGATACAATCACAAGCAATAGTTCACATGGATGAATGGGCAGGATTATCCCGTGCTAGTGGTGGTGTAGCAGTTTGTACAACGCTATTGCAGCTTGGGGCGTCAGTGTTCAAAGTTCAGTCCCGGCTTCTTCTGTAAGGGGTCTCTGTACATCCTGCACCACAGAATGCGTGGGTTTTCACCGGGTGCTCTGGTTTCCTCTCAGAGTTCAAATATGCATCGGGTAGGGTAACTGTTCGTTGTAAATTGTCCTGTGAGTAGGTTAAAGTAAATCAGGGAAGTCAGGGCTAACTGTGGCAACACAGCTCAAAGAGCCAGAAGTACCCTATTCTGGCAACGCACACAAAATGCTGGTGGAACGCAGCAGGCCAGGCAGCATCGATAGGAAGAAGTACAGTCGACTGTACCTCCTCCTATAGATGCTGCCTGGCCTGCTGCGTTCCACCAGCATTTTGTGTGCGTTGCTTGAATTCCCTGCAGATTTTCTCGTGTTTGCGTTTTGAAAAGGACCCTATTCTACATTGTATCTCTGAATAATTGTGTTTCTCTCTCTTGTAGTGATGGGTCATTTACCTATGACCCCGTCCCTTGGCAACAAAACACAAGTCAGCCTCCAGGCTCGCTGTCTGTAGTTACGACAGTGTGGGGAGTCACTAACACATCACAGAGCCAGGTAAGAGCAGCTTTACCGTGTTGAGTTCAGGTGTGAGTTTACAATGTACATACAGCACAAAGCCAGACAGCCTTGCTACAGGGTAAAACTATGCAACGATCTTGCAGCTTCTGACTGAAGTTGACTGCAAAGTGGATTCAAGCAAAGACATCCAAGTAGTGGATACGGCCCAGTCTATCACAGCTAAAGCCCTCCCCACCACTGAGCATTTCTGTGCAGAGCACTGACACAGCAAAGCAGCATCCACCACCCAGGCCATGCTCCCTCCTCACTGCTGCCATCAGGGAGGAGGTACAGGAGTCTCAGGACCCACACCACCAGGCTCAGGAACAGTTATTAACCCTCAACCATCAGGCTCCTGAACCAAAGGGGGTAACTTCACTCGCACCATCACTGAACTGTTCCCACAACCTGTGGACTCATTTTCAAGGACTCGTCATCTCATGTTCTTGATATTTGTTGCTTATTTATTTATTTATTAGTAGTATTATTATTATTTGTTTTTTCTATTTTTGTGTTTGCAGAGTTTGTTGTCTGTTAGACATTAGTTGTCTGTCTGTCCTGTTGGGTGTGGTCTTTCATTGATTCTAATGTGTTTCTTATATTCATTGTGAATGCCCGCAAGAAAGTGAATTTCAGGGTGTATATGGTAACATATATGTACTTTGAAAAATCTTGACCAGTGCTGTGTCAAACTGTGACATGAAAAGGAAGGAGGACCTATTTGACGTAACAGCCAGGAGATGTAGATTTAAAGTGTTTTGTAGAAACCAGGGAGTGAGCAAGAGAGGGGGAAGGGTGACACACAAAGTTGTGAAGCATTTCATTTTTTTAAAGATGGTCAGTAGCACAGTGGTTAGCGTAAGGCGTTACAGTCCCAGTGAAGGGGTTTCTGATCCCGCCGCTGTCTGTAAGGAATTTGTACCTTCTTCCAGAGGCCACATGGGTTTGCTCGGGATCCCTCCCTAAGCGTTCCCTAGGTGCAGAGTAGCAAGTTAGGGGCATGCTACGTTGCCATCAGAAGCTGGGCGACTTTTACTAATTTCCCCCAGCACATCATCAGACTATGCTGACACGCATGATGCTTTTCTCTGTATCGATGTATGTGTGGCAAATAAAGCTAATCTTTTAAACTAAAGAAGCTGATTTCCTTTTTGTTGTTTGCCACTGAAACACATACGAAGAATTTAGCTGCAAAGTAGCCTATGGCATAAAGATGAGGTTAACATGGTCGGTTATCCAGTGGACTGAGAAAAATAATGCTGTGCAATTAATTAAAAAATAGTACTGTGCAAAAGTCTTAGGCACCCTAGTTTTTTATATGATTTCCACCGAGCCCTGATCTCAACATTATCAAGGCTGTCTGAGATTACTTGGAGAGACAGAAGCAAGCGAGACAGCCAAAGTCTGCAGAAGAACTGTGGCAAGTTCTCCAAGATGCTTGGAACAACCTACCAGCTGATTTTCCTATAAAACTGCACGACAGTGTACCGAAGAGAATTGATGCAGTTTTAAAGGCAAAGAGTGGTCACACCAAATATTGATTTGATTGTTTTTTCACTGCTCTTTATCATAAATTGTTTGACATTTAAAAACTTCTTCATTATTTTTGGAAGATGGCTTTACAGAATATTTTTGCATCTACCTGAGATGTTTGCACAGTACTTTAGTTGGAGGACCCTTTAAAGAGGGCAATGGCTGGAGTGTCTATAATGGAAGAGATTGCAAAGAATGGTGAAAAGGGTAGTAATGACATTGGGTGAGAATAACATGCAGCGTTATGGGGATGAGATAACAGTATTCAAGCCAGGAGTTAGTATCACTTCAGTGGACTGAATGGTCTGTTTAGTGGTAGGCTGAAGTAATTCAGATGGTGCCACCGGGAGTCACACAGGAGTTGGATGTTGGACTCACACCAAGGGGCAATGCAGTAGAAGTCCGTGCTGTGTGTGCATCTTGCAGCACCACCGTCTAACGTCATCTGTGTTCTTCTCAACGCAAGCAGGTGCTGGGGAATCCGATGGCAAATGCAAGCAACCCCATGACCCCGGGAGGCAACCCGATGGGATCCGGCATGTCGGGAAATAACCCGGGGATAAACTCGCCCCAGTTTGCTGGACAGCAGCAGCAGTTCTCGGCAGGCAAAGGTGGCTCCAGCCAAGCGTACATGCAGCAGAGCATGTATGGTCGACCAAACTACCCCGGGAGCGGCAACTTTGGCAGCAGGTAGAGCACACGCTGTGTATTTTATTTTATTTAGAGGTACACCGTGAAACCGGCCCTTCTGGCCCACTGAGCTGCCCCAGCCAGCGATCCCTGATGTAACCCTAGTCTAATCACAGGACAACCTACAATGACGTTTTAACCTACTAACCAGTGCGTCTTTGACCTGGGCGAGGAAACCCACACACACACCAGAAAGAACTTAGATGCAGGGGATGCAGGAATTGCCCTCCGAACTCTGGCGCCACGGTGCATTGTGGCTGAGCAGCAGAGGCCCCAGTATATGTGCAAGTCAGAATCAGCTCTGTTATCATGGCATACACCCAGTGGCCACTATGCTAGATACAGGAGTGGGGCCCAGTGTGCTCTTCTGCTGCTGTCGCCCATCCACTTCGAGGTTCAGTGTGTTGTGTGTTCAGAGATGCTCTTCTGCACGCCAGGTACTGTTGTAAAGCATAATTATATGAGTCACTGTCACTTTCCTGTCACGTTGAATCAGTCTGGTCATCTTCTCTGAGCTGTCATTAAAAAGACATTTTCGACCACCGATTCTGTCGCTCACTTGATGTTTTGTTGTTTCTCGCATCACCCTCTGTAAACTCCAGAGACTCTGTGCGTGAAAATCCCAGGAGATCAGCCGTTTCTGAGATACTCAAACCACCCCGTCTGGCACCAACTATCATTCCATGATCAACGTCACTTAGATAACATTTCTTTCCCATTCTGATATTTGGTCTGAACAATAACTGAACCTCTTGACCATGTCTGCATGCTTTCATCCATTGAGTTGCTGCCACATGATTGGCTGATTAGATATAAGAAGCAGGTGATTACGTCAGTGAGAATAAACCTGATTCTGATTCTGGGGAGTAGAATCACTGTGTCCCCCAGAATCTGGTCATGAGTAGCTACTGCGGAGTTGGGGTGGGGGGGTTTACACTCTTTGGAAGAACAATAAGCTCACTGGTTGTTGTGTTTGTCTTCCAATCTCTTCCAGTTACCCCGGAGGCCCCAACGCTCCTGGCTCCATGGGCATTCCTCCGCACAGCAGGCCGCCAACCGACTTCACGCAGCCTGCAGCGGCAGCGGCCGCAGCAGCAGTTGCAGCCGCCGCGGCAACGGCCACTGCCACGGCGACGGCGACGGTGGCTGCCCTGCAGGAGAAGCAGAACCAGGAGATGAACCAGTACGGACCGGTAAGGAGGAGGCCCGGTCTGGGTGGCAGCCTACAGGTGCTGTCATTGAGCACCTGTGGAAGTTGGTACAAGTGAGCTACTGTCTTGCTGAGAAGAGATTGTGCAGATGCTGGAAATCCTGGACATTCCACCGTGGTCATCTCAATTTCTCTAACTTACAGTAGCCACTCCCTGTATTTTAATTCCCCCACCTCCTTTGCTTTCCCTCATCCTGGTTGGCCAGCTCTGCTCCTCCTTCCCTTTTCCCCATCGTCCACTGTCCTCTTCTGTCACATTACTTCCCCAGGTCTTTACCTGCCCCACCCATCACCTTTCACCACCTCAAACCATTTCCTTCCATTCTCCCCCTCTGCACCCAGCCACCTGCCACTTTCCAGCTTGTGCTCTTTAAGATCCTGCGTGCAGAGCTACGATTTCCGGCACCTGCAGAAACCTCTGATGTGACAAGTTGGACCAAGGGACCTGTCGGCCTTCTGTGCTGCTCTGACTCTCTTCTCTTTCGGTTTCTCCAGATGGGTCCGGCCCAGGCCTACAACAGCCAGTTCATGAACCAGCAAGGTACTCGAGGACCTTCCACCATTCAAGGCAGCATGAATCCGGGGGGAATGGGAACGGGGATGACCCCGTCCAGCATGAGCGGGCCGCCCATGCCCATCAGCCAGCCCCGTCCACCCGGAATGAGCCCAGTGTTCGCCTCCCATGGCCAGCGAGTGGCGCAGCAGGGCTACCCAGGCCCCAGGCCACCTCAGCAGATAGCAATACAGGGAGTGAAGCGACCGTACCCAGGAGAGGTGAGCAAAGCCATGGCGCCGATCCGTGCAGGCTCAGGTTCAGATTCACTGATTTATCATTTGTACATTGAAACAGACGGTGAAATGTATTAACAACCAACACAACCTAAGGATGTGCTGGAGGCAGCCCACAAATATCACCACACATTCTGGCACCTTTATAACATCCCTACCACGTTCAGCGGAACAACACAAGCAACAACAACAGCAACAGCAAAACAAGGCCCTTTTCTCCCTCCCTCCTGCCCACACACTCACACACTCAGATAGGCCTCCAACCCCAGGACAGGCCTCTGGGCCTCCAGGCTCCAGTGGACTCGCGGACTCTCAGACACTGGGCCTCTAACTTTCCTTGTGGGCTCGTGGGCCCAGAGTTTCAGCCTTCAAGCCTTGTCTTGCGTTGGATTTCTTTAGAACTTTTTTCCCAGTCCTGCTTAGCTAATCCTATCATTGCAAATACATGAATAATCTGGTAGATAGTGAAGCTAAGACAATGGGCATAAGGAGTGATTGGAGGAAAGTAATGGGGGTGTCAGAGACAAGTTTTGTTTACATAGAGAATGGAGGGTGCATGGAATGGTGGTAGAGGCAGATATATTAGGCCATTTAAGAGACTTTTAGGCAGATGGATGCTAGAAAAATTGAGGGCCGTGTAGGAGGGAAGGGTTAGATTGACGCTTAGGTAGGTTTATAGGTCAGCACAACATCTTGGGCATGTTATTGCAATGTGGCCATGGTATGTTGGTGCCAAAATGTATGATGACATTTGCGGGCTGCCTCCAGCACATTCTTAGATTGTGTTGGTTGATTGCACAAACGACACATTCCACTTTGTTTTAATGTCATTATGTGCCGTGTCGTACGACGTGGGTGATCACGGTCTTTGACCCTGATCGTTCTTGGCAGATTTTTCTACAGAAGTGGTTTGCCGTTGCTTTATTCTGGGCAGTGTCTTTACACGACGGATGACCCCAGCCATTATCAATACTCTTCAGAGATTGTCTGCCTGCCATCAGTGGTGGCATAACCAGGACTTGTGATATGCACCACCTGCCCATATGACCATGATCGGGGGCTAAGCAGGTGCTACACCTTGTCCAAGGGTGACCTGCAGACTAGTGAAGGGAAGGAGCACCTTATGCTTCCTTTGGTAGAGACGTATCTTCACCCCACGTGCTAGCCTGATACACATGATAAATAAATAAATAAATCTGAATCTGACAAGGAAGATTGTGAGGTCAAGAGTGCACCCTGGTCTTACAGGAGGTCAATTCCGGAGTCTGATAACACTGGGGTACAGGCTCTGACGTCAGCATATCTTGCTACTTTGGTTCATGCGACATTTCTGTTAATTTGCCCCATTCTGCTGTTTGGTGTTCATCACTGTATTTATTCAGAATCAGGTTTATTATCATTGCATACACTCAGTGGTCACACTCTTAGGTACAGGTGAGGAACCCAGTGTGCTTTTCTGGTGCTGTAACCCATCCACTTCAAAGTTCGACATTTAGTGCATTCAGAGATGCTCTTCTGCACACCACTGTTGTAACATGTGGTTATTTCAGTTACTATCACCTACCTTCAGCTTGAGCTAGTCTGGCCATTCTCCTCTGACCTCTGTCATTAATAAGTGCTTTCACCCACAGAACTGCCACTCACTGGATGTTTTTTGTTTTTCGCACCACTCTGTGTAAACTCTTGAGATAGTTACGCATGAAAATCCCAGGAGATCAGCAATTTCTGAGACACTCAAACCATCTCATCTGGCACTGACAAACTTTCCACAGTCAAAGTTACTTAGATTACATTTCTTCCCCATTCTGATGTTTGGTCTGAACAACAACTGAACCTCTTGACCATGTCTGCATGCTTCTATGCATGGAGTTGCTGCCCCATGATTGGCTGATTAGATATTGGCATAACAAGCAGGTGTACAGTGTACCTAATAAAGTGGCCAAGGAATGTATGTTGTGAAATTTGTTGTTATTGTGACAACAGTAAAGTACAAGACATAAAAATTACTATAACTTACAATAAAAAATTAAACAAGTAAGTAGTGCAACAGAGGAATTATGAGGAAGTGTTCCTGGACTGTTCAGGAAGCTGATGGCAGATGGGAAGCTGCTTGTGCACTTCACATTAGCAAGGAAGCGAAGAGAAGTTTGGACAGGTACGTTGATGGGTTTGGATAGGTACATGGATGGGTTTAGATAGATACGTTGATGGGTTTGGATAGGTACATGGATGGGTTTGGATAGATACGTTGATGGGTTTGGATAGGTACATGGATGGGTTTGGATAGATACGTTGATGGGTTTGGATAGGTACATGGATGGGTTTGGATAGATACGTTGATGGGTTTGGATAGGTACATGGATGGGTTTGGATAGGTATATGGATGGGTTTGGATAGATACGTTGATGGGTTTGGAAGGTACATGGATGGGTTTGGATAGGTACATGCATGGGTTTGGATAGGTACATGGATGGGTTTGGATAGATACGTTGATAGGTTTGGATAGATACGTTGATGGGTTTGGATAGATACGTTGATGGGTTTGGATAGGTACATGGATGGAAGGGGTATGGTCAGGGTCCAGGTGGATTGAACTAGGCAGAAGTTCAGGTTAATACGCAGAATGTGCTGGAGGATCAGGTTAATACGCAGAATGTGCTGGAGGAACTCAGCAGGTCTGGCAGCACCTATGGATGGGAATAATCAATTGACGTTTCAGGTTGAGACCCTTCATGAGAACTGGGAATTAGAAGGTCATGTTAGCCTGAATTAGATTGGCCGAGGGGCCTGTTTCTGTGCTGTAGTGATCATTGCCTCTGAGGAACTTCACTGCTCCCAGGTGTATACAACAGGAAAGTACACTGAATCTGCTCTCTTTATTCCATGTCACTTAACCTGTCTAAACTTTTTCAGATTCTTTGTGACCTTCTCACAAGTTACTTTGCTGACCGTATCGGACAAATGGTAAATCCTTCCTTCTGCTTTTGTGTTTCTGTAGCCAAGTTACGGAGCCCAGCAGTATGGACCAAACAGCCAATTCCCCAACCAGGCTGGGCAGTACCCTGCTGCCAACTCCCAGAGGCCCATTACGTCGCCCGGTTACCCAGGACAGAGGATGCCAGGCCAGCAAAGCACAGGCCAGTACCCGCCGCCCCCTGTTAACATGCCTCAGTATTACAAGGTAATCCATCCTTCTCTTGATCGCTGCTTGGTTTATCTTGGTGCTTGAGTTGAACTGGCCACTGACTGTTATTTACTTGTTTCTTCCAACCCCACTTTATCAATATGTGTCCCTAACAACCACAGGCAGAGCAGTTTAACGGGCAGAACAACAGTTTTGCTGGAAGTGGATACACCTACAGTCAAAGTAGTCTGAATGGGGTAAGTTCATGAGAGAGGGAGGGCTCTTCCCCCCCCGTCTCTTGTTTATGCACCTTCTGAATTCAGCTTCAGGTCTAACACTCTTGTAGGGCCGTTTAGTCTCCCACTGAATCAGGGAAAGACTTTTGGCAAGTCCATTGCATAGAAATGTGATCTGTTTAGCATGGTAAATGAGTCTTACAGAATGTAGGATCTGACTTGTTCACAACCAAAGCTTATATTGTCTGGGAATATTCTTTAACTGGCCTACACTGACCTCTTACAACTTGATAGAAGACCTGATGAAGGGTCTTGACCTTTCACTCACCACTTTGTACTCCTCCCCTTCCACCCACCTTATTCTGGCTTCTTCCCCCTTCCTTTCCAATCCTGAATTTTCCTTCTTCCTTCCAATTCTGATGAAGGGACTCAGCCTGAAATGTTAACTGTTCATTCCTTTCCATAGATGCTGCCTGACTTGCTGAGTTCTTCCAGCACTTTGTGCGTGTTGCTCTGGATTTCCAGCGTCTGCAGAGCATCATGTATTCATGAGCTTTTACAGCCAATGTCATGAGGGAGGCTTGGAGATTGGGAAGGAGGCAGATACAATTCAGAGTTACAGTCACACGTCCCAACCGCAAACCAATTACCACCAACATTTCCTGACTGAATTGTTCTTTGCTGGAAGGCTACAGTGCAACTGAGGTGCCACAGTGCGGACTGAAGTACTACAATCTCATAGGCCATCCTGAGTCATTATTGTCCACTCCCGATTCCTGATGTTACCTACATACAACACTGCAGTACAGAAACAGACCCTACAGACCATCTGGTCTATGCCAAACTATCATGCTACCTACTCTTATCTGGAGCATAACTCTCCCATCCATGTACTTATCCAAACTTCTCTTAAATGTTGACATTGAACCTGTACTCAGCACTTCCACTGGCATTTTGTCCACACTCTTGCCACCATTTGAGTGAAGAAGTTCCCCTAAAGCATTTCATCATTCACCCTTAACCCATGACCTCTTGCCTCGCAATATAAAAAAAGGTCAGGCAACAGAGGGTTAGTGAATGGGGTAGTGACGTAACGTACTGTCCCACCTCTCTTCTCACTGGTTCTCCCACACTAACCCACCCCCTCCCTCCACATCATAACATTAAATGTTCCAAAGACTTGTTTCCTGAACATTGGAGGACCTTCAACAAAAAAAAGCTGAGCCTCCAGTTTTCATTTTACACATTGAGTACATTCTGACAAGGATCTCGAACAGGAATTTTGTACATTGCCCCGCGGATTTTTATGTTAAATTTGAAGGGCAGCAAACAAGGATCTTTCTGCCCCATTGGGAATGATGAATGATTTTGAAAATGCTGGCCACAGAACATTGTGTTAAACTTTGTCAGTCCAGTGGTTTCCAACACTCATTGTAGGTCCTTTCACCCTTCACCAAGACTGTCACCGTAAGCATGTTGTGTGCATGTTAAAATCAGTCACTCAGACACACTGTTTCTTTCTTGCTGGCTTGTTTTTGGCTCACATGTTCACAGAAGAAGGGGCTAATGGATTTATCTGAATACAAATGATATATTTAAGGCTTGCATGTTTGTGTATGTATCTCATTCCACCATTTTGACCAACCCATTCAGGTAGGTATCTCCATTTTTCATCAGGACTGGAAAGGAAGGAGGGAAAAGCCATGTCTGCTTCTGTTCCTGTTGGTTTCTATTCCCCCCCCCCCCCCGCCACTTTCCTTTCCAGTCCTGATGAAGGGTCCCGGCCCGAAACATTGACTGTTTGTTCATTTCCATAGATGCTGCCTGACCTGCTGAGTTCCTCCAGTACTTTGTGTGTGTTGCTCTGGATTTCCAGCATCTGCAGATTTTCTCTTGTGTTTATTATCCCCATTCTCCTTATACTTATTTAAGATTCTCTACGGATTGCTGTTGGTAATTTTATTTTTTAAACCCAATATTTTGCTATTATTTTGTCTGTCTCCCAATGTGTTTCATTCACCGATCACTTTTTGGGGGTTTCTCTTGTAAATGAATCCATTATTTTAGTAAGTGATCAATGATTTTGACAATGGTTAGTGCGATTTTTGACATCCATAATGCACTCTAAGCCAATGGATAAGGTTTGAATTGAAAGGAATGAAGGAACTATTACAGTTCTGTTTGTTTGACAACTTTGGTCTTTCAAAATGCTGTCTATGTGTTGGACTTCTGTTAACAGATCCATGTCACTTGATAAAATTGCCCTCGTTCACAGTATTTTAGGCATTTATTTTTGTCTAATTTTTGTACCACAGTTTAAATTCTTGAGACATAGTTTTTCCTTCTTTCTTGATGGGTCTCATTGTTCCCAATTCATGTTCATCCTTTTTTTTTCCCCATTTGACGTATAGTTTTCACATTACACTTGACCTGAGCATTTCTGGTTGTCACAAACCCTCACTTTTCTTGCCCAGCCACGGCCACATCCTTGGAAAATGAACCAAATGTCCCTCAGTGCCTTTCTATAACAACACTGACGTAATATGTGGAAATGCAAAATGTAGGTTCCCTAATGCTTTAGCAATGGCTTTTTCTAAAGGTTATATCACATACAGAAAGCACTGCTTTTTCAATGTTGAGCTAGCAAGTTTTTTGCAGTACAGTAAACCTGCCAATTCTGTTTTTCATTATTAATCAACACAATAATTGGAAACGTCCCATCCTCTTGTGATCGCTGACTGCCTGGGTAGTGTCCTCTCTGTCTCTCCATCACTAATGCTGGGAATGGAAAAGAAACCAAAGTAAGATTACATTGTCTCTTAGTGATCCTTCTCCACACATTAGACAAAATAAATTGCATAAAAAGAAACTTTTTTTTGTTTATTTAGCAAATTTAGAGCTGATATCTGTTCAGTTACAATGCCGGCATCTACAACCATTTAGTATCTGACTACTGATATCTCCAGGGGAATGTTTTGGCGGTAATCTTCTAGAATCACGGGTTCCCAACGTTTTTTTATGCCATGGACCAATACCATTAAGCAAGGGGTCCGTGGGCCCCATGTTGGGAACCCCTGTTCTAGATGTTAAGGTATTTTTGAGTACAGGGAGTGTCATGGCTTCTAGAGCAGGGTACTTGGTTAAACAGAGTAAAGATAAGCATATGGAACGATGCCCCTTTAGAACAGAGATGAAGAGTTATTTCTTTAGCCGGGGGTGGTGAATCTGGAATTCATTGCCACAGACAGCTGTGGAGGCCAAGTCATTAGATATATTTAAAGCAGAGGTTGATAGGTTCTTGATTAGTTTGCTTGTTATGTGCCATGTCCTAAGACATGATTGATCATGGTCTTTCCATGACCATGATTGTTCTCAGCATATTTTTCTACAGAAGTGGTTTGCCATTGTCGCCTTCTGGACAGTGTCTTTACAAGACAGGTAACCCCAGCAATTATCAATAATCTTCAGAGATTGTCTGCCTGGCGTCACTGTGGTCGCATAATCAGGACTTGTGATATGCACTAGCTGCTCATGTGACCATCCACAACCTGCTCCAGTGGCTTCACGTGGCCCTGATTGGGGTGGAGAGGGGGTGTTAAGCAGGTGCTACAAGCGTGGCCTGCAAGCTAGCAGAGGGAAGGAGTGCCTTACACCTCCTTCGGTAGAGACGTATCTCCACCCCGTGATTAGTAATGGCATTAAAAGTTTCAGGAAGATGGCAGGAAAATAGGGTTGAGAGGGATAATAAATCAGCCATGATGGAATGACCGGACAGATTTGATGGGGTGAAAGACCTAATTCTTCTCCTCTGTCTAATAGTCTTTTAAAACAGGTTTTGACGACAGTGTCTCAGAGGAGGCACTGAACCCATTAAAGGACATTTGAAGATGGGTCCCCAATGTGCAGGTTGGGAGTGAGTGGAGGAAGGAGAGGCAATTTTCTCTGAGCCATCTCTCATTGTTTATGGGATTCCTGGAGAGAAGTGGAAGTGGGACAGACTTCTTCAGAAATTTTATTCCTTCTGGTCTTCCTGGGAATTCTATTTTCATGTCTCACTTCCCTTTGAACAAAGTTGTCCTTGCAAAATGTTAAGAAGACTCCAGTCTTGTGGTTGAAGGTTTCAAGAATTTGAAGACTGGTCAGAGTTAAGGGGGCTGTTGAGGTTGTGGGAAAGGTTCAAGCTTGAGTCAGGGATGATGTGAAAATCATTAAGTTGTGAGGAGGTAGAACTTGTAGGTAACCTTTCAGAAGCAAGAAATTAAAATTCAGAGGATCAGGAAAAAACCTTGCTGGCTCAGGGATAATGAAATAATTCAGTCAGTCTTTTTTATTTTACAAGATGGGATTAATCCCCTGTTCCCACCATACTTCACAATAATGAAACCATTCAGCCAAGGCAAAGCCTTAACATATCAGGTATCGTCAAAATTCCATAGTCAATAGTTCAGACCAAATATTTGGAAGTTGAATTTGTGCATCTCACTGCCCTGTGTGCATGCCCTGAAACAGGATTTCACTCAGTCTGATACATTTCTCCGTCCCAGCTGATGGTGTTAGAAATGGAATTGTCATTAAAGGAGGTGGCCCCTTGCTAATGGATCGTGCTATTGGACATCTGTTTACCCATAGTGGATGGGGGCAGTTGTGAAATAGAGGGGAATGGGTCACTTCCACCAGCTGCCCCAACTACAGCAGTAGCTTATTCTAACGACTGATTGAAATCAACTATTAGTAAGATTTTGGAAAAGTTTGAGTGGATTAAAATGTATTAATTTTTCTGCATGATGTGATAATTGGCCAAAATAGAGCCACCATGCATGGATTTGTGTATGACCTCAGTAAAGTATTCCACCTCAGCATCACTTTTTTTTTCTTTTTTCTTCTAGCCTCCAAGGTCTGTGGCAAGTTACCCTCATTCTCCTGTGCCGGGAAATCCCACTCCACCTATGACTCCAGGAAGCAGTATCCCGCCATACTTGTCTCCAAACCAGGATGTCAAGCCTCCCTTCCCGCCGGACATTAAACCCAACCTGAGCTCCTTGCCGCCACCACCTCCAAGTGAGTCGGACGTCAACAGCAATGCAAAATATTTCGAATGCAGAGGTTGTGATGTAGTGACATACTTCCCTACAAGGCTCCATATTGCTTTGAGGGCCTCTTCAATATAATGATTAAAAAGAACAGGAGTGCCTTATTGTTGAATGAATTGTTTGGTTGGGCGTAGCTCAAAGAGTGACCTTGATATGACAGCCCCAGTCTACTGCACTCACGTTGGTGGAACAAACATCAGTGGGAATGGCCATTGCTGCTGAGTTTTTCCTAGGGGTGGAGTATGATCCCAAGATGCCCGGCATTGACTGTAGAAGTAGGCCACACAGTCAGCGTAACACTTTACAGCGCCAGTGACCTGGGTTCATTTCCCGCCACTGTACGTAAGGAATTGTACCTTCAACCGGTGACCGTGTGGGTTTCCTCCCACAGTCCCAATACGTACAATGGGTTAATTGGTGACATGGGTGTAATTGGGCAGCATGTGTTCTTTGGGCCAGAAGGGCCTGTTACCATGCTGCTTCTCTAAATAAAGTGTTAGATAGCCTTGCAATGGTTGCCATGGCATCACAAGCTTTTTATCCCAATTCTAAATTGTTTCTGTCTTTCTGATCTTAAATTCCTAATCAAGAACCTCCCTGACTTTGCAGTTGTGGGAGGAGGTGAATCAGATGGGAACTTAGGAAAAAGATCAGAAGGGTTAGGGTAAATTGCCTGATGCCCAGTGAATAGAACCTTTTTCCAGGTCAGACCTGAGCAAGCTCAGTTCAGCTGTACCTTGCACCTTGTGCTGTTGGTGTGGACTGACAAATATCTGAGGCTCCACAAAAATGACAGAGATTAAAGCAGAAAGGTGACCACATCTAATGGCATATGTGTTAGTTGTGAGTTAATTTGGATCCTTGCCTTCAAAGCTCCCTTCACCTTCACGTCTTGTTGAAATTTTCCTCTTAATTTTTATTATTTTTAGTGTCCTGATGTATCAGGTTAACTGGTCAGGAGAAAATGGTCCTGGGTTTGTAAGGTGCATTGCTCCTGTACTGATAAATGGTTTTGTGTAAAGTTACGCAAATAATGTTATGTGTATCAAGGTCCTACATGAAGGTGTTGAAGTTTTCCAAATGGTCACTTTGACTGGGTTTTTGGGCAGCTTTACCATTGGACATTTATCGTCCATCCTTAATTCCCCTCAACAATTAACAGTCAACCTCATTAGTGCATCTTGAGTCACATGCAGAGCACATTGGATAAGGTTGTCCTATCAGGTTGTTTCATCTGATGATTTGATGGTTGCATTCATTCTAGGCTGGCATTATTGGTCCAGACCATCCTGCTAGTCCAGGAACTTATCCATTACAGGACACTTGCTGAAGAATGCTGCTACCTCTTCCTTTTTTAATGACCTTCCCTTTTCATCGTTACACATAAAGGTTAATCCTTAACCTCTCTGCAAAATTAGCAACTGCAGATGGGGTCGGATCTGATGAGGTATTACCAGGAGTAACAAACACCTAGAACAAGTTTCCAAGCAGACGATTGACAAAGTGTGTCGGGATACAGTATTATCCCTAAAATTGGTGTTTTTGGGGATACAGTATTAATCTTGGGACTTTGGTGGTGTCGGACTAGCCTGTTGGGCAATACTCCTATTCGTTTTCCAATGAACCCGGTGAGTTTAAAGAAAGCAGGATATGCACAAACCTCCTCACGCTGGCTCCGACTGCAAACCCAGCCACATTACAGATCTCCTGGTGTTTTGTATGGGAAGCCCAGCTCCAGCCTCACACCCAACATACACTCTGAACCTCTGGATTTCAGCAAGGTGCCAGACATTCGGCACTTCTGAATGTTGGATTCCAAACTATCGGAGTTTTATTTATTTCAGAATCAGAATCAGATTTAATATCACTGACATATATCATTAAATTTGTTATTTTCTGACAGCAATACATTGTAATTTACAGTTTATTATTTTTATGTTTTCCAATAAAAAATATATGAATTAAATAAGTAGCACAAAAAGAGGGTAAAAAAGGGGAAAAAAAACTGAGGTAGTGTTCACGGGTTCACTGTCCATTCGGAAAGATGCGTGGATGACAAGATGAAACTTTAGTTTTGCCTGTTTGGAGATTCAGTACAGTAACAGGCCCTTCCGGCCCAGTGAGCCCACGCTGCCCAGTTACACCCATGTGACCAGTTAAGCTACTGACCCGTACATCCTCCAAATGTGGGAAGAAAGTGAAGCACCTGGAGGAAATCAGCTGGTCACGGGGAGAACGTACAATCTCCTTACAGACAGCGGTGGAATTGAACCCGGGTCGCTGGCACTGTATTGGTCTTAAGCTAACTACTATGTTACTTTGCTGCCCATTTCAGAAACAATTTTCCATGTTAAGAGTAAGAACATTTGACAACTCCAACCCAATGTAGAATATTACAGACTTTAAACGATATAAGTTCACTCTTAAAGGGATTAAATGGTGTAAAGTTGGTAGGGTTAAAGTTGATAAGTTGGTAGAGTTGCATATCTTTCCAGTCTGATTCGTGATTATTTTCAGCCGCACTCCGTCTAACCCAGGGGTTCCCAGCCTGTGGTCCACGATCCCCTTGCTTAATGGTACTGGTCCATGGCGTAAAAAAGGCTGGGAACCCCTGGTCTAACCGGAAGGTTGATCTGGTCGGAAGCTGAACTTGCGCACGATGAAAGCCTTGTGACGCTACGATTTGCTGTACCGCAGATGCTAAAGGGAAAGTTGACACTTTCTCTCCCTCTTTGGTCTCAGCCAACGACGAACTGCGGCTGACCTTTCCGGTGCGGGACGGCGTCGTGTTGGAGCCCTTCCGACTGGAGCACAACCTGGCCGTCAGCAACCACGTGTTCCATCTGCGACAGTCGGTGCACCAGACGCTGATGTGGAGGTGAGAGTGAGGGAGGTAATGGCTTGGGGCTTATGCAACAGCCAAACGACCATAAAACCTAGGAGCAGGATTAGGCCACACGACCCACCGGGTCTGCTCCATGATTCCATCATGTTTGATTTATTATCCCTCTCACCCCCATTCTCCTGCCTTCTCCCCGTAACCTCTCACACCATCTGGCTAAATGAATTCCTCCTCATCTTTGTTCAAAAGGGGTGTCCTTGTGAGGCTGTGCCCTCTAGTCCAAGACTCCCCCGACACTGGAAACATCCTCTCCAGATCCACTCGACCTGAGCTTTGCAATATTCAGTATTTTTCAGTGACATCCCTTTAGAACAAGCACAGTAAGTACAGGCCCAGAGCCATCACATGCTCCTAATATGCTAACCCTTCCATTTCCAGGATCATTCTTGTGAACCTCCTCTGGACTCTCTCCAATGCCAGTGCATCCTTTCTCAAATAAGAGGGCCCAAAACTGCTCGCCATACCCCAAGTGCAGTCTGATTAATGCCTTATAAAGCCTCAGCATTAACAATTTACAGTCAGTGTAATTGCAGGAAAGGGTATGCCTGTAATCCACTGTAGCTCTCTAATCATACTCTGTACATACGTGTGCATGTAAATTTGGCCGATAAAGCAGGGTGTCCAACACCTGTGGGAACCAGACGGGAATTGACGGCTTCAGGAAGGGCAAGGGGGAGAAATGGTTTAGCAGCCGCAGCTAGGTTACTACAAGCAATGCACTGTAGGGTGGAGGTTGGGAAGGAAATCTTCACTGCAATTCTATTTGAACAGGCAGCTGTTTTGCCTGCTGAGAATTTGCAATTCCCATTCTCGTTCCAACATGTCAGTCTTAAGGTGGAAGAGCAACACCTTATAGTCCATCTGGTAGCTCCAACCTGACGGCATGAAAATCGATTTCTCCTTCCAGTAAAAAAAGTTTTCTCCCTTTCACCCACTTCCTGTATTTCCCCATCTGGCTTTACCTCTCCTCACCCGCCCATCACCTCCTCCTGAATCACCTCTCCTTCCTTTTCTCCTATGGTCCACTCTCTTCTTCTTCTCCAGCCCTTGAACTTTCTCACTCGCCTGGCTTCTCCTATCACTTTCCAGCTGTCTTCCTTCTCCTCCTCCTACCTTTTTATTCTGGTATCTTCCCCCTTCTCAGTCCTGAAGAAGGGTCTCAGCCTGAAATGTTGATTGTTTATTCACGTCATAGATGCTGCCTCACCTGCTGAGTTCCTCCAGCGTTTGTGTGTGTTGCTTTTCTTCAGAACATTCAACGGTTCAGAATCAGGTTTACTATCAGAGGTTCTGCTGATGCTAGAAATCACACACACACACACACACACACACACAATGCTGGGGAAACTCAGCGGGTCAGACAGCATCTATGGAGGGAAACAAACAGTCAACGTATCGGGCCAAGAGCCCCCAACAGGATTTATATGACATGAAGGCTGTTGTTTGCAGCTGCTGTACAGTGCAAATTACTATACATTACAAAATCTGAATAAATAGTACAGAAATAATGAGATAGGTTCATGAACTGTTCATAAATCTGCTGGTGGAGGGGAAGAAGCTGATTTTGAATCATTGAGTGTGGGTCTTCAGGCTGCACAATGGTATTAGTAAGAGGGGGGTACATCCCACATGGTGAGGGTCTCTAATGATAGATGCCACTTTCTTGAGTCATGTCCTCTTGACGATGTCCTTGATGGTGTGGAAGATTCAAGGTGGCTTGAACCTTCTTGGAGAGGAAATGGGCAGACTGGAATTTAAGGCTTTGTGTAAAATCATATACTGCTTGGGCCTCGGGTTCTGTGTTGCAGAGGCTAATCCATCAAACATTAACAAGGACAAATGGCTTCCCGTTTCAGGTCTGACTTGGAGCTTCAGTTCAAGTGCTACCACCATGAGGACAGACAGATGAACACAAACTGGCCAGCGTCAGTGCAGGTCAGCGTGAACGCCACACCGCTCACCATCGAGAGAGGGGACAACAAGACGTCACACAAGCCCTTGCACCTAAAGCATGTCTGCCAACCGGGAAGGAACACCATCCAGATCACAGTTACTGCCTGTTGCTGTGTGAGTGAATCAGTCTTAACCTTCCTCTGGGCAAGCTTATTATATTTAGAGGAACAGCGTGGTATCCAGCCCTTCCAGTCCAATGCACCGAATTACACTCATTGACTTATTAGCTTACTAACCAGTATAAACGTATATTGACTGTGGGAGGAAACCAGAGCATCTGGAGGTAACCGTGTGGTCTCAGGGAGAACATACAAACTCCTTAGAGACAGGAGTGGGAATTGAACCCAGTTTGCTAGCACTTTAACATGTTACACCAACTGCTATGCTTCCATGTCGCCCACTTATCTTTTACTTAGAACATTGATATAATGCACCAAAAGTAAAAGAAAATACAATAGACAATAGGTGCAGGAGTAGGCCATTCGGCCCTTCGAGCCAGCACCACCATTCACTGTGATCATGGCTGATCATCCGCTATCAGTATCCAGTTCCTGCCTTAACCCAAAACCTTTGATTCCCCTATCTTTAAGAGCTCTATCCATCTCTTTCTTGAAAGCATCCAGAGACTTGGCCTCCACAGCCTTCTGGGGCAGAGCATTCCATATATCCACCACTCTCTGGGTGAAAAAGTTTTTCCTCAACTCCGTTCTAAATGGCCTACCCCTTATTCTTAAAGTGTGGCCTCTGGTTCTGGACTCCCCCATCAGCGGGAACACTTAGTGTATTGGGTGCACCTGCTCGTATATGCAAATATCTAATCAACCAATCATGTAGCAGCAACTCCATGAATAAAAGCATGCAGGCATGGTCAAGAGATTCAATTGTTGTTCAGACTAAACATTAGAATGGGGAAGAAATGTGATCTAAGTGACTTTGACTGGGGAATGATTGCTGATGATCTGAGTATCTCAGAAACTGCTGATCTCCTGGGATTTTCACACACAGCAGTCTCTTAGAGTTTACAGAGAATGCTGCAAGAAACAAAAAAACATCCAGTGAGTGGTAGGTCTGTGGACGAAAAGCGCCTTGTTAATGAGAGAGATCAGAGGAGAATGACCAGACTGGTTCAAACTGACAGGAAGGTGGCAGTAACTCAAATAACCACACGTTACAACAGGGGTGTGCAGACGAGCATCTCCAATGCACAACGTGTTGAACCCTGAAGTAGATGGGCTACAGCAGCGGCTAATCTAATCTCTACTTCAAATTAATGTAGTAAACTGAAATTGAAATCTCCAGCTGGCTTGGTGTGTTTGAACGAGGGGTTAGTGTGTTCTGTTAACGTGACAACGTTTTAGGGCGGCATGGTGGCGTAACCGTTAGCATTTTACTTCTTAATGCCAACCAGCGTTCACTGATCAGGGTTCACTTCTCACCGCTGCCTGTAAGATTTTACATTCGCCTAGTGATCCGGATTCCTCCCGCATTCTAAAGACATACCGTTAAGTTTATAAGTTGTGCACATGCTATGTTGGCAGCAGAAACATGGCGACATTAGCGGGCTGCCCAGCGCAATCCTCATTAATTCAATTTCACGCAAATGATGCATTCCACTGTAGGTTTCAATGTACATGTGACAAATAAAACTAAAAACCTTAAATCTCAATTTCTGCCTCGAGAACTGCCTGATTCTGTCCTCACCAATCCACCCATTTCATCCTCTTGCAGTCACACTTGTTCGTACTTCAGCTGGTTCACAGACCGTCAGTTCGATCAGTCCTTCAAGGCTTGCTGAAGAAGAGGCTTCTCCCCGCTGAGCACTGCATCACAAAAAGTAAGTGTTTAATTACAGATTGCTATGTCTGTTCTTTTGAAAACTTCTCACCTATGCATTAGGAGTGGGTTATAGTCTAAGCAATCACACTGGCAACAGAACAGAAGGAAACTCCATATTATGTACAGATATTCCAGTACTTGGAGTTACTTTGTGTACATACAATCAGTCTATGCAATAAGCTGGTCTTATTTATATGTGATATATATTTATTTATTGTGTTCTTTATGCTTAGAGTCATAGAGAAATAGAAAAGTATTGCATAGAAATAGGCTTTTTGGCCCATGTAGTCCATGCCAAACCATTTAAACTGCCTACTCCCTTCGACCTGCACCAGGACCACAGCCCTCCATTCCCCTACCATCCATGTATCTATTCAAACTTCCCTTAAACTATGAAATCGAGCTCGCAATGCACCACTTGTGCTGACAGCTCGTTCCACACCCTCACAACTCTCTGAGTGAAGAAGTTTCCCCTCATGTTCCCCTTAAACTTTTCACCTTTCACCCTCGTCTCAGCCAACCTCAGTGGAAAATGCCTGCTTGCGTTTACCCTATCTATACCCCTCATAATTTGTATATCTCTAAAAAAATCTCAGCTCAATCTTCTATGTTCCACGGAATAAAGTCCTAACCTGTTCAATCTTTCCTTCAGACCCTTCAGACCTGGCAACATCCTTGTAAATTTTCTCTGCACTCTTTTCAATCTTATTTACAGCTTATTGTGTTTTTTTAATGCTGGATCAAATACAGAGTAGCAAACATTTCATAGAACATAGAAATCTACAGCACAATCGTATACTGAAGAATGACGATAAACAATCTTAAATCTTAAATTTCCATCATGGTGAGATGGTCTGTAGTGTTCAGCTTTCTCAAGTAATCTCTCCAGGGGTTAGGAGGAAAGCCTGAGTGGCCCTTAGAGGGGAAATTCAGTTCCTTTATTCAACATTCTGAAAGGTTTCTTTAATTTGCTGTTTCAAAAACACCAAGAACTTTTCAATATCGTAGACTCCATTCTAGGCCTGAGCTCGTGGAAAGCTCTGAATTCAAATGACTTGCTGTCTCCAGAGACATGATAAATTGTTGGAGAATCCATGTGAAACCTCATGAGCACAGCTACCTTGTTAGACACAGCAGCTGTGTGCAAAGTAATAGTTTGCATGGATTTTTTTTTCATAAAATACATGTTTGTGTCAATTTCAAGAAAAGGAAGTCCTTTCAAATAATTGTAGAAAGGCCTCAGCTTTCTGAAAACTCCTGCATCAACGATGACTGAATTTTAAATCAGTGATTAGTTATTTACAATTGAAGATAGACTTGGTTAGTTTTCTTTGGGGATGGTCTAGTTTGAGCAGCCTGTCCTACTCAGGCATGCACATGCACATATCTCTTTGCCTGCTGTCACAGGACGTGTGTTTAGCTGGAGATTTTATTAGAAAGTTATTATGGAGTTGTATGAGTCACTGACCAGGATGGAAAAATTGACAAAGGTTTTGTATAAAACGGTGATCTGCTTTTGAGGGGAATGTCTGTAGGACATACATGGTATCCGAGTTAAGACAAAGACTGTGGGGTCATGTTTCTGCTCTTTGATACAAGAAACAGCAAGGAGTAAGTCTCTAGTTCCATTTGTTTCCTGATGTTATTAACTCCCAGTCTAGCCAGTAATTTGAGGCACTAATTTATTTTCTCTTTCTCCAAACAACCGTGTGTGTGTGTCTGAGTGAAATAAGGTTAATACTCCTGAGTACTCACCTAGTACCTGCTCAGATAGTGTACCAATTTAGGCGGCTACAAACTGGTTAGTGGTCAGAATCTTTACATTTCTCACTTTTAATGCAAGTTGGGGATCAGCTTTTCCCATTGGTCTTTGCTGCGGAAACACAGACCTTGAAACCAAGGGTGGTCTTAACCTCATGCCCTTGACTGAAAGCCAATGAAACAGCACTCAAAGGCTAACGTCGTCCTTGGGAGAGGTTTCACCCAGAGCTAAACCTTAGAAGCAGTTGTACTGAATTGAAAATTCATGGAAATAATCTCCAGGCAGTGCTGGAGGGAGGGATGATTAAGAGCCATAGAACGTAGCACAAGAACAGGCCCTTTAGTCCATGATGTCTATGCCAATCAATGCCAAACTACACTAAATCTATTTTGCCTGTACATGATCCATGTCCCTCTGTTCCTGCATGTTTTGTGTCTGCCTAAAAATCTCTGAGACACCGCTGTTGTATCAGCTTCCATCACTACCCCCAGAGGCTCGTTCCAGATACCTACCACTCTCTCTGTGAAAAGAACTTGTCCCAAACATCTTAGGAAGTTCTCCTCCGTCATCTTAAAAGCATGTTCTCTGATGTTTCCACCCTGGGAGGAAAAGAAGATTCTGACTGTCTACCTCTAACATAATTTCATAATCTTCTATCATGTCACCTCCTTCAGCCTCTGCTGCTCCAGAGAAACCAACAGAAGTTTATACAACCTCTCGTTATAGTTCACACACTCTGGTCCAGGCATCATCCTAGTGAACCTCGTCTGCACCCTCGCCACAATCTCCACAGCCTTTCTAATGTGAATTACAATCAGAATCAGGTTTATTATCACTGACCTATGTCGTGAAACATGTTGTTTTGTATAACCATATAACAATTACAGCACGGAAACACACCATCTCGGCCCTTCTAGTCCGTGCCGAACTCTTACCCTATCCTAGTCCCACCGACCTGCACTCAGCCCATAACCCTCCATTCCTTTCCTGTCCATATATCCATCCAATTTAACTTTAAACAACAACATAGAACCTGCCTCAACCACTTCTGCTGGAAGCTCGTTCCACACAGCTACCACTCTCTGAGTAAAGAAGTTCCCCCTCATGTTACCCCTAAACTTTTGTCCTCTAATTCTCAACCCATGTCCTCTTGTTTGAATCTCCCCCATTCTCAATGGAAAACGTCTAACCACGTCAACTCTATCAATCCCCCTCATAATTTTAAACACCTCTATCAAGTCTCCCCTCAACCTTCTACGCTCCAAAGAATAAAGACCTAACTTGTTCAATCTTTCTCTGTAACTTAGGAGATGAAACCCAGGCAACATTTTAGTAAATCTCCTCTGTACTCTCTCAATTTTATTGACATCCTTCCTATAATTCGGTGACCAGAACTGTACACAATACTCCAGATTTGGCCTTACCAATGCCTTATACTTGTACACTTGTAGCAGCTCTACAGTGCAATACATAATTATACTATAAATTACAATTTTAAAAATATATAAATAAATCAGTGTAAAAAGAGAGCAAAAATAGTCAGAATATTCTCCCCGTGACCACGTGGGTTTTCTCTGGGTGCTCCGGTTTCTTCCTGCATTCCAAAGACGTACTGGTTGGTAAGTTATTGGTCATTGTAAATTGTCCTGGGAATAGGCAAGGGTTAAATTGGGGGATTTCTGGGTGTCGCGGCTTGAAGGGCCGGAAGAGCCTGTTCTGCTCCGTGTCTCCAAAATAAACACAATAAATTCTGGAAATCCAGAGCAGCACGCACAAAGTGCAGGAGGAGCTCAGCAGGTCAGGCAGTATCTATGAAGAGCAATAAACAGCCAGCGTTTTGGGCCAAAATCCGATGAAGAGTCTCAGCCAAAACGTTAACCGTTTATTCCTCTCCACAGATGCTGCCAGTCATGCCGTGTTCCTCCAGTATTTTGTGCATGACACACAAAAATAGTGAGGTAGTGTTCTTGGGCTCGTGGACCATTCAGAAATCTGATGGTGGAGGGGAAGAAGTTGTTCTTTAATCTGTTAAGTTAGTTCACTTAGTTGGCTAAAACACCAATTGGGTGTGAGTAGTGTTGCAAGTGTGTCTGTGCTGATGGCATCACTGGTGAACTCTGACCCACCTTCTTGTTAACCAGTAAAAAGAAACTTCAGCAGTGTGGCAGCCTCTTCGGGTGGCGCCACTTTGAACGGGGAGGATGGAGTGGAGCAGACGGCAATCAAGGTGTCGCTGAAATGTCCCATCACCTTCAGGAGGATTCAACTTCCAGCAAGAGGTCACGATTGTAAACATGTACAGGTAACCAAGTGCAACATCCTACATTATAGCCTCAGAGAAGACCAGTGTATTCAAAGGAGATCTTGGCCAAGAATCAGCTTTTATAACGATTAACTTATTTGTGAGGTGTGTGTTTAATGATTGTGAGATTGGATCTGAAATCAAAGTTTATCATCTTGAACCTTAAATTCCATGTGAAGGTTTAACTACGTGGAAGTGATAATAAGGCAATAAGACATAGGAGCAAAGCATGACCATTCAGCCCATCAAGTCTACTTCACCATTTGATCTAGGCCATTTTATTCTCCCCTATTCTCCTGCCTTCTCTCCATAACCTTTGATGTCTTTATTCATCAAGAGTCTATGAAACTCCACTTCAAATACATCCAATGACTTGGCCTCCATAGCCACCTGTGGCAATGGATTCTACAGATTTACTACACTCTGCCTGAAGAAATTCCTCTCTGTCTGTGTTCTAAAGAGATGTTCTTGTATTCGGAGGTTGTACCCTCTGGTCCTAGACTCACTGACTATTGGAGACATCCTTTGCACATCCACTCTATCTAGGCCTTGCAATATTCTTTGGGTTTCAATGAGATCCCTCACTTTCTTCTAAACTCCAGTAAGCACAGAGCCAGAGTCGTCAGAGGATTCCCATTCATTAACCCTTCCATTCCAGGGATCATTCCCGTATATCTCTAATGCCAGCACATCTTTTCTTAGATAAGGGGCTCAAAACTGCTCACGGTGCTCCAAGTGTGGTCTGCCCAATGCCTTATTAAGCCTCAGCATCACATCCTTGCTTTTATATCCTAGTCCTCTCAAAATGAATACTTGTATTATGTTTGCCTTCCTTACTACTGACTCAGCCTGCAAGTTAATGGTTAATGAAACCCGAGTTCCTTCATATCTCCAATCTCTGAATTCGCTCTCTGTTTAGGAAGTAATCTACACCTTTATTCCTTCTACCAAAGTACATGACCATACGCTATATTCCTTCTGCCACTTCCTTGCCCATTCTCCCAATCTGTCTCAGCCCTTCTGCAGACTCCCTGCTTCCTCAGCACTGCCTCTCCATCTATCTTTGTATCGTCCAATCTGCTGGGAGATTAAATATGATTATTGTTATTCATACTATATGGAACAAGAATTAATGGGCTTGTCTTCCTTGTGTCTTTTGCTGCTGCAGTGTTTTGATTTGGAATCGTACTTACAGCTGAACTGTGAGAGAGGAACTTGGCGGTGTCCTGTATGCAAGTAAGTGAAGATATTGAACACCTGAGAAATGTGTGTCCTTGTCTAAAGTTTGCAACTCTGGGGAGCTTTCTGCGAATACTCACTTCCCTGTATTTGTCCCAGTTACTTCTTGGCAACATAATGAGACGAGACACAAAATTCCTCTGGGCCTCCCTGAAGATGGAATTTTCAGAATCAGATTTAATATCACTTCTCAACATCCACTGTAGATGTGGCTGTGGTTTGTAAACAGTTTCTGTCTAATTTGGTTCCATTGAAATCAGTGATAATGCATTCCATAAGTAGTGTAAAACACACTGAAGCAAGCAAGATCCAATTTCTACCCCCTTGTCTTTGTTTCCAGGTAAGCAGTCCCTTTTCTCAGGATCCTGGCCACAGTTCCAACGTTCAGCACCTCCATGAATTACTTACCGTGCATTAGACGACATATGGGTACACAATGTTCCATACCATAAATGAATTGAGGTGTTGCAAGGAACATAAATCTGGGCAACCTTTTCACTGTAAAGAATGGAAGAAACATTTGCAGGGAGATCTTAACTCTGTCAGATACACTGGGCTGTTTTTCCAATAAACTATTGAAAATAAACTCTTTGGCTTTCCCCATCAAATGTGGAGAATTTTCTTTCTCTGCCAGTCATTGATGTTGGTAAATTAAGTATTGTACTGACATTTACTTTGAGATTGACATTTAGTGAATGCTGAAATAAAGTGTATCACCTTCTAGTTAAGCAACTCTTTCAACACTGTCCAGATTTATGCATGATAAATTATGTAAGGCATACTTGCTGAGTCTTTCATAGTATTCTTGCTTCCTCTCCTTCCCCCCCCCCCCAAAACAGATGTGGAGTATACTTAAAGCTGTCTCTAGACGTTATCAACTGTTGGATTTTACATTCCACATCTCCTGGGGCTTTGCCGGTTTCACATCCTTATGAGCCAAATTTGATTGATTTGATGCCCTGTAAACCTGTATTACCAAAACTATTAAACACCATTCCTCAGTACCAAGCCAATTCCAAACAGAGAATTCTCATTGCTTTTATTAGTTTTGATCAGCTGGGCCGATTGAATACTAAATTCCTCCAGTATGTCACTTTGTGATTAGACTAGTGTTTGAATGCTGTTTTGAAAACAGTTTCATCTGCTTACCTTTTCCAGGTTGCTCTGAAGTTACTCTACCATAAACATGCTATTGAAATGCTTCCAACACCAGATTGTAAACCGGACAATTGTTGCTATGTTACCAGATCCCAGGCTCATATTTATTTCCGGGGAAATCTAAAACTGGGGTGAAAAAACATATCTTCGAAGAATTGGTTTGTAGCTTAAAGACACAAGACACAGCAGATGCTGGGATCTGGAGCAACAAACAAACTGCTGGATGAATTCTGCAGGTCAGGCAGCATCTGCGGAAGGAAATATTTTGCGTAAAGAGATGAAAGGTCTTGATACAAAACATAGACTATCATTTCAGAATCAGGTTTAATATCATTGGCATATGTCATGAAATTTGCAGCAGTAGTTCATTGCAGTATATAATAATAAAAAGAACTGTAAATTACAATAAGAAATATACATAAATAAAAATTAAATTAAATTTAAGAAGTTATGCAAAAAGGGACCAAAAAATCGTGAGGTCGTGTACATGGGTTCATTGTCCATTCAGAAATCTGATGGTGGAGTGTAAGATGGTCCACTGCTCCCTCCACAGATGCTGCCTGACCTGCTGAGTTCCCTAGTATTTTGTTTTTATCTGGAAATTCACCTCATTTCCTTCGAGTGGAATGTCTCACCAGAGGGCTACTCACTACAGTGGTTGTGCCAGCTTGTTAAAAGACAAATCTAATTAATCCCTTACCTCTACTTAAATGTCCTGCAAAATTCTCCTTTTCAATTGTGTATCTAATTCTCCAATAGAAATTATTACTTGATTTGCTCTCACTACACTCTGAGGATGTGCGTTCAAGGTCGTAACATATAGCAAGAAATTCACCTTTTTCTTCCACTAGAACTTTTCCTCAATTAACATATATTTTAGTTCATTTCCTCCTTGGATCTGTGATATTGCTACTATTTTTTGGCCATCTTTAATTGCCTCTGACGCAAGGAGACACTTAATAGTTCAGAGCAAATTTATTCTCAAAATACTTATATGTCACCTTATACAACCCTGAGATTAAGTTTCTTGCTGGCAATCACAGTGGAACAAAGAAATACTATAGAATCAATGCAAAACTACACAGAAACAACAACAGACAAGCAACCAATGTGCAAAAGAATGCAAACTGCAATAAATGAATAATGAATAATTGTTAATTTTATAATGGATTAACAGTATTTTCCAGTTATGCTTTCAAATTTCAAAAAGGTTCAAGGTAAATTTATTATCAAAGTACATATATGTCTCCGTATATGATCCTGAGATTAATTTTCTTGCAGTCATTCACAGTAGAACAAAATACAATAGAATCAATGAAAAACTACACAAAGACTGACAAAAATGTGCAAAAGAAGACATAGTGTAAATACAAAACAAAAGTAAATAAATAATACTGAGAACATGCGTTGTAGAGTCCGTGAAAGTGAGTCCATAGGTTGTGGAATCAGTTCAGTGTTGAGGTGAGTGAAGTGATCCACTTGGGTAGGTCTGGAATCTCATGCAGCCAAAGAATGGCAGATTTCCTTCCTTCAAAAGGCATTAATGAACCAGGTGACTTGTTATGATAGTTTGCTGGTTTCATAGTTCTGCTTTCTGATTGCAATTCCAAATTTAAGTTTCCCAGTTGCCATCTTTCTCCTGATCACTGCTCCAGAACTCTGTTTGCTGGTCCACAAAGCTTTTATGCCCACACCTTGTACTGATTGCAAATGACCCTCTATCCTATCAGAACATCTCAAGGTTTTATTGGTATGGGAACCTTCAAATGATAGCTGAAAATACAGGTTTAGAGTTTTTTTTTTAAAAAAAACTGACTTTGAAGGAGTTGTTCATGATATTGTCTTCACTCTCTACAGTAAAACGGCACTCCTGGAAGGACTTGAGGTCGACCAGTACATGTGGAGCATCCTTTCCAATATACAAAAGTAGGTTTCATCCTGGTTCCTTACGTATTGTGTGTCTCAGAATCTGTATCTATATGTGTAACCAGATTTGCACGTGTGTTATGTGAAATAATGACACATTCCATTATTAGTTTTAAATAAGTCTTGTCACGGTACTTGTGTGGAAGAACCATATCTCCTTCATTAACAGAAAAGCCCTGTAAGAGTGTGTACTTCCCGTGACGGTTGGTAAAATTCCATCTTCCCCAGTACATACCAGTGCAATTCTAGACTGCCAAAACAGAGAGTGTCCTCACATCAGCCATTACTGTCTGGCTTGGTGCAGCATCCTCTCACAGTGTACAAAAACTACAGCGATAGGTTGCATTAGTAGAAAAGCAGCCTCCCATCAGAGCAGGGCCTGTATGTGTGTAGGACAAAAAGCGGGCAGGGAAAATCATTCAGGGCACAACCCACCCCGCACACTGCCTTTTTTAGAGAGCACCATGGGGATATTAAAACAAAAACTTCACATCATCTTTAAAGTTTCTTCCCCAAGCTTTTAATCTGATCAACCATTCTAGTTAGCCGGCCCCTCCATTATCCCTGTTGCTGCACTGTACTGTAAATACTTTAAACCATTTTTTATAACGCTGTTTACATTGTAAAGACACGCTGTTATTGATGTGTTTATACATATTTCATTCCATATCTGTCCTTTAACCTCTAACCTTATGAGGTTCTTTATATATTTAATGCTTTATAATTGCTGATTTTTTTTTTTGGTTGCTTGTCACGCCCTGACCTACACACCAGTGCAGATTTCTAAAACTGTAGATGTATACGGTGAATAAAGTTGATCCTTGATCCCTGATTTAGATTTAATCTTTGTTTAGACTTCTAGCCCAATGAGCCCACACCACCCAGTTACACCACCAATTAATCTATTAACGGGAATGTCTTTGGAATGTGGGAGGAAATTGTAGCGCTGGGAGGAAACCCACGCGGTCACCGGCAGAATGCGCAAACTCCTTATAAACGCCGGCAGAATTCACCCCAGGTGTCTGGCGCTGTAATGGCGTTAAACTAACTGCTGTGCCAACCAACCAATGCATTTGCCTGTCTATACACTGTTAATGAAGTTGAGCTCATTCTGCAGAGCAGTGTTAGGCTTCCGTGCAATTGCTACGGCTCGTGATTGTGGTTAACGCAACGCTATTGCAGCTTGGGGTGTTCCTGAGCTCGGAGTTCAATTCTGACGCTGCCTGTGAGGAGTTTGTATGTTCGCCCCATGACTGTGTGGGTTTCCTCTGGGTGCTCCAGTTTCTTCCCACGGTCCAAAGATGTTCATTGGTCATTGCAGATTATCCTGCGATTAAGCTATTGTTAGATACAGTTGGTGGGTATGTTTCTGGGCAGTGAGGCTCATTGGACAGGAAAGTTCCATTCCGCACCATATCTCTAATCAAAAATAGAACGTAAAACGAAATGATGTAAACAGTTTTTTATTTCATTTCCCTTTTAAGAATACTGTGAAATTCATCTTTAAGGAATGTACATTCAGTTCTGAACACATGAGTGTGGCTCTAAAGAAAGGCAGCTCTGTTTCATTGCCTCCAAATCATTAACCACAAGCAGGAGGGGTGACGCAATTGGGTTTATATCCAGGCCACAGTGAGCCTGTAAAATCATGTACCTGGGTGGTTTCTGCACCATCTCTACTTCGATCTCCTTTCTCTCTGCTGCTTTCGACTTTGTTTTCTTCACTTCCCAAGTGGCCACTTTATTAGGTACAAGAGTGGAACTCATTGTGATCTTCTGCTGCTGTAGCCCATCCACTTCAAGGATCAGCATGTTGTGCGTTCCGTGATGCCCTTCTGCGCAGCACTGTTGTAATGCGTGGTTACTGTCAACCTTCCTGTCAGCTTGGACCAGTCTGGCCATTCTCCTCTGTCCTCTCTCATTAACAAGGTGCTTCTGCCCACAGAACTGCCACTCAATGGATGTTTTTCTTTTTCACACCATTCTCTGTAAACTCTAGAGACTGTTATGTATGAAAATCTCAGGTGATCAGCAGTTTCTAAGATACTCAAGCCACCCCATCTGGCACCAGCAATCATTACATAGTCAGTCACTTAGTTCATATTTCTTCCCCATTCAGATGTTTGGTCTGAACAACAACAATCTCTTGACCATGTTTACATGCTTTTATGCATTGAGTTGCTGCCACATGAATAGCAGATTAGATATTTCATTAACAAGCTAATAAAGTGGCCACTGAGTGTATTTTGAGTTGGTTCTGTAGAACTCAATGACTATAAATTATCCCCAATCAATAGACAATATGATGTTTAATTTATGGTTTTAATTTATTTCCTGGATCTGGAAGTCACGGTCTAGGACACCATTGATGACACTATTGACCACATTGTAGTAAAAAACACAAGAAATTCTGCAGATGCTGGAAATCTAGAGTAATACACACAAAATGCTGGAGTAACTCAGCAGGTCAGGCAGCATCTATGGAAATAAATGAACAGTTGATAGTTCAGGCTGAAACCCTTCATCACAATGTAGTAGTCAATGATTAACTTTAATTGCCATATACACTTACGTGTTGAGCAATTACAAAGAATAGTGGAAACAGGCCCATGCCAATCAGTGGTGTCGTGGCGTCAGCTCTGGACTTCGAGGTGACTGGCCCTGAGTTCAGACCCAGCTGGCTCCTTGCACTCTCTCCATCCGTACTAGGTTGAGCATCAAGCTAGCAACGCAGCCTCGTAAAAAACAGTCAAATGCTACAGAAGTGACAAAAATGCCACCCAATGCATCGCAAGGCATGAGACGGAACAACAACAACAACTGCCATCATGTCAGCAGATCCTAGTGTGAAATGGCTATTATTGGCGTCGTGTCCCTTCAGCCAAACTTGTCCGTGCTGACCAAACTGCCTCACCCAACTAGCATTATAATCCTGCATTTAACTCATATCCTTCGAAACCTTTCCCTTCCATGCATCCATCCAAATGTCTTTTAAATGTAATTGTGCCTGCCTTGTAGCGTAGCGGTCAGTGCTAACGCTTTACAACTCCAGCGATCACTGATTGCGTTCTATTCCCACCAGTGACTGTGAGGAGTCACATGACCATGTGGGTTTACACCGGGTGCTCTGGTTTCCTCCCACATTCCAAAGGCATACAGGTTAGGGTTAGTAAGATATGGGCATGCTGTGGAGGAGCTGGAAGTATGCGCACTGCCACCAGCACATCGCAAACGATGCATTTCACTGTATATTTCAATGGCTAGGTGTTCATGTGACAAATAAAACTTATCTTTTAACTTCCACTTTCTCTGCAAGCTCGCTCCATGTGTTCACTACCATCTGTGTAGATAAAGCCGCCATCTCAGATCCCCCTTTAAACCTTTGCACTCTCCCCTTAAAACTATGCCATCTCATTTTGAACTCCCCTATCCTGAGGGAAAAGCCTGTGATCATTCATCTTATTTATACCCCTGTACCTAATAAAGTGTATGCTCATGGTCTTCTGCTGCTATAGACAATCCACTTCAAGGTTTGACATGCTGTGCATTCAGAGATGCTCTTCTGCACACCACTGTTTTAATGTGTGTTTATTTGAGTTACTGTCACCTTCCTGTCTGCTTGAACTAGTCTGGCCATTCTCCTCTGACCTCTCTCATTAGCAAGGTGTTTTTACCTACAGAACTGCCACTCACTTTTTTTTTGTTTTTCACACCATTCTCTGTAAACTCTAGAGGCTGTTGTCTGTGAAAATCTCAGGAGATTAGCGGTTTCTGAAATACTCAAACCACCCCCTCTGGCACCAACAATCAGTCCATGGTCAAAGTCATTTAGATCACATTTTTCCTCATTCTGATGTTTGAACTGAACAACAACTGAACCTCTTGGCCATGTCTGCATGCTTTTATGCATTGAGCTGCTGCCACATGACTGGCTAATTAGATATTTGGATTAACGATCAAGTGTACAGGTGTACCTATTAAAATGGCCACTAAGTGTATGTTCCTCAATATTGTATAAATCTCTATTACAGTCAAAAAAATATATTAAAACTTCATTTTACAATCCAGACATTTTACAGATGTCAGTAACGGAAGCACATAGTTTAATACTTATGTCACATTTCCTTGTAGATATTTATTTATTTTTATTTTTGCAGTTCTGAGTTTGAAGAAGTCACCATTGATCCGACCTGTAGCTGGAGACCAGTCCCACTGAAGTCCGACATTCACATTAAAGATGATCCCGATGGTCCACTCTCCAAGAGGTTTAAGACCATGAGCCCCAGCCAGATGATTATGCCCAATGTCATGGAGATGATAGCAGCCCTTGGGCCTGGTCCGTCACCATACCCTTCCCTACCTCCACCTCCAGGGGGCAGCAGTGGCAATGAGTATGGCAATCCGGGTAGGTTTCTCAATGACATTAAAGTTCCTTATCCATACATACATATCATTAGCATTGTGTTTATCCAGCTTGCTGGGGTATTGAATAAAGCTCTTGTCGAGAGATTTTATTTTGTTCTTTTCAACCATGGTATTTGTGCAATATTATTATTTTTCATTATGCCAGTTAATATGTGTCTTTTGTATGTGTCAACACATTAGTATGAGTGTATTTTGATTGTTGACCGTTGTACCCCCAGTACCAATGTACCAGATACAGGGAGCAGCTTTAGTCCAACCCTTCGAAACCAGCCCCTTGAAGACCTTCTCTCATTTTCTAGTTGAACTCTAGGCTTGAATCCACCCTAAGATGGAATAAATTTGGCCAACAACTCAGGAGGGAATACCAAAAGTACAGATCGAACACATTCCATTCACCTTCCTTTAGGGCGATCTCACACCACTATCAATGTAGAAATGTAGAATTATTTGAGGGAATAATCACATCCTGAAGTGTAGATCAGCAGACTCTGGCAGTGGTGATGAACAACTTTAATTCCAAGAAGAAACCATCTGAATTTGGTGTTTATAGTAATAGACGCAAGCTGAAGAGAGTAAAAACTTGACATAAATTTTTTGACATGGATAGTATTTTTTTTCTTTTGGAGCAAGAACTCTTCAAGGATTTATAAACCTGTGCGTAGGGTGATCAACTAGTTTGGTCTAGAGTCCCTCATGGTATGGACAACATATGATGTAAATGTAGTCATATTGATGGGTCCCTTCGATTTTTCCTTATCTCACAGTTCTGATGTTTTGATAGGTATTGAGCAAGCAATCCTTACTTAACAAAAAATTATCTAAATCAGGGTTCCCAACTTTTTTTTTAATGCCTTGGACCAACACCATTAAGCAAGGGTTCCATGGACCCCGATCGAAACCAACCTTAGCTTAGACCTTACACAGCTGCAGTGGCCTCAGTGATCAGTGGGACCTGGTATTTCAACAGCTAGGTTGTACGGGAACCTTGGTGATGTGCAGTTTAAGTTAAATGCGAAATGGAACCTAGGGTCTGTGGTAGATGTTTGCTCTGAATCACAAAGCCACATCAAGAACATACTCTGACTTAATTCATCACTGCAATGGCTGAGGAATGGAGGGTCAGTTAAACTTAATAGAAAAAAGACATATAGACCACAGAGAGGAAACAGATTTATTCCACTGTCAAACATAAGATCATGTAGTTATACACACAGGAATAGGCAAAAATGGTTGTTCAGACCTTCAAGCAACGAATGCAGTTGTCACTCACTGGGTTACAGAGTAAAAGGAAACCAAATTCTGATAAGTCACGCGTTGACTCCACCACTGGAGATGGGGTTGAATGGGTAGAATATTTCCTTTGAGAAGAAGAATATGTCTAAAAGCAAATACAGTGGACTCTAGTTAATTGGGACTCACCGGGACCAGTGCCTTTTGGCCCAATTAAGCAGCTGCCCGACTGGCTGAAGTATCATGGAAGTAGTATAAAAGGTGTAAAAAAGGACAAACTACCATTTTGTAATAACAAATACCATAACAAATTTTGTATTTAAATGAAACACAGAATAAATTAAAACACTACCAATTCTAAGTTACTACCAGTACTAAGTTAACAAATTTCACATCACATGCCGATGATAATAGACCTGATTCTGATTCTACTGCAGTACTATAATAGTTATTGACAGGGGAACCCTTCCAATGAGTGCTGACATGTTCTTTTGATTGACTGAATGAACAAAATCAGCACAAACACCTAATGTAGATAATGAACTGCCTTCATACAATTGCTTTCGACGATTGCATCCTCCAAATCTTCATTTTCAAGATGCTTGACAATATCTTCAAATTCTCCGTAGTTTCTAACTTTTCAAAGTAGTGAAATTGTTTCATTTTCACTCTCGGTTGTTTCTGGCATCTCCAAGCCTGAATGCTTAAAACCACAGTAAGCAAAACAGTTCTGAATTGTCTTACTGTTTACTTCTTGCCAACTATCAGTGACCAAAATCACTGCTTTCTGAATACAAACACACGCTACTGATGCTATTTGAAACCCGTTCACTCCAAGCATGACTTGCAGCCATACAACTGACCCTAGTTAGAAATTGTTTGGCAACTGTCTCCTGTCCTAATTAAGCAGTGTAGCGTCCCAAATAAATGAAGGGAATCCCGGCTATTTTCTTGATTAGTTTTTATTCTTTAGGAGTTGTCACAAATAGTAGCTGCTCCAATTTACTGGAATCCACTGTATATTAAGGTGATGGATATTGGCAATAAGAACACAATGCTGGAAGTGGTCAGTAGATCAGGCAGCATCTGAGGAGGCAGAGTCAGTTCGGTTAAAGTACCTCTCAGCTTTTCCAGGGTGATTGTGAACTGAATTATATTTCATTAACCCATTCAATTAGGATGCCCTCTTGAATTGGTTAAGTTTTGCAGCTAGCAACACAGTGTACCAAGTTACAAAAGAGGAATTGGGCAAAATGACACTCCCATTTTGTTGGCGATGGCTTTCAGTGTGGGATGCACCAGCTGGTTACACTGAACCTGCTTCAGTCCAGACAGGGATGCAGATTGTTTGAGAAGGTAGACTTGTTAATAACACTGTCATAATCCTCCCCCAAAAGGTAACACTTACCCCAGCCATGGGAACTTTGATTTCCCACATGGTAACCCTGCCGGTGCTTCAATGAACGACTTCATGCATGGGCCCCAGTTGTCGCACCCTCCAGATATGCCCAACAGCCTTATGACTCCTGACAAGCCTCTCAGCCACTCCATGCCAGACCAGGTAAGTGACACCATTTCTGTCCATCTCTCCCTTTGTCTCATACAGTGACCATTTACACTTGCACTTGGGATACATTCAGCCTAAGAGGGGCATCCAGTGAGGGAGGGTGGGGGGTGGGGGCAAGGAGGGAGGGGACGGGGACTGTATTTCTTTTACAACTGTTCCGGAATGCTAACTATGCCAACACAGGACAGAGAGCACAGATAAGAATGACATAAGTGGGACAGGATGATGTGTAGCAAAACCCCACCGGCTGCTACTGATGTCACGGAAAGAACAGAGATTAATTTAGCATATCTGCCATCTAGAGTCCTTCTAACTAATTCTCTGCAAACACTCCTGTCTGATTGTGTTTCTGAGTGTACAGTGTGGCTTGGAATGTTTCTATACAGCGCTGACATTTTTATTCATCTGCCTTGTTTTATTTCCTCTCTCCATACAAACCTGGTCCGCTTTTTGTGTGTGCTTATTTCACTGTTGTCTCGTACAAGTGGAATTTGAGGGCAATTAGCACTTTATGTTGCTGAACTTGCTGCCAGCGTCCCATTGCTTTGTCACTCACTGGTGGACCCCAGGGCTGGAGACACGAGCTGCCTCACCATGTTGACAGCTTTTTTTTACATGGCTTATCTTAAATACAGATCAAGGTGATTCAAAAGAAGATCTTCCCTCAGCTTGTTTAAATTATGCTCAACTACTTCCCGACGTACCATAAGGCACAGGAGCAGATTAGGCCATTCAGCCCATCAAGTCTGCTCCACCATTCCATCACGGTTGACTTATTATCTTTCTCAATCCCATTCTCCTGCCTTCTCCCCATAACTCTGTACGCCCTTACTAATCAAGAACCTATCAACCTCAACTTTAGAGATACCCAAGTAACTTGGCCCCCACAGCTGTCTGTGGCAATGAATTCCAAAGCTTCACCACTCTCTAGCTAAAGAAATTCCTCCTAATCTCTGTTCCAAAGGGATATTCTTCTATTCTGAGGTTGTTTACCGTATGGTCCTAGGCCCACCCACTATCAGAAACATCCACTCCACATCCATTCTATCTAGGCCTTTCAATATTCAATAGGTTTTAATGAGATCATGCCCCCTCCCCAATCTTCTAAACTCCAGTGGGTTCAGGCCTAGAACCATCAAACACTCCTCATCCATTAACCTTTTCATTCCTGGAATCATTCTTGTGGGCTTCCTCCGGACCCTCTCCAATCCTTTCTTAGATAAGGGGCCTAGAACTGCTCAGAATATTCCAGTGTCGTCTGACCAATCTTCTGGTACAACTGGATAAGCTTCTCCTTCCTGCCCAGTCCTTCTCACTGCTGTCCCCGCCCAAAACAAAAGTCTGCATCGGAAAGTGTTGAGCAGAAAGTTCTGCCGAGCAGTTGCTTGGTGCTGAGAATGTTAACGATGTCACTGGGTGCTGCCAACCCCTCACCTACCTCCACCATGTCAAAGTGGACAGTACGTGCATGTCTGACCTTTGACGTTGGAAAGGTACGATTGCCGTTAGCAAGCTTTCCCGGGGAAATACATGCACACACAAGTAAGGATTTTGTTTAAAAGGGAGGAACAATGTTCCCAACTCTGCAGTATTCAGCTGACAGTATATGTTTTTGAAGATGATATAAGATTGCTGGTTGGAAGGTTTAAACTTAATAATAAAAGGCTCTTTGGAGCACGAATAAAGCATCCTCCCCTATATGGTTCATGCGTAGGGCAGAAATCTTTCTTGTTCTTAAAGTATGATAGTTGACAGAATCGGATGAAGCAATTCAGTACAATGCATAGTTCACAACTATCTTGATTTCTTGCACAAATAACCAACAAATTTCCCTCCCACTGCCTTTTTCTTTGAGCTAAACAGAGAATTCTGCTCACGGCCAGGGCCTCATTCTGAACCATGTAATGAAAATTTCTGTATCAATTTATATTTTCTAAATTTTCTTTCCAAATGTAAATCCCCATCAAGATCCTCAACGTGTTTCCCTTCCCTTAAAGTTAATAAAACATCATTTAGAAAAGAGTCACTTTCTTTACAGAGGGGCTAACTTTACTTGGTAATATATTTCAGCCCAAATAGACCAAACCAAAGGAACGTCCTATTAGACATCTGAGCACAACCTGACCCTGATATGTTGTTAATGGTGTAAAAAGAGCTGGATATCAAGAGATTTTAAATTATTATTTTGAATTAAATTATTAAGTGATGCTGTTCTCTTAGAATTCTGGATGAATTTTCTTCAAGATCCAATTGCTCCTTCAAAACTTTAAAAAATTTCTTAAAGATATAGCTGTTCCCTAGAAATCTACTTCAAGATCCAGCTGTTCAATAGAAATTTTAGTAAGGATCCAGCTGTTCTCAAGACATTTTGTAAGTTTACTTTAAGATCCAGCTGTTTTCTGGAAATTTTATTAAGGATCACACTGAACTAAAGAAATTTTGTAAATTTTCTTAGCGATCCAACTGTTCCCTTGAAATTCTGATAAAGATCTAGCCGTTCTCGAGATATCTTGTAAATTTTCCTGCAGATCTAGCTAATCCCTAGAAATTTTGTTGGAGATCCAGCTGTTCTCTAGAATTCTGTGTAAATCATCTTAAAATTCAGCTGTTCTGCAGAAATCTGGGTAAATGTTCTTAAAGGTGCTTTAGGCTTGGCAGATGTTAGGCAAGTTAATGCTGCAGAGTTGATTTCCTTCTATTCCTCCAGTGAGATTTGGAAGGTCTTGAGTGGGGACTGGCTTTCGCTCCTGTCTAATGGCTGGGTTTGGTATTAACATTCTTCAGACGTCTTGAGCACTGTACCTTGTGGCCTCACTCTGTGCTGCTTCCTCCTCCGCAGATGTCTCATCCTGGCAGTACTGATCAGTCCCATAGTTCCATGCAGAAAGGTATGCACGCACCTCACCCCAGCAGCCAATCAGGGCAGCCATTACATCACAGTGGTCCTGCCCAGCAACCCCGGCAGGTTGTTCCTAGCAACCATCCACACAGTGATCTGACCTTTCACCCGCCCTCCACCTTGGAAGGTCAGGCTGGTGGTCAGGGAGCGTCTGACATGCCGGAACCATCACTGGATGTAAGTGTGTGTCGTGCTCTCATTTGCTTGCCCATCCACTGCCAGCAAATTCCGGGCACAGAAATGCACCTCATGTCACACCATTGTGTCATACATTTTCACGTGTTACTTTGTACTGCAGCACTCTAGGGAGAGGATAGAATACTTGGCTGCTCAATTCACCTGTCTGTTGTTCTGTTAAAGAAATGACCGTTTATTGTACAACACATCAGAATGATCTAACGGGAAAGGAAGCAAAGTGATCAGGAAACAAGAATTGGTTCATACAGTGAGGCAAAGAGTCCAGCAGATTTTCTAATGACTGACAAGTCATCCTAAAATACATAAAAAGCAGTTGGGAAGACAATCAAAAGGCTGGCTGTAACACAAATGCTTTCTTAACGTGATCTGTTTTTAAATCGTTTTAAGATTGATAGCAGCAGGGGTTTAGAAACTGTCCAGAGTTGGTTCCTGGCATGGGACGGGACATTGGGTTCAATTTTAATTCCACCTCACCTCTTGTGGGGATCGGTGGTGTAGAAACGCAAATGCTGAGACTGCATGAGGCTCAAATGGTTCACTCTGTGTTGTGGAAGTTCTCATTCTGAGTCTTTCCTGGCGGGGGATGGGCACATCACTATAATTCGGCCCCGTTTTTGTCTCCGAGAAGTGATTAAGACTGGGTGATGTGAGAAGGGAAACGTTACGTGTGATAGCATGAGGCTCTCCAATCCTTCGGAGGTGATTGTTCACATGGCACAACCAGTGAGAGGGTAGCAAAGAAATTGGAAATTGCCCTAGTTACAGAGGTTATGACCTCATCACCCTCTGTACACCCTTCCCATCAGCTTTAGCAACATCTCCCAAACTCACAACCTTTATCCCTCAGGCAACCTTCAAGTTCAGTGTCAGTCACACACTACCCCAACTTGGAAACAAAACTCCTGGATCACAATGTTGGAACTCCCCCTCCAAAAGCACTGTCCGAACACAATCATCACACAGGCAGCAAAGGCTCAAAATTGCACCTCATCAGCACATTCTCAATGGCAGTGAGTGCTGGTTGTGCCTCATCCCAATGGATTCAAAACTTTTCCAACTTCCAGAATGCTCTGGCACAATAAATTGCGATCATACAGGAAAAGTGAGATCTCACTTACCTTTCCCACTCCACCACGTCCAGCCTATCTTATGACTTTCCTTTATCACCTCGCTTCATTCATCATTTTGGTTTGTTCTGCTTTCCTAACAAACTCCAGTGGTGCGGACTCATTGATCATTCGCCCATTACTTGCTGCTGCTCGCTGGCCAAAATGAAGCCATGAATTTCCAACTTTGCTGCTTATCTTGGGGGTTTGGAGGGTGTAGAATAGGAAACAGGAAAGGCTCAAGTTCTAATTGGTGCTGAAGATGGAGCAATCTCCTCTTAAACATTTTGACCAACTGGAAACAACCTTTCCTGAGTAACACACACACAAAATGCTGGAGGAACTCAGCAGGTCTGGCAGCATCTATGGAGGGGAATGAACAATCAACATTTCGCACCAAGAATCCTCATCAGGACTGGAAAGAAAGGGGAAGGATTCCAAGCTGCCAGGTGATAGTAAGAAGCTGAGAAGGGGATAGGTTTCCATCTGGATAGCCTCCAACCTGATGGCATAAACATTGATTTCTCCAACTTCCAGTAATTTCTTACCCCCCCCCATCCCAATTCAAGTTACCCTATCACTCATCACCTCCCTCAGTTCCCTTCCTCCTTTCCTTTCTTCCATGGTCCACTGTCCTCTCATCAGACTCCTTCTTCTTCAGCTCTTTACCAATTTCACCTATCACCTCCCAACTTCTCACTTCAGCCCCCTCCCCACCCACCCACTTTCCCCTCATCTGGTCTCACCTGTTATCTGCCAACTTGTAGTCTACCTAATTTCAATGAAAGGTCTCGACCTGAAACGTCGACTGCTTATTCCCCTCCAGAGATGCTGCCTGACTTGCTGAGTTCCTCCAGCATTTGGGGTGTGGGTGTGTGTGTGTGTGTGTGCATGTCGTGCAAGATTTCCAGCATTTGAAACAACAGGACAGTTTTCCAAGCCTATGGAATGACTTGTGGACTCAGCTATGGCTAAGATTGGGATTAAATTGGTGTACAGAGAACGGGAAGAGCCAGTCTCAATGAGTTGGAGCAGCCTTACCAACTGGACTCAACCGAGACTGGGCCTTCTATACAGCTGAATTCCCTTCTTAAACTGCTCTTGACATTTGACTTCTTCACCTCCAACCATCAATCAAATTGTTCCGTATAATTTACGATTCATAGTAATGTCTGTAACATTCACCCCATTGCCCCTTGAAAGAAGAATTAATATTGTAAAACTGTGTTCAAATGGTTTCAAAACTGATCATGTTACAGAAAGAAACAAACTATTTTGTGGATAGTCAGCATCTGTGAGTATTTAACCTTAACTCCCCAGTGTGTTGGGTAATACTAAAGGGTAGCTGAGTTTCCCAAACACACAGGAGTACAAATTTCAACTTAGTTTTCAGGTATAAAGCTGTTAAAGAAATGCTACACCCACAAAGTGCTGGAGGAATTCAGCAGGTCAGGTAGCATCTGTGGAAAAGAATAAACAGTCAACGTTTCAGGCCAAGACCCTTCTTCCAAAAGGAATGGCTAATTGTCCCATCCACTATAGGAAACAGCATTTGTGACACGATGTTTATGTGCAGGACACGAAGTCCACTCCAAAAATCTCCACTGATTTACATTAAATAGAAGTGTTAAGGATGTGGCACCCACTGAAAAAGGATCCAAGTTTAAAAGTGACTGCTGGAGTTAGTGTTTTTTTAATCTTTTTCCACATTTCTTTCCTCCACATTACAATTGGAAATCATACACATAAGCATGCATCTTTAGATTTTTTGTTACATTAAACATAGCAAAAAATAATGTGCAAAGGATTCACGTGGTTTATCCCACATTTGTACTGGAACCCATGCATTCGCCATTATTCCTGTTTGTGTTTAATGCAGGAAGTGGCAGTATAATGTCAGGACAAGTGCCCTCAGCAAACATAAATATACACAGAACAGAGAACAGTACACCACTACAACATGCTGTGAATAAATTAAGAAGGAAATTCTTAGCAAATTAAGCTAGTAATTAAACATCTAACTAAACTAACGAAGTTTGGAGAAGTACATGAATGGAAGGGGTATGGAGAATTATGGTCCAGGCGCAAGTTGATAGAACTAGGCAGAATAATGGTTTGGCGTGAACTGGTTGGGCCAAAGGGCCTGTTTCTGTGCTGTAGTGCTCTATGACTCTGACTGTAATCCTTTCTCCTGTACGAAGTCCATATCATTCCATTTTCTGCATATTAATGTACCTTTCTGAGAGCTGCTTAAATATCTTTATCCTATTTGACTCTTACGAACACCCCTGAAGCGCATTCCAGGCACCCAGTGCACTCAATCCAAAATAAAAAACCTGCACATCTCCTTTGAACTTGCCCCCTCTCACCTCTAATATGAGTCATTTCGACCCTAGGAGAACGAGATCAGCTGTCTATTCTTATCTATGCCCCTGGTAATCTTACAGACTTCTGTCAGGTCTCCCCCTGTCTCTACTGCTCCAGAGAAAGCAACCCAGGTTTGTCCAACCTCTCCTTATAGCACATGCCCTCTAACCCAGGCAGCAAATATCCTGGTGACCCTCTGCTGCACCCTTTCCAAAGACTCCACGTCCTTCCTACGATGGGGCGACCAGAAGTGAATGCAAATTTCCAGATGCAGCCTAAGTAGGGGTTTATGAAGCTGCGATACATTTAAAAACATGTAAATATTTTAAGTGCATTTAAAAAACCTTGGATTTAATCAGCACATGGGGCATTCAATCTGTGTGGTCTGCAGCTCCAAATTTATTATTGGGAATACACTTCAAGAAGATTATTTTTAAAAACTTCCAGCATTTTATAACTTCAAACATATACCGACGGCAAACTGTGATGAGTATGCCCAATTCATTTTAATTTGTTGCAGGAATATTTACCACACTTCATTCATGCGGTCTAAATTGACTTCAGGAATCCCTAACTGCCACAAAGCAAACCCTTCCTACGAGGGAAAAACATTCAGTTTCACTTTTCAATCATGGCTCTCCCTTTATACTAGTTTTTTGCAAATATTTTCAGACTGTGCACTTATACAGGTAATTTATTTTTGCCGATTTATAGTTAACATATTTTCAGTCAGAATCCTCCAAAAATATCAAAATGAATAAGATGTTCTAATTGAGAATTGTGGAAAAGCAAACATATTTTGAGTCTTCACTGATCACACAAAAATGAATCAGCTGACAAGGGCTCGATATATAAAATTTCCATGTGTCAGCAACAAGTATTCCCATCCTCAGGTTGCTGTTCAAGCCTCCTCCACTGTTATTCAAGATCAGGGCTCATTTCATCACCGTTTTCTTGCGGTATCTCCATCTCATAGAAAATAGAACAGCACAGGTCCTTTCGCCCACAATGCCGTGCCATCATTTTCACTTACTTTAAGATCAATCTAACCCTTGCCTCCCACATAGCTCTTCGTTTTTCTATCATCTATGTGCCTATCTAAGAGTCTCTTAAATGTCCCACCCTTCCCCCTCACCTGGCTTCACCTATCACCTTCCAGCTTGTCCTCCTTCCCCTTCCCTCATTCTTGTTATTCTGGCTTCTTCCCTTTCCTTTCCAGTCTTGATGAAGGGTTTCTGCTTGGATCATCAACTGTGTATTCTTTTACATAGATGCTTCCTGATCTGCTGAGTTCCTCCAGCATTTTGTGTGTCCCTAATGGATCTGCTTTTACCACCACCCCTAGTAGCACGTTCCATGCACCCACCACTCCCTGTGTAAAGAAAACCTAACCCAATATTTTCCTCCAATCACCTTAAAGTTATGCCCCATCGTATTAGCTATTTCTACACTGGGAAAAAGTCTCTGGTTGTAATCATTCGATCTGTGCCTCTTATCATCTTATACATCTCTATCAAGTCACCTCTTATCTCCCTTCACTCCTAGGAGAAAAGCCCTAGTTCCCTCAAACTATGCTCATAAGACTTGCTCTCTAGTCCAGGCAGCATCCTGGCATCTCCTTTGATCTCCTCACATTCAGTGAAATGTGTCAGCTGTGTTAACATCCAATGCAACTTAAGGATGTGCTGGGGGCAGTCCACAAAGTACAGAGGAACCTTCCTCCCTGCATCTAGCCTGTCAAATCCTTTCAGAAAGTTTTCAGTTTTCATGAGATCTCCTCTCATTCTTCTAAACTCTTGATCTACCCGTTCTCTCCTCCTCCCCAGTCTCTTTCTGTCCATATCCATTCTGTCTTAGGTGAAAAAACCAACAATTTATGCGTTCCTTCAGTTGTGGTCTGTATAATTACAATAAGACTTCTTCTTATTTGTATTTAAATCCCAGTAAGATCCAATGAAGACTAATCTACCATTAGACTTTTTAAAATTTTGATTGCGATATAGTGTGGAGCAGGCCTTTCCGGCCCCTTGAGCTGCACCACCTAGTAACCCCAATTTAACCCTACCCTAACCACAGGACAATTCACCCACCAACGGGTACACCTTTGGACCTGGGAGGAGCCCGCATGGTCACGGGGACAACATGCAAGCTCCGTACAGACAGTGGCAGGAATTGAACCAGGGTCATCTGTACTGTGAAGCTTCGTGCTAGCCACTACACTGCCCTGCCAACCCTTGTTAATGATTACTGAGCTTTCATGTGAACTTTCTCAGAGCACGTCCAAGTCCTTCTGAGTGTGAACGTTATTTATTTAATTGTTTGTACATTCAGCACGGTAACAGGCCCTCTGGCCCAGTGAGCCCACGCTACCTAAATAGACCCGTGTGACCAATTAATCTACAAACCCGTACATCTTTGGAATGTGGGAGGAAGGTGGAGCAATGGGAAGATGCACAAGCTCCTTCCGGGTAGCAATGGGAATTGAACCTGGACCGCTGGTGCTGTAATAGTGTTGTGTTACCATTCAGACTCTCATATGTGAATAATAGTCCACTCTTCTGTACATAGACTCATACAGCACAGAAGCAAGCCCTTCGGCCCTCCAAGCCTGTGCTAGCCATTTTATTCTCCCCATCAATTCACCACAGTTTTTGTCACCGGAACGAAAGTCAAGTACCCCACCCGACTCGCAGGTCTTTGGGATGTGAGATGTAACTGGGATCGTGGGGTGGGAGGGAGGACACATGCGGGAGGAACTGCACACTCCACACAGAGAGCAGTGGAGGGTCACTAATCTTGTGAGGCAGTACCTCCAGCAGAAGAACCTCAGTGCAGTCCCATCTTGATTTTTCCTTTTGTTCCTCGTTATATTCCATCTGCCATGTTCCTGCCCACTCACGGTGCTGTCGATTTCTCCTTGAGTCTGAATCAGGTTTAATAGCACTGACATGTGCCATGAAATATGTTGGCAGCAGTCCAGTGCAATACATTAAAAATTTACTATAAGTTGCTATAAGAAATACATATTTAAAAAGTGAAAAATGAGCAAAATAGTGAAGTAATGTCCATTCAGAAATCTCATGGTGGAGGGGAAGAAGCTGTTCCTAAAAATTTGAGTGTGGATCTTTATCTCCTCCCTGAGAGTAGTGATGTCCCAGATGGTGAGGGTCCTTAGAGACAGGTGCATTGCCTTTTGAAGATGCCCTCTATGGGGGGGGAGGCTAATCCCTGTGATGGAGCTGGCTGAGTCCACATTCCTCAGGAGCTTTTTCCAATCCTGTGCATTGGAATTTCCATACCAGGCAGTGATGCAACCAGTTAGAATGCTCTCCATGGTAAATCTGCAGAAATTTGCTGGAGTCTTTGTGGTATACCAATTGTCCTTAAACTCCAATTGAAGTATGGCCACTGATATGTCTTCTTTGTGATTGTATTAATGAGCAGAGAGGCTTAAAGTCCACTTACATCCTCCTTTCTTTTTAAATCTTTTTATTAATTTTCAAAATTATAAACTCAATAACAAATTTGGTACAGAGAGATTGGAATAATGTTAATCAGCATATATAAAATGAATTTTAAGTAACATAGATATAAAAGACTTCCAAACTCGTAATGAAATTAGTCATTAAAAAAAGAAATAAAAAGAAAAAAATATATATAAACAAAAAACACTTACATCCTCCTGTGTATTGACAGTTCCACTTAGCTTAGTATCATTAGGTAACTTGGCAGGATTTCAGTCAAACCCCTCAGCAAAGTTGTGAGAAGCTGAACCCTGTCACCAGTTCCTGTGGTACCCCATCAGCTATCCTGAGGAAAATTAATTTCCCTGTTCCCTGTGCTTCCTTTGTGGCACAGTAGCATAGTCATTAGTGCAACACTTTACAGTACCTTCTTGCTGTTACCATGTAGATTTCCTCCGGGTGCTCTGCTTTCTCCCCACAGTCCAAAACACGATGTATGGTGTAGGGTTAATTAGTTGTGGGCAGCGACTTTGTTATTGGAAACACGGCAATACTTGCAGGCTGCCCCCAGCGCATCCTTGGGTTGTGTTAGTCACTGATGTAAACGATGTAATTCACTGTATATTTTGATGTTTTGATGTACAAGTGACAAAGTTAATCTTCTGTCCTGTGACTAATTCCTACTGCATGTCAGTATACCACCCCCAACTATATGTGCTCAAACTTTGCTGACCAGCTTCTTATGTGGGATCTCATCACATACCTGCTGAAGGTCCAACTACGTCACATCCATTCGTTTCCACCTTATCCGTTGGAACAGCCACATCCTCAAAAAACTGCAGCACGTCATTCCAGCATGATTTTTCTTCATCTCTCCATGCTTGCTCCGTTGGGTCCTATTATTTTTTTCTGCGTGTTCTTCTATGATATTTTAAGCACAAGAGATTTTGCTTATGCCAGAAATCCAGAGTAACACACACAAAATGCTGGAGGAACTCAGCAGGTCGGGCAGTATCTATGGAGGGGAATAAATGATCAATGTTTTAGGCCAAGACCCTTCATCAGGTCCAAAATGTCAGTAATTTATTCCCCTCCATAGATGCTTCTATGACATTATTTTAGATTCCAGAATGTTCCCTGACATTGACATTAAGTATCCCATCTCTATTCCCTTCTCAAGTAGTGAGATCACATTTGTGATTCTCCAATCACCAAAGCAATCCCAGAACCTGTTGGACTTTGGAAGTTGAGAATCAGAGGATCACTCTCCCTGAAACTCTGGTAGCATAGAGGTGGCATGATAACATTGTGGTTAGCGCAATGTTAATACGGCTCACGGCGTTCCGGAGTTTGGAGTTCAATGCTGGCACTATCTGTAAGGAGTTTGTACCTTCCCCCATGAACTGCATGAGCTTTTCCCAGATGTTTCAGATTCCTCCCACACTCCAAAGATGTACCAGTTAGCAGGTTATTAGGTCATTGTAAATTGTCCTGCAATTAGGCTAGTGTTAAATTGATGGGTTGCTGGGCGGTGTGGCTCGTTGGGCTAGAAGGGCCTGTTCCACACTGTATCTCTAAATAAAGTATAATAAATAAAAATAAGCCAGCTCTTTCAAAAGTCTGCAATGTCAATCAGCTTTTAAGCTCACCAACTTCTCTAGTACAATGTTCTGACACCTATTTATTTCCCTCAATTCCTCATTCATGTTGGATCCTTGATTCTGCAATATATCTCTCATCAAATTATGAAAAGTAGATCAGGACAAAGGTGCCCTTTTCCACTTAGTTTTCTGTATACATTTCCAATCTGGCTGTGTTTTGATATCCACCATTTGCCAGCTTATATCTGGGTAGAAGGAGGTGCTTAGTTCATGGAAGACATTGGTGTCACAAAAACACCAAGTAAGTGCAACAAGAGTAGGTCCCTCAACTCTACTCCATCATTCTGTGTGATCTTGGCTGAGCTCCACTGATCTCATCTCCTCTTCTGCACCAGTTCCCCAGCCAGAGGCTCCAATTCCCCTATCTTTCAAAAATATCAACCTCAAATACTTCTAATGATCTAGCTTCCCTACTCTTTGGGGATCAAAGTAAATGTGTTATCAAAGTATGCATATGTCACCCTGAGATTGAAGAAGGAGCAAGAGCTTTCCCGACGGATATTACAAATAAACTCTTCTCGGACTTACAGCTGGGTACAGGTATCAATTTTATCCGACGTTTCAGTGACAAACCCTACCACCTTCATCAGGGATGATGCCTGGGCATGTCTAGTCCGATGGTATTTATACCCCTGTTGTCCATCCATCCTGATTGGTTAGTCCTCATCCAATCAGATTTCTGCTGTCTCGCCTTGTTTACAATCAAATTCCAGTTCTTACTTAGAGCAAGATCTTCGTCTTTGTTAAATTTCTTTTCAATGGCTTCCTTTACCAGGCGGTCCCAAAAGCCTTTGGCGTGGCACAGTAGTTTTGTGCCATTAAACTCAATCCTATGGGCATTGCGAATGCAATGTTCTGCTACCTCAGATTTCTCCAGATAACCCAAACAGATACACTTGCTGTGCTTCTTGATGCAGGAGCACAAGAACACGGGAGAAGGAAATTTGTAGGCACCTTCATTTGAAATCACCATTCCTTATTCTGTAACTTTGTCCCTCGTTTGAAACTCTCCCTTCCTGCCACCTCAAAACCTTATGTATCTCAATGGGTTAGGGTTAGTAAGTTACGGGCACATACGGCCACCCCCAGTACTTGCTAAGACTGTGTTGGTTGTTGATGCAAACATCACATTTCAATGTACTTTTCGATGTATGTGTGTCAAATAAAGCTCATCTTTTTAAATCTTTAAAATGACTTTTCTTACAGAGCCAATGCTCAAAACTCTCCAAGAGACGGAACAACACAGGAACAGGCCATTCAGCCCACAATGTCTGCACCCAACACAATGCCAAATTTAACTGAATCCCTTCTACCTGCACTTGATCTATCCCTCCTTTCCCTGCCTCACAGCCTCCTGAGCACCTCTATCATATCTGCATCTATCACATCCCTCAAACATTGCATCCACCCTCTGTGTAAAAAAAACAAACTTGCCCTGCTCATCTCCTTTGAACTTCCCCCATCACCTTAAGCACACGCCTCTGGTGCTTTAGTTTACTATGTCAAATTTTGAAAGTGGTTTGAACTGACAGGTTAATGTAAATCAAGTGTTTTTTTTTGTATTTTGTGATACAGCACGGTAACAGGCCCTTCCAGCTCAACGAGCCAGGTGGCCCAAGTAACCGATTAACCTGCTAAGCCATCTGTTTTTTGGATGTGAGAGGAAACCAGAGTAGCTGGAGGAAACCCAGGTGGTCATGGGGAGAGTGTACAAATGCCTTACAGTGACAGGAATTGAACTCGGGTTAAAGGCACTGTAAAGTGTTAGCACTAACCGCTACGCTGTCGTGCCACCCAGTATTATGTAGGTTAGACTACACCTTCACCCATCCAATATCTATGAAATTACCATGTTGCTTGAAGTTCTAGATAACAGGTAATCTGAATAAATTACCCACCTGTTTTTGAAATGAAATTGAGTGGACAAACTACAATGTTAATGAGGTACTTTACAATGAATCGAACAAACATTAGAAATGGGAGCAGAAATAGATATTTCAGCATCTCAACACTATGTTTGCTGTCCATCTCTCCCTCAACACCTACCCTGACCCCATATCCCTTGATTTCTATAAAAATCGCAAAATCCTTTGGTTTCAGTTTTCAATTAACTCAGCTGCTTTGGGATATTGAATTTTAATGACTGACCACTGGGAATCAGGATTGGGAATTCTAAAGATTCATCTGGTTGTGTGAAGGAATATCTTTGCAGTTCTAAATGGCCAAACTGTACTTTTAACACCCTGATCACAATGTGTAAGTGCTATAATTAACCAGCGACATTTAGATTTTCCCAAATGCTCCCTGAACCAAGGTATTTTGGCCCTCAGATACAGCGTACTCTCAGCAGCACTTTGGAGCCACAACTTCATTGAACTAGCGCACTTTAGACTCAGACAAGTGAGCCACTTGATAAACTCATGTTAGGTGGTGTAGCGGTTAGCATGACGCAAATACAGCTCGGGACATTGAAGTTCGGAGTATAGTTCTGTCCCCGTCTGTAAGGAGTTTGTACGTTCTCCCTGTGACCATGTGGGTTTCCTCCAGGTGCTCCAGTTTCCTCCCACAGTCCAAAGATGTACCAGTCAGTAGATGGATTGGTTATTGTGAATTGTCCTGTGATTAGGCTAAGGTTAAGACAGTATGTTGCTGAACAGTGTGACTCGTTGGACTGGAAGCGAGCATTCTGCAGTGTATCTCTAAATAAAATTTCAATCTCTGGATCAGTGGTCCAAAACTGTCTGATATCCCGCCAGACATTTCTTACCATCTCTTTTCAAAATGAAATGGGGAGAAGAAATTAAGGTGTTGATGAGGCCTTTTACAGCAGAACAGTTTCATCATTAACTCAATAAGCTTCAAGATACAATTTAATCCAGTGAGAATACTACACTTTGCCCATTGCTGCAGTATGATGGGAGCAAATTTCTTTTTATAACTTAGTAAAATGTACTGTTTAATGGCTCTGGTAACAATCTACAATCAAAATGTATGGGTAGTCTACAGCCTTTCCGTTCTGATCATTTTTCTTTGATTAATGCTGTCTTGTTGTTGAGTTATGACTTGTGTTGTTGTACCCAGGATATCACTGAATGTTTGTTTTTTGATCTTGTTGCAGCTTATTCCAGAATTCACAAATCCAGATGAGCTCCTCTCCTACCTTGGCCCTCCTGACTTGCCCAGCAATAGCAATGATGACCTCCTTTCTCTGTTTGAGACCAACTGAGAGCCCAGCCCTTCGTCCATCCTTTGCCAGGTAGCCACACAAGAAGTCAAACACCCTTTTCTGCAAGCGTCCATACACTAGATGAAATGGTGCAAAAGGATCCTAGTCCTTCCGGAATGATCTTCTTACACACTTCCACAGGCAGAGAGCAGCGTGGGCAGAGGGGTGGGGAAGGCAGCTTCTTAGGTCTTGCTACTGAGTTCCGGGTATTTGCCTTCATCAGAAACATTCTTGTAAGCTTTATCAAACCGGTGTTCTGAACAAATAGGAAGAGCTTCAGGTGCTAAATTTGAGAAAACAGCAACGAAGAGCGGGAAGAAATTATCTTCGCAGACCAGTCTCCAAGATGTTCCTTTCCACTACCGCCACACCCACTCTTATCCCCGTCCCGAGTCCCTTTAAATCGCCAGAAGCTGTAATCTTCCACACGGCAGCTCCTGCGGAAGGAGCGAATGACCTAAGGAGTCACAGGCATAGAGTATTTAGGTCAGAATGCAACAAGAAAGCACAAAACCACTGACCTGGATATCAAATTGGGAAATTGGTGCAAAAGCAGTGAATGAGAAGTCGTGACTTCCACACCCAGCAAGTCTTCTGTACAGAGGTCTCCTCCAGCTTGCTTTTCTCATTGTTCGGCAATGCAAGGGGCCGCTGACAGCCTGCTGTCTGTATGCAAGCGCATCCCCTCCTTGCAGTATCTTAGAGCAGTCCTCAGCTGTTTTGCCAACAGGGTCTGACAAGCCAGCGTCCTGTCCTTCCCGAGAGGACGATGGATGGACCTCTCTCATTTGTGACTCAGTCTTCTTCAGAAGGCTCACGGTGACAGCAGCGATCCTAGGGCAGTTGGCTGCAGTGGACAGACTGACAACCAGACAGGATCCACCGGCAGAGCCGGGAGCCCTGATGATCAGGGACTGAAGGCATTGGCAACCTTTCCCTGGTCTCTGCTTTCCCTCGGAGACAGGTGCTCTCCTTGCAAGTTTGGGATTTGAAACAATACTGAAGTCCTTGCACCAGTGAACCTTTTCCTCTTTTGTCATGCAAGCCTCCAGTTTATCTGCATGAGCCACCTCTTCTCTCTAGTCCTCTGTCCTGATGTACCTTCCTCAGCGTTGTTCAATAGCTGTCTGACAAGAAAGAGGAAAAACTGCCTGTGCGAGTCAATTGCCTGTACCCATGTAGTTGATACAGTCTGACCCTTTTTTACACCCACCAAGGAATCAAGTAACTACACTCCCAAAAATCATATATTTTTTTAACCTGTGACACTATCATCTGCCAGTGTCAAAGGAATTTGTTGCATTTCCTTATAGTTATTGTTTTATTTTATTTTTCATTTTTATTGCGCTGATTTTTTTCCCCAACATAAAGCTTGATGCTGGAAGCCTGTTCGATGCTTTCACTTCCAAAGCCACCTCCTGTTTCCTGTCCACCCTCTTTGCTCCCTTTCAAAGAAGATGACATCTGATCCATAACTGCTGTATATTGTATGCTAGTTTCCAGTATGCAGCTGTAGATATGAAAATGAATGACTATTTGCCTTTGTTAGTAGCAGTACTGAATCTGTAATCGTCCTGTAGAAACCTGCCAGGTAAATAAATACTCCTGAAATGCCCCACCCCCCCCATCTCCTGTAAAACACAATGTTCCGTTTGCAAACTGTTTAAAATGCGATTGTAAATACCTTTGTGAATATTTTAGAAACGTCTTTGATAATATTCAACATTTTTCCACGACCGGGACTGGTTGTCTTTTCCTGTGCTTTTTAAATTGTGTCCCGTCCATTCTTCCACAGAGCAGAGGAACCATTCTCCACCCTTCCCGAAATATAGAAGTAATGTTGCCATACCCTTTCTAGCCCTCTTAAATCTCAAGTGTGCTCAATTGAACTATAGGGAAGAACATGTCACTAGTGCAGTGTAGTTCACTTCTGTTAAATGAGTGATGTGTTTCACTTGCTGGCATTATAAGCAGTTTATGTTTTGTTACTTGGTTTTATGGTTTCTTTTAACGGAAAGAGAAATTGCGAAATATAATCTCTTCATTGGTCTTTGTAAATGTCAAAAATGTTTGATGAATGACAGGTTGTGTATAAAGGTACTCAATTTGCAGGGATTTATCCTGTTAAACATGTTAATGAATAAGGTGTACAGAAAGAAGGGAGGAAGTCAAAATGATCTTAAACATATGACAGTCGTATGTTTCATCCAGGCATGAATGTTGGATAGTTCCTGGCATATTGGATGACAATTATTGAGAAGTATCCTATCCTTATAGTTTGAGACTATAATGTGATTGCCCAAGGTATAAATAAATCTACATTTTCTGAGAAGGTTACATGCGTGACCACGTCAGCAGTTGGCTCTCAGTATAACCTAACATCCTTAAGAATCCTCTTCCCCACTCACTGGGCTCAATTGACCCAGCAGGAAGTGACTCTTGCCCTGGCTGTGTGGCCATCACAGACTACTTCCTGCACCTTTCATTTCAATTTATCCCCATCTTAAGGGCAGCCAGTCTCTTGGTCCAGCAAGGTACTGGTTCCAAAGTGGGAGCGTGTTCATTTGAAATGGCTTCAACAAAATGCCTAGGATAAGTGAAGAGTTTCCAATGACAGATGATGCACTGCCAATGAGTTTTTTTTCCAGAAAAAAAATTCTAACATGTTGTAATGTTACTTTAAAACAAAGAAGAAGGCCAGTGAGTGAGCACTGGCATGTTTTGTGTTGATTTTTTTTTAAAGAGCTGTTTCACGCACGTAGTCTCCATGGTTTTACAAGTATCACTGTGGAAACCTGGCTGGGAAGGGACCTTGGTGATCTTTGAGTCCCTGCTCGGACTTCTGTAAGGACAAAGCAGACAGACATACAGAGACAGATAGCAGGGACTAAGGGACGTGTACATATGTAAATGATAAAGGGAGACATGTTCAATGTAAAGAAAAGTGCATTCATTTTCCTGAAATGTGCATTGTCTCAACCGGCTTGAAATTCATCAGAAGTGACTGTGTGGAAAGAGATATACTGTTTGTTATCTTACGTGAAGTCTTGACATTCATTCACCTCTGTAATATACGCTGATCCTTCAGATGAAACCTTTGTTTTACCTACGTGTAATATTTAGCTTCAGTGTATTATCAAGTAGATCACCTGCATATTTTTAAGGTGCTACAAAATTAATGAAGAAAATGAGGGGGGGGGGTTAAAAAAAAAGATTGTAACCAAATTCATAGTTTGTACAATTTTTGATATCATGATCATTCAGGAATTCAAAAAGGGTACAATCTCCTGTGTCACTTGCAAATATGGCCATTGTTTTTTTTCCCGTTTGTACATTGTATGTACAATGCAATCATTTCATACTTTAAACTGGTCAGAAAACTAATTGTGATTTTTAGTCTTGCAAACTGTATGTAGTTAGATGATGTGACAACCTAATATTTATCTAATAAATATGTATTCAGATGAAACTGTGTGCAACTGCTTTAATTTTCATACCCAATGTTTTTGAGGAAAACTTGTTTAACTGTCAAAAGTGGACACGTGCGTAATCTGGACTCATAAGAGTTGGCAAATGCTGCAATCTGAAGCAACAGACAAACTGCTGGAAGAACTCAGTGTGTCAGGCAGCATCTGTGAAGGGAAATGGACAATGTTTTGGGTTGCGACTGAAAGTTAGAGAGGAGGGTCATTCATTCGTTATGTGCTGTGTCATATGATGTGGGCAATCATGGTCTTTCCTTGACTGTGATTTCCCTTGGCAAATTTTCCAAGCAGAAAGTAGTTTCCAAACAGAAGTGGTTTGCCTTTTCCTTCTTCTGGGTAGTGCCTTTTCAACACAGGTGACCCCATCGATTATCAATACTCTTCAGAGATTGCCTAAGCTGGACATGTGATGTTGTTATATGCACCAGCTGCTCATACGACCATCCACCACCTGCTCCCATGGCTTCACATGACCCTGATCTTGGTGGGGGGTGGGGAGCGGAGGGCTAAGCTGGTGCTACACCTTGCCCAAAGGTGATCTACAGGTCAGCGGAGGGAAGGAGTGCCTTATGCCTCCTTTGATAGCGACGTATCTCCACCCCGTCACCAGAGAGGGGAGGTAGCTACTATAGAAAGGTGGAGGGAAGGGATGAAACAAGAGCTGGCAGGCGATAAGTAGATCCAGGTGGGGAGTGGCGACAGGTAAATTCAGGTGAGGAAGATGCATGAGGGAAGAGTGGAAATAGCAGAGTTGGGGAGGTAATATTTTGAGGTAACAAAGGGCTCTCTAACAATAGAGGAAAGTGGAGTAAAATAAGGGAGCAACACATAAAAAATGCTCAAGGAACTCCGCAGATCAGGTAGCATCCATCAAGAGGAATAAACAGTCAATGTTTCTAACCAATACCCTTCATTAGGACTGGAAAGGAAGGGGGAAGAAGGCAGAATATGACAGTGGGAGAGGGAAAGTATAGCTAGAAGGTGATTGTGAAGTCAGGTGGTTGGGGAGGGGTGATGAAGTGAGAAACTGGGAGGTGATAGGTGGAATAAGTAAGGGGTTGAAGAGAAAAGATCTTAGAGGAGATGAAGGTGGACCATGTGAGAAAGGGAATGAGGTAAGGCATCAGGAGGATGTTATAGGGAGGTAAGGAAAGAGGGGAGCCAGAGTGCAGAAGGAAAAAGAGGAAAGGGGAGGGGGGAAATTACTGGAAGTTAGAGAAATCGATGTTCCTGCCATCAGGTTGGAGGCTACCCAGATGGAATTTGAGATGTTGCTCCACCAAACTCAGGGCAGGTAGATAGATATGGGCAATGACAACAGTAGAGGAACAAGACCCAGTGGGTCAGGTGGGGTGGTCTGATAGCAACAGTAGAGGGAGTAGACCTACTGGGAGAGATGGTGTGGTCAGAGGGGAACAGTGGAAGGAATGGACCTACAGGGAAAGATAGCGTGGTCAGAGGGGAACAGTAGAGGGATGAAACCCAGTGGGACAGGTGGGGTGTTCAGAGGGAGGGGACCTATCGAGACAGATGGCATGGTCGGATGGCAACAGTAAAAGGACAAGATCCAGTGGGACAGGTGGGGTGGTCAGATAGCAACAGTAGAGGGAGGGGAACGACTGGGAGAAATGGGGTGGGCCAATGGAAACAGTAGAGGAAGAAGACCCAGTAGGAAAGGGGGAAATGGGCACCTGGGAACAGCCGAGGGAGGGGAACACACAGGAGAGGTGGGGATGGGGAGATAGACAGTAGGTGCAGGAGTAAGCCATTCAGCCCTTCGAGCTCGAACCACCATTCACTGTGATCATGGCTGATCATCCACAATCAGTACCCTTTTCCTGCCTTCTCCCCATATCCCTTCACTCCAGTATCTTTAAGAGCTCTATCTAGCTCTTTCTTGAAAGAATCCAGAGAATTGGTCTCCACTGCCTTCTGAGGCAGAGCATTCCACAGATCCACAACCCTCTGTGTGGAAAAAGTTTTTCCTCAACTCCATTCTAAATTGTCTACCCCTTATTTTTAAACTGTGGCCTCTGGTTCTGGACTCGCCCAACATCGGGAACATGTTTCCTGCCTCTAGCATGTCCAATCCCTTAATAATCTTATATGTTTCAATCAGATCCCCTCTCATCCTTCTAAATTCCAGTGTATACAACCCCAGTCACTCCAATCTTTCAACATATGACAGTCCCTCCATCCCGGCAATTAACCTCATGAACCTACACTGCACTCCCTCAATAGCTAGAATGTCCTTCCTCAAATTTGGAGACCAAAACTGTACACAATATTCCAGGTGTGGTCTCACCAGGGCCCCGTACAGCTGCAGAAGGACCTCTTTGCTCCTATACTCAATTCCCCTTGTTCTGAAGGCCAGCATGCCATTAGCTTTCTTCACTGCCTGCTGTACTTGCATACTTACTTTCAGTGACTGATGAACAAGGACACCTAGATCTTGTTGTACTTCCCCTTTTCCTAACTTGACTCCATTTAGATAGTAACCTGCCTTCCTGTTCTTGCTACCAAAGTGGATAACCTCACTTTGGTAGAGATGGAAACTGCAGAGGGAGGGAACCCAGTGGGAGAGGTGGAGATGGGCAGATGGGAACAGCAAAGGGAAGGAAGTCCAATGGGAGAGATGGGGATGGGGAGATGGGAACTCTGAAGGGAGGGAACCCAGTGGGAGAGATGGAGATGGAGAGATGGGAACTGTAGAGGGAGGAGTCTCAGTAGGGATAGGTAGATGGTTCCAGTAGGGCAAGGGGAACCAAGACATGTATAATCTTCTAAGTGAAAAATAGAATGACCAAAGGAATTCTACAAGGTTCTCGGGCTTTGCATGCAATCCACATCAACGATCTGAATGATCCACTCAATCTGAGCGCAATGCAGAAAAAATATCCAGTTATCCCCTTGGGAAGAACAGCAGAGAATATTTTAAATGGTGAACATATGAAAAGAGATGGTCTTCAGAGGGGCTTCGGTGCCCCTGACAAATCACTGGTAGGTAAACATGCAGCAACTAGAAGATAAAGAATACGGTTGACCTTTATTGCAAGAAGTTTGAATGCATGTAGTAATCTTGAAGACAATAGAGATTTCAGATGCTGGAATCTGGAACAAAAACAAATACACTGCAGATGTTGGAATTGGGAATAAAAATTAAACACTATGCTGCAGATGTTGGAATCTCGAACAAAAAGGCCCTTCCAGCCCTTCAAGCAGCATCACCCCAGCAACCCCCGATTTAACCCCAATCTAATCACGGGACAATTGGAAGGAAACCTGAGCACCCGGGGAAAACTCACACATTCCAAAGGGAAGATGTACAGACTCTCTACAGAGGATGCTGGGATTGAACTCTGAACTACGACACCCGAGCTGAAATAGTATTGCGCTAACGGCTACACTACTGTGGCACCCATTCAAGTAAAGTCATCTGCAGGTACAGGTACTGTGGAAACTTACTGACAACACGTCGAAGTTCAAAGGGAATTTATCTTCAAAGTACATATACAGTATTTTACCTAGATATTCATTTTCTTACAGGGAAAAAGAAATACAATAGAATTTATGGAAAACTACACATAAACAGGCAAAGATTGACAAGCGGCCAATGTGCAAAAGAAGACAAACAAGAAACAAATACTGAGAACACGAGTTGTAGAGTCCTTGAAAGTGAATTTGTAGGCCGTAGGATCTGTAGTTTTCTCATCTGTAACAATTTTCTGTTTTTGCACTGTACTGCTGCTGCAAAACAACAAATTTCATATCATTCAAGTCACTGTTAATAACGATAGTTCTGTGGTACATGAGTGGTGATCGATTACAGATAAGAGTGAAAAACAATTTTATTCTTAATGGCACAGAGAGACACACAAATACTAGTTTTCAATGCAACACACACAAGGTGCTGGAGGAACTCAGCAGGTCAGGCAGCATCTATGGAGAGGAATAAACAGTCAACATATTGGGTCAAGACACTTCATCAGGACTGGAATGGAAGGTGGGTGGAAGAAACCAGAATAACAAGGTGAGGGTGTCCAGGTAGGTGGGTGGGGGGAGAGGGGAGGAAGTGAGAAGCTGGGAGATGGTAGGTGGAAGAGGTAATGGGCTGGAGAAGAAGGAATCTGATAGGAGAGGAGAGGGGACCATGGGAGAAAGGGAAGGAGGAGGGGACCCAGCAAGGGGTGATGGGTAAGTGACCTGAAAAGAAGGGGCGAGAGGGAAACCAGTTTTCAATGACTTATAATATCCTAAACTTTAACCATTTATCACGCAGTGGTGCCTCACTGTACAGTGGAGAGCATCTTCAATGTGAGGTCAAAGCTTTGTGTCTACATTGAGAAATGACGGCTTCTACCAGTGTCCTTATGGACAGACACATTTGCAACAAGTAGATCAGTGAAAGCATCACATGTACGATATATACTCCATAGCCTCTTCATTAGGTACCTTCTGTGCCTGATAAAGTAGCCATTGGCTATGTGTTCATGATCTTCTGCTGCTGTAGCACATCCACTTCAAGGTTCAACATCTTGTGCATTCAGAGATGCTGCATCCATTCTGCACACCTCTGTTGTAACACGTGGTTATTTGAGTTACTGTTGCCTTCCTGTCAGCTTGAACCAGTCTGGCCAATTCTCCTGTGACCTCTCTCATTAGCAAGGTGTTTTCACCCACAGAATTGCCACTTACCGGATCTTGTTCTTTTTTTCTTTCTCGCACCATTCCCTGTAAACTCTGGAGACTGCTGTGCATGAAAATCCCAGGAGATCAGCAATTTCGAAGATACTCAAACCACCCCATCTGGCACAAACAATCATTCCTCAGGCAAAGTCACTTAGATTACATTTTCTTCTGATACCTGGTCTGAACAACTGAACCTCTTGACCATGTCTGCATATTTTTATGCATTGTGTTATTGCCACATGATTGGCTGATCAGGTATTTGCATTAACCATTTGGTGTACAGGTGACCTAATAATGTGGCTATTGAGTGTAGAAGCAGGTGGTCAAAGGTGGTCCATGAACCTGCTCTGCTATTCTAATGAGGTTGCAGCTGATTAGCTACTTCTATGTTTGAGAATATAACTTGAGATCATAGGTTAAGTGTGAAAGGTGAAATTTTAGGGAGAACACGAAAGAGGATATCTTCACTCAGAAGGTGGTTGGAGTGTGGAACAACCTGAACAACCTGCCAGTGGAAGTGATAGATGTGGGTTTGATTTCAACACTTAAGATCGCTTGGGTAAGTACAGTACATGGATGGGAGGGTTACAGAGGGCTATGGTCTAGTGTGGGTCAATAGGGCTAGACAGAATAATAGTTTGCCATGGACTAGATGGGCCAAAGGGCCTGTTTCAGGGCTGTAGAGCTCTATGGCTACACCATTTGCCTTGAATCAGAATCAGGTTTATGATCACTGACATACATCATGAAATTTGTGTTGTTTTGTAGCAGCAGTACAGTGCTAGATATAGAAATTACTGTAAATTACAGGATTAATAGATCAAAAGCCGAAAATCGAGGTAGTGTTTCTGGGTTCATGGTCCATTCAAAAATCTGATGGGAGGGGGAAAGAAGCTGTTCCTGAAACACTGAGTGAGGGCCTCCAATATCCAGAAATCTAATCCACAGCTTAACTGCAGTTAATGAATATACAGCTATCCAAGTCAGAGAAATCCATTACAGAGAAAATTTACAAGGATGTTGCCAGGTCTGAATTATAAGGAAAGATTGAATAGGTTAGGACTTTATTACTTGGAAGATAGAGATTGAGAGGAGATTTGATAGAGATATACAAAATTACGAGGGATATAGATAGGGTAAATGCAAGCAGGCTTTTTCCATTCAGATTAGGTGAGACTATAACTAGAGGTCATGGGTTAAGGGTGAAAGGTGAAATGTTTAAGGGGAACATGAGGGGATACTTCTTCACTCAGAGGGTTGAGAGAGGGTGGAACAATGCTGCCAGCAGAAGTGATGCACACGAGCTCAATTTCAACATTTAAGAGAAGTTGGGATAGGTTCATGGATTGTAAGGGAACGGAGGGCTATGGTCCCAGTGCAGATCAATGGGAGAAGGTAGTTTAAATGGTTCGGCGTGGACTAGGGCCTGTTTCTGTGCCATACTTTTCTATGACTATTTGAAAATAATGAATGTAATTCAGTAGTGTAGTGGTTAGCGTAACATTATTACAGTGCCAAAGATCCTGATTCAGTTCTGCTGCTGTCGGTAAGGAGTTTGTGCCTTCTCCCCATTGCTGCGTGGGTTTCCTCTGGGTGCTCCAGTTTCCTCCCACATTCCAAAGACATTCGGGTGAGTAGACTAATTACTCACAGGGGTGTAATTGGGCATCATGCGTTCATTGGCCAGAAGGTCCTATCACCAGGCTTTATCTCAGATTCAGGTTCAGACTTATTTATCACACGAAAATCAAAGCATACAGGGAAATGTGACGACACATCCAAAGATGTTCTGAGGGCAGCCAGCCTGTAAGTGTTGCCACATATTGCAGCACCTGTATAACGTACTCTAAATAAATAAATCCTTTACTCATGAGAGTTCGACACAAAACAGGAAACTACAGAGCAGCTGGCTTAACATCTGCTGAAGTGAAACTGTTAAAAGCTATCATTAAAAATGTTACATCAATACTTTTTTTATATTTTAGAGATACAGCATGGTAGTTGGCCCTTCCAGCCCAGTATGCTCGCGCCGCCCAATTTTACCCAATTGTACTGGTAAAGCTGCACCTGGAGTACTGTGTGCAGTTCTGGTCTCCATACTTGGGGAAGGATATACTGGCTTTGGAGGCAATGCAGGTTGATTCCAGGGATGAAGGGGTTAACCTATGAGGAGAGATTGAGTTGTCTGGGACTATACTCTCTGGAATTCAGAAGAATGAGAGGGGATCTTATAGAAACATACAAAATTTTGAAGGGAATGGATGAGATAGAAGGAGGAAAGTTGTTTCCATTGGTAGGTGATACTAAAACTAGGAGACATTGCCTCGATTCAGTGGAGAAGATTTAGGATGGAGATGAGGAGAAACTGTTTTTCCCAGAGAGTGGTGAATCTGTGGAATTCTCTGCCCAGGGAAGCAGTTGAGGCTTCTTCACTAAATATATTTAAGAAACAGTTAGATAGGTTTTTACACAGTAAGAGAATTAAGGGTTATGGGGATTAGGCAGGTAGATGGAGCTGAGTTTATAGATAGATCAGCCATGATCTTATTGAATGATGGGGCAGGCTCGATGGGCCAGATGGCCTACTCCTGCTCCTATTTCTTATGTTCTTATGTTCTTATGTACCCAATTGTACCCAGTGTGCCCATGCCACCCAATTGTACCCAACTGTACCCAGTGTGCCCGCGCCACCCAATTGTACCCGTGTCGCCATTTACTTTAGAACGTGGGAGAAAACAGGAGCACCTGGAGGAAACCCACATGGTCATGGGGAGAACATACAGACTCCTTACAGATAGTGGAAGGAATTGAACCCTAGTCGTTGGTGTTTCACCGACCAACTAGCTTCCTTCCCCTCCCTCCATCTTTTGATTCTGGCATCTTCCCCCTTCCTTTCCAGTCCTGAAGAAGGGTCTCGGCCTGAAACATCGACTGCTTGTTCATTCCCATGGCACCAGAAGTGTGGCAAAACTTGCAGGCTGCCCAGCACGATCCTCGCTGATTTTATTTGATGAAAAAGATGCACTTCACTGTATGTTTCAAATAACGTGACAAATACAGCTAATCTTTAGATTTTTAAATCTAATCTGGTCGGCAAGAATTCAAACAGAGTGCTACAGCACTCAAAATAATCTGCAGATGCTGGGGTCAAAGCAACACTCACAACATGCTGGAGGAACTCAGCAGGTCGGGCAGCATCCATGGATCCTGATGAAGGGTTCCGGCCCGAAACATTGACCGATCTTTTCCACAGATGCTGCCCGACCTGCTGAGTTCCTCCAGCATGTTGTGAGTGGTGCTACAACACTCAGTGTATCAGGCAGCGTCGATAGAAAATTTAAAGTTGAAAGACCCCGAAAGTACTGGGAAACAGAAAGAGCAAGTTAGTGACTGAGGCCGAGTTAGAAACTGTTCTGCAACAATCTCCTGCCCCAATAAACCAGTATAGTGTCCCAAATAAACAAAGGCAATATGACAGCAGTACAATGCGATACATGATAAATATCGAGAAAAAACAAATTACAGCAGGTATTTAAAAGTATATTAAAATAGCTAAAATAAATAGTGCAAAAACAGCAATACAGAGGTAGTGAGGTGGTGTTCACGGGTTCAATGTCCATTCAGAAATCGGATGGCAAAGGGAAAGAAGCTGTTCCTGAATCGTTGAGTGTGTGCCTTCAGGCTTCTGTACCTCCTTCCTGATGATAACAATGAGAAGAGGGCATGTCCTGGGTGATGAGGGTCCTTAATAATGGACATCGTCTTTTTGAAGCACCATTCCTTGAATACTACAGAGGCCAGTGCCCATGATGGAGCTGACTAAGTTTACAACTCTCTACAGCTTACTTCAATTGTGTACAGTAGCACCAACAACCCCCTTCCCCATACCAAACGGTGATGCAGCCAGTCAGAATGCTTTCCACAATACATCTGTAGAAGTTTTTGAGTGTTTTGGGGACAAACCAAATCTTCTCAAACTCCTAATGAAATATAGCCACGGTCTTGCCTTCCTTGTAGCTGCATCAGTATGTTGCAACACAGATAAAAGTTGCTGGTGAACGCAGCAGGCCAGGCAGCATCTCTAGGAAGAGGTGCAGTCGACTTTTCAGGCCAAGACCCTTCGTCAGGACTAACTGAAGGAAGAGTGAGTAAGGGATTTGAAAGTTGGAGGGGGAGGGGGAGATCAAAAATGATAGGAGAAGACAGGAGGGGGAGGGATAGAGCCAAGAGCTGAACAGGTGATTGGCAAAAGAGATATGAGAGGATCATGGGACAGGAGGTCCGGGAAGAAAGACAAGCAGGGGGGAAACCCAGAGGATGGGCAAGAGGTATATTCAGAGGGACAGAGGGAGAAAAAGGAGAGTGAGAGAAAGAACGTGTGTATAAAAATAAGTAACAGATGGGGTACGAGGGGGAGGTGGGGCATTAGCGGAAGTTAGAGAAGTTGATGTTCATGCCATCAGGTTGGAGGCTACCCAGACGGAATATAAGGTGTTGTTCCTCCAACCTGAGTGTGGCTTTATCTTTACAGTAGAGGAGGCCGTGGATAGACATGTCAGAATGGGAATGGGATGTGGAATTAAAATGTGTGGCCACTGGGAGATCCTGCTTTCTCTGGTGGACAGAGCGTAGATGTTCAGCAAAGCGGTCTCCCAGTCTGCGTCGGGTCTCGCCAATATATAAAAGGCCACATCGGGAGCACCGGACGGAGTATATCACCCCAGCCGACTCACAGGTGAAGTGTTGCCTCACCTGGAAGGACTGTTTGGGGCCCTGAATGGTGGTAAGGGAGGAAGTGTAAGGGCATGTGTAGCACTTGTTCCGCTTACACGGATAAGTGCCAGGAGGGAGATCAGTGGGGAGGGATGGGGGGGACGAATGGACAAGGGAGTTGTGTAGGGAGTGATCCCTGCGGAATGCAGGGGGGGGGGAGGGAAAAATGTGCTTAGTGGTGGGATCCCGTTGGAGGTGGCGGAAGTTACGGAGAATAATATGTTGGACCCGGAGGCTGGTGGGGTGGTAGGTGAGGACCAGGGGAACCCTATTCCTGGTGGAGTGGCGGGAGGATGGAGTGAGAGCAGATGTACGTGAAATGGGGGAGATGCGTTTAAGAGCAGAGTTGATAGTGGAGGAAGGGAAGCCCCTTTCTTTAAAAAAGGAAGACATCTCCCTCGTCCTAGAATGAAAAGCCTCATCCTGAGAGCAGGTGCGGCGGAGACGGAGGAATTGCGAGAAGGGGGTGGCGTTTTTGCAAGAGACAGGGTGAGAAGAGGAATAGTCCAGATAGCTGTGAGAGTCAGTAGGCTTATAGTAGACATCAGTGGATAAGCTGTCCCCAGAGACAGACAGAAAGATCTAGAAAGGGGAGGGAGGTGTCGGAAATGGACCAGGTAAACTTGAGGGCAGGGTGAAAGTTGGAGACAAAGTTAATAAAGTCAACGAGCTCTGCATGCGTGCAGGAAGCAGCGCCAATGCAGTCGTCGATGTAGCGAAGGAAAAGTGGGGGACAGATACCAGAATAGGCACGGAACATAGATTGTTCCACAAAGCCAACAAGAAGGCAGGCATAGCTAGGACCCATACGGGTGCCCATAGCTACACCTTTAGTTTGGAGGAAATGGGAGGAGCCAAAGGAGAAATTATTAAGAGTAAGGACTAATTCCGCTAGACGGAGCAGAGTGGTGGTAGAGGGGAACTGATTAGGTCTGGAATCCAAAAAGTAGCGTAGAGCTTTGAGACCTTCCTATGGGGAATGGAAGTATATAAGGACTGGACATCCATGGTGAAAATAAAGCGGTGGGGGCCAGGGAACTTAAAATCATCGAAAAGTTTAAGAGCGTGAGAAGTGCAACGAACATAGGTCGGAAGGGATTGAACAAGGGGGGATAAAACCGTGTCGAGGTATGCGGAAACGACTTCGGTGGGGCAGGAGCAAGCTGAGACAATACGTCGGCCAGGACAGGCAGGTTTGTGGATCTTGGGTAGGAGGTAGAAACGGGAAGTGCGAGGTGTGGGAACTATAAGGTTGGTAGCAGTGGATGGGAGATCCCCTGAGCGGATAAAGTCGGTGATGGTGTGGGAGACAATGGCCTGGTGCTCCTTAGTGGGGTCACGATCGAGGGGTAAATAAGAGGAGGTATCCGCGAGTTGTCGCTGTGCCTCGGCAAGGTAGAGGTCAGTACGCCAGACTACAACAGCACCCCCCTTATCGGCGGGTTTAATAATAAGGTTAGGATTAGTGCGGAGGGAGTGGAGAGCAGAGCGTTCCGAAGGAGTGAGGTTGGAATGGGGACAAGGTGCGGTGAGGTCGTGACCCCACTAAGGAGCACCAGGCCATTGTCTCCCACACCATCACCGACTTTATCCGCTCGGGGATCTCCCATCCACTGCTACCAACCTTGTAGTTCCCACACCCCGCACTTCCCGTTTCTACCTCCTACCCAAGATCCACAAACCTGCCTGTCCTGGCCGACCTATTGTCTCAGCTTGCTCCTGCCCCACCGAACTCATTTCTGCATACCTTGACACTGTTTTATCACCCCTTGTTCAATCCCTTCCGACCTATGTTCGTGACACTTCTCACGCTCTTAAACTTTTCGATGATTTTAAGTTCCCTGGCCCCCACCGCTTTATTTTCACCATGGATGTCCAGTCCTTATATACTTCCATCCCCCATCAGGAAGGTCTCAAAGCTCTACGCTTCTTTTTGGATTCCAGACCTAATCAGTTCCCCTCTACCACCACTCTGCTCCGTCTAGCGGAATTAGTCCTTACTCTTAATAATTTCTGCTTTTGCTCCTCCCATTTCCTCCAAACTAAAGGTGTAGCTATGGGCACCCGTATGGGTCCTAGCTATGCCTGCCTTTTTGTTGGCTTTGTGGAACAATCTATGTTCCGTGCCTATTCTGGTATCTGTCCCCCACTTTTCCTTCACTACATCGACGACTGCATTGGTGCTGCTTCCTGCACGCATGCAGAACTCGTTGACTTTATTAACTTTGCCTCCAACTTTCACCCTGCCCTCAAGTTTACCTGGTCCATTTCCGACACCTCCCTCCCCTTTCTAGATCTTTCTGTCTCTGTCTCTGGAGACAGCTTATCCACTGATGTCTACTATAAGCCTACTGACTCTCACAGCTATCTGGACTATTCCTCTTCTCACCCTGTCTCTTGCAAAAACGCCATCCCCTTCTCGCAATTCCTCCGTCTCCGCCGCATCTGCTCTCAGGATGAGGCTTTTCATTCTAGGACCAGGGAGATGTCTTCCTTTTTTAAAGAAAGGGGCTTCCCTTCCTCCACTATCAACTCTGCTCTTAAACACATCTCCCTCATTTCACGTACATCTGCTCATACTCCATCCTCCCGCCACCCCACTAGGAATAGGGTTCCCCTGGTCCTCACCTACCACCCCACCAGCCTCCGGGTCCAACATATTATTCTCCGTAACTTCCGCCACCTCCAATGGGATCCCACCACTAAGCACATCTTTCCCTCCCCCACTCTCTCTGCATTCTGCAGGGATCACTCCCTACGCAACTCCCTTGTCCATTTGTCCCCCCCCCCCCCATCCCTCCCCACTGATCTCCCTCCTGGCACTTATCTGTGTAAGCGGAACAAGTGCTACACATGCCCTTACACTTCCTCCCTTACCACCATTCAGAGCCCCAAACAGTCCTTCCAGGTGAGGCAACACTTCACCTGTGAGTCGGCTGGGGTGATATACTGCGTCCGGTGCTCCCGATGTGGCCTTTTATATATTGGCGAGACCCGATGCAGACTGGGAGACCGCTTTGCTGAACACCTACGCTCTGTCCGCCAGAGAAAGCAGGATCTCCCAGTGGCCACACATTTTAATTGCACATCCCATTCCCATTCTGACGTGTCTATCCACGGCCTCCTCTACTGTAGAGATGAAGCCACACTCAGGTTGGAGGAACAACACCTTATATTCCGTCTGGGTAGCCTCCAACCTGATGGCATGAACATCGACTTCTCTAACTTCCGCTAATGCCCCACCTCCCCTTCGTACCCCATCCGTTATTTATTTATATACACACATTCTTTTTCTTTCTCTCCTTTTTCTCCCTCTGTGCCTCTGAATATACCCCTTGCCCATCCTCTGGGTCACCCCCCCCTTGTCTTTCTTCCTGGACCCCCTGTCCCATGATCCTCTCATATCCCTTTTGCCAATTACCTGTCCAGCTCTTGGCTCCATCCCTCCCCCTCCTGTCTTCTCCTATCATTTTGGATCTCCCCCCTCCCCCTCCCACTTTCAAATCTCTTACTAGCTCTTCTTTCAGTTAGTCCTGACGAAGGGTCTCGGCCCAAAACGTTGACTGTACCTCTTCCTAGAGATGCTGCCTGGCCTGCTGCGTTCACCAGCAACTTTGATGTGTGTTGCTTGAATTTCCAGCATCTGCAGAATTCCTGTTGTTTCAGTATGTTGGGTCCAGGTTAGGTCCTCAGAGATATTGACATGCAGGAACTTGAAACTGCTCACTCTCTCTCCACTTCTGATTTCAGCATGAGGATTGGTTAACTTTTCTGAAGTCCACAATCAGCTCTTTGGCCTTACTGACGTTGAGTGCAAGGTTGTTGCAGTGACACTGCTCAACTCGCTGGTTAATCTCACTCCTGTAGGCCCTCTTGTCATCATCTCAAATTCTGCCAACCATATTCATATCGTCAGCAAATTTATAGATGGCATTTGAGCTGTGCCTAGCCACTGAGTCACGGGCGTAGAGAGAGCAGAGCAGTGGGCTAACCACATATTCTTGATTGTTCAGCGAAGTGGAGATGTTTTTAATGTTTTATTTTATTATACTGACATACAGCATGAATAGGCCATTCTGGTCCTTTGAGCTATGCCACCCAGCAATCCCCCAGTTTAATGCTAGCCTAATCATGGGACAATTTACAATGACCAGTTAACCTACTAACTTGTATGTCCTTGGACTGTAGGAGGAAACTGAGGCACCCGGAGGAAACCCACACAGTCACAGAGACAGCGTACAAACTCCTTACTGGTAGCAGTGGGAATTGAACCCGTGTTGCCTGTACTGTAAAGCATTGTGCTAACCACTACACTACCATGCCACCACAATCCGCACAGATTGTAATCTTCCAGTTAGGAAGTCAAGGATCCACTTGTAGAGAGAGGCACAGAGGCCCAGGTTCTGTAGCTTTTCGATCAGAATTGCAGGAATGATGGCGTTAAATTCTGAGCGATAGTCAATAAACGGTATCCTGACATGGGTATTTTTATTGTCCAAGTGATCCAAAGCCACTATTTTAAAAATCCCAGCTATTTTCTCATTTGGTTTTTGTTATTTAAGAGTTGTCCCAAATAAGCAGTTACCCAATTAACCAAAGGCCCAATGCATTGCCTGGCATTGATCAGATCATAACTGAAGAATAGAGTAACCATATTGTAACAATACTTATTGAGAAAGCAAGGAGGTATGGGATCCAAGGGGACATTGCTTTGTGGATCCAGAACTGGCTTGCCCACAGAAGGCAAAGAGTCGTTGTAGACGGGTCATATTCTGCATGGAGGCCAGTGACCAGTGGTGTGCCTCAGGGATCTGTTCTGGGACCCCTACTCTTCGTGATTTTTATGAATGACCTGGTTGAGGAGGTGGAGGGATGGGTTAGTAAGTTTGTTGATGACACAAAGGTTGGAGGTATTGTGGATAGTGTGGAAGGCTGTCAGAGATTACAGCGGGACATTGATAGGATGCAAAACTGGGCTGAGAAGTGGCAGATGGAGTTCAACCCAGATAAGTGTGAAGTGGTTCTTTTTGGTGGGTCAAATATGATGGCAGAATATAGTATTAATGGTAAGACTCTTGGCAGTATGGAGGATCAGAGGGATCTTGGGGTCCAAGTCCATAGGACACTCAAAGCAGCTGTGCAGGTTGACTGTGTTTAAGAAGGCGTACGGTGTATTGGCCTTCATCAATCGTGGAATTGAATTTAGGAGCCAAGAATCGTGGAATTGAATTTAGGAGTTGCAGCTATATAGGACCCTGGTCAGACCCCACTTGGAGTACTGTTCTCAGTTCCGGTCACCTTACTACAGGAAGGATGTGGAAACCATAGAAAGGATGCAGAGGAGATTTACAAGGGTGTTGCCTGGATTGGGGAGCATGCCTTATGAAAACAGGTTGAGTGAACTCGGCCTTTTCTCCTTGGAGTGACAGAGGATGAAAGGTGATCTGATAGAGGTGTATAAGATGATGAGAGGCATTGATCATGTGGATAGTCAGAGGCTTTTTCCCAGGGCTGAAATGGCTAACACGAGAGGGCACAGTTTTAAGGTGCTTGGAAGTAGGTACAGAGGAGATGTCAGTGGTAAGCTTTTTATGCAGAGAGTGGTGAGTGCGTGGAATGGGCTGCTGGCAATGGTGGTGGAGGTGGATACGATCAGGTCTTTTAAGAGACTTTTGGATAGGTACATGAAGCTTAGAAAAACAGAGGGCTATGGGTAACCCTAGTAATTTCTAAGGTAGGGACATGTTCGGCACATTTTTGTGGGCCAAAGGGCCTGTATTGTGCTGTAGGTTTTCTATGTTTCTGTGTTTCTAATACTCTCCGCTGCACACTTATAGAAGTTTATAAAAGTTTTAGATGTCAAGTCGAATCTTCACAAACTTCTAGGAAAGTAAAGGTGCTGCTGTGTTTTCTTCGTAATGGCATTTACATGCTGAACCCATGACAGGTCCTCTGAAATGATAACACTGAGGAATTTAAAGCCGCTGACCCTCTCCACCGCTATTCCGCTGATGATGATCAGCTCATGGACCTCTGGTTTCCCCCTCCTATAGTAAGTAATCAGCTCCTTGGTCTTGTTGATATTGGGCAAGAGTTTTTATTATGGTGTTACGTAAACAGCAACAATGAATATCAATCGAGACAGGGTATATAAAAACAACCAAACATTTATTAAACACGGACCAAACGATAAGAAAAAAAATAAACGAAAACTTTAACCGGAAGTTAACAGATAGGCAGCCGTTCACCAACTCGTCACTCGGCTCTGGTTCTTAAAGCGTTAAATGCGAAAACAGTTCTTAAAGCAATACAGTCAGATACAGTTCTTAAAGCGATACTTCGAAAGTCCAACAGATTTACACGTTCAATTGGGAGAGACTTCTCTGAAGAAGGATTTCTTCACAGATGCAACTTTCCTGCTGGTTCTGTCCACAGGATTCACGATGCCGAAAATAAACAGTTTAAATCAACTGACCTTAAATTCCTTTAGAGAGAGAGCACACCTTTGCATGAACTCCTTGCTCTTTTTGGCAAGAGTTATCCATAATGCAGGTCGTACTCCTCCAACGAAGACTCAATAAGTTCGATCCTTTATTAAACTGCCAAACGATGCCGACTCCTCTCGATCCTTTGGTCCTGCACTTCGATAAATTCTTCACTCTCCCTTCTACTGTTGAAATTGGGTAAATCAACACATCTAGCAAAAATTTCCAGTCCAATAATATGGTATCTTGCAACAGAACGCAACACTCTGTTTTAAAAATGAAACTGCGTCACAAAAACAAACACGCAACAGAAACGGAGACACAGCACGTTCTACCTGGAAATCTACAAACTGAAAACCAACTGCATCACCTGGGTTGACCCTTAAATACTCATGGTGCACATGTCATCACGTGACCTCACATCGGCGGGAAAATTACATCAGGTGACCTCCAAAAGACCATTACATCATTCTCACAAAAAAATCAAATCTCCTTGAGCATGTAACAATGGCACCATTCAGCCAATTTTTCAATCTCCCTTCTATATACTGATTCATCTCCACCTTTGATTCAGCCCACAACAGTGGTGTCACAGTGAACTTGGAGCTGTGCTTGGCCATGCAGTCACAAGTGTAAAGCGAATAGAGCAGGGGGCAAGCACATAACCTTTTGATGCACTTGTGCCGATGAAGATTACGGAGGAGATGTTGTTGTCAATCCGAACTGAATGGGATCTGCAAGTGAGGAAATTGAGGATCAAATTGCACAAGGTGGTTTTGAGGCTAAGGTCCTGAAGTTTATTGATTAGTTTTAAGGTGATGATAGCATTGAATGATGAAATGTAATCAATAAAGAGCATCTTGAATAACTAATAGCTCAGTTAACGGGAATCTATTGTACAGGACATTGATCAAATCATAACTGAAGTACAGTGTAACAATATTAATCTTCTTACCTCAGAGATGGTTTACTAGGCTTGCACCAGGAACAGATAGGTTGTCCTAGGAGTAATTATTGGACAGTGTGAGCTTGTTGTTGGTGCTTTGCAGACCAAGAGGGAGCTTGACTGAAGTATATAAGATCCTAAGGCTTCTGAGCAAGGTAAGTGTGAATGAGAATGTTTGCAATTGTGTGAGAATCTAGTATGAGGAGTCATTGATTAAAATAACTTTTCCTCAAGGTAATAAGAGCAGAATCTTCACAAATTGTCAAGGCAGGGCTAGACAGTCTGGTGAGGAGCAAGAAGAGAGAAATTATTAAGGGTGGATCCTCGACTTCCTAACTGGAAGACCACAATCTGTGTGGATTGGTGATAACATATCCTTCTCGCTGACGATCAACACTGGTGCACCTCAGGGGTGTGTGCTTAGCCCACTGCTGTACTATCCATATACACATGACTTGTGGCTAGGCACAGATCAAATACCATCTATAAATTTGCTGACAATACAACCATTGTTGGTAGAATCTCAGGTAGTGACAAGAGAGCGAACAGGAGTGAGATATGCCAACTAGTGGAGTGGTGCCACAGCAACAACCTGGCACTCAACGTCGGTAAGACGGAAGAGCTTATTGTGGACTTCAGGAAGGGTAAGATGAAGGAACAGGTACTGATCCTCATAGAGGGATCAAGAGTGGAGAGAGTGAGCAGTTTCAAGTTCCTGGGTGTCAAGATCTCTGAGGTTCTAACCTGGTCCCGACATATCAATGTAGTTATAAAGAAGGCAAGACAGCAGCTATACTTTACTAGGAGTTTGAACAGATTTGGCATGTCAACAAATACACTCAAGAAGGCTATAGAAAACCACTTCTGTAGAAAACTTTACCAAGAACAATCATGGTTGTGGAAAGACCATGATTGCCCATGTCATATGACTTGACACATAACGAACAAATGAACATATTATTGGAAACAACAGGAATTCTGCAGATGCTGGAAATTATCGGAGTGGGTTTGTTTCCCATGTCCCACTGTCCCAGTCTGACAACTATATTTTGGGATAGGGTATCTCAATTTGTTGTACTGGCAGTGTCTTTGGTCAGGGACGCCAAAGTACTGAACCCCAGGTAAAGAGTGTTGTATCCCACTACACTCTTTGCTTCTTCACAGAGGTGTTCAAGGTGGAAACCCTTGAATCAGAATCAGATTAATTATCACTGTCATATGTCGTGAAATGTTGTTGCTTTTTGGCTACAGTACAATGTGTAAAAATTACTATAACATACAATAAGAATATATTTATTTATTTATTTATTTATTTATACACACAAAAAATAATGCAAAAAGAGAGCAAAATAATTAAGGATTCTCGCCATCCAGGACTTGCCCCCTTCTCATTACATCAGGTAGTGTTCATGGGTTCATTGTCCATTCAGAAATCTGATGGCAGAGGGGCAGAAGCTGTTCCTAAATCATTGAGTGTGTGTCTTCAGACTCCTGGCTCTCCTGTCTGATGGTAGCAATGAGAAGAGGGCACGTCCTGGACGGTGAGAGTCTGTAATGATGGATGCCGCCTTCCCGAGGCGTTGTCCTGGAACGTGCTGATTCCGTAAATAAGAGTGGCAGGAGGTGGTAATGATCTGGAGTTTGCACGTGATCTGATGCGTTGAGTCTTATTAGCTTCCCAACCCCCTCGGGCCATTCTCTCCATCACCAGCACTGGGGCAGTTTCCCAGTAGCTTAGGGCAAACGTGGAGCAACACACAAAATGCTGGAGGAACTCAGCAGGTCAGGCAGCGTCTATAGAGGGGAATAAACAGTCAACGTTTCAGACCAAGGGCCTATCACCTGCCAGCTTATACTCATTGCCCTCCCCACACCTGCTTATTCTGGCTTCATTCCCCTGAGTGGGGTATTTCGTCACCCAAAGGGTGGTGAGAGTGTGGAACGAGCTGCCAACAGAAGTGGTGGAAACGGGTTCAATTGCAACATTTAAGTGAAATTTATATAGGTACCTGGTTGGGAGGGGTATGGACTTCTAATCGAACCTGCATCCACTGCTTCCACTGGCACCATGCTCCACACTCTCACCACCCACTGAGTGAAGTAGATACCCCTCAGGTTTCCTTTAAACATTTCACTTTTCACCCTTCACCTATGACCTCTAGTTCTAGTGTCATCCAACTGCAGTGAAAAAGCCTGCTTGCATTTATCCTATCTGTCATCATCATTATCATCAGGTGCCATGCCCAGTTTGAGCTTTGACTGCCATGGCCCACACACTCCTGTTTCAGGTCAAGTGGATCAATTCATTGGTACTCATTTCCAGTTCTCTGACTGCTGTCTCCATCATCATTTGTCTTTGTCTTCCTCTTGCTGTCTTCCCTTCAATCTTTCCCATAATTACCGTGCATTCTAACTCCTCTTTCCTAATCACATGTCCAATGAAGTTATATTGCCTTTCCATGATCTCATACATTATTTCTCTTTTTGTGCTTGCTCTGTTCATGACATCCTCAGATATTTTTTTTGTCTTTCGAATCTAGATCTAGAGTTTTCTGTAATATTTCAAATAACTTATTGTATTTCACTTTATCAAATGCTTTTGTGTAGTCGATAAAAACAAACAAATCTTTTTGCACTTGAATAGCTCATTCTGATAATACCCTTAACATCAATATCGTATTTCTTGTACCTTTGTCTTTCATAAAATCACATTGTTCTTTACCTATTTCAGCTTGTATCTTACTTTTAGCTCTTGTCGTCAAAATTCTTAGAAGTATCTAAGTATCCTATCTATACCCCTCATAATTTTGTATATCTCTATCAAATCCCCCCTCATTCTCCTATACCTATTCAAAATCCCTAATCTATTCAGTGAATTTTGTTCTTTCCACCTTCCCCAACTCTCTCTGTGAGTTAAATGTAACTTGCTTTCCTACAGATACATTACTGATAAAATACTAATTCTGTTTCTCTATCCATAGGTGCTGCCTCATCTTTGTTATCCAGCATGTAATATTAATTATTAATAATAAATAATAATAACTTATTTACGGAGCACTTTTCATACAGGTGATGTAGTTCAGAGTGCTTTACAATGGGATAAAGAGCAAACATGAAAATAAAAGACTGAAGGATGTTAATTAAAAGCAAGGTTAAATAAATAGGTTGAAACTGGTGTTCGAAAGTGTTAACTCAGTCTGAATCCCTTATAGTTTTAGGTATTGAATTCCACGGTTTAGGAGCATAGTTCAGAAAAGCTGACCTGCCCATTATCTTATGAGGGAGATTGTTTAAATTTAAGAGGACCTGAGAGCTCGAGCAGGATTATGAAATGAAAATGATTCTGCGATGTACTCTGGTCTCAGACCACAGGGAGCTTTAAGAACTGGTAAGAGAATTTTAAAATCAAATCTAAAAGATGCAGGGAGCCAAAACCAGTGTTGTTTGTATGAAAGTGATGAAGGTCTTTTTATTAATGCAACACACACAAAATGCTGGTGGAGGCCAAGGGAGAAAGAAAGGGGAAGGGGAGTGCCTGAGGAAGATGGAGAGCAGGCAAGGAATTGTGAGAGGGACAGAGAGAGAAAAGAGAGAGAGAGGAAATAAAGGAAAAAATAAAAAAGAACAATTAAACAAACAAACAAATAAATAAATAAGTGATGGGGGTATTTATTTATTTAACTTTTTCCCTTTTTTCCCTCCCTCTCTTTTTTCTCTCTCTGTCCCTGTCGTAATTACTCCTTGCCTGCTCTCCATCCTCTGGCACTCCCCCCCCCCGATTCTTTCTCCCTAGGCTTCCCATCCCACGATCCTCTCCCTTCTCCAGCCTCGTATCCCTTTTGCCAATCAACTTTCCAGCTCTTGGCTCCATTCCTCCCCCTCCTGTCTTCTCCTATCATTCCGGATCTCCCCTCCCCCTCCCACTTTCAAATCTCTTACTATCTCTTCTTTCAGTTAGTCCTGACGAAGGGTCTCGGCCTGAAACATCGACTGTACCTCTTCCTAGAGATGCTGCCTGGCCTGCTGCGTTCCCCCAGCATTTTGTGTGTGTTGCTGAAATTTCCAGCATCTGCAGATTTCCTCGTGTTTGCGAAGGTCTTTTTATTCTTTTCCCTCTCTGACCAGCAAGGAAAAGGAGGGAGAGTGGGTGGGAAACATGTGGAGAGTAAAATGGATTAACATAGAATGAGAAACATTTTGGGTTTAATAATCAGCACTGTTCAGTTGGTCAAATAGCCTGTTTCTGTTCACTCTATAATTAGTTGTAGAATGAACAAATTAGGAAATAAGACCATAAAATATAGGAGCAGATGTCAGCAAACTGTTTTAGTGCAGAATAGCTTTGATATTTCCATTTTATATTGCAGTTCTATAAAACTCCGGTTAGATCACACTAAGCAGTATTGTGTTCAGTTCTGGTCACCTTATTATAGGAAGGATGCAGGCCGCAGAGATTTACCGTTGCCGCCTGGGTTAGAGAGCACGTCTGATGAGGAAAGGTTGAGCAAGCTAGGGTTTATCTCTTTGAAGAAGAGGATTAGAGGTGACTTGATAGAGGTGTTGGTGCGTGGCCAAGTGGTTAAGGCATTTGTCTGGTGATTTGAAGGTCGCTAGTTCGAGCCTTGGCTGAGGCAGCGTGTTATGTCCTTGAGCAAGGCACTTACCCACACATTGCTCTGCGATGACACCGCTGCCAAGCTGTATCAGCCCTAGTGCCCTTCCCTTGGACAACATCGGTGGTGTGGAGAGGGGAGACTTGCAGCATGGGCAACTGCTGGTCTACCATACAACCTTGCCCAGGCCTGCGCCCTGGAAACCTTCCAAGGCGCAAATCCATGGTCTCATGAGACTAATGGATGCCTGTAAGATAGAGGTGTACAAGATAAGAAGCATAGAGTGGACAGCCAGACTTTTCCCAGGGTGGAAATGGCTAATATGAGGTGACATAATTTCATGATGTGTGGAGGAAACTACGTGGGGGGTGGGTGGCAGTGGTCAGAGAAAGGTTATTTTGCACAGAGAGTGGAAGGTGCATGTAACGCACTGCCAGAGATGGTGGTAAAGATAAGTACGTTAGGGATAATTAAGAGACTCTGTGGCACATGGAAAAACAAAAATGGGGCTATGTAGGAGGGGCAGGTTAGATTGATCTTAGAGTAGATTAAAGGGTTGGCACAGCATTGTAGGCCAAAGTGTCTGTACTGTGCTCTCTTGTTCTATGTTCTTGTTCCATACATTTATCATGATTCAGTGAATGAAAAGTGGATTTACAGGTATCTTCCTGCTATTTCATCTACAGTGAAGCAGAACTGAAATGTGATCTCTCTTTCAGTGTTACAGGGCATTTGCCTTTGAAAGGAATGAAGGGTGGAAAGAGTTTGAAAAAGGATTCGTTCCAAAAGTGTTACAGTAGTAGGTTAATTGGTCACATGGGTGTAATTGGGCAGTGTGGGTCGTTTGGGCTAGATGGCCCTGTTACCATAAAAAATGGCCTGATGTAACATTTTCAATAACAGCTTCAAGATTCAAGATTGTTCTCCAGATCAGATGCAACACAAAAGAACACAATAAGACAAAATAATTGTTACTCCAGATTCGATGCAGCACAAAGAGAAACACAACAAGACAAAGAACACAATAATAAAAAAACACAATAAATATAAATACATAAAATAGCTGATATACATAGATTGATTGTAGCCCATAGAGTGATGCTAGGCACCGGAGTAGGACTGAGATGAGGAGGAATTTCTTTAGCCAGAGGATGGGAAATCTGTGGAATTCATTGCTACAGGTGGCTGTGGAGACTTATTGGGCGTATTTAAAGCAGGTTAATAGATTCTTGATTAGTAAGGGCATCAAAGGTTATGGGAGGAAGGCAGGAGAACAGGTTTGAGAAAGATAATAAATCTGATATGCTGGAATGGCAAAGCAGATTCAATAGGCTGAAAGCAAGATTTCTCGGTGACTATCCATTTTAATTCCAATCCTCATTCACATTCCAACATGCTGGTGTAGGCCTCCTCTACTGCCTCAATGAGGCCATTCTCTAGGTGGAGATTGGAGAGGGTCATGAGGAGGTTCACAAAAATGATTCCTCATATTCCCTCATATTCCATCTAGGTAGCTGCAACTGAACATTGATTTCTCTGACTTCTAGTAATTTTTCTTAATCCTCCTTCCCTCTTCTTCAATTCTCCATTCTGGCCTCTCTCTTACCTCTTTCTTCTCCTCTCCTACCTATCCTTCCTCCTTCCCTCTCTCCCATGGTCCACTCTCCTCTCCTGTCAGATTCCTTCTTCTCTAGCCCTTCACCCATTCCATCTGTCACCCCCCGGCTTTTTACTTCTTTCCCCTTTCCTCACCTGCTTGGCTTCACCCGTCACCTGCCTGGCTTCGCCTATCACCTGCCTGGCTTTGCCTATCACCCGCCTGGCTTCGCCTATCACCCGCCTGGCTTGGCCTATCACCTGCCTGGCTTTGCCTATCACCCGCCTGGCTTCGCCTATCACCCGCCTGGCTTTGCCTATCACCTGCCTGGCTTGGCCTATCACCCGCCTGGCTTGGCCTATCACCTGCCTGGCTTTGCCTATCACCCGCCTGGCTTGGCCTATCACCTGCCTGGCTTCGCTATCACCTGCCTGGCTTTGCCTATCACCCACCTGGCTTCGCCTATCACCCGCCTGGCTTGGCCTATCACCTGCCTGGCTTGGCCTATCACCTGCCTGGCTTTGCCTATCACCCACCTGGCTTCGCCTATCACCCGCCTGGCTTTGCCTATCACCTGCCTGGCTTCACCTATCACCTGCCTGGCTTCATCTGTTACCTGCCTGGCTTCCCTATCACCTGCCTGGCTTCACCTATCACCTCTTTGCTTGTACGTCTTCCCCTTCCCCACCTTCTTTTTCCAGCTTCTTCCCCTTTCCTTTCCTTTCCAGTCCTGATGAAGGGTCTAGGCCCATAGATGCTGCCTGTCCTGCTGAGTTCCTCCAGCATTTTGTGTGTTTCTCTGGATTTCCAGCACCTGCAGAATCTCTTATGTCTTTGAGTTGATGGATATTTGAGGGAGAATATGTTTTTAGAAAATAGGTAATTGGTGATTAGCTTTATATTATTGGATTAAGAGTTTCTTCCCTCAGGCCGTTAACCTGATCAACAATTTTAGTTACCTTCCCACACCCTCCTCTATCTATTACCTCAGTCATATCAAACATTTGCTGTGGTGTAAACACTTTAAAACCACTTTTACTAATGCTGTTTACATTGCAAATACATACTGGTATTTATATATTCATGCACATTTTATTCCAGAATCAGGTTTATTATCACCAGCATGTGTCGTGAAATTTGTTCACGAATTTGATCCATATTTATATTTTAACTTCTGACTTTAGTTTTTTTTATATAATTCTTTATCTTTCACAATTGTTGAATATTATGGGGGTTTTTTTGTAGTTGCATGTTGCACCAACACACCACAGCAAATGTTTGATATATGTATTTATTTATTTATTAAAATACAGCAGGGAGTAGGCCCTACCAGACCTTCGAGACACATTGCCCAGCAGTTTCTGCATTGATCCTGACCTAATCAAGTCAAGAGTATTGTCATTTAACTGTAGACATGTACATCGCAAAACAAGACTATGTTTCTCCAGAGCAGGGTGTAAAGCATAGTTATACACATAACACACAATAATTTAGGAAATAAGAATTAGATCTACAAATGAATTATGCATAGATAAACAAAACAAATACAGCAGGGTATTTAATCATTATTTAACGCCTTGGTAAAGATTTCAGTGCTTGGATCTTTGGGCTTTTGTTAGAGATAAGGTGTGTTTAGAAATGTGGGCCATCCAATCAGGAGAGAAGACTGGGGGGGTGGGGGGTTTGTGCCTGACACCGGTGGGAGTCTTTGTCTTTGTTCGGCGTGAGATAAAGAGAGAAGACGCTGGGCAGCATCAGTCGTAGGACATGATCCGGTGAGGACCTTGATTCAATGGAGGCAAGGTGCGGAAGTTCACTGGGGGTCAGTGACGATGGCCTTTGGAAAACTTGAGCTCCAACCTGCACATTTGACTGTTTCATTATAATAGAGCCTTTCTGTTTTCCTCTTTCTTTTCTCTACTAACTCTTTAGTTTAGTTAATATTCATGAATATGCTTCTTTTAATTGTATGCAGCGTGCAATCTGATATTTCCTGCACCGCGCTGTAACAGGGTGGCAAATCACACAGCATTCATGCAAACTGGTACATGGGTGGGTGAAACATCCCAAACTCTGTATAGTGTGTATACCATAGATGAACGAGGCCGGAGAAAGGTGTGTGTCTCGGCACTGAGCTATACTTGTGCCTACTAGCTTACGCCATAGCCTACACAAGTGGGCTATGACGTTGTGAGCATTTATATTTGTGTGTTGGTGTGTCTGCGTCGCTCTGCAATTCACCGCCAAAACGCTAGTTGGCGGTGGGGTTTCTATGCCACTGTGTTGAGTTTCTTCATGTTGAAACTCAACATGAAGAAACTCAAACTTCAAACAATGGTGACTGAAACTGAAGGAGGGTGAATTTTCTGTGCTTGTCTGGCCACTGAGAGACATGGACGAGGAAATGCATTTCAAATATTTTCGGATGTCAGCAGGTGGACTTGACGATTTGGTTCATCGTCTCCAACTGTTTATTTCGCATCAGCGTACACACAGTGTACTCAGAGACTGGCAATCACCATTCGAGTTTTAGCTTCAGGTGGAAGTCAACAGGCTGTAGCAGCTAGCTACAAACTGGCGTCAAGCACAGGGTCCTCCATAATTTCGGAGGTCTGTAAAGCTTTATGGAAAGCATTGCAGCCAGAGTTCCTTCCCTGCCCTTCAGTCGCCCAATGGCAAGCTATTGCAGCGTAGGAGGAAATGCGATGCTACCAAGCGGACCAATCACAGTTGTTGCGGTCTGCGACGCCACGATGCGTAGTTACATTTTGGGAGAGGTGTGCGTCAGGCTACGGCATAGGGTATGGCGTAGGGTACGTGGCTACGCCGTACCTATGGCGTCGATTTGATGCATGTATAAATTGGCCTTTAGGAGACTGCTAGCAAGAGCTAACGAGCTATTTCCTGAGATGCCTGAGAAGAAAGGGGCTTTCAATTATATACCATTGGACAATTTACAATGACCAATTAGCCTCCCAACCAATATACCTTTGTTCTGTGGGAGAAAACCGAAGCGCCCAGACGGTCATGGGAAAAACGTACAAATTCCTTACGGAAAGCAGTGGGAATTCAACATATCTGTATATATGTAAATATATTTGGCAAATAAAGTGGATCCCTGACTGTTGATATTGTGACACATAATGAAAAGGCTTGTTTTCATGTCACCTAGACAGGTCATTCCACACAAAAGTACATCGAGGTAGTACAAAAAGAAATCAATAACAGAATACTTAGGATATTGTTACAGAAGAGGTGCAGGTAGACAAGAAAGGTGCAAAGTCCATGGCAAGGCGCCTTCGGCAGGTCAATTCCACCGCCTCTTTGGTCAAGAAGGCACAGCAACATCACTTCCTGAGCAGACTGATTCAGGTGAGGCTCCGGTGTCCCCCAGTTCTAACCGATGTTCACGGGAGCACTTTCGAGGGTGTCCTGACCACCTGCATCAGCGTCTGTTATGGGAACTGCAAGGCATCTGGCCACAGTCCCTACAGAGAATCATCAGAGTCTGTTTTCCACCTATCAGAGATATTTATCATGAGCAGCACATACGCAGGGCACTTAGCATTGTCAGTGATCCCTCCTGTCCGTACAGCGATCTCTCTGACCCCCTACCATCAGGCAGGAGGGATCGTACCATTAGGACAAGGTTTGTAAGAGTGGGAAGCGGCTCCTTCCCCCAGGCCATATGACTACTGAACTTCCTGCCACCACCCAGGTCTCATTGCACATCGAGCATTATACTGTTTATTTTTTACCTTGTGTCATAAATGCACCTTATTATTTGTTAATTTACATGTGGTAATATTACTTTATGTGTTATGTGCGTGAGTTACATGCATTGTGTTGTGCCCGTTGGTGTAATCTTCTGGGTCTGATCTTCTTGGATCAGACCCAGAAGACCCAAACCAATTAAGTGTCCAGGAGATGTGGTAATAGGTGTACAAACACAACAAAGTAACTTAAGCCTAATTTATTATCATAAAACAGAAAGCACAAATAAATTACACTAAGCACTACATAGTAAGTTACAAAGATTTCCACAAAGAGTTCATGGTTCGTGATAATTAGTCTCCAGGTAATTGTTGCTGTCGTCGGGGGACTTGATTGTTGCTGCTGTCAGGGGAACTCAGAAGTCTGACTCGTGAAACCACCCTGGGTCAGTCCTAGGAACCGACGATTATGATTCCTCGATATTTCTGAGGTGAAGTACCAAGAACCGAGCGCGAGGTGTAAATAGGGGTTCAATCCACAAGCATTGAGAGACACACAGAGGCAGATAAACTCTTTGGTCTTTTGCTCTCACGGCACTGGTGCTTGAGGCCAAAAAGAATTCAGCTGCTACTAGCAAACATTTAACAAATCTGCAGTGTTTAACTTGTACCAACACCTTATATGCTGTGAGCTCACAAAGAGTTAAAGTGTCACTTGGCATTGTTCTGACTTTCATTGAATAGTTTTACAAAATTTTGTACACCACAACATGCTTGGTCCGGAGGAGTGTTGTTAAATTGGGCAGGATATGTGTACACTTTGAATGACAAACAGAGCTTGAACTTAAACTTGAATAGGATTGCTCTTTTTGCTTTTAAAGATAGAAGTAATGTTTTCTCAAATTGGGCTCTCCATCTGTTGTCTAACAATGGATAGTCAAAATAAATATAAATTCCATGTAAATTTATTATCAAAATACATATACTGTATGTCACCATATACAATTCTGAGGTTGCATATGAGGGAACACATACCAATCCTCACAGAGGGATCAGAAGTGGAGAGAGTGAGCAGTTTCAAGTTCCTGGGTGTCAAGACCGCTGAGGACCTAACCTGGTCCCAATATATCGATACAATTATAAAGAAGGCAAGACAGCAACTATACTTCATTAGGAGTTTGAAGAGATTTTGGTATGTCAACAGAAACTTCTATAGATGTACTGTGGAGAGCATTCTGACGGGCTGCATCACTGTCTGGTATGGAGGGGGGGGGGCGCGGTGGAGAGCTATTGCACAGGACCGAAAAAAACTGCAGAGGGTTGTAAATTTGGCTCCATCTTGGGTACTAGCCCACTAAGTCCACAGGTCATCTTCAAAGAGCAGTGTCTCAGAAAGACAGCGTCCATTATTAAGGACCTCCAGCACCCAGGACATGCCCTTTTCTCACTGTTACCATCAGGCAGGAGATACAGAAGCCTGAAGGCACACACTCAGCGATTCAAGAACAGCTTCTTCCCCTCTGCCATCCTATCCCTAAATGGACATTGAATCTTTGGACACTATCTCACTTTTTTAATATAATTTCTGTTTTTGCATGATTTTTAATCTATTCAATATACGTATATTGTAATTGATTTACTGATTTATTTGTTTATTTATTTTTCTCTCTGCTAGATTATGTATTGCACTGAACTGCTGCTGCTAAGTTAACGAAGTTCATGACACATGCTGGTGATAATAAACCTGATTCTGATTCTGAGATTCACTTTCTTGCAGGCTTTCACAGTAGAAAAGAAATACAATCCAAAATCAAATCAATCAGATCAAGTTGAATGATCGTTTTGACTATAGATGGATACAGTCGAATGAGATAGAGTTCCTCTGGTGCCAAAGTGCATAACATGCATTCAAAATGGTGAGAGAGAAAAAAACAACACACTCATATTGTTATGCAAGACAATACATGTATAGTCCAAATCTGTAAGTAACATACAGATTGATGGTACAGCTCCCGGTAATCCAGCCTGCCATTCCGCCAGTCGAACAATGGAGGGCAGTATTTATGGGAGAGGCCAGCACCCAACCGAACACAATGCCATGCGACACCACCTTCAGCATCTCCTTACCTGAGCTGCAGTAGCAGGCAAGCCCATGGCTTGAGGCCTAGTCCTAGCTACAACCAAGGCCACGCTGCTGCCTCATCGCCTGTCTCACCACCAAACAAGGGAAACAGGCCTGCGGCATCTTACGTTATCAATGTCCAACATGGTCTCGCAATCGCAAGAGAAACATCCAAGACAGTCACTCACAGTTACTCTCACGCTACTTTCGCGCACCAGATCAGCTGCCTTCATGTAGCCGGCAGCAGCATGGTCTGCATTCAGCTAAGCCCCTCCGAACACTCTCCGATCCAACTGCTGGCTTCTTCTTCTCCCAGCTGCCCACGGGGTTCTCCTTCTCCAACCTGATCACCAGCTTCTCTTTCCTCACCCCGACCGTCAGCTTCTCCTTCTCCGCCCTGATCATCAGCTTCTCCTTCTCCATCCCAACTACGAGCTTCTCCTTCTCTGACCTGACCACTGGCTTTTCCTTCTCTGTCTTCAACACCTCGGCCAGCAGCTCTGAACAGCAAGCAGATCACTGATGTGGTAGACCTGCTGTACCCATAGTTCTTGGAGTCCAGTATAGTTATACAATCATTAAAAAAAACATTTTAAAAAGAAAAATGCCCAAGAAAAAATACTCACAAACAAAAAATAGCAAACAACCAATGTGCAAAAGAAGACAAAATGTGCAAATACAAAAAAACAAATAATACCAATACATAAATAAATAAATAAATAAATGGTGCTGATAAAATAGGAGGGTGCATGATGGGCTCACACTTGATGTCAACCTGTCAATCTTCAGGCCACTCCATTCAGGGACTTGTGGGGATATCATTTTATGACTGTGCTGGATTGTAATTGTATGTGCTGTGTGTGACTGTATGTGAGGTGTTTTTTGCACGTTGGCCCCAGAGGCACATTGTTTTGTTTAGCTGTATCCATGTGTATGGTTGAATGACAATAAACTTGAACTGAAAGTAATCTCTTCCTATGCCAGAAATATGAGAAAAGTGAAGTCTAAGGAAGATTAGCTTTGCTTTTGTTGAGTTTTTATGTGAAGGGAGTTTTGCTTACTTTTCAGTTGAGGGTAATTGTACATTGGAAGCTGACAGTGAATTGATATTTAATGTATGATGTATTCACTTACTCCAAATTACAGTGCAGACTGTGGGGGTAGGGTGACCCGCCTATGTACAGTTTTTTTTTGCTGCAGCTTGCTCATTAATCATTCCAGTGTCTGCATGTACTTGCCCACTTACTTTCCAAATTGTTCCAATCAAGTTCCTGCATTCATTCTTCCCTTCAGCTTTACGTTATTTCCCGCCACTGTGGTTGCCATTAAGGGCGTGCGAATTTTAAACAATTTTTGTTCAAGGGGATTTATTAACTGCCAAGTTGTCACATGTTCCAGACAGGCTATTGTACAGCACGCAAAGTTAGTTTGTAGAGAAAATGGAGTTCATACGGGCACAGCTGTCAGATGCCTCTGCACTCTCTCTCTCTCTCTCTTGATGCTGACTCACTCGCGAGTCAGGGGAAGTTAAAAAGCGTCGCTGCAGATTGTAACGTTAAGGCAGTGAACTGTTGGCCACCCCTCTCACTGATATACTGTATCTCTCCTTTGTTAGTGAGAGGGAGGGCCTGTTGAGAGGTCAAAGTGTTGGGATAGAAATATAGGAACATAGAAAATAGGTGCAGGAGTAGGCCATTCGGTCCTTCAAGCCTGCACCGCCATTCAGTACGATCATGGCTGATCATCCAACTCAGAACCCTGTACCTGCCTTCTCTCCATACCCCCTAATCCCTTTAGCCACAAGGGCCATAACTAACTCCCTCTTAAATATAGCCAATGAACTGGCCTCAACTGTTTCCTGTGGCAGGGAATTCCACAGATTCACCACTCTCTGTGTGAAGTTTTTCCTCATCTCGGTCCTAAAAGGCTTCCCCTTTATCCTCAAACTGTGACCCCTCGTTCTGGACTTTCCCAACATCGGGGTCAATCTTCCTACATCTAGCCTGTCCACTCCCTTTAGAATCTTATACGTTTCAATCAGATCCCCCCTCAATCTTCTAAATTCCAGAGAGTATAAGCCTAGCCGATCCAGTCTTTCATCATATGACAGTCCAGCCACAGGAATCAATCTGGTGAACCTTCTTTGTACTCCCTCCATGGCAAGTCTTTCCTCGGATTAGGGGACCAAAACCGCACACAATACTCCAGGTGTGGTCTCACCAAGGCCTTGTACAACTGCAGTAGTACCTCGCTGTTCCTGTACTCGAATCCTCTCGCTATAAATGCCAGCATACCATTCGCCTTTTTCACCGCCTGCTGTACCTGCATGCCCACTTTCAATGACTGGTGTATAATGACACCCAGGTCTTGCTGCGGTAGTTTTTGATGGACTCTAGATCACGGTCTCTGGGGGCTTTGCTATTACTTGCATGGTGGATGATGAGGGCACTGATGTTTTTGCTGAACAAGTTAGGGGAAGGGTTGATGCTGGTGCAAGGGAGGGGGGAGGGGGCTTTGTGGTTCTAATGTTTTTCTGCCATTCATTCTTTGGGTTCTTTTCTCTCTGTTTTGTGCATGGCTGCAAAGAGTAAAAATTTCAGGTTGCAAACTATATACATTTTCTATTATTAAATTGAACCATTGGACCATCCAAAGAGCTGAAGAAACCAAGGCTACAGTAATATTTCCCAATGAAAGTGGAAAATTTCTCCAAAACAAAATGTACAGTAAAAAAAAATCAGTGTCTGTACTTTATAGCAGTGTTGTCCCCAAAGTTGGATTCACCCTTTCACCTCATATATATCACCAGATAATACCCTGAAATACATTTTGTTGCAGGCACTCACAGTAGAACAAAAGATAAAATAGAATCAATTGAAAACTACGCACACAGGTGATAACTTAATTCAACTTCACTCACCCCCATCACTGAACTCTTCCCACAACGTGGACTCACTTTCAAGGACTCTTCATCTCATGTTCTTGATACTTATTGCTTATTTACTTACCTACTTACTGCCCATTAACTGGCATTTAAGGCAGCAATGAAGGTCCTCTGTCCCTGGCGGTGTTCAGGTCTTCCTTCGTCATGTCAGGATCTTCCCCTCAGTTTTCACTACTGTCAGTCATGCATGTCCCAGATGGAGACTCAGAACCACCATCACACTCAGAAGTAGAAGGATTCTTCATTGCTGTTTCTGTAGGGGCTTTGTTTTGTTAGCCCTGAGCTGAACCCCCAAATCTGGAGGACCAGTAGACCACTCTTAGACCTGCCTCTACCATTTGCCCTGTTTGGCATGGATGATTCTGCCAAGACCCTGAATCCAGCCAACAGAGTTCTCTGGGACATTGAGGCACCCGGTCCTCCAAACCCTACAACAAGGTAGTGGTCCTCTTGGAGGTTATTTACTTTTTTTTTCATGTTGTATTTGCACAGTTTGTCTTTTGCACATTGGTTGTTTCTCCATCCTGTTGGGTGTGGTCTTTCATTGACTATATTGTGTTTCATGTGTCTACTGTGAATGCCCACAAGAAAACGAATCTCAGGGATGTATATGGTAACATGTATGTACTTTGATAGTAACTTTACTTTGAACTTTAAACAACGACTGACAAATGAAAGACTTGTTTGGCTGTAGTCTTCTTAATCATGTACAGCCATTATCTCTTGTGTTATAGAGGGATATAGCAGAGAAATAGTCCCTTTGACCCCCCCCCAACTATCAATCATCCATTGACACTAAACCTACATTCATCCCATTTTTAAATCTCCCTACATTCTCATTCACTACCCCCCAGATCCCACCACACATCCTCTACATGCAAAGAACAATTTACAGTCGGCCCACAAGCCGCTTAGTCTTGAGATGAGGGTTCAAGGGAGGTTGACGAAAATGATTCCAGGATTGAAAGGCTTGTCATATGAGGAGTATTCGATGGCTCTGGGCCTGCACTCACTGGAATTCAGAAGAATGAGGGGTGACCTCATTGACACCTATCAAATGGTGAAAGGCCAGGGGATTGGGGCTGAGAGGGAAAATTGGATCAGCCATGATGAAATGGTAGAGTGGACTTGATGGGGCAAATGGCCTGATCCTGCTCCTATATCTTCTGGTCTTATGGAAACGAGAGCTCCCGGGGGAAACACGCACATACAGCCACGGAGAGAATGTGCAAAGTCCACACAATCCTCCACATACGCAAGGACATGGTTGAACCTATGCCTCTGTCAACAGGACTGACAGAAGATGCAATGCCACACATACTGTATAGCACCTGAGGGCAGGTTTGAATCTTGCTGTCTATGAAGTCGCAACTCTACCAGCTTCACCATTGTTTCTCCGAATTACAGATTTCTAAAGATAGACCTGACTTTACAAACTGCCTTTCTTGTTCTTTGAAAACCTCCCGGAGAAGTCCTTTGAAGTGTCACTACAAAAAAAATGTTTTAATGAGGGAATTAAGATTTTTGATATGTCACTCCCTTGATTTGCCATTGCGTGCAGACAGCAATCATTAACCTTTTGTAAAAGAAGTATTTAGATACTTCTAATTTAATAAAAGACTGTTGGATACTGACCTACAGCCCTCAATTAGTTACGTAGTGTTACATGATCTACCAGTACAAACACTGACATTCTCAGAATACTTTGCTTTTAATGTATTTTATCTGATGCTTTTAATTAATATTGCATAGTTTGATGGAAAGTACTGGAATATATCATTTGATGTGCGATGGTAGTAAAATTAAATCTTTGGTGGCAAGTCTGGAAATCGACAGAATGGACTCGTTGGGCCGAAAGTCCTGTGTCCATACTCTATGACTTTATGGCAGCAGCCTTCAGGAGAAACTATACTGAGTGCTGAAATGGGAAGTTTCCAGCTGATGTATTTAAATTTTAGGCTTTTAAATGAGGGATATGAATGAGTGTATCCTACTCTAAGACGCTGACACATTAGGACGCAGCGGCCAGTCCAGGCCCAATCAAAGGTGCTTTTGCTCGTCTTGTACGTCTTTTGTATGATCCAAAGTCACCGCTGTATGCTCAGAACATCAAGTACTGAATCAGAATCAGGTTTGATATCACCAGCATATGTCCTGAAATTTGTTGTCTTTGTGTCAGCAGTGCAATGTAATAACAAATAACTGAGAAAAACAGTGAATCACAGTAAGTACATATATATTAAATAGTTAAATTAAACAAGTAGTGCAAAAATAGAAATAAAAAAGTAGTGAGGTAGTGTTCATGGTTTCAATGTCCATTCAGAAATCGGATGGCAGAGGGGAAGAAGCTGGTCCTGAATTGTTGTAAGTGTTCCGTCAGGTCCTTCTTGCTGGTAGCAATGAGAACAAGGTGACCTGGGTGATAGGGGTCCTTAATGATGGATGCCGCCTTTTTGAGCATCGCTTCTTGAAGATATCCTGCAGACTACAGAGGCTAGTGCCCATGATGGTGCTGACTGAGTTTACAAGTCTCTGCAGCAGCCACCCCACACCAGACAGTGACGCAGCCAGATAGAAATGCTCACCACCATACATCTGCAGAAACTTGCAATTGTTTTTTGCTGACGTGCCAAGTTTCCTCAAACTCCGAATGAAGTACAGCAGCCGCCGTGCCTTTTTTGTAGCTGCATCGATAGGTTGGGTCCAGGTTAGATTCTCAAAGATCTTGACACCCAGGAACTTGAACTTGCTCACTCTCCACCTCTGAGCCCTCTACGAGGACGGGCGTGCGTTCCTTCTTCTTACCCTTTTGAAAATTGCAATCAGTTCTTTGGTCTTACTGACATTGAGTGCAAGGCTGTTGCTTTGACATCACTCAACTAACTACATGTAGTATATCTCGCTCCTGTATGCCCTCTCATCACCATCTGAAATTCTGGCAATAACAGTTATGTTGTCAGCAAACTTATAGAGGCATCTGAGCTGTCCCTGGCCACACAATCATGAGGGTAGAGAGAGCAGAGCAGTGGACTAAGCACACAACCCTGAGGTGCACCAGTGTTGATTGTCAGCGAGGTGGAGATGTTGTCACCAATCCACATAGATTGCAGTCTTGCAGTTAGGAAGTCGAGGGTCCAATTGCAGAGGGAGGTACAGAGGACCAGGTTCTGGAGCTTTTCAATCAGTACTGTAGGAATGATGAAGTTAAACACTGAGATGTAGTCAATAAAGACATTCTGACATAGGTATTTGTATTGTCCAGGTGATCCAAGGCCACACGAAGAGCCAACGAGATTGTGTCCGCCTTAGCCCTATTGTGGCAACAGGCCAATTGCAGTAGGATTATGTCATCAGCGAGTTGCCCAACAGCAATGGAGCTGGACTTAGTGCACACTGCTATTGTGTTGTCACTTGGATTTTTTGTGTACCATTCACCACCGAAAAACAATGTGGCAGTGATTGTCTTGGAATCGCAAGACCCTGTTGGACGTCGGTAATGTAGAATAATGCAAGTCCAGTTCACCGGTTCATTGGTAGACCAATGGCAGGGGAGCTGTATTGCCTCAGTTGCGGCGTGAACGGTCACTCAGGAGAGGAGATGCTAAGGCGGTGCTGTTCTACGGTGTTCACTGGTGTTTGCAGAGTGGAAGGACGTGCTGGACCAAGGCAACTTACCATCAGTCTGGTCATGCCACACAGGGACTTTCGTTATATACATTTTTAATCTTTGTGACTATATGTTTTTTTCTGAAATTGCAACTATACGTGCTATTTGTGTTACATGCGTGTGCTGTGTGCTGTTGGTAATGTGTTTTGCACTTTGGGCCCAGAGGAACACTGTTTTGTTTGGCTATATTTAACCTGAACTTGAACTTGAAATTCTTGTTCATAAATATATACTCAACGGCCACTTTATTAGGTACCTCCTGTATGTTTGTGGTCTTCTTCTGCTGTGGCTTATTTGACAATTGAGGCAAACCACTGCTGTAACGCGTGGTTATTCGAGCCCCTGTCGCCTTCCTTTCGGCTTCAGGCCATTCTCCTCTGACCTCACTCGTTAACAAGGTGTTTCCTCCCAATGAACTGCCACCCACTGGATGTTTTTATTTTGTTTCTCTCACCATTCTCTGCAAACTCTGGGGGCAGTTGTGTGTAAAAATCCCGGGACGTCAGTAGTTTCTGAGATACTCAAACCATGCCATCCGGCCCAACAAGCCCAAGTGACCAATTAACCTACTAACCTATACATCATTGGATTGTGGGAGAAAACCAGAGCACCCGTGCGTTCTCAGGGACAATGCACGAATTCCATACATGCAGCGACAGGAATTGAACTCCAATCACTGGCACTCTGAAGCAATGTACTGTCCACTGTGCTACTGCGCCACCCCTGATGATGTAGAGAACTAATTTTAGTTAAGTTTATATCCCATTCACATATTGAACCAATTACTAGACAGTGATTTGCCAGCAGGCCTTTTCATCACTGAACAAGCATGATAGTGTTATAAAAGCCAAAATTCTAGATGTATTCACCAAGGCAGAGATATGCGTGACTCACGAAATTCAGCCCTAACTCTGTAAGAGATGCTCCCTTTGTTTTATCAGTCCCTCCCCATCCTCTGTGTAATTTAAAACTAGCTTGTTCTCTCTCTTTCACAGTTCTGACGAAGAGCCTTTGACAGTAAACTCCTTAACTCTGTTTCTCGTTGTCTGATCTGTTAGGCTTCTTCCTGCATTTTCTCTTTTTGCTTCAGACTTCCAGTCACGGCAGTTTTTTTGACTTTGAAGTACGGTCCTGTCCCCGCCCACATTGTGCGGCCAAGACCACCCAAATGCAAGTGCTTTGTGTAGAACATAGAACGTTACAGCACAACACAGGCCCTTCAGCCCATAATAATGTGCTGGCCTTTTAACTTACTCTAAGATTGATCTAACCTGTCCCTCCCACATAGACATCCATGTGCTTATCTACGAGTCTCTTTATGAATACTGTGTGCTTGCTTTTATTGTTTTCTCTCTCTGCACACTGGGTATTTGGAAGTTCCTTTTTTTAATGGGTTCTATTAGGATTCTTTGTTTCGTGGCTGCCTGCGAGGAGATGAATCCAAGGTTGAATAAAGAACACATACTTTGATAATATAATGTACTTTGAACTTTGAACTTAAATGTCCTCTGCCGGAACCCCTGGCAGCACATTCCATGCACCCACCTCTCTCTGTGTGAAAAAACCTACCTCTGACATTCCCCCATATTTTCTTCTAACCATGTTAAAATTAATTCCCCTTGCATTAGCCATTTCTATCCTGGGGGGGGGGGAACATCTCTGGCTGACATTAATCTTTAAAAATTGAGCAACACACACAGAGGAGCAGGAAAACTCAGCAGATCAGGCAAGTTGTTTCAGGTCGAAAACCTCTCAGTGATAGAGGAGCCTGTGCAGAAGATGAGGCTGAGGCATTTGCAATAATCTTCAGTCACAAGTGCCAAGCAGATGATCCAGCTTGGCCTCCTCCAGAAATCCCCAGCATCCCAGATGTCAGTGTGCAGCCGATCCGATTCACTCCATGTGATATCATCAAAGAGCTGAAAGCACTGGATACTGTGTAGGCTATGGGCCCAGACAAAATTCTGGCCATGGTCTTGAAGACTTTGCTCCAGAACTTGCCTCGCCTCTAGCCAAACTGTTCCAGTACAGCTGCAATACCGGCATCTACCTGGCAATGTGGAAAATTGTCCAGCTATGTCCTATACTCAAGAAACAGGACAAGTCCAACCCAGCCAATTACCACCTTATCAGCCTACTCTCAAGCATCAGCAAAGTAATGGAAGGGGTCATCAACAGTGCTATCATGCAGGACCTACTCATAGTCATAGTCATAGACATAGTCATACTTTATTGATCCCAGGGGAAATTGGTTTCTGGAATAACCTGCTTACGGATACCCATTTTGGGTTCCATCAAGGCCACTCAGCTCCTGACCTCATTACCTCCTTAGTCAAAACATGGATCAAAGAGCTAAATACTAGAGGTGAAGTAGAGTGACAGCCCTTGACACCAAGGCAGCATTTGGCCTAGTATGGCATTAAGGTGTCTTAGCTAAAATGGAGTCAATGGGAATTAGGGGGAAACCCTCAGCTGGTCGGAATCATACCTGACACAAACGAAGATGGTTGTGGTGGTCGGAGGTCAATCATCTCATCCTCAGGACATCACTGCAGGAGTTCCTCAGGGAAGTGTCCTAGGACCAACACTCTTCAGCTGATGCATCAATGACCTGTCCACCATCTACAAGGCTCAGGTCAGGAGTGTAATGGAATACTCACCACTCACCTGGGTGAGTGCAACTCCATCAACACTCAAGAAGCTCGACACCGTCCAGTACAAGGCAGCCCACTTGAGTGATACCCCTTCCCAAAGCATCCAATTGCCCCACCATCAATGAACAGTTGCAGTTGTGTGTACTATCTACAAGATACACTGCAACAACACACCAAAGTTCCTAAGGCAGCACCTCCCAGACCCACGACCACGACCATCTAGAAGGACAAGAACAGCAGATACCTGAGGACACCACCACTTGGAAATCACTATCCACTCACTATCCTGACTTGGAAACATATCACTGTTCCTTCATTATCACTGGGTGAAAATCATGGAATTCCCTCCCTAAGAGTACTGTGGGCGTACCTATGCCTCAGGGACTGCAGTGGTTCAAGAAGGCAGCTCATCACCACCTCTTCAAGGGCAGTTAGGGATGGGCAATAAATGCCGGCTTAGCTGGCGACGCCCACATCCCATAACTGAATAAATAATTTAAAAAACCTGAAACATCGATGGAATTCTTCTGGCTTTTTGAGTGTTGCTCCAGATTTTTGTTGTCTGCAATCTCTCATGTCTCATCTTAATCTTAATAAAAGTCAGTCCGCTCATTAGAGTTTCTGCTTAAAAGTTCAAAGTTCGAAGTAGATTTTATTATCAAAGTACATATATGTCACCATATACAACCCTGAGGATCATTTTCTTGTGGGCATACTCAGCAAATCTATAGAATAGTAACTATGACAGAATCAATGAAAGACTACCCAACTAGGGTGTTCAACCAGAGTGCAGAAGACAACAAACTGTGCAAATACAAAAAGAAGAAACAATAATATAAATAAACAAACAATAAATATTGAGAACATGAGAGTCCTTGAAAGTGAGTACATTAGTTGTGGGGACATTTCAATGATGGAGCAAGTGGCTTGAGTGGAGTTATCCCCTTTTGTTCAAGGGCCTGATGGTTGAAGGGTAGTAACTGTCCCTGAACTTGGTAATGTGAGTCCTGAGATTCTTGTACCCTCTTCCTGTGGCTGCAGCGAGAAGAGAGCATATTGTGGGTGGTGGGGGCCCCTGACGATGGATGCTGCTTTTCTGCAACAATGTTTCATGTAGATGTGCTCAATGTTTGGGAGGGCTTTATCCGAGATGGTCTGGGCCGTATCCGCTACTTTTTGTAGAATATTCTGTTCAAAGACCATGGTTTTTCCATACCAGGCCACGATGCAGCCAGTGAATATACTCTCCACTACCCATCTATAGAAGTTTGTCAGAGTTATTTATCTATTATTTTTATTCATTGATTGAGATACAGAGTGGAATAGGCCCTTCCATGCCACCCAGCAATTCCCAGATTTACTCCTAACTTAATCACGGGACAATTTACAATGACCAATTAACCTACCAACCAGTACATCTTTGGACTGTCGGAGGAAACCAGAGCACCCGGAGGAAACCCACGCGGTCACGGGGAGAACAGACAAACTGCTTGCAGGCAGCGGTGGGAATTGAACCCAGTCACCTGTGCTGTAAAGCATTGTGCTAACCATTACGCTACAGTGCCACTAATGGGCAGAGTTTAACAAGATGAAACAGAGGAAGACCAACCCAGAACAGCTCTGAGCGAAGATTGTAAACTTTAAATTAAAGTAGCCAACATAACACCATTGAGTAGTCCCCTACTATGATAAAATGGATTGATGGCCTCACAATCTACCTTGTTATGACCTTGCACTCATTGCCTGCCTACGCTGCACTTTCTTCTTTATTCCATGTGATACTTTATTCTGCATTCTGTTATTGTTTTACCTTGTATTACAGTTTTATAGAACTCTGGTTAGGCCAAGGGAAGGATGTTGAGGCATTGGAGAGGGTGCAGAAGAGGTTTACCGAGATGCTGCCTGGTTTTTGGGTTTGTGCTATTTTGAAAGGGTGGACAAACTTGGGTTGATTTCTTTGGAATGCTGGAAACTGAGGGGAGAGCTGATAGAGGTTAACAAGATTATAAGAGGCATAGATAGAGTAGACAGGGAGTATCTTTACCCCAGGGTAGAAATGTCTAACACCAGAGGGCACGCATTGAAAGTGAGAGAGGGTAGGTTCAAAGGGGATGTGAGGGGTAAGTTTTTTGCTTTGTGAGTGATGGATGCCTGGAATGCGCTGGCTGGGGTGGTGGTACAGGCAAATACATTAGAGGCTTTTAAAAGACATTTAGATAGGCACATGGATGTGAGGAAGACAGGCAGATATGGAAATGATGTAGGTAGGAGGGATTCGTGTTTGGATTGTTTTGATTTACTTTTTAGCTGGTTTGGTACAACAATGTGGGCTGAAGGGCCTGTTTCTGTGCGGTACTGGTCTATGTTCTATGTTCCTCAATGTACAGATGTAATGAATTGATCTGTATCGATAGTATGCAAGACAATTTTTTGACTGTACCTTGGTACATGTGACAATATAAACCAAATTACTAATTTACATCATATCACAAAAGACACCGAGTTCTTAAAGTTCCACTGACATTATATATGTGACAAATGGCAAATGACAATACATTAAAAAAAAGAGAAAATGGCAGTGCTTGGATGGCGAGGATCTTTGACGATGGATGGGGCCTTCTTGTGGCAGCACCTCTTGTACTGACAGTGGGGAGGTTTGTGACTGTGATGTATTAGGCAGAGTCCACAACTCTCTGTAGTTTCTTACATTCCTGTACATTTGAAATGTTGTACCTGACCATGTTTCAACCAGTCAGGATACTTCCAACAGTACATCTGTAGAAGCTTGTTAGAGTGCCATTTAAGACATGGTCATAGAATTATTGCTCTGTTAACCAATACTTCAGATCTTCTTCTTCTTAAGTCCATCATCTCTGCTGGGCCACAGGCCGCTGACAGCAGCTTGCCAGAGTCCACAGTCCTGGGCCAAAGTTTGATTGGCCTTGTGGCTTCCACTTTCACCACACGGTTTCAAACGAAGATCCTTCCTCTCGCAGGGATGAGGTCTTTGGAGCTTCTGCTGGTGTTCCTGTAGCGCTGGGTTTTTATGGCATGGGGTTGCTGGCCTCACAGTTATCCCTGCTCCTTTCGCAGCCAGGCTTGGGGCTGTCAACAGCAGAGTTACTTAGGATGTTCTATCAATCAATACTTCTGTGATTCAGTATTTGATGTTGTGTTAATCAATACTTGCGTTGTTGGTGAATCTAGAGAGCCAGGATAAAACAAAGTCTAATTTGGATGTCAGGAATCCCAACAGATGTGCTCGAAAATTCAGAGGTATCTTGTCTTTTGAGCTGTGCTCCAATTGCAATTATGTTGTTCTATGGAACCAAAGTTCAAGGTTCAAAGTACATTTTGTTATAAATTATACAACCTTGAGATTCGTCTGCTTACAGGCAGTCAACCAAACAAGAAACCTGAAAGGACCCAATTAATAAAAAGACCAACATCTCATGCGCAGAGAGAGAAAAAAAACAAATCAAATCAAATCATGCGAACAGTAAAGCAAGCATCTACATTCAGAACAAAACTGAGTCCATAAACCAATGCCCAGAGTGGCTCGGACGTGACACAGCCTCAGCCTCCGCGCCAGAGAGAGGGGAGTAAAACATTGCTGAACATATCTGTTTGACCCTTGGCTCCGGTCCTGACAATTTGACTTTTCAGTCCATCTGGCCTGGTGTTTAAACTGGACAAGCACCGTCTCATCCCCCAGATTTGGACCCGAGCCCAGCCACAGCAATAGGCTCCAGGGCACTTCCGGCCATTCCTTGACCTTTCCAAATTGGCGCGGCATTTAGATGGATCAAACCTTGCTCCTGATGTAGGTGGATGAGTTCCAAAGCAGCTTTCCTCCACTCCACATGATCCAACTTTGTCTCCAAAGTTCCAAATTCTCCTCTTCTCTCCAACACCTCCTGGAACATGCCTCAACCTCATTCCGACTCCGTCTCACAGCCGCACGCCCCGACCCTCAGATTAGCCTCGCCTTTACTCACTTCTTCATTGTTTGTGGTGATCGCTTACCACAACTTTCCATATACAAAGTGTTATTAATAGACTGCATAGTCGAATTTCTTGCTCTGAGAACCACCAGCAAGCTGAAGCCCATGTTCAGTAATGCCATCTTAAACCAGAAATTGCTTGTACTCAAAATTAACAATGCAATTGTAACCATTGAAACTAATTGATCACTTCTGTTATGCTGGTGCTTTAATAGTGTAAAACTTTGACATACTGTACATTGAGATTCTTCTGATGAATTTTCCCAGAGGATTCTTCCACTATATCTTCTCTCTAAAAGTCTTCATGTTCTGCTGAATGCATAGCTACAGTCTCCAACTGGTGCATTTAAATCCCCACAGCTTGTTATAGAAAACATCTGAGGGTTCTGCATGAGAAACAGTTTGGATGTGTTTTACTTGTGGTCATAAGACCCTGTTGCACATTGGTAACATAAAATACTGCAAGTCCAGTTCATTGGTTCATGAGCGTGTCAGACAGTGGGGGGGGGGGAGCTGTCTGGCCTTGGGTTATTGCGTGGACCAGGCCCTCATGCTGCAGTATTGCCTGTGACAGCCATCTGAAAGCGCAAGAGAGGATGCGGGAGAGAACAGTGGCACACTTGGCACACTGGAATCATGTTGGATTCAGTGTTGACTCCTGCAGAGCAGCTTTCCCATTGGTGCTGCTCCCCAGTGTTTGCTCCTTAGAAGACCAGCTGGATTGGCTTTGCCTGTGGCTGACCCAAAGCGAGATCAGGAACTGCTATCTACTTGTTCTTGCAGAAACGTGGCTTCAGGAGATCGGCCCATGCATCATCGATCTTCATGCCACTCAGGGACTTGGGCTATATTACTTTTTAGTGATTGTATGTGCTATCATAACTATATGTGTTGTGTGCTGGTTGCTTTGCAACTTAGACCCAAAGGAACAATGTTTTGTTTATCTGTATACATGTGTACGGTTGAACGACAATTAATTTTGAACTTGAACTGGACCTTGAACAGTGATTTTCCTGCCATCATGCACTAGGTGAGGAGGAATAAGATTTTGTGAATATTTCTGAATTCATCTGACAGAGATGACAATGCTCTGTCAGTAGGTTAAATGGTCATTGTAAATTATCTTGTGATTAGGCTAGGATTAAGTAGGTGGGTCGTTGGGCAGCACATCTCTGTCTTCTGCTACATCTCTAAATATATAAATAAATGACATATTCAGCTTTGAATTGGACAAGATCATGGGTGTAATCTTGGAAAGCTCATCAATGGTACAAACTTGACTGTAAGAATCTCAAACTGAAGCCTATTAGACCCAGTGAATTGTATCTCAATCTGATTCTACTGCTGATTTGTAGGACGAGGGTGGGAAAAGCGTAAGTGTTCTCTTCAGCACCCTGCTGCCACCCAGCACACATGTACACCCTGTCTGAATGTCCTGCCACAACTCCCTGTCTCACAGACACACTCAGGTCCGGCTCTACTTTTCATCTTTTATTGCTGCTGCTTCAGATATTGATACGACTGTGGATTTTATTATGATAGTGACAGTAACAAGGTCCTTGTGTTCGAATGATCTCCCTCCCCCTAGATGCTGTGGGCAGACGGGGCCAGAGCAAGGTTTGATCGACATGGATTGTATATTTGGACTCTAATCCAGGTTTATGATGTGTTCTAGCTCTAGTCTGTTCACTCCTTTTGTTTCTACCTTTGGGCGATTTTTGAATCGGGGCGGCCTACAGGCAATGAACACTGTGCTGGACTGAAATATGCCTTTTGATATTGTGTTTTATATTCTGTGTTTTCGCTCACTTTTTTTTGTTGTGTGGGGTGAGGGGAGTTTGATGTTTTTCTTTGAACAGGTTGGTTCCATGGTTTTCTGTTTCATGACTATCTGTGGAGAAGACGAATTTCAGGTTGTATACTGCATACATACTCTGATAACAAATTTACTTCGACTTTTGAAATTTTTGAACATTATACTGTCTTACATAATGCTCTTGGCCCTTTATGTCAACCTGTCAACCTTTAGGCCTTGCCATTCTGAGGTTTGTGCTAATATTTATTTGGTGACTGTATGTGCTGATTTGTAACTATATCTGCCGTTGTGTGACTATGTGCACTGTGTTTTGTGCTTTGGCCCCAACTGAACAAAGTTTCATTTAGCTGTATACATGTCATAAACTTGAATTAGCAACAGGGAATGGTTTGGAATTAAAATATATTGTATGGGTATGTGGATTAAGAACAGAAGTGTATGATTTGCCATTTCTGACTTAATTTAACTTAAATCAAAAAATTTTGGGGTGCAGGCTAAATGTACAAGATTCAAGCTGGTACTACACCCTAACACTGGACAACAATGATTTGTATTCCTGAATACTTTTTGGCGTATCTTATAGATTCTTATAGATTTTGGTGTATCTTATAGATTCCGGGCTGCCAATCATGAAAATCACCATGAAATTTCCCTATCACGCACCATTTTTTGAAACTGCCTTTATTATTTATTTCAATACATAACTCAAGTCAGAATAACCTTTGCCAAGGTTAAGGAAGGCTTTTTTTTTGTCCACAAATCAAACAGGTCATCAATGACAGGCATTTCGAAGAACTTCTATTGGGACCGGAGAAAATTACATGGAAGGCATTCAAGGGGTCCTGCTGAAGGGTTTCAGCTCGAAACATTGACCGTACTTTTTTCCATAGGAGCTGCTTGGTGTGCTGAGCTCCTCCAGTCTTTTGTGTGTGTTGCTGGAGATGTTGTAATGGGGGACAAGGAAATGGCGTTTGAACTGAATAAGTATTTTGCATAAACTTGTTGAAGTCATAAGCTATGTTCCCTCTAAGCTGTGCGCGTGTGCGCGCACGTTTTTCAACCAGCGCACAAAGGAAATTAATGTGCGCACGAAAGGTTAGTTACCTAAAATAATGTAGTAATTAATAATTATACTTATTGAAAATAGTCTTTTAGCTAAATGTTTCTGTTAACTAATTAGTCGGTTTTTCAAATACCACAATGCACGTCACTAACTTACGTCACCTCACCTTTCCTGTTCCGGTTTGTACAGCTGCATCATGGCGGCAGCCATCTTTGGCGGACAGTGTGCATATCGTAAAGTTTACAAAGATCTGTTTCAAATCCTGTAGATAGCTTACTAAGTTTTTACTGAAAAAGATCATTCAGATGACCCTGTAGCTAAATACTGTCACAAGAAATTGATAAGCATCACATACAAAGTAGCTTTACAGGTTTTAAGTGATGTCTTTGATGAACTGGCTGCACTGTGCAAGATTCTGCAAAAGAGTGGCCTGACACCGATTGATTCACTTCATTTTGCGCGAGGCAAAATTAACAAGATAAGAAAGCAGTATCTGGGAAGCAACGTTTCGTGGAGTGACAAAGTTAAAGTTTTGCTAAGCCAACAACGTGAAGAAAAAGTCACAGTAGATACAAGTTCTTCCCCCAAGTCATCAGACTCCTCAATACCCAGAGCCTGGACTGACACCAACCTACTGCCCTCTACTGCGCAAATTGTCTTGTTTATTATTTATTGTAATGCCTGCACTGTTTTGTACACTTTAAGCAGTCCTGGGTAGGTCTGTAGTCTAGTGTAGTTTTATGTTGTGTTGTTTTACGTAGTTCAGTGTAGTTTTTGTATTGTTCATGTAGAACCATGGTCCTGAAAAAAGTTGTCTCATTTTTACTGTGTACTGTACCAGCAGTTATGGTCGAAATGACAATAAAAGTGACTTGACTTGACTTGAAGTTCACAGTTGACTTTTATAAATAGTCTTTGTGTTCATTTAGAAGAAAGGTTTCCTGATGATGAGGTACAAGAATGGTCAGCTTTTGATTTCTCCGCAATTGCAGATTGTGACTTCACATTTGGCGATGAACAAGTTAATGCCTTATGTTTAAAATCATGCTTTTCTAGCTGAAAATACTGTAATAGTTAGACAGTTTAATGATTTCAAATTTTCCATGCAAGAAAAAATTAAATCCGAACTGATTTCAAACTTTGCTCAAATGGTGGCATTTGTACTTCAAAATGAACAGTTTTGCGACCTTGCACAATTAATGGACATTGGGGGAACCTTTCTTGCGTCTAGTGCGGACTGTGAGTTCTAGCCCGATGAATCAACTCAAAAACAAGCTGAGAAACCGTTTAGGTGAATGTCATTTGGTTATGTTAATGAGAATCAAAAGCTATCAATGGGATGGAAGTTCTATTAGTCTAGATAGAGTTTACAAAGAATGGGTAAATGCCAAAGACACGAGAGAGAAAAAAATAACTTGAGTGACTTAAATATGTATGTTATTTTGTTGTTATTCTGTGCAGTTTTATGTCAAAAATATTTTGTAAATCTACATAAACTGTGCCGTGTGTGCATTCAGTGCGCACATACAGGAAATAAATTTGCACAACGTAACACTAACTACTAACGTTGGTCATAAGGATCTTAATTTAAAATGGTGACTGTTCATTTCCCTCAGAAGATGCTGCCTGACTCGACGACTTCCTTCAGCTCCTTCGTGCCTCGCTCCACATCCCCAGCGTTTTCATATGCAATTAACGATGATTTATCAATAAAAAACCTTCTCCACTATCGTCCATTTATTTAAGTATCATAAAGTCTCGCAGATACGATGCGGGAAATCTGAAAAACACAAAATGGTGGAAAAACCCAGCAACTACAAACTTCACCGCATTTTATGAATATTTTGAAAGTGATCCGACATTTTAGCGTATTTAGCATTTTGCTTCTGCGCTCGTGTTGTTTATCGCAAAATATAAACCACTTCTCATCAATACGAAATTCAAACATTTAACTGCATTTGATTTCCGCCCTGTTGGGAAGATTGCAGAAAAACACGAAGAAGATGTCACCAATCGGCTGGCACTTGACAGCGATTCGGTTTCTATTGGCCTGTCGCGTCCCGCCCGGAGTGATTGACGGCACTCTCCCGATTTCTACTGGCCCGCTGCGTCCCGCCCAGTGTGATTGACGGCACTCTCCCGATTTCTACTGGCCCGCTGCGTCCCGCCCAGTGTGATTGACGGCACTCTCCGGATTTCTACTGGCCGGCCGTGTCCCGCCCGGAGTGATTGACGGCACTCTCGGGCTTTCTACTGGCCTGCCGCGAACCCGCCCAGTGTGATTGGCGGCACGCTCCAGGTTTCTATTGGCTTTCAGCGTTACGCCCTCTGTGATTGGCGGAGCGCTCCACGTTTTTTACTGGCTGGGAGAGTCCCAGTGTGATTTGATAGCGCGCCCCAAGCATTTACTGGATGGACGCCTCTGCCCGGTATGATTGACAGCGCGTCGGCGGCTTCTATTGGCTGGCCGCGACCCGCCCGCATTCCGGCTTCACCGCGTGCGCAGTTTGCAAGGAAGTACCTAAAATGTTTCTCGGCTCAGCCCAATACTTCCTGCATTGTCGCAGAGTGACAAAGGCAGTGTACAGCTTGTCGCTTGCGTTTCTCTCCGACCTCAGAAACTGCAGCACCATGGCCGGCAACAAACCCAAGGTTTTTATGGACATCTCTATTGGGGATAAACCCCAGGGTCGCGTAGTGATGGAGGTAAGTGACGGATGAATAATATTTCCAAATAAAAGAACAACTCCGAACCGGTTTCGAGGTCAGTAGAGGAAAATAAATGAAAACGTTGTAAGAAGATCAAAGGGAAAAAAAATATTTGCAGAAAACCATCTGAAAAAGTGGGAGCATTCAGTGAAACGTTAAGGTCTGAAATAAACCGGAAATGTCAGACAATTGGAGCCAAACCCGCCAAAATGAGTCACCGAACAATGCAAGAGATTTAAATTTTGAAATAAGAGCTCTGGATGTTTTTGCAGATTATTGGAGTTAAAGTTGAAAATTTAGCAGAAACGAATTGTTACTCAGTGTTCCGCCGCCTAGATGTAACTTTAATGGGACGAAAGCGGGTTACGTATTTTGCAGGAGCGGATTTTCTAAGTTGATATTTCACCAAGAGGGTGGTTAATGCGATGATTTAATCCGATTGCGTGCGTTGGGACGTGTAGGCAGGCTTGGTGAACGTTAGACGGCCGCGATCGCCTCCGGAATGGACGGGCCACGCTCAACGCTGGGGTTTTTTTGTGGCCGCTTCGGGAGGAAATGGCTGCCGTGCCGAAGCAAAGCGGAGCCTCGAGAGACCGGGACAGGGAGGGAGGGGAGGCGGGAGTCACTGCAGAACTTTCAGAACTTGCGGCGACCTTAGGGCGTGGTGGACTGGCTCCACCGAGGATACGGGGAGTCTGAAGTACCGAGCAGCTTCTGTGGGGGGAGAGAGAGGGGGGAGCAGATCCAGGGGCCGCGGGTCTCGGTCCCGGTGCGACGGGCCGAGGGGCCGCGGGTCCCGTACTACCGGGTTAAGGAGCCGCTGGTACTCTTCAACCATCAGGATCCCGAACCGCCGTGGACAATTTCACACCAATACTGAACCGATTCCACAACCTATGGAGTCGCTTTCAAGGACTCTACAATTAATGTTCTTAATATTTATTACAAATTTATTTATTTTGTATTTGCACATTGGTTGTTTGTCAGTGTTTGTGTGTAGTTTTTCATCAATTCTGTAGTATTTCTTCTGTGAATGCCTGCATAGAAACGTATAGACATGTACTTTGCGTGGCGGTCAGAGCGACGCTATTAGAACTTCGGCGGAGTTCACTTTCCGCATCGTCTGTCAGGAGTTGATACGCCTTCTCTGTGAGCACATTAATCGATCATTTTAAGTTGCCCTGTGCAGGGGTTAGATGGGTGGGTTGCTGGGCGATGTGGTTCATGGGCCATAAGGGCCTGTTCTGCCCTTTATCTCTAAATCAAATACATTTACTTTGAACTTGGGGAGAAGCTTCTTCAAAGGCCTTTGATTGGTTCATTGTTTCTCTACAGATACAGCCCGATCTACCAGTTTCCAGCATTGTCCAGTTTTCTCGAACTCCCACTTGTTTCTCCAGCGCATATTTTCTGCATGCCTCCTAACAAACCACATAGGAACTGAATCAACTTGCAGAGCAGCAGGAAATCTGCGGGAAGAACACTGATGCTCTTTGCCTGCTGAATTCCTGCTGCAAATTGTATCTTCCTCCAGGCTTTTAGCATTAGCAGTCTGTTGTGTCTTTGTGTGGGTTTCCTCTGGGTGCTCTGGTTCACCCCCATTAATTAAGTTAGTCTTGCGAGACCATGGATCTGCGCCTGGAAGGTCTTCACTCTCCAGGGCGCAGGCCTGGGCAAGGTTGTATGGAAGACCAGCAGTTGCCCGTGCTGCAAGTCTCCCCTCTCCAGGACACCAATGTTGTCCAAGGGAAGGGCATTAGGACCCATACAGCTTGGCACCAGTGTCATCGCAGAGCAACGTGTGATTAAGTGCCTTGCTCAAGGACACAACATGTTCCCTCAGCTGGGGCTCGAACTCACGACCTTCAATGCCTTAACCACTTGGCCACGTGCCCACTTCCAAAGATATACAGGTTGATAAAATGTGGGCATGCTATGTTGGCACCAGAAGCATGGTGACACACGAGCTTCCCCCAGCACATGGAGTCATGAAGCATGGCTCATCTGCACATCTAGTCCATTGATCCACGCCTGGAGCATAGCCCTCCAGCCCATGTATTTATCCCAACTTCTCTTAGATGGTGAAATTGAGCTTGCACCCATCACTTATGGTGGCAGCCTGTGTCTCCCTCACACCACTCCCTCTGAGTGAAGAATTTCCCCTGAATATTTCACTTTTCACCATGACCACTACTTCTAGTCTCGCGCAGCCTCAGTGGAAAAAGCCTGCTTGCATTTACCCTCATAATTTTGTAAACCTGTCAAATCTCCCCTTATTCTAAGCTCGACATCCTTGGTCTATGTTGGTCATTAACACAAAATGAGGCCTTTCACTTTAGTTCTCAATGTATATGTGACAACCTAGTCTTTATCTTTTGCACACAAAGGTGGAGGGTGGGTTTGATATTCTTGTTGCTGTCTGCGTAATTTGTAATTTTTTTTGCACGGGGGGGTTGATGTTTTTGCCATTTGCACAATTGTTTCATTTTTGTGCATGGGGGGGTTTGATATATTCCTTTGAACAGCCTCCATGGCTTTCTTTGTTTTGTGGCTGTCTGGAGAAGACGAATCTCAGGGTTGTATGTACATTGATAATAAATGTACCTTGAATCTTTTATTGAGTTGTAGAACCCAACTGGACTTTTTGATTAATTTCATTTGTAAAAGTGTTGCAATCACACAGAATTGATAATCTGATGCTGTCTCTGTTTTGTCTCCCAGCTAAGAGCAGATGTTGTCCCAAAGACTGCAGGTGAGTCTCAGGAACTGGCTGTTGAATTGAAGATCACAGTTTGTATCAAAGTCAAGTTTATTGTCATATGCACAAGTACATGTATGCACAGACGCAGTTAAAAGGCTTGCTTGCAGCAACATCAGTCACAGAAATCACATTAACAGCATTCACAAAAACTTGTAACTTTTAAAAAGGGAATGCAATTAAAACAAAAAAGATGATCTATTTTAGTGCAAAGTGGTCATAGTGTTGCTAAACTGTAGTGATGAGGGTTGTAGTGTAATGGCTAACACAGTGGTCTAGGTTCAATTCCCCCTGCTGCTGATAAGTTCTCCTTGTGATCACATGGTTTTCCTTTGGGTGCTCCCAATTTCCTCCTGCAGTCCAAAGATGTACCGGTTGGTAGCTTAACTGGCCATTGTAAATTATCCCATGATTAGGCTAGGATTAAATCGAGGGGAGTGGGGCGGATTGCTGGGTGGTGTGGCTCAAAGGGCTGGAAGGACCTATTCTGCATGGTACAGTCGGCCTTCCGGATCTGCGGGGGATTGGTTCCGGGACCCCCCACGGATACCAAAATCTGCAGATGCTCAAGTCCCTTTTATAAAATGGAATAGTATTTGCATATAACCTGCGCACATCCTCCTGTATACTTTAGATCATCTCTAAATTACTTATAATACCTAATACAATGTAAATGCTATGTAAATAGTTGTTATACTGCATTGTTTAGGGAATAATGACGAAAAAAAAAGTCTGTACATGTTCAGTATAGACGCAACCATCGTAGCTCTTCTGGGAACGCTGATGCTGCCTTGGCATCAGCCGATGCCAATTCTCCCGTAATCTTTAAGTTCTTGAGGCTGTAGCGCTTTACATAGCTAGCCAGCCATCCCTTAGTAGCCTTAAACTCCATCCTCTCGCTCACAAGTAGCGAACGAACAAGACGCCAGGCAAACAATGCTCAAACAACGAATGCTGGAGAGAGACTGAGGATCTGTGAAATGGCGGGAGGCTACAGCAGGGTACGCCTACACATCACTTCATTCGCGTGGATTCAACGTAGTGCTTGGCGCAGGGCAAATTCCAGTTTTGCTTGTTGGAACTTTCTGGAATTTTTTTTCGAATATTTTCCATCTGCGGTTGGTTGAATCCACGGATGCGGAACCCGCAGATACGGAGGGCTGTATTTCAAAATAAAGATGGCATGGCCTGGATTGTGGGGATCTTTGATGGGTGCTGCCACCTTGAGGTAGTGATACTACCAGTAGTGGGGAGGGGTGTGCCTGCAATGTCCAGTGCTCTACTTTCTGCAACCGTTTATGTTTCTGTGCATTGAAATTGCTGTAGCAGATTAGGATGCAATTAGTTTTGATATTTTAACAGTACATCTGTAGAATTTGCCACGCACTAACAAAGAAGCCATACCTCCTTAACCACCAAAGGAAAGTGTGTCTTTTTCATTACCCTCTGCATCTGGGTTTAGATGTGCAGTCTTACTCTGGATGGCTTTGTTGCAGAAAACTTCCGTGCATTATGCACAGGCGAGAAGGGTTTCGGTTACAAAGGCTCAACGTTCCACAGAATCATTCCTGACTTCATGTGCCAGGTGAGGACCAATGTTCAGGGACACATCCCTGTTCTGATCTTGATCCAGCCGCTGCAATGATGACACATTCAACTTTGAATCTTCTAGGGTGGCGACTTCACAAAACATAACGGCACCGGAGGCAAGTCCATCTATGGGGAGAAGTTTAAAGATGAGAATTTTCAGCTGAAGCACATGGGGTCAGGTAAATGGGATGTTTGCTCTGATTGTATTGGTGCTTTCCAAGGTTGGTGTGGTGATGTAGGGAGTAACATATTCAACCTCAAGTTAATTTTCACAGGCGTACATGCCCAGCATATAAATGCCATGAAAATGAGCTTTTTGCAGCAGCACAGTACTTTACAAGGACAAATGTGTAGACAAACTTAAATTAATGTACCTTTTTCAGGAGGGGGGGGATTTGGTGAATCACTTGTCACTTTAGATTTTTTTTTTGCATTCCTATCATCTTTATTGCTGGCATCTATTTCCCCTATGCTTTTGCCCAATGCCCATTAAGGAGAACATCAGCATTACTGTAATACATCATGAAGTTTGTTTTAGAACACAGAGCAGTACAGCATGGGAATAGGCCCTTTGACCCACAGTGTTGTGCCGAACCAGCTAAAAAGTAAATTAAAACCCCTCAAAAAAAAAATGAATCCCTCCTACCTACACAATGTCCATATCCCTCCAGCTTCCTCACATTTGCGTGCACATATCTTAAAAGCCTCTAATGTATTTGCCTCTACCACCATACCAGGCATTTTCTTAAAATACTTAGCCCTCACATCCCCTTTGAACCTAGGCCCTCTCACCTTTAATGAATACCCTCTGGTATTGACATTTCTACCCCAGGAGGGGGTGCTGTGCCCCTCGTAATTGTATAAACCTCTATCAGATCTCCCCTCAGCCTCCAGTGCTGCAGAGAAAACAAACCAAGTTTATCCACTCATGATAACACGTGTCCTCTAAACCAGGCAGCATCCTGGTAAACCTCCTGCACCCTCTCCAAAGCCTCAACATCCTTCTTACAGTGGATATTGAACTGTGTGCAATACTCCAGATGTGGCCTAACTAGAGCTTTGTGGCAGTGCAATACATTAAAGAAAATCTATGTTACCCTGAATATATATAAAAATAAGTAGTGCAAAAACAGCAAAAATAGTTATTGGACTATTCCAAAAAACCAATGGAGTGGAAGAAGCTGTTCCTAAAACTTTTGAGTATTTGTCTTCAGGGTCCTATACTTTCTCCCTAATGGAGGTAATGAAAAGAGGGTGCGTCCTGGGTGATGGGGATCCTTAATGATGGATGCCGCCTTCTTGAGCCATCGCCTTTCGAAGATATCCTTGATGGTGGGATGGGTAATTCCAATGATGGAGTTTGTTGAGCTTTTTCCGATCCTGTGCAGTGGCTCCTCGATATCAAATGGTGAGGCAACCAGTTAGAATGCTCTCCACAGTTGAAATGTGCTAGACTTTGGTGACGTAACAAATCCCCTCAAACTCCTAGTGAAATGTAGCTGTTGCTGCCTTTGGCATTGCTGTAGATCTGAACACTTCTGCCATTTCCCATTGCAGGCACCCTGTCCATGGCCAATGCTGGACCAAATACAAATGGTTCCCAGTTCTTCATATGCACCGAAAAGACCAGCTGGTAGGTGGTGTTCTTATTTACTTTGTTCTGTTTTTCACTGAGAATTTTGGAAGTAAATAATGTTGCCTGCTTATTGTTACAGGTTGGATGGGAAACATGTTGTGTTTGGATCAGTGGTAGAAGGAATGGAAGTGGTAAGGAAGATGGAGAGCCATGGCACCAAGAACGGAACACCCAGTGCCACTGTTAAAATCACTGATTGTGGGCAGTTGTCCTGAAGTATTTGAATTTGGAATTGTACGGTTTAAATAAAGTGTGATTGTTTGGAACTCCAATTTTGAGTTTTAAAGACCACAATTTTTGGCAAATCATTCAGGTACCTTCTCAGAGATTTTCCATTATTCGATCCTGGTTGTTCTTTCAACTTCATGTGGTGTGCTGGCTGAAGAAGAAAAATGTTGCATTGAAATTTTTGGTTTGTTATAGAAGAGTAGTGGGTCTTTTAATTGCACTGGGTGGTAGTGGTCAGCACATTGCCTCACAGTGTGGGCTGTACATTACTGCCCCCCCCCCCCCATAACCAGATGGGTTTCCTCTCGGTACTCCCATGTTCCTGTGCCTTACAGGTTAGGGTTACATAGAAAACTTGCAGCAGAATACAGGCCCTTCGGCTCATAAAGCTGTGCCGAACATGTCCTTACCTTAGAAATTACCTAGGGTTACCTTTAACCCTCTTTTTCTAAGCTCCATGTACAATTGAATTAAATGTTTCTAAATCTGGAAGATAATTAACTAACTTGGTCAAAATGTGTATACTCAGTAAGTATAAGCTCTGGGGTGGCAAACTGCATGGAACAGGTACTAGTACAATTCAATAGGATATTGTTTACAACACAGCCAAATGCATCCAGAGCAACAACAAAAATGTTAACATCACTATGTTATAGATCTGGCCATAATAAAGAAGAAAAATTGGTAAAATTCAAAAAGGTTTGTATCAAGAAATGTTAGACTCCTTGGGAGGCTAAAATAAAGATGCAAATGCTAAAACTGCTCTTTGACTTTAAATATTGGCCCTGTTTCTCTCCCACAGATGCAAATTAACCTGCTGAGTATTTCTAGCAATTTCCATTTTTATTTTAGACCTGCAGGTTTTTTTAAAATCTTCATTTAAAATCACTCAATCTTTGACCATGTGATTCAGGATTTCCCCATATTATCCTGACAATAGCATTTCTTAATGTCCAAATGCACTTGAAATCAGGGACTGAAAATAGACATCTCATTCTCTACCCCGATAGAATAAATGCCTAATTTGCCAAATGTCTATGAAAAAGCTCATTAAGTGGCTACTAATAAACAAAAATTGAACTTAAAACTAAGTATAATAAAAGTAATTTGCATTGATGGACTGGTTGATTTTCTATACTAATATTCTCAACACTCCAAGACAATTTTATTTTGCCAAGAGGATATATGAGCAGAATTGGACCATTTGGCCTATTGAGTTTGCTCTGCCATTTCTGCATGGCTGATCCATTTTCCCTCAGCCTCAAGTGAGTTGTGATGACTCCAGAAGCATAGCTTCACTTGTGAGCCACCCACCACAATCCTCATGTCATTCATTCATTTCACTGTCTTCTGAGTGTTTCACTATGGGACAACCACCTGATGGTTGTCTCTGTCAATCATTATGCAAGATATTTTGGCGGCCCTTGCATAGTTCCAATCCACTGTGACTGCTTTTTTTTGCAGTAATTTATATTTTCAAATTATTTTTCACATGTATGAGTGCAAACAAAACATTAAAATATGATCGAGGATACGTTCTCGTTCACCAATACCCAAAATACCACTCAGCTGGTCCCGCCTCCGGCGTTGTAACCACCAATGAGCACACAACATTGGGCCATGGACGATCGGTCCCCGCCCTCTAGTGCGATTGACAGCCCTGTTTCACCAATCATTTGGTGAGTCGAGGCGCACGGCCCGGGCATTAAATTTGCGGCTGACAATCGACGCTAACTCGACCCGAGCCCCCCACGGCCGTTACCCGACACACTAGGTTCCAACAGCCCCAGGCCTTTTTTTCATTTGCTTCAGATTCCTGTATCGGCTGGTCACAGTCACGAACGCCCCCTGACGCCTTATCTTCCACGACGCCTGTCAGTGCTCCGCCCCGTGATTGACATCACGGCGCCTCGCTTTATATTCAGTGACGTCAGCCTCGCCCCGCCCTGATGAGCAGCTGACAGCCCAGCCCGCCCAGCACCGTCACTCGGTATTTATTGTGCATTGGAGTTTGGGTTAATTATACCTGTTCCCTCGGATATAGGTGAGAAACGGCAGATGGAGTTTAATCAGGCCTTTTGGGTGGGCAGATGTACTATTGATAGCCAGACCCCCTGTGCAGAGGAATCTTGGGATCCAAGTCTACAGTTCCCTGAAAAGTTGATAGTGTGGTAAAGAAGGCACATGGCTCCCTTGCCTTTACTAATGATTTTTTTCAAACATATTAGCTTTATTTGTCACTTGTACATCGAAGCATAAAGTGAAATATGTTGTTTGTATCAACAATCAATGCAGTCTGAGGTTGTGCTGCGCAGTTCCCAAGTGTTGCATACATTCAGTGCAGACATAGTACACCCACATCTTAAAGCTCCAACGCGTGAGTCTTTGGAATATACGAGGAAACTGGAGCACCTGGACGAAATCCACGCAGTGAAAGTACACACTTCTTTACAGACAGCAGTGGAATTGAACCCCAATAATACAACTGGGCCTCTAAAAGACCACAACCTTGTCACAGGGTTGGAGGCTTGCATGCTTCAATGATCCAGAGAGTTTTGTACGTCGGCTGGGGTCAGGGCCTTGCTGTTTTGGCTCTTGGTAGGGTCACCCATGCCAAACAGGTCAAAGGGTAGAGGCCAGCCTAAGAGGAGTCCACTAGTCCTCCAGGTTCGGGGGTTCAGCTCAGGGCTAACAAGACTGTTACGGAAACACCAATGAAGAATTCTTCTACATCTGAGTGTGATGGTTTTCCTGAGTCTCCACCTGGGACCTGCATGACTGGTGGTAATGAAAACCATGCTGACTCCGACATGATGAAGGAAGCCCTGAGCACTGCCAGAGATGGAGGATCTTCATTGCCACCCTAAGTGCCAGCAGCATAATGGGCAGTAGGTAGGTATGCAGCTAGTGCTGTAAAATGTGATGCTACAGTGCCCTGTTCACTGTACACTACTAATGGCAAGACCTGTTAACAGTGTTACATAGAACATAGAATAGTACAGCACAGTACAGGGCCTTCGGCCCACAATGTTGTGCTGACCCTCAAACCCTGCCTCCCATATAACCCCCCACCTTAAATTCCTCCATATACCTGTCTAGTAGTCTCTCAAATGTCACTAGTGTATCTGCCTCCACCACTGACTCAGGCAGTGCATTCCACGCACCAACCACGCTCTGAGTGTAAAACCTTCCTCTAATATCCCCCTTGAACTTCCCACCCCTTACCTTAAAGCCATGTTCCTCTTCTATTGAGCAGTGGTGCTCTGGGGAAGAGGCGCTGGCTGTCCACTCTATCTATTCCTCTTAATATCTTGTATACCTCTATCATGTCTCCTCTCATCCTCCTTCTCTCCAAAGAGTAAAGCCCTAGCTCCCTTAATCTCTGATCATAATCCATACTCTCTAAACCAGGCAGCATCCTGGTAAATCTCCTCTGTACCCTTTCCAATGCTTCCACATCCTTCCTATAGTGAGGCGACCAGAACTGGACACAGTACTCCAAGTGTGGCCTAACCAGAGTTTTATAGAGCTGCATCATTACATCGTGACTCTTAAACTCTATCCCTCAACTTATGAAAGCTAACACACCATAAGCTTTCTTAACTACCCTATCTACCTGTGAGGCAACTTTCAGGGATCTGTGGACATGTACCCCCAGATCCCTCTGCTCCTCCACACTACCAAGTATCCTGCCATTTACTTTGTACTCTGCCTTGGAGTTTGTCCTTTCAAAGTGTATCACCTCACACTTCTCCAGGTTGAACTCCATCTGCCACTTCTCAGCCCACTTCTGCAACCTATCAATGTCTCTCTGCAATCTTTGACAATCCTCTACAGTATCTACAACACCAGCAACCTCTGTGTCGTCTGCAAACTTGCCAACCCACCCTTCTACCCCCACATCCAGGTCGTTAATAAAAATTATGAAAAGTAGAGGTCCCAGAACCGATCCTTGTGGGACACCACTAGTCACAACCCTCCAATCCGAATGTACTCCGTCCACCACAACCCTCTGCCTTCTGCAGGCAAGCCAATTCTGAATCCACCTGGCCAAACTTCCCTGGATCCCATGCCTTCTGACTTTCTGAATAAGCCTACTGTGTGTAACCTTGTCAAATGCCTTACTAAAATCCATATAGGTCACATCCACTGCACTACCCTCATCTATATGCCTGGTCACCTCCTCAAAGAACTCTATCAGGCTTATTAGACACGATCTGCCCTTCACAAAGCCATGCTGACTGTCCCTAATCAGACCATAATTCTCTAAATGCCCATAGATCCTATCTCTAAGAATCTTTTCCAACAGCTTTCCCACCACAGACGTAAGGCTCACTGGTCTATAATTACCTGGACTATCCCTACTGCCTTTTTTGAACAAGGGGACAACAATCGCTTCCCTCCAGTCCTCCGGTGCCATTCCTGTAGACAACGAGGACATAAAGATCCTAGCCAGAGGCTCAGCAATCTCTTCCCTCGCCTCGTGGAGCAGCCTGGGGAATATTCCGTCAGGCCCCGAGAACTTATCCATCCCAATGTATTTTAATAACTCCAACATCTCCTCTCCCTTAATATCAACGTGTTCCAGAACATCAACCTCACTCATATTGTCCTCACCGTCATCAAGTTCCCTCTCATTGGTGAATACCGAAGAGAAGTATTCATTGAGGACCTCGCTCACTTCCACAGCCTCCAGGCACATCTTCCCACCTTTATCTCTAATCGGTCCTACCTTCACTCCTGTCATCCTTTTGTTCTTTACATAATTGAAGAATGCCTTGGGGTTTTCCTTTACCCTACTCGCCAAGGCCTTCTCATGCCCCCTCCTTACTCTTCTCAGCCCCTTCTTAAGCTTCTTTCTTGCTTCCCTATATTCCTCAATAGACCCATCTGATTCTTGCTTCCTAAACCTCATGTACGCTGCCTTCTTCCACCTGAAGAAATTTTCCACCTCACTTGTCACCCATGGTTCCTTCACCCTACTATTCTTTATCTTCCTCACCGGGACAAATTTATCCCTAACATCCTACAAGAGATCTCTAAACATCGACCACATGTTCATAGTACGTTTCCCTGCAAAACCATCATCCCAATTCACACCCGCAAGTTCTAGCCTTATAGCCTCATAATTTGCCCTTCCCCAATTAAAATTTTTCCTGTCCTCTCTGACTCTATCCTTTTCCATGATAATGCTGAAGGCCAGGGAGTGGTGGTCACTGTCCTCCAGATGCTCACCCACTGAGAAATCTGTGACCTGACCCGGTTCGTTACCTAATACTAGATCTAGTATGGCATTCCCCCCTCGTCAGCCTGTCAACATACTGTGACAGGAATCCATCCTGGACACACTTAACAAACTCTGCCCCGTCCAAACCCTTGGAACTAATCAGGTGCCAATCAATATTAGGGAAGTTAAAGTCACCCATGATAACAACCCTGTAATTTTTGCACCTTTCCAAAATCTGCCTCCCAGTCTGCTCCTCGGTATCCCTGCTGCTACCAGGGGACCTATAGAATACTCCCAATAGAGTAACTGCTCCCTTCCTGTTCCTGACTTCCACCCATACTGACTCAAAAGAGGATCCTGCTACAATACCCACCCTATCTGTAGCTGTAATAGTATCCCTGACCAGTAATGCCACCCCTCCTCCCCTTTCCCCCCTCTCTATCCCTTTTAAAGCACTGAAATCCAGGAATATTGATAATTCATTCCTGCTCTGGTGCCAGCCAAGTTTCTAATGTCCACTACATCATAATTCTATGTATGTATCCAAGCTCTCAGTTTATCACTTTTGTTCCTGATGCTTCTTGCATTGAAATACACGCACTTTAGCCCTTCTACCTTCCTGTCTTTACACCATTTATTCTGCTTCTCTTTCCTCAAAGCTTCTCTGTATGTTAGATCTGGCTTTACTCCATGCACTTCTTTCACTGCTCTATCGCTCCGGGTCCCATCCCCCTTGCAAATTAGTTTAAACCCTCCTGAACCATGCTAGCAAACCTACCTGCAAGGATATTGCACCCCCTCGAGCTCAGGTGCAACCCATCCAATCTGTACAGGTCCCACCTTCCCCAGAAGAGATCCCAATGATCCATAAATCTAAAAATCTAAAACCCTGCCCCTACACTAACTCCTCAGTCACGCATTCAACTGCCATCTCCTCCAATTCTTACCATCACTATCATGTAGCACTGGCAGCAATCCTGAGAACGTCACCCTTGAGGTCTTGTTCTTCTGCCTTCTGCCTAGTTGCCGAAACTCACACTTAAGGACCTCATCCCTCTTCCTGCCTATGTCGTTGGTGCCAACATGTATCACGACTTCTGGTTTTTTCCCTCTCGTACCAGGATGTCATGCACCTGGTCAGAGACATCCCGGATCCTGGCACCTGGGAGGCAACAAACCATGCGGGTGTCCTTCTCACGTCCACAAAATCTCCTGTCTGCTCCCCTGACTATAGAGTCTCCAATGACGACAGCTCTCCTCTTCTCCGTCCCACCCTTCTGCACCACAGGGTCAGACTCAGTGCCAAAGGCCCTGCCACCGTGGCTCACACCTGGTCGGTCGTCCCCGCCAACAGTATCCAGGACGGTAAACTTATTATTCAGGGAAATGGCTACAGGGGTGCTCTGCACTACCTGCCTGCTCACCTTCGCTTTCCCCCCTCTGTCACCCAATGACCTGCTTCCGACAGCCTAGGTGTGACTACCTCCCTGTAGCTCTCATCTATGACTGCCTCATTCTCCCTTGTGAGTCGAAGGTCATCCAGCTGCTGCTCCAGATTCCTAACACGGTCTTCCAGATCGTCTAGCCGCATGCACTTCTAGCAGATGTGACTGCAGGAGAGGGGAGCTCCCCCACGACTGCCACATCTCACATGAGAGGCACGTCACCGTCTCAGGAGGCAGTGTAAAGACTAACTGGGAATAAGCTCGTCCTCTGCCTCTTCTCGTCGAAGCCTCTCGAGTCAAAGCCTCAGCTCCACTCCTTCACCGGCCCACTCACTCACTGGCCGCTTTTCACAGCGGAAAGTGGTGTTGTGCTGTATGTTGATGTGTCGTAGAGCACAACAGCACACAAACAGGCCCTTTGGCCCATCTAGTCAGTGCTGAACTATCTATTTCCATTAGGCCTGCACCAGAACCAGACCCGTCTATACTCCCTCCCATCCATGTACTTATCCAAACTTCTCTTAAATGTTGCAATGAAACCCAAATTCGCTGGCTGTTCAATAGACAATAGGCGCAGGAGTAGGCCATTCAGCCCTTCGAGCCAGCACCGCCATTCACTGTGATCATGGCTGATCATCCCCTGTCGGTATCCAGTTCCTGCCTTATCCCCATAACCTTTGATTCTGCTATCTCTAAGAGCTCTATCCATCTCTTTCTTGAAAGCATCCAGAGACTTGGCCTCCACAGCCTTCTGGGGCAGAGCATTCCATATATCCACCACTCTCTGGGTGAAAAAGTTTTTCCTCAACTCCGTTCTAAATGGCCTACCCCTAATTCTTAAACTGTTCCACACGCTCACCAATCTCTGAGTGAATATAACACCTTCAGTCCAGTATTTGTAACTCTTTCTGATTTTGTCCTCTTGTTACACTGCAGCTCCACCCAATGACTGCTGTTTTGACCTATCATCTGCCTGTCCTTCCTGCTCGTCTCACTACACATTGCTTACAACACTCCTGTAAATTTTCTATGTACTCTTTCAGTCTTTCCCATAGGTAGATGTCTGGAACTGTACATAATAATCCTAATTACGCTCACCAATGTGTTATACAACATTGTTACTTCTTGAGCTGACCGTCTTGCTGGAAAATTGCTGTTTGCAGCAGCAGTACAATGTAAAGATACAGAATTCCTATAAATTATGGAAATACATTAGCAGCAAAATAATGAGATAGTGTTCATGAGTTGATGGCCCGTTAAGAGATCTAATGGCAGAGGTGAAGAAGCTGTATCTGAATTATTGATTGTGGGTCTTCGGAATAAGAATTGGATTTCACTGTCTATGTGATAAGAACTTCGTTGTTCTGTGGCAGCAGTGCAGTGGAAGGACATAGAATTACTATAAATTACAAAAAAAAAGTGCAAAAAGGGAATAACAAGGTAGTGTTCATGGGGTTTTGACCGTTCAGAAATCTGATGGCAGTGAGAAAGAAGCTGCTTCTGAATGGTTGAGTGTGGGTCTTCAGGCTCCTTGCCTCCTCCCTGACAGTAGTAACGAGAAGAGGGGGTGTCCAGGATGGTGAGGGTCTATAATGATGGATGCTGCCTTCTTGATGCACCGCCTGTTTACAATGCCCCTGATGGCTGGGGAAGGTTGTGTCCATGTCAATCAAGGCAAGTCCGGTTTATTATTGTTCCTTTCCGAGCCTCATGGCACGTTGGGCATCAACCTTATCGTTTCTTTAGAATTTTTCGCTTTTTTTTTGAGGCCAAGTTCCTAGCTCAACGCTCAACCCAGCGTGGATGGAAAGTATGCAGGGATCCAGTCGGATTCAAACCCAGGACCATTCCCCACAAAGTCCAGTGTGTATGCTACATCACCGGCCAGATCAAGTTCATTGTCATTTAACTATATACATGTACACTGTCAAACGAGACAATGTATCTCTGTACCAGGGTGTAAAGCACAAGAGTACACATAATACACAATAACTTTAGGAAACCAAGAATTAAATCTACAAGTGAATTACACATAGATAAACAAAGTAAAGTGCATAAATTAAATATTGTAAGGTACAGGACAGATTAACCAGTGACACTTCGAATGTGATGTGGCAGGGAGTTCAGAGGACTACTGGCCTGAGGAGGGAAACTGTTTCTCATCCTGACCGTTCTTGTTTTTCTGTATCGGAGTCTCCTGCCTGATGGTAGAAAGTCAAAGAGGATGCTGGATGGATGGGTGGGATCCTTAATAATACTAAGGGCCCTGCATATGCAGCACTCTTGATAAATGTCCCTGGTGGATGGTAAGGAGACCCTATGATCCTCTCAACCATTCTCACAGTATTTTGTAGGGACTTCCAGTCCGATGCTTGGCTGCTCCTGTACCAGATGGAGGTGCAACTTGTCAGAACACTATCAATGGTGCTCCTATAAAATGCAGTTAAGATGAGGGAGAGCTTCTCTTGTTTCAGTCTCCTTAGGAATTGGAGGGGCTGCTGTGCTGCCTTGTTCAGGGACAAGCTGAGGTCATCCGAGATGTGAACTTCCAGGAACTCGGTTGGAGCTAAGTCTACCACTGTTTGTAGTCCTTTGCATTGGAGCCGCCATACCAGTGATGTAGCCAGTTAGAAAGCTGACTGCACCATACATCTGTAGAAATTTACAGACAAACCGTTTTGTCTTGTACTAAAGTCATAGATTCCAGGCAACATCCTGGTAAATCTCTCCCGCACTCTCTTTACTGCTACCACATCTTTCCTATCGTATGGTGATCAGATCTGTGGTCTAACCAATGTTTTAAAATCAGAATCAGGTTAGATATCATCAGCATATGCCATCAAATTTGTTGTCTTTGTAGCAGCAGCAGTACAATGCAATATATACTAATAGAAAAAAGTGAATCACAGTAAAAACATACATGTATAACGAGCCCCCGCCCCCATACCAGACGGTGATACAACCAGTTAGAATGGTACATAGTTATCAGAATCATTTTATTGCCAGTGTGTGAAACATACCAGAATTAATTTTGGTTTGGTGCCAAGCATAAAACTCAGGACAATTACCATAACAGACAACACAACAGCAACCAACAATTTATAAGACAATAGTGCAAACAACCATAAGCAGTCAACAAATGTCAATAATCAGACTTAAATAAATGTGACCATATGATCAGAGTCAATAATTATCAAGAGAACAAGAAAAAGTAGGAAAGACCATTTAATGGATATTATATAGGCCCTTTGTTCCTTTATTCCTTTATTATTGCATTAGCACACTTGTGGATTGCATCATGAGGTCATGTGGATGGTAACAGCCTTTTTCCAGGTTAAAACTAGAATGCAAAGCTTTAATTAATTAATTAATTAGTTTGTTTGTTTATTTAGAGATAGAGCCTAGAACAAGCCATTTCAGCCCAATGCACTGCATCACCCAGCAAACTCCTGATTTAATCCTAGCTTAATCACAGGACAATTTTACAATGACCAATTAACCTACTAACCGGTACATCTTTGAACTACGAGAGGAAACTGGAGCGCCCGGAGGAAACCCACACACTGACAGGAAGGACATACAAACTTCTTACAGAAATGTGAGAAGGGTAAATAGGACTTGGGCAACTTTTATCACACACAAGGTGATGATGAACTGCCAGTGAAAGTGGTAAAGTGGGTACAATTACAATGCTTAAAAGACATTTGGACAGGAAAGGTTAAGTAGGATATGGACCAAACACAGACAAATGGCCTAGATAGAGTAGACCTGGAGAGGATATTTCCAATAGTGGGAGAGTCTAGGACTAGAGGGCACAGCTCAGAATAGAAGGATGTCTTTTTGGAACAGAGATGAGGAGGAATTTCTTTAGCCAGATGGAGGTGAATCTGTGGAATTTATTGCTATAGACGGCTGTGCAGGCCAAGTCATTGGATATACTTAAAGCGGAGGTTGGTTGGCTCTTGGTTAGTGAGGGTGTCAAAGTTGAATGGGGGTTGAGAGGGAAAATAAATCAGACATGATCAAATGGCGGAGCAAACTCAATGGCCTGAGTGGCCTAATTCTGGTCCTTTGTCTTATGGTCTTATTAAAGATTGTTTAATGTCATTTCCAGTACACAAGTGTAAAGAAGAAAGAAATAATTGTTGCTGTGGTTCTGATGCAGTACAGAAAATCACAACACAGTGTAATAATGAAGAACCCAATAATGAAAATAAACACAATAAATATCAATATATGTGACTCTATATGATAGTGTGTGTGTGTATGTATATATATCTATAGACTGACAGCTAGGAAAGACCCTAGGGTTGATCGATTTAAGCGCCAGGCCAGATGGAGAAGGTCGAAGGTCAGGATGTTGGGACTGGAGGTGAGGCACAGGCTGGGTCTGCTCATTGCTCTGTGACATTTATTCGGCTCTGCTCTGCGCTGAACTGATGCTGTGGCCTGTTCTGACAGCAGTGATGTCTGGCTCCATGACTTTTGTAAAACTTCAGTTCTGAATGCTGTTTGCTTACTGTTGTTGTTTGCACAATTTGTTCTTTTCTCTCTGCACATCAGGTTTTTGATAGTTTTTTTAATGGGTTCTTTTGGATTTCTATTTTTTTGTGGCTGCCAGCAAGGAGATGAAACTCAAGGTTGTTTAATGTACACATAATTTAATAATAAATGTACTTTGAACTTTATATGTACATAAAGTGATGTTTGGTACAGCTGTGTCCTCATGAGGTGACTGACAAAGTAGTGCCTGCTGCGTTCACCAGCAACTTTGATGTGTGTTGCTTGAATTTCCAGCATCTGCAGAATTCCTCGTGGTTAAGTAGTGGTGCCGGGTGGGTTAGCAAGTGAAGGTATTGATCAACCTTATGGCTCGGGGAAAGTAACTGTTTTGAGTCTGGTGGTCCTGACGTGGATCCTACGTAGCCTCCACCCTGATGGGAGTGGAACAGACAGTCCAGGAACAGAGAGGGAGGGATCCTTTGTGATATGACTGGCCTTGCTAGTACCTTTCTGTATATATATCCTTGATAGTCTTGATGAAACTAGCTTAGGTAGACATCAGGGTCAAAAGGTTATTTCTTCAGCAGTTTGAACGGGGCACGACTGCGCAAGCACATAGATGTCAGCCAGTGAGAACAGTAAGACGAGTTCAAAATGTGATGGTTATTTCTTCAGCAGTTTGAACAGGGCACGACCGCATAAGCGCGTGGATGTCAGCCAGTGAGAACTGCGAGAAGAGTTTAAAAATAAGACGGGTTTATACAGCGGGCGTCAGAGTAGAGGGAGACAGAGTAGGAAGGCTTTGGCTCACCGAGGCTTCGGTGATAAAGGGTCGAGGCAAGGTAGGTTACTTGTGTAGAATACATACAGAAAATATGTGTGTGAGGCCGGTTTTCTGTGCTCGGTGTCAGGTGTGGGAGGTCCTGGAGACTCCCAGCCTCCCGGACAGCCACATCTGCACCAGGTGCATCGAGCTGCAGATCCTTAGGGACCACGTTAGGGAACTGGAGATGCAGCTCAATGACCTTCATCTGGTCAGGGAGGAGGTGATAGAGAGAAGCTATAGGCAGGTAGTCACTCCGGGGCCTGGGGAGACGGGTAAGTGGGTAACAGTCAGGAGAGGGAAGGGCAAGAGGCAGATGCTAGAGAGAATCCCAGTGGCTGTCGCCCTTAACAATAAGTACTCCTGTTTGAGTACTGTTGGGGTGGACGACCTACCTGGGGGAAGCAACAGTGGCTGCGCCTCTGGCACAGAGTCTGGCCCTGTGGCTCAGAAGGGTAGGGACAGGAAGAGGATGGCAGCAGTGATAGGGGACTCTATAGTTAGGGGGTCAGACAGGCGATTCTGTGGCCGCAGGAAAGAAACGCAGATGGTAGTTTGCCTCCCAGGTGTCAGGGTCTGGGATGTTTCTGATTGCATCCACGATATCTTGAAGTGGGAAGGAGAACAGCCAGAGGTCATATTGGTAACAACGACATAGCTAGGAAAAGGGAGGAGGTCCTGAAAACAGACTACAGGGAGTTAGGAAGGAAATTGAGAAGCAGGACCTCAACAGTAGTAATCTCGGGATTACTGCCTGTGCCACGTGACAGTGAGTATAGGAATAGAGTGAGGTGGAGGATAAATGCGTGGCTGAGGGATTGGAGCAGGGGGCAGGGATTCAGATTTGTGGATCATTGGGACCTCTTTTGGGGCAGGTGTGACCTGTACAAAAAGGACGGGTTGTACTTGAATCCCAGGGGGACCAATACCCTGGCGGGGAGGTTTGCAAAGGCTATTGGGGAGAATTTAAACTAGAATTGCTGGGGTGTGGGAACTGAACTGAAGTGACAGAGGAAAGGGAGGTTAGCTCACAAATCGAGAAAGCTTGTAGACAGTGCAAAAGGGAAGATAGGCAGGTGATAGAGAAGGGACGCGCTCAGACCGATGGTTTGAGATATGTCTATTTTAATGCGAGGAGTATTAACCAATTAACTATATAACAATTACAGCATGGAAACAGGCCATCTCGGCCCTTCTAGTCCATGTCGAACTCTTACTCTCACCTAGTCCCACCGACCTGCACTCAGCCCATAACCCTCCATTCCTGTCCATATAGCTGTCCAATTTAACTTTAAACGACAACATTGAACCTGCCTCAACCACTTCTGCTGGAAGCTCGTTCCACACAGCTACCACTCTCTGAGTAAAGAAGTTCCCCCTCATGTTCCCCCTAAACTTTTGCCCTTTAACTCTCAACTCATGTCCTCTTGTTTGAATCTTCCCCACTCTCAATGGAAAAAGCCTATCCACGTCAACTCTATCTATCCCCCTCATAATTTTAAATACCTCTATCAAGTCCCCAAAGTGAACAAAGTGGATAAGCTTAGAGCGTGGATCAGCACTTGGAGCTATGATGTTGTGGCCATTACAGAGACTTGGATGGTGCAGGTTCAGGAATGGCTACTTCAAGTGCCAGGCTTTAGATGTTTCAGAAAGGACAGGAAGGGAGGCAAAAGAGGTGGGGGCGTGGCACTGTTGATCAGAGATAGTGTCACGGCTGCAGAAAAGGAGGAAGTCATGGAGGGGTTGTCTACAGAGTCTCTGTGGGTGGAAGTTAGGAATAGGAAGGGGTTAATAACTCTACTGGGTGATTTTTTTTTAATAGACCACCCAATAGTAACAGGGACATCGAGGAGCAGATAGGAAGACAGATTCTGCAAAGGTGTAATAATAACAGGGTTGTTGTTGTGGGAGATTATAATTTTTCAAATATTGATTGGCATCTCCCTAGAGTGAGGGGTTTAGATGGGGTGGAGTTTGTTAGGTGTGTTCAGGAAGGTTTCTTGACACCATATGTAGATAAGCCTACAAGAGGAGAGGCTGTACTTGATCTGGTATTGGGAAATGAACCTGGTCAGGTGTCAGGTCTCTCAGTGGGAGAGCATTTTGGAGATAGTGGTCACAATTCTATCTCCTTTACCATAGCATTGGAGAGGGATAGGAACAGACAAGTTAGGGAAACGTTTAATTGGAGTAAGGGGAAAACTAGGTAATGATAGAGATTTAGATAAGGCTAGCAGGAAGGAGCTTAAGATGAAATTAGGAGAGCCCGAAGGGGCCACGAGAAGGCCTTGGCGGACAGGATTAAGGAAAACCCCAAGGTATTCTACGAGTATGTGAAGAGCAGGAAGATAAGGCATGAGAGAATAGGACCAATCAAGTGTGACTGTGGAAAAGTGTGTATGGAACCGGAGGAGATAGCAGAGGTACTTATGAATACTTTGCTTCAGTATTCACTACGGAAAAGGTTCTTGGTGATGGTAGTGATGACTTGCAGTGGACTGAAAAGCTTGAGCATCCAGATATTAAGGAAGAGGATGTGCTGGAGCCTCTGGAAGGCATCAAGTTGTATAAGTCACCAGGACCGGACAGGATTTACCCCAGGCTACCGTGGCAATCAAGGGAGGAGATTGCTGAGCCTCTGGCGATGATCTACGCATCATCAATGAGGACAGGAGAGGTTCCGGTGGATTGGAGGGTTGCGGATGTTCTTCCTTTATTCAGGAAAGGGAGCAGAGATAGTCCAGGAAAACTATAGACCAGTGAGTCTACTTCAGAGATTGGTAAGTTGATGGAGAAGATCCTGAGAGGCAGGATTTATGAACATTTGGAGAGGCATAATATGATTAGGAATACTCAGCATGGCTTTGTCAAAGGCAGGTCATGCCTTACGAGCCTGATAGAATTTTTTTGAGGTTGTGATAAAACACATTGATGAAGGTAGAGCCATAGAAGAAGTGTATATCATATGCCTTGCTTATCAGCAAGGCATATGATAAGGTACCCCATGCAAGGCTTATTGAGAAAGTAAGGAGGCATGGGATCCAAGGGAATCTTGCTTTGTGGATCCAGAACTGGCTTGCCGTGGTTGTAGACGGGTCATATTCTCATGGAGGTCAGTGACCAGTGGTGTGCCTCAGGAATCTGTTCTGGGACGCCTTCTCTTTGTGATTTTTATAAATGACCGGGATGAGGAAGTGGAGGGATGGGTTAGTAAGTTTGCTGATGACACAAACGGGGGTGTTGTGGGTAGTGTAGGTGGCTGTCAGAGGTTACAGTGGAACATTGATAGGATGCAAAACTGGGCTGAGAAGTGGCAGATGGAGTTCAACCCAGATAAGTGTGAGGTAGTTCATGTTTGTAGGTCAAATATGATGGCATTAATGGTAAGACTCTTGGCAGTGTGGAGGATCAGTGGGATCTTGGGGTCCAAGTCCATAGGACACTCAAAGCTGCTATGCAGGCTGACTCTGGTTAAGAAGGCATACGATGCATCAACCGTGGGATTGAGTTTAAGAGCTAAGTGGTAATGTTACACCTATATAGGACCCTGGTCAGACCCCACTTGGAGTACTGTGCTCAATTCTGGTTGCCTCACTACAGGAAGGATGTGGAAACCATAGAAAGGGTGCAGAGGAGATTTACAAGGATGTTGCCTGGATTGGGGAGCATGCCTTATGAGAATAGGTTGAGTAAACTTGGCCTTTTTCCTTGGAGCGACAGAGGATGAGAGGTGACCTGATAGAGGTGTACAAGATAATGAGAGGCATTGATCGTGTGGATAATCAGAGGCTTTTTCCCAGGGCTGAAATGGCTAGCACAAGAAGGCATAGTTTTAAGGTGCTTGGAAGTAGGTACAGAGGAGATGTCAGGGGTAAGTTTTTTTTATGCAGAGCATGGTGAGCGCATGGAATGGGCTTCCAGTGGTGGTGGTGGAGGCAGAAACAATAGGGTCTTTTAAGAGACTCCTGGATAGGTACATGGAGCTTAGAAAAATAGAGGGCTATGGGTAACCCTCGGTAATTTCTCAGGTGAGGACATGTTCAGCACAGCACTGTGGGCCGAAGGGCCTGTATTGTGCTGTAGGTTTTCTGTGTTTCTATGTTTCTGAAAGGCTTGCTTCTGTATTGCCTAAATTTCTCACAAGACTTCAATTTTGCTCATTCCATTCCCCTGTACATAGTAAATTGTACATGTCTGAAATGTACTGCCAGGGTCAGTGATGGAGGGAAATATGATAGAAGCATTGAAGAGGCTCTCAGCTCGACAACGTACAAAGTTCAAAATAAGTTTATTATCAAAGTAAATACATGTCACCATATACTACCCTGAGATTCCCTTTCTTGTTGGATTTCACAGTGGAACAAAGAAATACAATAGAATCAATGAAAAACTACACCCAAAGACTGACAACTAACCAATGTGCAAAAGAAGACAAACTGTGCAAATAAAAAAAAATAAATGAGTAAGTAAGTAAATAATACTGAGAACATGAGTTGTAGAGTCCTTGAAAGGGAGTCCATAATCCACAGTGGTTTAGGAGCTTGATGCTTGAGGTATAATGTTGAATGCACAGGGCATAGAGGGAAATGAACATTCTGCATGCAGAAGGGTTTTGTTCAGTTCCCTCCTTGTGGTGGATTTTGACCAGCTGGGTTGAGAGAATATCTTTACCAGACTACAGAACTGTGTGTCTGTATTGCTTAATGCCTGGATCAGCAGAAAATCCCGGTGTTGCCCTTTAGCCTACTGCTGTAGACGTAAGTCTACAGTGATGTTGCCCTCTGGCCTACTGCTGTACACCATGAGGCTACTGGGGGGTTTCCCCTCTAGCTTGCTTAGAACAATACCAAATATGGAAATATTAAACAGACCATACCCATTAGAATCAACCATAATGAGGGTGCATGTACTGATTTTAAGCAGATTATAGGCTCCCCTGTGTCAGGTAAATTAAATGTCCTAACGAATACCTGGATCTGAGTCTTGTGTGGAAAAGGAAATTCCCTAACAATTTGGCCACGAGGATGGGATCCCAATATACCGGATCCAGCTGAGTCCCAGCCAAGTAATTGGTCCCTCAGAAAGGAATCGAAACCCTACCTGTGAGACTTCCTTGAAAGACAGGAATCAAACCAAGACCAGGGTGAGGCATTTGACCGGTGACCAGTTCCTGAATTCTGATAAGAACAAGAAGGGAAACTGGGAGAGGAAGATGAGACATAATTGACAAAATATTTTTGTGAAATTTAACGGGGACACAGGTATTCATATAATCAGCTGCTTGCTAAACGCAGTTAATATAGAAAATAGAACATAGAATAGTAAAAAATAAAATTAAAAGTATATGTTAAAATTGAAAGCCGGGCCTGGTCAAGCCAACCCGATCGAAAAAGAACAAGGGACCTTCCTATGAACGACAGACACAAAATGCTGGAGGAACTCCGGCCAGGCAGCCTCTTAGAGAAGAAAGGGTTGGCCCGAAACGTCGACTGTACTGTTTTTTATAGATGCTGCCTGGCCTGCAGAGTTCCCCCAGCACTTTGTGTTTGTCGCTTGGATTTCCAGCATCTGCAGATTTTCTCTTCTTCCCCATGAACGACGCCCGGCCGAACTGATTACGAAGGCCCCAATAAATAAGGGCACGGATAAGAAAATTGCAAAATACAAGAGGGCAAAGCAATTGTTGGGCGACCCGTTAGCTCCCCAGGTGTACCCGCCGATAAGGTTTGGCTGGAAACAGGGGACAGCAGGTAATCTGTTACATTTTCCAGTGATTTATATGCAAGTTATTGAAGTGGCAGTGGGATTGCTCAGGCTGTGCGGCACCGGCTGCTACCCTGGACCGAAACCCCGATTCTTCCGGAGTTTACGGGCGGGGACGGACTGAGGAGAGGGGTTGCCCAATAGCACCACAAGGGGAGGGTCCTCTCAATTCCCCCAGATAATGATGTCCCCATTTTAAAACCCTGGACCCCGGCTGAGGTACGCATTAAGATCGGCGACGCCCCTGATTCACTAAGAAAACCTTCAGCGTTTCATAAAGGGCTTACCCAGACCTGTCAAATATTTATCCCGCCGCATGGCGATTTACGGGCATTTCTCCGTATCATGGGCTGGGGCGGAGGCTAACTTCCCGCTCGCCAATGCTACTCCTGAGGGAGACTGGTGACCGGCAGTCGGCGAGGATGCCCGTCAGGCTCTGGAAACGTGGGTGCGCAAAAATAAAGCCCCTATCCTTCCGCAACCCGACAACATGAGGACTTCGGAGAAGTTACCCGGTGCATGTGAAAGAGAGACTGTCACTGACTTAATAGCTCGATTCAAAGACACCTGGGAATCAAATGCGGGAATACCCCTGGACCAGCAAAATGCCTAGCTGGCTGTACAAACCTTTCTTAACTGCCTCCGACCGGAGGTCGACCATGTCTTTCAGTGGACTAATCTGAACTGGCAGACCCAGCGATGGAATGTGGTAACTTGGACCCTGACCAACATGGAGCGAAGTGGGTTGTTTAAGAAAAGGGGCAGTATATGCAAAAAGGGGAGTGGAAGGCGGGTGCTTGACCAAGGCCCCAGGACAAGAGAGAGGACCTATGCAGGGAATGCGGGCGAAAGGGGCATTGGATTAGAGAGTGGAGGGGCAGGGAGAAAGGTTGTCCCGCGAAAATCCCGAGGAACACATTTCACTCCGCGCAACCCCTTCGGGTTCCACTGAGGAGGCAATGAGGGGAAGACGATGCAAGCGGCCCTATGATCAGGCTCTCTGAGAACCTTCAGGAGGATCCTCTCCTGGAAGTAGGAATAGCTGATAAAAGAATACCTGTTCTGATTGATTCCGGCGCCACTATATCCTCCGTAAGTCCCTCAGTGGTACTGCCTAAAACTATAAAAATCGTGGGGATAGCCGAAGTCCCCATGACGGGTCCATTAACTCAGCCTGGAGAAATTAGAGTAGACGGTAGAGAGACGAAGGAAACGCTAACAACTCATCTGTTAACCTACTAGGACGCCAGGCTTTGGGTAAACTGAACGCCGCAATCCATTACACTCCCGATCGATTGTACCTCGAGCTGCCTTGTGGCCGGGAATAACGACGGAATGGGGAAATCGGGGATTCTTGGGAGATGTTGTAAATACCTGCAAGCCGGCAACTGTATTGCATTGTCCCGCCGCCTTCCGAGACCCCAATCCCGGTGATGATGATCGTAACAAGGCTTTCGAATATGGGGGCACGTTAGGGTCTATTTTCTTCAGTGGAGCCATAGTTTTTGGCCCGGAGGGTCTAGACCCTGGCCTTTTTCCATGGCCAGGCGCAATTATTCCTAGAGACACAGATCCCTATGCCGGGAAACCGGGGTACACTTGCTGAACCCCAGAATGGGCATTATTACAATTACCACCTGCGATCCGAAGGGATATTTTCTCATCATCATCCCCCTCCCGAAGTCCAATGGTCGGGACCTGACGACATGCACCAGGTGAACCCAGAATTATGGGCTCAACGCAAAAATCGTGTAGGCCTTGTCATAACAGTAACCCCCCACCGGGTGACTCAGAAGTAGACTAGCCGCCTACCCTCCGACCGACAGTACCCGCCTATCACCGGACGCCCTGCAGGGCATCAGGCCAATGACCTGATGCTACAACAAGAAGTTCTTCCGTCCAGTCCGAGCCCTTGCAGCACTTATTTGCCAGTCCCTAAACCGTAAAGACCTGAGGAACGGCAGTTCGTAGAGGACCTACGGACCATTAATCAAATCGTGCAACCGATTTCGCCCGTTGTGCCGGCTACTAATGTTATACTGTCCATTCCCTTCCAAAGTCGCTGGTACACTGTCGTCAACTTGTGTTCTGCTTTCCTCTCCATCCCCCCGCACGAGGGCAGCCAGTACCTATTTGCCTTTACTTACAATGGCCAACAATATACATGGACTCGACTTTCTCGGGGATACACGGAAAGCCCGGCTGCCTACGCTGCTGCAGTCCGAGACGACCTGGCTGAAATATCCCTCTCCGAAGAGGGCGCTCTGTTGCAGTACTGTACACCGACTTGTTATTTGCTTCTCAAACTCTCGCCACCCGTGGAAAGGACTCCATTACACTTTTAAACCACTGGGCGGCTAAGGTTCACCGAATCCCTCAGTCCAAATTACAGTACTACCAAACGATAGTCACCTACTTGGGGTATATATTGAAGATTAGGCCCCGAACGTACTTCTGCCACCACACGGGCTCCTAAGCCTTCCACCAAGAAGCAGATGATGATCTTTCTAGGCATGACAAACTATTGCAGGTACTGCACTTGGGTCCCTGAATACAGGATCCACGACGCGTCCCTTTGGGAGTCTTTGATACAAAATGGACGAAGGAAAGGGAAAAGTCCTTCACCCCGGCTCGCCAAACGGGCTGTGAAGTAATGTTGTTAAGTAAAGGCACCAGCCTTAAATCCTTTCACCTTAATGGTTCTCCCGAATCTCATGATTGTCTGAAAGTAGTCGAGACCGTATTCTTTACAGAAGATCCCTCCTACAAGCCCAATGATTCTGGCAGGCTATGCGATTCAGACACTGGAGGTAGCGGCCCCTTCCCTAGGCACATCTGCTGAGGCAGCTGTGTTATTCGCGTTAACCCGGGCCTGTATCTTGGCCGCCGGGAAGGCCGCCAATATCTATACTGACTCTCGTTACGCCTTTGGGGTGGTACACGATTTCGGAACCCTGTGGAAACATAGGGGATTTATTCCCTCATCTGGGAAGCTTATACAACACGCCAGTTTGATCGCGAACCTGCTACAGCTGCTTAATAGTTTAGCAATAATCAAGTGCGACGCACACACTGGTGCCACTGATCTCGTAACACATGGCAACGCGGCAGCAGATATCAAGGGAGACGTGCACCTGCAGGTCCCCATCCAAGCTGTGTGAAAAATTACACCTCCCACGGGGCTCACCCTAAAGGGCCAAGAGGGGCCCAAAGATCTGCCCCAGCGCAGAATAAAACTCAAAGTGGGACAAGACCAAACGTGTTCCCGACCTCAAAAGTGTGTGGCGCCACCCTGATGGGCCGCTGGTTTGCCCCTAGAGTCTCCTATACGCCCTTGATCGCATAGGTCACGGAAGGGGGCATGTAGGAAAAGGAGGTACCAAAACATTGGTTTGCACTGAGTTTAACGGTAGTGGCCGAGCACATTGTACAAGGTTTTGAAATTTGTCAGACGTATAATAGACGGGAATCACCCGCCTCGGCAGAGGCTCCTTTCGTTGTCTTTGCGCACATGCCAGCTAGTGGGAGGTTTAATATTTGTTAGGAATAGTTGGTACGTTTTCTAAGTGGGTGGAGGGCTTTCTGACCCGAAAAGACGATATCAGAATTGTGGTCAAGACCCTCATGAAGAATATCATCTCCCGTTTCGGGGTCCCTTACCAACTCAATAGTGACAGGGGAACCCACTTTACTGGGAAGTTGATTAAGGAATTGAGTCAGGCTCTGGGAATACCATCTCCCTCCCATCTCAGTCTTCTGGACTGGTGGTGAGAATGAAGGGGGTACTGAAAGATACTCTGGCTAAAACATGTCAAGACACTGGGTTAAAATGGCCCGAGGCGCTGCCTATCGTCCTGTACACCTTCGAAATCAGACCAACCGAACATCCAAACTGACCCCATTCAAGGTGCAAGTGGGAAGCCCCATGCCTGCTGGATCCCGTCCTTCGTTGCGAGGAGGTAACACCCCTCTAATTTTGACTACTAAATCAATGAAAGCCTTGGGGGAGGACCTTCGAATAAAGTAGAAACAATTAGAGGCGGCACTATCTCCACCCGGAGAATGAAACATATCCATTTATACCAGGTGACATGGTATATGTAAAAAGTTAAAAAATGATTTCTTCTCTCCCTGCTGTAGTTGTTATATGGTTATATGGTAGATAGGACCGTGTCAGGTGCTTATCGTCACTCGAACTGCGGTCAAACTCGAAGGGAAGGCCGATTATATCTATGGTACCCGGTGCAAGCCGAAATACTCGTCGACTTCTGACAAGAATGAGGACCCTCCTGCTAATAAGACCATAAGATATAGGAGCAGAAGTAAGCCATTCGGCCCATCATGTCTGCTCTGCCATTCCACGATGACTGATATATTATCCCTGTCAACGTTTCCTGCCTTCTCCCCACACCCTTTGATGCCTGGCTAATCAAGAACCTATCTATCTCTGCCTTAAATACACCCATTGACGGCCTCCACAGCTGCTCGTGACAACAAATTCCACAGATTTATCACCCTCTGACTAAAGTAATTTCTCCGCAGCTCTGTTCTAAATGGACGTCCTTCAATTCTGAATTCGTGCCTTCTTGTCCTAGACACTCTTACCCTGGGAAATAACTTTGCCATATCTAATCTGTTCAGGCCTTTTAACATTTGAAATGTTTCTATGAGATCCCCCCTCATTCTCCTGAACTCCAGGGTATACAGCCCAAGAGCTGCCAGACGTTCCTCATATGGTAACCCTTTAATTCCTGGAATCATCCTCGTGAATCTTCTCTGAGCCCTCTCCAATGTCAGTACAATATATCCTTTCTGCAATAAGAGTCTAAAACTGCACACAATACTCCAAGAGTGGTCTCACGAGTTCCTCAACATCACATCCCTGCTCTTAAATTCTATACCTTTAGAAATGAATGCCAACATTGCAATAACCTTCTGCACCACGGACTTAACCTGGAGGTTAACTTTTAGGGTATCCTGCCCAAGGATTCCTAAGTCCCTTTGCATCTCTGTATTTTGAATTCGCTCCCCATCTAAGTAATGGTCTGCCCATTTATTTCTTCCACCAAAGTGCATGACCATACACTTTCCAATATGGTATTTCATTTGCCACTTCTTTGCCCATTCCCCTAAACTATCTAAGTCTCTCTGCAGGCTCTCTGTTTCCTTAACACTACCCGCTCCTCCACTATCTTTGTATCATCAGCAAGGTTAGCCACAAATCTATTAATCCCATTGTCCAAATCGTTGACATACATTGTACACTATGTGTCCGACAGAGTGATCAGCAGCACTGGGGCTCCACAAGGGACTGTCTTGTCTCCCTTTCTCTTCACCATTTACACCTTGGACTTCAACTACTGCACAGAGCCTTGTCATCTTCAGAAGTTTTCTGATGACTCTGTCATAGTTGGGTGCATCAGCAAGGGAGATGAGGCTGAGTACAGGGCTACAGTAGGAAACTTTGTGAGCAGAATTATCTGCAGCTTAATATGAAAAAGACTAAGGAGCTGGTGGTAGACCTGAGGAGAGCTAAGGTACCGGTGACCCCTGTTTCCATCCAGGGGGTCAGTATGGACATCGTGGAGGATTACAAATACCTGGGGATTCGAATTGACAATAAACTGGATTGGTCAAAGAATACTGAGGCTATCTACAAGAAGGGTCAGAGCCGTCTCTATTTCCTGAGGAGACTGAGGTCCTTTAACATCTGCTGGACGATGCTGAGGATGTTCTACGAGTCTGTGGCGGCCAGTGCGCTCATGTTTGCTGTTGTGTGCTGGGGCAGCAGGCTGAGGGTAGCAGACACCAACAGAATCAACAAACTCATTCGTAAGGCCAGTGATGTTGTGGGGATGGAACTGGACTCTCTGACGGTGGTGTCTGAAAAGAGGATGCTGTCCAAGTTGCATGCCATCTTGGACAATGTCTCCCGTCCACTAAATAATGTACTGGGTGGGCACAGGAGTTCATTCAGCCAGAGACTCATTCCACCGAGATGCAACACAGAGCGTCATAGGAAGTCATTCCTGCCTGTGGCCATCAAACTTTACAACTCCTCCCTTGGAGGGTCAGACACCCTGAGCCAATAGGCTGGTCCTGGACTTAATTTACATATTACTATTTAACTATTTATGGTTTTATTACTATTTAATTATTTAAGGTGCAACTGTAACGAAAACCAATTTCCCCCGGGGTCAATAAAGTATGACTATGTCTATGACTAAAAAGAAGCGGTCCCAACACTGACCCCTGTGGAATTCCACTGGTAACTGGCAGCCAGCCAGAATAGGATCCCTTTATTCCCACTCTCTGTTTGCTGCCGATCAGCCAATGCTCCACCCATGCTAGTAACTCCCTTGTAATTCCACGGGCTCTTATCTTGCTAAGCAGTCTCATGTTCGGCACCTTGTCAAAGGCCTTCTGAAAATCCAAGTACACCACATCTACTGATGTCAGGCTAACAGGTCTATAGTTTCCTTTCTGCTGCCTCCCACTCTTAAACAGCATATTTGCAATCTTCCGGTCATTCGGTACAATGCCAGAATCTATCTATTCTTGAAAGATCATTGTTAATGCCTTCGCCATCTCTCCAGCTACTTCCTTCAGAACCCGAGTGTGCATTCCATCAGGACCGGGAGATTTATCTACCCTCGGACCATTAAGCTTCCTGAGCACCTTCTCAGTTGCAATTTTCACTGCACCTACTTCATTTCCCCGACATTCTTGAGTTCCGATGCCTTCCACTGTGAAGACTGATGCAAAGTATGCTTTCAGTTCCTCTGCCATCTCTGTGTCTCTCATTACAATATCTCCAGCGTCATTTTCTATTGGTACTATATCTATCCTCAGCTCTCTTTATATACTTAAAAAAGCTTTCAGTATCCTCTTTGAAATTGGTCACCAGCTTCCTTTCATAAGTCATCTTTTCCTTCCTAATGACCTTCTTAGTTTCCTTCTGCAAGTATTTAAAAGTTTCCCAATCCTCTTTCTTCCCACTAACTTTGGCTTCCTTGTATGCCTTCTCTTTTGTTTTTGCTTTGGCTCTGACTTCACTTGTTAGTCACGGTAGTATCCTTCTTCCATTCAAAAATTTCTTCTTATTTGGAATATATCTGTCTTGCAGTTCCCTCATTTTTCCTAGAAATTCCAGCATTGCTGGTCTGCTGTCCTTCCTGCTAGTGTCCCTTTCCAGTCAACTTTGGCCAGTTCCCCATTGCAATTTCCTTTATTCCACTGAAATACCGACACATTGGAATTTAGTTTCTCCTTCACAAATTTCAAAGTGAACTCGATGATATTGTGATCACTGTTCCCTAAGGGTTCCTTAATCTTAAACTCATTGGACAACACCCAAACCAGCACAGCCGATCCCTAGTGGGTTCAACAACAAGCTGTTCTAAAAAGCCATCCCTTATACATTTTACAAATTCTCTCTCTTGAGGAAAACTGGCCTGGTTTTCCCAATCCACTTTCAGGTTAAAATCCCCAACAATTATCACGATATTGCCCTTCTGACATTCCTTTTCTATCTCCTGCTGTAATTTGTAATCCACATCCCAGTTTGGAGGCTGGTATACAACTGCCATTAGGGTCCTTTTACCCTTGCCATTTCTTAACTCAACCCATAGAGACTCTACACCTTCCGATCCTATGTCATCCCTTTCTAATGATTTAATATTATTTCTTATACACAGGGCCACACCACCCCCTCTACCTACTAACCTATCTTTCTCATACACCGTATATCCCTGGATGTTCAGCTCCCAATGGCAGCCATCCTTTAGCCAAGTTTCAGAGATGGCCACAACATCATGCCTGCAGCTGAATTTTAAGATTGTCCATTTTATTTCTTATGCTGTGTGCATTCAAATATAACACTTTCAGTACAGTATTTGTTGCTTTCTATTGTAAATCATCGCACTGGCTGTGATTATGCCTCATCTCCTACCTGTCCTTTCTATCATCTCTGTTGTATGCATCTTTGATTTATTTTTGTTTTCTCCTTCCTCAACCCTATCACTCCGGTTCCCATCCCCGTGCCAAATTAGTTTAAACCCTCCCTCACAGCTCTAGTAAACCTGCCTGCTGGGATATTGGACCCCTTTGGGTACCTCCCCCAGAAGAGGCCCTAATGATCCAGGAACCCAAAGCCCTGCCCTCTATACCAGTCTCTCAGCCAAATATTAATATGCCTGATCAGACTATTCTTGCGCTGATTAGCATGTGGCACAGGCAGCAATCCTGACATTACTGCCCTGGGGGTCCTGCTTTTCAGCTTTCTACCCAACCCCCTGAATTCTCTCTTCAGGACCTCCTCCCTTTTTCTAGTCATTGGTACCAATGTGTACCAAGACCTCTGGCTGTTCACCCTCTCCCTTCAGAATACTCTGCACCTGATCTGAGACATTCCGTACCCTGGCACCTGGGAGGCAACAAACCATGCGGATATCTCTATCAGTCTGATAGAACCTGTCTGTTACTCTCACCATGGAATCCCCTATGACTACTGCATTCCTCATCTTCTTCTCTCCCTTCTATACCATGGAACAAGGCTCAGTGCTAGAGACCCAATCGCTGTGCTCGTCCTCTGTCAGGTCACCGCGCGCCCCCCGCCCCCCACGAGATACCGATTACTGAGGGGGTGGCCACTGGGGTGCTCTCTACTATCTGACCTCTTCCCTTTCCTTCCCTGACTGTCACCCACTGTCATGGTCTGGTCCGTGAAGTCCGGATTCCGTTTCACGGTCTGGTCCATCGTTCCTTATTCCAGATTTTCTGGTTTTCCCTTTTTTCTGTTGGGTGCTCTAATTGAGGCAGCTGATTCACATTTTGGGCTGGCTACATAAATAGCTCCTTGGTTCAGCTTCAGTTGCTGGATTGTTCCTGTCCAAACCCCCTGTCTGAATCCCTTCTCTGCCCCCTCCTCCTGAAGTCTTGCCCTGCAACCAGTGTCTGAAGTCTTGCCTTGCCTTGCCTCGCCTGTAACCTTTGCCTGCACTGCTGTCAAGTTTAACAGCTGGAACAAGATAAGAAACTGTCTATTGTTGTTTTGAACTGTCTGTGTCCACGCCTTCACTAGATAGGTCTGGCTGTTTGCTGCTACCTAGTGTTGGGATCTGTCTCTGTGTCCACGCCTTTGCTAGGTAGTGTTGGGAACCGTCTGTGTCCACACCTTTGCTAGGTAGGTCTGGCCATTTGCCACTACCTTGTGTTGGGAAACTGTCTCTCTGTTCTGTGTATGACTCCTGACCCTAAGTCCTGCTCCCTAGGAGGGGTCTAGACTGTGTAGAGCCCTGGCCCCAAGTCCTGTTCCCAAGGAGGGGCCCCGGCTCCCGGTTCCTGTCTCTCCCAAGACCAAGGCTCTGTGTTCCATGTTCCTGTTCTGCCAAGACCAAATCAAGGCTTTGGGGTCTCATCCTGTTCTTGTGCCTCGCCCAGCCCAGGAGTACCTCGTCCTGCCCAGGAAAGCCTCAAAGAATCCAAGCTTCATCCAGTCCTGTAGCCACGTCATGTCTTCGTCTAGTTCTGGAGTCCGAGCCCGAGTCAAGACCCAGGTTCTGGGTCCTTGCCTAGTCTCTGGCTTGGAGTCCATACCCAAGCCTCGTCATGTCCTTGCCTTGAGGAACCCAAGCCTCATCATGTCCTCGCCTTGAGGAACCCAAGCCTCGTCATGTCCTCGCCTTGAGGAACCCAAGCCTCGTCATGTCCTCGCCTCGAGGAACCCAAGCCTCGTCATGTCCTCGCCTCGAGGAACCCAAGCCTCGTCATGTCCTCGCCTCGAGGAACCCAAGCCTTGACATGTCCTCGCCTTGAGGAACCCAAGCCTCGACATGTCCTCGCCTTGAGGAACCCAAGCCTCGACATGTCCTCGCCTCGAGGAACCCAAGCCTCGACATGGCCTCGCCTCGAGGAACCCAAGCCTCGACATGTCCTCGCCTTGAGGAACCCAAGCCTCGAAATGTCCTCGCCTCGAGGAACCCAAGCCTCGTCATGTCCTCGACTCGAGGAACCCAAGCCACGTCCAGTCTTGTAGCTATGTCATGTCCTCGCCCAGATCCGGGGTCCAAGCCAGAGTCAAGACCCAGGTTTTGGGTCCTTGTTCAGTCTCTGGCTCGGAGTCCATGCCCAGGCTCCTAGTTCCTAGTTCCTTGTCAAGGTCCCGTTCTCTAGTCAAGTCCCGTTCCTAGTACTTCAGTGTCTGTGTCTTGCATTTGGGTCCGCCACCAGTGTCCCTGTTATGACACCCACTTGTGTAACTCCTGCAGCCTCGGGGTGACTAACTCCCTATAGCTCCTGTTTATCTCCTGTTCACTCTCTCTAATGAGCTGTAGGTTATCAAGCTCCATATCCCTAACACGGTCTCTCAGGAGCTGCATCTCGGTGCACCTGGCGCCGATGTGGCCATGTGGGCGACTGGAAGATTCCCAGGATTCCCACATCTGACACCCAGAGCAAAATACTAACCCTACAGACATGCTCTTCATTCGTCCAGGAAAAAAAAACACAAGGAGACAACGTAGTCCTCCTACCCACTTACCTCATGAAAATCCGAATGAGCCACAGCCCTACAACTCTGACTCAGACCACTCCTTTGATAATATTGACAGGACTGAAGGGAACATTGAGGGGAGGCTGACAGGCAATAGGAGAACATAGCACACCTGCTACATAGAAAATTTATGTGTGTGACTTATGAATATGCTAGCTTTGGAAAGAACCCAGTAGCAAATAGAAGCTATCACAGCTGAAGTAGTTTGCAGAATAGGATGGTCTTAGACTTTATACCGGCTGAAAAGGGAGGAGTTTGCACGATTCTAGGACAAGAATGTTCCACCTATATCCCAGGTGAATCTGAGAATATCACCCATCTAGCTGACCACATACAAAAAAGTGTAGAACAAATTCAGAATGTGGGTGAGGGATTTCATGACTACAACCCAAAAGGAGGGTGTCGGCCCTTTAATGGACTCCTGGGGGGAGCGGTAGGCAACCATTGCCCTATACGATCTAAGCTTGCTCTAGGTAATTGTGGTGGTTAGGTTATTAAAATGCGCAGTGCCCTTCCTGAACTCTTGCTCCGTGCACCCTTCCGGGAATGGTATCTTTCCTCAGTTAACCAGGGGACCCGAGTTACTGGACAAGGGACAGACCAGTGATCCGGAGTATGATGAGGAAGTCTGTCTGGTCATGCGTCCCTTCCGCCCTTCATGTGAACCCCCTTTTTCCGAGGAGGAGAATTGATCAGAATGATCAAAAAGGTTGGGACTTTGGAGGATTTTGGCCAGGTGGATTGGGTAAATACCATTTTTTTTAGATTATGAGGACACTCAGTCCTTGTTTATCATCATTTAGTAACGCATGCATTAAGAAATGATACAATGTTCCTCCAGTATCATATCACAGAAATACAAGACAGACCAAGAATAAAACAGACAAAAACCACATAATTATAACATATAGTTACAACAGTGCAAAGCAATACCGTAATTTGATGAAGAGCAGACCATGGGCACAGTAAAAAAAAAGTCTCAAAGTCCCGATAGCCCCATCATCTCACGCAGATGGTAGAAGGAAGAAAAAACTCTCCCTGCTATGATACTCCAGCGCTGCAAACTTGCCGATGCAGCACCCTGGAAGCACCCGACTACAGCCGACTCTGAGTCCGTCCGAAAACTTCAAAGCCTCCGACCAGCCCTCCGACACCGAGCACCATCTCTGCCAAGCGCTTCGACCCTGACCCCAGCCGCCAAGCAACAGGCAAAGCCGAGGATTCGGGGCCCTCCCCTCTAGAGATTCTTGATCGCACAGTAGCAGCGGCAGTGGAACGGGCATTTCAGAAGTTTCACCAGATGTTCCTCCATGCTTCTCACGCCCATTCTCCATTGAATCAGGATTGGGCACAGCATCCTACTTGACAGATAATAGATATTCATTCCAAAGAGGCCACTGCGCACTGCGTCGCACCGCCATCTTCTCTCCACGTCACCATCTTCACCTGGCAAATACCTTTGCCAGACTATAGAACTGTGTGTCTGTATTGCTTAATGCCTGGATCAGCAGAAAATCCTGGTGTTGCCCGCTATCCTACAGCGGTATTTACACAGCATTCACTCAAATCAAGATTTCTTTAATCTGAACATCACGATGTTCCTGTTTGTTTGAACCCCAAATCATACCGACCCTAGACTGTCATATCGATGTTATATCATTGCAGTTCTCCCCTGAGCTCTGTCAGCATCGATTCTGTCCAACAGTGTGCGCACATTCATCACATCGAGGGTGAGAGGAATAATCCTTATTTTTCTCTTTGATGTATTTGGACTGCTGTGGTAGGGTTCCCGCCAGCTGCAGTAAACTGGTCAAAGAAAGAATGGAGCAGGCAGCATTTGGTGCCCTTTTTTCTAGCCCCTTCCTCATACCATGGAGGTGAGCAGTGCATTCCTGAAAGGAGCCGCTCAGTCGTCCAGGTGGCTGCCGAAAGGTACTGCTGTTCCATGCCTGAGACACCAGTGTGCAGGGTTACTGCCCCGGCTCCCACTGTACCCGCACCTTCTGCATCGTCGTTAGCCCGTCGCCATAGCACTTGGGTTACTCTGGCTTGGGGTGAATGACTTACCAAAGAATTAGTTTAAAATGAGGAAGAGTTTCACTCACTCGCTTGAGACCATCTGTATCCAGTGGCAAGACAGCTGGCGATGAGGTTGGATGCTGTGGATTACCATGACGTCCGTAGTGCTTCGTCATGCTCTAAGCTCTCTACAGTGCTTTGCTGTGTCTGCCTTCCTGCCCGTTAAGCCAAACTGCTGGTCACCTCTGCGCAGTCTGCCTGGTCCAGCCTTTGCCAGCTTGGGTAGGCAAGCCCAAATGCACCGAGGGTTTAAGACTCATCGGTTGTCCTCACCTGGTTTAGCCCACTTGTCAAAGCGGTTGATCAGGGTGTGGCAGCCATTGCTAACAAACAGCTGCTTGGAGGCACAGGTGAGAGGTGAGTGCTGTGAAGGCCAGTGGATAGGTACATGGATGGGAGAGGTCTGGAGGGTTATAGACTGGATGCAGGTCAATGGAACTAGCAGAATAATGTTTCGGCACAGACTAGAAGGGCCGAATGGCCTGTTTGTTTTCTGTGCTGTAGTGTTCTATGGTTCTATGGAGGACGAGCCACTCCAAAGGAAGTGTGACGTGTGTGCCCCATTGGGGTGCTGAACCTCCCTGAACCATCATACACCCTGATTAGTTTAGGCTGGCATTTAATTACTGGTTTGTTTTGTCTGGCACAATATTGTGGGTCAAAGGGCCTGTTGCTGAGTTGTTCTGTTCTGTGTTCCATATTCTATATGGCGGTCAGCATGAACAGGTTGGACCGAAGGGCCCTTTTCCACACTTCTATGACCCTGCATGTGCAGATGCAGTGATTCAGTCCATTCTCTGTCGCTGGCTCCTGAGAAAACCATCCTGTTCTTTCCCCATTGTCCGAAAAACATCTCCATCAGGTATTTATCCACTTGTCCATGAACATTAATACTGACACTTCATCCACTCTTTCATGCAGTATGGGCATGATAAATCAAATCTCTATATATAAAAAAAATCTCAAGTCTGGCACTTTTGCCTAAGCCACCGTAGAAGGTTACAGTATAGAAGCGGTCATTTTATGTGCTTGTTCCCCCCTTCCCCACCCCCCCCATGTACAGTGGAGAGCATTCTGACTGGTTAAATCACTGCCTGGTATGGAGCCTCCGATGTGCAGGATCATAAGAGGCTGCAGAGGGTTCTGGACGCAAGAGGTTCTGCAGATGTTGGAAATCTTGAACAACACACACAAGTGCTGGAGGAACTCAACAGGTCAGGCAGTGTCTATGGAGAGGTTGAGACTCATCTATCAAGGCTGAAATGCTTCACCTGGACTGGAAAGGAAGGGGTCAGAAGCCAGAATAAGTGGGTAGAAAGAGGGGAAGCACAAGCTGGAACATGGTGAGGGGGAAGAAATAAGAAGCTGGGAGGTGATTGGTGGAAGAGGTAAATGGCTGAAAAAGAAGCAATCTGATAGGAGAAGAAATTTGGTTGGAAAGGACAGTGGAATTAAACAAAGGAAATGGTGAACTGAGGGAGGTGATGAGCAGATCATGATGGTGGGGGAGGAGAAGAAATGGGGTGCTAGGGCCGTAGATTCAGCCAGCTCCATCACGAGTCCAACTCTAACCATCAAGGACCTCTTCAAGAGACAGTTCCTGAAGAAGGTGACGTACATCATTAAAAAACCCTCACTATCTGGTACCATCATGGTGGAGGTACCAGAGCCTAAAAACCCACACTTGGTGATTCAGGAACAGTTTCTTCCCCTTCACCATCAGATATCTGAATGGTCCATGAACCATTGAACACTTTCTCATTATTCCTTTTTTATACTATTAGGTGCAGTTACTGTTACAATGGAGGAGGTGCTCAAAATGCTGAAAAACCTGAAGGTACATAAGTCACCCGGATCAGATGAATTGCACCCAAGGGTTTTGAAAAAGATAGCAGTTGAAGTTATGGACATTAGTAATGATCTTTCAAAAATCATTGGACTCTGGCATGGTGCTAGAGGACTGGAAATTGCAAATGTCAGTCCACTCTTTAAGAAAGGAGGGAGGCAGCAGAAAAGAAATTATAGACCAGTAAGCTTGACCTCAGTGGTTGGGAAGATGTTGGAGTCAATTGTTAAGGATGAGGTTATAGAGTATTTGGTGATGCAGGATAAGATAAGACAAAGTCAGTGTGGTTTCCTTAAGGGAATATCTTGCCTGACAAACTAATTGGAATTCTTTGAGGAGATTACAAGTATGAAGGAGATGCAGTGGATTTTGTATATTTGGATTTTCCAAAGGCCTTTGACAAGGTGCCACACATGAGGCTGCTTAACAAGTTAAGAGCCCATGGTATTACAGGAAAGTTACGGGCATGGTTAGAGCATTGGCTGATTGGTACGAGGTGGCGAGTGGGAATAAAATGATCCTTTTCTTGTTGGCTGTCAGTGACAAGTGGTGTTCTGCAGGAGTTGGTGTTGGGACTTCTTCTTTTAATGCTGTATATCAATGATCTAGATGAAATAGATGGCTTTGCTGCCAAGTTTGTAGATGATACGAAAAATTGGTGGAGAGGCAGGTAGCATTCAGGAAAAAGGTATGCTGCAGAATGACTTAGACAGATTAGGAGAATGGGCAAGAAAGTGGCAAATGAAATACAATGTTGGAAAATGCATGGTCATGCACTTTGGTAGAAGTAATAAATGTGCAAACTATTTTCTAAATGGGGAGAAAATCCAAAAATCTGAGATGCAGAACACCCTGAAGATTATTTGCAGGTTGAGTCCGTGGTGAGGAAGGCAAATGGAATGTTAGCATTCATTTCAAGAGGTCTAGAATATAAGAGAAGGGATGTGATGTTGAGTCTTAGTAAGGTACTGGTGAGGCTTCACCTTGAGTATTGTGAACAGTTTTGGGCTCCTCATCTAAGAAAAGATGTATTGGCATTGGGCAGGGTACAGAGGCAGTTCACAAGGATGATTCTGGGAATGAAAGGGTTGTCATACAAGGAACATTTGATGGCTCTGGGTCTGCACTCGCTGGATTTTAGAAGGATGAGGGTGGATTTCATTGAAACCTTTTGAATGTTGAAAGGTCGAGACATTTTAGATGTGTAAAGGATGGTTCCCATGGTGTCTAGGACAAGAGGGCACAGCCACAGGATAGAGGGGCATCCATTTAATACAGAGATGCAGAGACATTTCTTTAGCCAGAAGGTGGTGAATTTGTGGAATTTGTTTCCAAAGGCAGCTGTGAAGGTCAGGTAATTGGGTGTATTTAATACAGAGATTGATAGGTTCTTGATTGGACATGGCATTAAATGATTCAGGGAGAAGGCAGAGAGTGGGGCTGAGGAGGGGAAAAAAGGATCAGCCATGATTGAATGGCAGAGCAGACTCGATGGGCTAAATGGCCTAATTCTGCTCCTATGTCCTATGGTCATAATAAATCTAAATCTGATTCTGAAAGATCCCATGATTTCATGTCCGCCAATCAAGTGTGAAGCCCAGAACTGAGCAGACTCCTCCCATTTTATATAACCTGCATAATTTTCAATATTTAATTAAGTCAATATTTTGTGTTGCATAGCAACACACACAAAATGCTGGAGAACTCAGCGGGTCAGGCAGCATCTCTGGAGGGGAAATAAACAGTTGATATTTTGGGCTGAGACCCTTCAACAGGACTGGAAAAGTATGGGAGGTAGCCAGAATAAGAAAGTGTGGGAAGGAGGAATGGAATCTGAAAGGAGAGGAGAGAAGACCATGGGAAAAGGGAAGCAGGAGGGATCCCATGGGGAGGTGATAGAGAGGTGACGAGAAGAGAAGAGCTAAGAGGGGCACCAGAGTGGGGAAGGGAAAGAGAAGGAAGGGAGAGTGGGAAAAAAATTAGAGAAGTCATTGTTGGTGCCATTTTACCTCATTATTTCTTTCTTTCTGTTACACTATTTATTTACTTTATAATTTGTAGCACTTGGAGTACTGTGGGCAGTTTTGGTCTCCTTATTTAAGAAAGGATGTGCTGACGTTGGAGAGGGTTCAGAGAAGATTCACTAGAATGATTCCGGGAATGAGAGGGTTAACATATGAGGAACGTTTGTCCGCTCTTGGACTGTATTCCTTGGAGTTTAGAAGAATGAGGGGGGACCTCATAGAAACATTTCGAATGTTAAAAGGCATGGACAGAGTGGATATGGCAAAGTTGTTTCCCATGATGGGGGAGTCTGGTACGAGAGGGCATGACTTCAGGATTGAAGGGCGCCCATTCAGAACAGAAATGCGAAAAAATTTTTTTAGTCAGAGGGTGGTGAATCTATGGAATTTGTTGCCACGGGCGGCAGTGGAGGCCAAGTCATTGGGTGTATTTAAGGCAGAGATTGATAGGTATCTGAGTGGCTGGGGCATCAAAGGTTGTGGTGAGAAGGCAGGGGAGTGGGACTAAATGGGAGAATGGATCAACTCATGATAAAATGGCGGAGCAGACTTGATGGGCCGAATGGCCGACTTCTGCTCCTTTGTCTTATGGTCTTATGGTCTTATTTTATGTCAGCACTGTACCGCTGCCGCAACACATGTAATTCAGTGATAATAAATCTGATTCTGAAGTATTCCAAGACTTCATGTCTTCCAGTTAATTGCAAAGTCCAGAGCTGGACAGAATCCTCCAGCTTGGCATAACTTGTGTTTTATAAAGTTTTAGCTTAACTTCCTTGTTGCAGTATTTGTTTTAATGATGCAACATGTTGGGATGCATGTTTGTGAAAGCACACAGCCTGGTAAATAAGGTTGGTGATCTTCATGCAAACATTCCCATCAGGGACCATGAAACATTTTCAACAACAGAGGCTGTGTTGTTGCCACTGTTTGAAAGTTAATAACAGTGGCACCTGTGGCTCGTTTGGTAGATCCTGTCTCTCACACAGGAGGTAGCTCTGCTTGGAAAACTTCAGCTTAAGTCAAGGCTGGGAGTCTAGTTCGTTACTGAGGGAGTTCTGCATTGACTGAAGTACAGACTTTCAGAATCACGTTTGTTATCACTAACTTGTATGCCAGGTTCAAGAACAGTTACTACCCCTCAACCATCAGGCTTTTGAACAACAGGGATAGCTACACACCCTTGCTCCAACATTGAAATTTTCCCACAACAAATGATCTCACCTTAAGGACTCTTTACCTCATGATCTTGTTATTTATTGCTATTTATTTATATTTGTACTTGAACAGTTTTGGTGTCTTCAGCACTCTGGCTGATCTTTCATTGATCCTGTTATTGTCATAGTGGGGGCATTGGGAGGGGACCCAAATGCAAGACACAGACACTGAAGAACAAGGAACAGGACTAGGACTAGAGTTAAGCAAGAGAAGTGTGGAAGAAAGGACGCTGGACATGACACGGGCCCTGGATGAGACAAGGATACAGGGCCTGGGCTAGGACTTGACTAGGATAGTGGAACTGGGACATGGAACTTGGAACCAGGAGCCTGGGCTTCTGCTCTGAGCCAGAGACTAGACATGGACCCAGAACCTGTGTCTTGACTCGGGCTCAGACCCCGGAACTAGGCGAGGACAGGACGTGGCTACAGGACCGGACATAGCTTGGGTTTCTTCGAGGCTTGGGTATGGACTCCGAGCCAGAGACTGGGCAAGGACCCAGAACCTGGGACTTGGCTCGGGCTCAGACTCAAGAACTAGGCGAGGACAAGACATGGCTACAGGACGAGGAGAGGCAACAGAACTGGACATGAGACTCCTGGACAGGACAAGGGAACCCCAGCACTGGGCTGGGTAAGGTACTCCTGGGCTGGGCGAGACACATGGACAAGACAAGAACACATAGCCATGGGTTGGACAGGACAAGGTTCTTGGATCACAGCTAGGACTGGATGAGACCCCGAAGCCTTGATTTGGTTGAGGGAGAGATAGGAACGCAGAGCCTTGGTCAAGGGAGACAGGAACATAGAACACAGAGCCAGGACCCCTCCTTGGAAACATAGGACATAGGGCCAGGACTCATTACACAGAATGCAGAATACAACAAGATGGTTCCCAACACAAGGTAGCGGCAGACAGCCAGACTTACCTAGCAAAGGCATGGATACAGACAGTTCCCAACACTAGGTAGCAGCAAACAACCAGACCTACCTAACAAAGGTAAGGACACAAAGACAGATCCCTACACTAGGTAGCAGCAAACAACCAGACCTACCTAGCAAAGGCATAGACACAGAGACAGTTCAAAACAACAGTAGACAGTTCTTTATCTTGCTGTAGCAATTGAACTTGACAGCAGTGCAGGCAAGGGTTACAGGCAAGGCAAGGCTTCAGACATTGGTTGCAGGCCAAAGCTTCGGAAGGAGAAAGGATACAGACAGGGGGGTTTGGACAGGAGCAATCCAGCAGCCAGAGGCTGAATCCTGAAGCTATTTATGAGGCCTGCCCAAACGAGAGTCAGCTACCTCAACAGAAACTGGGGAAAACCGGAAAACTTGGAATAAGGAACAAGACCGGACCGTGAACCGGAATGCGGATTTCACGGACCAGACCATGACAGTTATAGTTACTATTTTATTGAATTGCTAAATATGCCCGCAGGAAAATGAATCTCCTGATTGTATATGGTGACATATACCTTAATAATAAAATTTACTTTGACTTTGAATGAAACTTGAGACCACAAGATATAGGAGCATAATTAGGCTACTTGGCCAGTGCAGCTGCTCTGCCATTCCATTATGGCTGGCTTATTAGTCCTTTGAACCCCATTCTCCTGCCTTCTCCCCATAACCTTTGACACTCGTAATAATCAAGAACCTATCAACCTCCACTTTAAATGTACCCGATAATTTGGCCTCCACAGCCATCTATGGCAATGCATTTCACAGACTCTGGCTAAAGAAATTCCTCCTCATCTCCGTTCTAAATGGACGTCCTTGCATTCTGATGCTCTTTTACTCCGTAGGAAACATCTTCTCCATGTCCATTCTATCCAGGCATTTCAATATTTAATTGAATATTTGGCGACCAGCTTAGATGGGAATCCTGGTCAGTGTGAAAGAGTTGGGCAGAAGGACCTGTTTCATGCTGTAAGACTCAATGATTCTGTGAACAATCATTGAAGAACCCACAAACCCACAAATCTATCTTTCTCCACCCCTCCCCTATTTCTCTCTCTCTCCCTCCTCTCGCTCTACTCCTCTCTCTCTACTCCCCTCACTCTCTACCCCCTCACTCTCTCGCCTTTCTTCCCCCCTGCCTCCCCCGCCCCTCGCTCCCACCCCTCTTCTCTGTCTCCCGTCGGTCCTCAAATAGGGGAGCTGGGAGAAACGACACGGAAGATTATAACATCGGAACATCGAGCTGATGGTCTGTCACTCTCGATGCTGCAAGAACGATCTCTCTCTTCTTCACTGGTGAGAGTATGTCTGAGATACCCGAAGTGCTAGGTTATGGACTGTAGTTTTGATGGACTCCAGATCAAGGTCTCTTTAGGGGCTTGTGCTACTGCTTGCTACCACCAAGGAGGAGGTACAGGAGTCTGAAAATACTCACTCAGTTTTCAGGAACAGCTTCTCCCCTTCCAGCATCAGATTTCTGAATGCGCAGTTTACCCAGCTACACTACCTCACTAGTTCTTTTTTGCTCTACTTCTTTAATTTTTATATATTTCTTATTCTAATTTATAGATCTTATTATGAATTACAATGTACTACTGCCGCAAAGCAACAAATTTCACGACTATGGCACTGATATTAAATGTGATTCTGATGCTGATTATTAAGGTCCATCTAGGTAGGTGTTGCGTGTATAGTCCCGCCCACGTATGATCGACAAGTTTGTCTGGCCAGTCCTGTCCTCGGGTGACTGACAGGTGTGACTGTCCTGTCCCGCCCCTGGGCGATGATACAGGTGTGTTCGGTCCTCCTGCCTACAGTTGCCGGCTCCGGACCCAAGCAGAGCGATGGCGAATCCCCGAGTTTACATGGACGTGTCAGCAGGGAAGAAAGCACTGGGCCGTATCGTTATGGAGGTAGGTGCAAACCTGGCACATCGTACGTCCCTCCAAGCCCCTTGCAGCCCGTCCCAACTCTGCAAACCTCTGTAGTACTCGCACCCCCCAATCTAACGCTCCGGATACTCTCCAATCTGTCCCAAACATGCAAACCCACTGAAGCTGCCACAACCGCTCCAGATCACCTACTGTGTGTCCCACCCAATCCTGCAACCCCTACGGTCTCCCGAACCCCCCGGACTCCCACACCTCGTTCCAAGCCCTGCAATCTCGACAGACCCTCTCCCAAGCCTTGCTTCGAAATCCACATTTGGACACGTTGCGTTGCCTCGCTCCAGCTGAGACATCGCGGACTTCATATTCTTCTGACTAAGCTCACCGAAGCATGGCCGCCGCTGCTGTTGTTACAATCACTATCAGCAATTCTCATGTAGAAAATAACACAGAACGCAACGCCTGATTTGTAGAATGAGAAGTTAACAGATCTTCCAGACAAAAAAAATAACTGTGGTTCCTCCCGCTTACTCTGGAGGGAGACGCTGTTAATTGATTGTCCCTCGTGAAAACCATGCGTTAATTTCCCCCCTTTTTTTTATTCAAAGTAAAATGAGGCTCCTGCCTTCAGGTTAAAGATTGTTTCATGTCATTTTCAGCAGACATGTGCAAAGGAGAACGAAATAATTGTTACTCCGGATCGATGCTGCACAAAAGATAAAGGACACCATAAATATAAATACACAAGACTGCTTATGTACATAGATTGATTGTATGTCCATAGTCATAGTCATAGTCATACTTTATTGATCCCGGGGGAAATTGATTTTCGTTACAGTTGCACCATAAATAATAAATAGTAATAAAACCATAAATAGTTAAATAGTAATACGTAAATTATGCCAAGAAATAAGTCCAGGACCAGCCTATCGCTCAGGATGTCTGACCCTCCAAGGGAGGAGTTGTAAAGTTTGATGGCCACAGGCAGGAATGACTTCCTATGACGCTCAGTGTTGCATCTCGGTAGAATGAGTCTCTGGCTGAATGTACTCCTGTGCCCAACCAGTACATCATGTAGTGGATGGGAGACATTGTCCAAGATGACATACAACTCGGACAGCATCCTCTTTTCAGACACCACTGTCAGAGAGTCCAGTTCCATCCCCACAACATCACTGGCCTTACGAATGACATAAGGTGACACTAAGCACAGGAGTGTCAGTAACTAAGGTGGCTGATATGAAATGAAAAGGTAGTGCCGGTGGGAGCTGCAGGGAAGGGTTTCGGCGGGAACATCGACTGTACTTTTTTCCCATAGATGCTGCCTGGCCTGCTGAGTTCCTCCAGCATTCTGTGTGTGTTTTTGAGTGTGAAGGTCCTGGTGTGGATGCTATGTAGATTCCTTCCTGATGGGAATGGGACAGGCAGTCCATGAGCAGGGTCGGTGGCCCTTTTCCACACTTTTCTGTGTACAATATGCTGCTGTCTTGGGCACCCTAGATTTTTATATGGTTTCAGGTGGAATGCCCGCCACAGAATCCGGATCTCAAATTCATCGAGGTTGTCCAGGATTACCTGGCGAGGCAGAAGCAGGAGAGACAACCAAAGTCTACAGTAGGCTACATGATCGGCACAACATTGTGGGGCGAAGGGCCTGTAATGTGCTGTAAACTTTTTATGTTCTAAGCACTGTGGCAAGTTCTCCAAGATGCTTGGGACAACCTGCCAGCCGATTTTCTTATGAAACTATGTGTACTGAAGAGAATTGATGCAGTTTTCAAGGTAAAGGGTGCTCACATCAAATATCAATTTGATACAGTTTTGTTTTACTGTTTAGAAACTTTCATTATTTCTGGAGTTTTCTTTGCTTTATGAATTTTTTTTTACATGTGCCCAAGACTTCTGCGCAGTACTAGATGTCCTTGATGGTGGGTCGGCCGGTAGCAGTGGTGCATTGGGCAGTTTTGACCGCCTGTTGTAGAGTCTTCCAGACCGCCTCAGTTTAGTTTCCAAAGCTTTGGACCTCACAATACCACAGCGATGAAGTGGAGAGAGTTTGGATGGTGTGATGGACGTTTCAGAATGTCCCCAGTAAACACCCAGTGGCCACTTTATTCAGCACCTCGTGTACCTAATAAAGCAGCCACTGAATGAGTGTTCATGGTCTCCTGCTGCTTCAAGTTTCCGCATCAAGGTTTGATGTGTTGTGCGTTCAGAGATGCTCTTCTGAACAACACTGTTGTAAAGCGTGGTTATTTGAGTTACTGTCATCTTCCTGTCAGCTTGAACCAGTCTGGCCATTCTCCTCTGACCTCTCTCATTAATAAGGCATTTTTGTCCACCCAGCTGCCACTCACTTGATGTTCCTGTTCATCACACCATTCTCTGTAAACTCTAGAGTCTGTTATGTGTGAAAATCCTGGGAGACCAGTTGTTTCTGATGCCATTGAACCATCACACTAAGTATACAAAAGTCATTGACTTGTTTAAGAAGAAATATACACTCATGGCCTCTTTGTTAGGTACAGTAGTGGTCTTCTGCTGCTCTAGCCCATCCACTTTAAGGTTCGACGCGTTGTGCATTCAGAGATGTTCTTTTGCACCCGGTGTTGTAACACGTGGTTATTTGAGTTACTGTCACCTTCATGTCAGCCTCAACCACCCTGACCATTCTCCTCTAACCTCTCTCAGTGCGTGGTAGCAGTGGATGAGTGATGGCCAATGTGTCACATATTTCTCACATTAGGTCAGTTGAGAAGATAGATCAATATACAGCAAGCTGAAAGAATTGGTATTATTATTCCATCATTGAGGACCCCGTCCTCAGGGTATGTCCTCTTCTCATGGCTACCATCAAGAAAGAGAACTAGAGCCTGAAGACGCACACTCAACATTTCAGGAACAGTTTCTTTCCATCTGCCATCAGGTTTCTGATTGGAGAATTAACTCATGTACATTACCTCACTATTTTTGCACTACTTACTTAATTTATTGTTAATGTATATTTTAAAATTTAATTTATATTTTATTAGTTATATCATGTATTGCAATATATGGCTGCTGCAAAACCACAAATTTCATAACATATGCCAGTGAAATTAAATCAGATTTTGTCAGAAAATGTAGAGGAGGCTTGACCCGAAAACAGCAGAGACAATTTAGCAGTAAACTAATAGACCACAAGACAGCAAGGTGAACAAGGAGCCACAAGAGAGGACAGAAACTGAACACAACAGACTACAAGGTAAACTTTAGGCAGGGGGAGTGAAAGGTTGGAGCAACTGGTTGAGGCCAGCTGGTTCAATGAGTGAACAAGGTCTGTGGATGAGAACTGGGGTTTAAATAGGCTGCAGGTGAGCACTCTGGAATGAGTGACAGGTGACTCCTGTTAGCTAGGTGGAGGCTGGGAAGTGCTTGCATGTGCACACTGGCAGCAGGCCTGAAAGGTTCTGATTCTGATTCTCGTAAAGTTTTAAGAACAACTTAACAGTTAAAAGAATTAGTACTCAAAAGGTTAAGTTATAAAGTATATTCTGGTAAGCATAAACAAGCAGCTGGTAGTTGGTAATTGATTTATTATTGCCAGATGTTCCAAAATACAGTGAAAAGCTTTTGTCTGAAGGTCAACCAGACAGATCATTGCATGCTTATGTTCATACATCAAGGTAGTACTACAGGAAAACCATGATTTTTGACTCAGATTCATTTATTTATCATGTGTACATTGAAACTTACACTGAAATGCCTTGTTTGCCTTAACAATAAACGTAATCCCAGGATGTGCTGGACACAGCCCACAAGCATCACCACACATTCTGGTGCCAAATTAGCATGCCCACAATGTTCAGCAGAACAGCACAGAACGCAACATAACATCAATAGCAAAATTTCCTACCTTTCCTGTCTTCCACCCTCACCCCCCCACCACATCTACACACACACACACACACACACACACACACACACACACCCACCCAGGTCTCCAGCTTTAGCACAGGTCTCCATCCTCCAGGTTTTGGCTATCAGGCTTCAACCTGTGACCTTTGATCCTGGGTATCAACCCCTGGAGGAACCCTGAACTATGAGTGCACTGAATGAACGACAGAGTATACTCATTCAGAGAGAAAGTGTGGTGGAGCTAGCGGAGTAATGTGCAATGGATAGGAGATAGATACAGGCACTGTGGGATAGGGGAACAATAAAGTAGGAGGTCATAGATGGGAGATCTCCGGAGATGATACATTCAGTGATGGTATGTGAGACAGTGACCTGCTTCTTCTCAATGGAGTTCTGGTCAAGGGGTAGGTAAGAGGGGGTGTCAGAGAGCTGTTATCTGGCCTCAGCAAAGTAAAGGTCAGTCTACAGACTACTATAGCACCTCTGATTCAGTAGTACATTATGCAAGAATTGATTCAATATTTACAAACAGATGCCGGCTTGCAAAGCATGGGCTGGTGCCAGTGATATACTGGGCAGCTTTGACTAGCCATTGTAGAGCCTTTCTGTCTGCTGCACAGTGAATCAAACTGGCTGATGCATCACCGGCACCAGCCTGTTCACCGTTAAGGACATATATACAGAAAAAGGCCAGCAATATCCCACCCACCCTGCTCATGGACTGTTTGTCCCTCTCCCACTAGCCTTGTAGCAACCACGCTAGGACCACCAGACTCAAAAACAGTTACTTTCCCCAAGCAGTGAGGCTGATCAACACCCCCACCCACTAACCCACCCCACCACAACCCTAACGGCACGAAATTATGATTTCCTGTCAGAGTCACCTTATGTACAGGCACTCTTGTGTCTCTTTATCTACATACAGTCAATCTATGTATGTATATAAACTATCCTATGAACTGTATTTACATTTATTGTATTTTTAAATTATTGTGTTCTTTATTTTATTATTTTTGTTTTTGTGCTGCATCGGATCCAGAGTAACAATAATTTTGTACTCCTTTGCCCTTGTGTACAGGAAATGACATTAAACAAATAAAGGACACTGAAGTAAATGCAGATTAGTGCAGTTTACACAGTGCCAACATAGGTGAGGAAAGATGATGTTTCAGATTCAGGAGCCAATGCTCGGGCGAGATTTAGAAGGCCTACTGGAGATAGCTACAGATATGGGCAGTATGTTTCAGATAGTTATGCCGAGCTGGGTGGCATTAAATTAGTGTGGTGTTACTGCAGGAAGTATCAGGAAGAGCACGGGGAGATAATGCACTGAGGGATTAATTGATCTAGGGTTCAGGCTGTTCCATTGCAAACACCTGCTGGAAGAAAAAGCCCAAGAGATTTCATTAGATAGTCAGAGATGTGGGAGGTTTATGTGTGTTGGAGCGTTTGAACTTTTTCTTTTCCAATATTTTTATTAATTAATTTACATATGAGAATACATAGTACAGGAAAAAAATATATATAAATACATTATACTAAATCACATATAAAGACTCCTTACCCCATATTCATACAAGTTAATTAATTCGTAACAATTAAATATAGTAATTTTATTATATTAAAAAAATCTAATCCACTACCAAGACTGAAGCTGATTAGTAAAGAAAAAAAAATTATTTGTCATCATCTGTGCTTTAACAGCAAATCAAAGGTTTTGAAAATAATTCAGAAAAGGTCCCCACAATGTTTGAAGGTCTTGACCAGATTCAGAGATTGAACATCGAATTTTCTCTAAATTTAAACATGACATCACATCATGTAACCATTGGGCGTGAATAGGAGGGGCCGCATCTTTCCATTTAAGCAAGAGCGTCCTTCTGGCCATAAGAGACATAAAAGCCAAAATGTACAAGTCAGATGACTCCAAAATAATATTCTTTCCTCCAACAATACCAAATAAAGCAGTCAAAGGATTAGGCTTGAAATTTAAGAAGTATCAAGAAAGTTTGAGATACTTCTTTCCAATATTTTCCAAGACTCGGGCATGTCCAAAACATATGAATGAGTGAAGCTTCTCCATTATTACATTTATCACAATACAGAGATATATCCAGATAAAAACAAGACAACATATCCTTAGTCATATGGGCCCTATGGACCACTTTAAATTGTAGGAGAGAGTGGCAGGCACATAATGATGAAGTGTTAATCAATTAAAAAATTTGATTCCAAGGTTCCTCAGAAACTGAAATCTGTAAATTTTGTTCCCAAAGATTTTTAGTTTTATCTAAAGGAACACTTCTCATTCCCAGCAGCATATTATAAATATTAGATATAGATCCATTATAAAAAGGTTTCAAATTAAAGATTACATCTAGTAGATTCTTATCAGGACTTTTAGGAAATGTACTTATTTGAGATCATAAAAATCTCTTATTTGTAGGTATCGAAAAGAATGAGTTTTGGGTAAACTATATTTAGTTGACAGTTGTTCAAATGACAAAAGACTTCCCTCTACAAACAAGTCCTGAAAGCATCTATCCCATTCTTTAAAAGGCACATCAATCATAGAGGGTTTAAGAAAATAATTAGAAAAAATGGGACTCGAAAGAGAAAATCTCAATAAGCCGAAGTATTTTTGGAATTGTATCCAAATTCTCATAGTGTGTTTAACTACCAGATTATCAGTTAACTCGCTCAGAGACAAAAGGAGTGAGGATCCAAGAAGAGAAATAATAGAGAATTTATTAACAGAGTTAGCTTCTAAAAAAAAACCCACATCGGGCAATCCTCACGATTTATGTAATATAACCAGAATGTAAGATTTCTTATATTAACTGCCCAATAATAAGACCTAAGTTTGGTAAGGCTAATCCTCCATTCTTTTTATCTTTCTGTAGATGAATTTTGCCTAATCTAGAATGCTTTATTCTTCCATATATAAGAAGATATAATAGAGTCAAGAGAATCAAAAAAGGATAGAACATACATAACATAGAACATAGAATAGTACAGCACAGTACAGGCCCTTCGGCCCACAATGTTGTGCCGACCCTCAAACCCTGCCTCCCATATAAGCCCCCACCTTAGATTCCTCCATATACCTGTCTAGTAGTCTCTTAAACTTCACTAGTGTATCTGCCTCCACCACTGACTCAGGCAGTGCATTCCATGCACCAACCACTCTCTGAGTAAAAAACCTTCCTCTAATATACCCTTTGAACTTTGCACCCCTTACCTTAAAGCCATGTCCTCTTGTATTGAGCAGTGGTGCCCTGGGGAAGAGGCGCTGGCTATCCACTCTTATCTATTCCTCTTATTATCTTGTACACCTCTGTCATGTCTCCTCTCATCCTCCTTCTCTCCAAAGAGTAAAGCCCTAGCTCCCTTAATCTCTGATCATAATGCATACTCTCTAAACCAGGCAGCATCCTGGTAAATCTCCTCTGTACCCTTTCCAATGCTTCCACATCCTTCCTATAGTGAGGTGACCAGAACTGGACACAGTACTCCACGTGTGGCCTAACCAGAGTTTTATAGGAATAAGGATTTTATAGGATTTAGGAATAAAAACCGGCAATGCCTGAAAAAGATAAATAAACTTAAGTAATATATTCATTTTGATAGAGTTGATTTGACCAGTCAGCGATAATGAAAGAGGCATCCAATTTGATAGTATCCTTTTTACGTGATTCAATAGGGTAAGAAAATTTTCTTTAAATAGACACTTATAGTTTTTAGTGATTGTTACACCTAAGTAGGTAAGTTGGTTTCTTACAATTTTAAAAGAAAGGTTAGAATTTGTTGGTATCGAATTGTCCAAAGGAAAAAGTTCACTTTTATATCGGTTTAATTTATAACCTGAGAGTGGCTAAAACAGGAGAGTAAAGAAAGTGCATGGGGTAATGAAGTCTCAACATTAGAAATAAATAGCAGCAGATCATCAGCATACAGCGAGACTTTATCAATAGTATCTCTCCTTAAAATACCGGTGATATCATTAGATTCTCGAAAGGCAATGGCTAAGGGTTCTAAGGCCAGATCAAAAAGCAAAGGGCTCAATGGACAGCCTTGTCTAGTGCCACAATGAAGCTCAAATGGTTTGGAATGATGAGAATTAGTGATAACCCTAGCAGAAGGAGCTAAATAAAGTAATTTAATCCACTGAATGAAAACGTGTCCAAAATTGAATTTTTCTAAAGTTTTAAATAAATAATTCCATTCAACCCTGTTGAAAGCTTTCTCAGCATCTAAGGATACCACACATTCTGATATCATATCAGAAGGAGAATAAATAACATTTAATAACCGACGAATATTAAAGTGAGAATACTGAATTTTGATAAATCCAGTTTGGTTATCAGAAATGACAGATGGTAAAATATTTTCAATCCTATGGGCCAAAACTTTAGATAGGATCTTAGTATCAACATTAAGTAAAGAGATTGGTCTATAAGAAGAGCATTCAGTTGGTTCCTTATTCTTTTTAAGAATAAGAGAAATGGAAGCCTCATAAAAAGATTGAGGGTGTCTGCCCAACTTAAATGAATCCAAAAAAACTGAACATAAATGAGGTATAAGCAGTGAGGAAAAGGTCTTGTAAAATTCTCCGGAAAATCCATCTGGACCCAGAGCTTTCCTCAAACGTAATGAGTGCACAGTCTCAACAATTTCCTCAAAAGAAATAGGTTGTTCCAACAACTTTCTGTTGTTGGCAGAAATTGTAGGAATGTTTAGTTGGTCTAAAAAAATTGTTCATCATAGTATCATCCTTAGAAGATTCAGAACTATAAAGTTTAGAGTAAAATTCTCTAAAAGTATCATTTATTTCTAAATAATCAGTTGTCCTATCACAATTAGCTTTGCATATTTCTTTAATCTGTTGTTTAGCTGTAAAGGTTTTAATTTGATCAACCAATAATTTACCTGTTTTATCTCTATGAGTATAGCATTGACTTTTATCTTTTAGGAGTTGGGTTTCAATTGGATAAGTTAAAAGGAGATCATATTTAGTTTTAGTTTCAACACGTCTTTTATGTAAGGCAGGTTCTGGAGCCAAGGCATACTCTTGGTCTAACTGTTTCAGCTGATTAGCTAAATCACTTCTCTCTTTATTAGCTTTTTTCTTAATACTTGCAGTATAAGAAATAATTCGTCCTCTAATATACGCCTTAAAGGCATCCCATCTGATAAGACTAGAAGTCTCCTCTAACGTATTCTCTTCAAAAAAAAAAGTAATTTGTCTCTCCATAAACTTTAAAAAGTCTTTATCAGATAACGAAGTTAGATTAAATCGCCAAAATCTATTTGTTTGAAGAAGCCCAGGGAGATTTAAAGATAGAAACACAGGAGCATGATCTGAAACAGCAATCTCTTTATATTCACAGGATCGAACTAATGGAATCATTTGGCTATCAATAAAAAATAATCAATCAATAATATAATAAAATAATCAATATGCATGATGGACATGAGAGAAAAATGAATGTTCCTTGTCTACTGGATGAAAAAAAACGCCAAACATCAATAATACCACATTTCATTAAAAAAGATTTAATAAACACAGCTGATTTATTTGGTATCATTGGTTTAGAAGATAAATGATCTAAAACCGGATCTAAGCAACAATTAAAGTCTCCACCCATCACCAATGAGTACAGACTTAGATCTGGCAAAAATGAAAAAAAAATGCTCAAAGAAACCTGGGTCATCTATATTCGGGGCATATACATTTGCAAATACCATTAATTTGTTATTCAGTTTCCCTGATACTATAACAAAATGCCCATTAGTATCAGAAATTGCTTTATGTTGAACAAAGGGAACTCTATTATCTATAAGGATTGAAACCTCTCTAGCTTTGGTCTGAAACGAGGAATGGAAATGACAGCCCCTCCATCGATTAAAAAGGCGTGAATTGTCAAACTTATGTACATGGGTTTCTTGAAGAAAAACAACTGGTACCTTAAGTTTTTTAATATAAGCAAAAGTCTTATTTCTTTTCACGGGGTGATTTAACCCTTTCACATTAAAACTAAGTAAATTAATACTTCGATCCATTTTAAAACTATTTATAAGAAAGATTAAAGTAGCAATCAGAAAAATATAAATTAATCCCAAATTTATATTAGCTAAGCAACAGAATTGACTAGATTCCCAAATCAGCTTCAAGAAAAAAGAACTCCCCATCCCCTTCCCTCCTCCCAAAGAGAGAAACTCGGTCAAAGAACAACCACTATCTACTTCCCCTAAACACATTCCCTTAGAAAGCCTGTTGGAACCGCTCCAAAGAATTCAAGGTTATTTACTGTTCCAACCAAGACTAAATAATATACAGTGAAAAACAAGCTTAGACGGGTTTATCAAACAGAAATAGCAATTATTCATACTGAAAAATATTAAACAGTCATTTTTTAATATGTAGTATTTCTGTTTTTGCAAGATTTTTAATCTATTCAATATACGTATACAGTCATTTTTTTAAAGTCCAAAAATTCTTGCACCCGCTCCTTTGTTTAAAACCATTTAAATGATCCATTTTCCAATGTAATTCTCAATCGAGCTGGAGAATGAAGAGAGGGTTTAAAATTTTGGCTGTATAGCTCCGCCATAACTTTTTTAAACTTAACACATTCTGCCTTAACTTCTGATGAAAAATCTTCAACAATATGAATCTTTTGATCTTGGTAGTCAATCATACCTTTTCCACGGGCAGCACGAATCAGACGATCCTTTATTTGAAATTTATGGAAACATATAGTGACTGATCTTGGTTTTGTTTTGAAGTCGATCCATAGATAGGCGACCTGTGGGCACAATTAGTCAAAGGCAGAGACTTTATAATATCAGGGAATAATTCCATCAAAAGGTTTGCAAAGAATTCTTTAGGATTATATCCTTCCATTTGTTCTTTAAGTCCCAAGGTTCATAATTTGTTCCTCCTACTTCTGTTTTCCAAATCAATAATCTTCTGTCTCAATATTTTGTTGGACTTGGATTGTTTTTCATACAGCTTTTGCATATCATCCATTCTCTCGTCCAGTAAAGTAATGACATCTTAATGTTCCTTTATCTTCTTATCATGCTGAGTTAGAATTGCTTGAACTACTTCTAGTTTCGTACCTATTTGTTTAATTTCAGCGCTGATTTCTTTTCTGAACTGTTGAAACCCCTCAGTAAGCTTTTGAATTGCACCTGTAATAGCTTCCAAAGCTGCTTTGGTAGTCATAGTAAAATAATATCCCATCTAACAGTAGTATTTCAAAAGGTTGGAGAGAAAAGTAAGTAAATTAGGACCACCAGGGGAGAGCTGTTACTCCATCAATGGCCAGCAGGCAAATCCCAGAACTTCTAATCCTACAACACAGAAGAGGTCCTTCGGCCCACAATGTTGTGCAGACCTTTGTGTTAGTCAGAACATATCCTGCACAGTCAAGAAAGCTCATCAATGCTTCCACTTTCTGAGGAGGCTGAAGACTTTACACGATTATACTCACATCATTCTGCAGATGCGCAGCAGAGAGCATCCTAAGAAGTTGCATCAGTGCTTGGTAGAGAAACTGCACTGTGGTCGATGGGAAGGCTCTACATTAGTCAAAACAGCCCAGCGCATCACTGGCACCAGCCTACCCACCATCAATGACATTTATATAGAAAGGTGCCGGTAAAGGACCAGTAACATCATGAACAATCCCATCCTTCGACTGTTCCACTCTCGTCAGGGAGGAGACTACGTAACATCCAGGTCAGGACTACCAGACTCAAAAACAGTTACTTTCTCCAAGTAGTAAAGCTGATCAACACCTCCACCTACTAACTCCACCACTACTTTACTATTGCCTGTCAGTCACCTTATGTACAGCCTCTTATATACAGTCTCTTTATGGACATACAGTCAATCTATTTATATAAGCTGTCTTATGTATTTACAAGGGGTGATTGATAAGTTCGTGGCCTTAGGTAGAAGGAGTCAATTTTAGAAAACCTAGCACATTCATTTTTCAACATAGTCCCCTCCTATGTTTACACACTTAGTCCAGCGGTCGTGGAGCATACGGATCTTGGACCTCCAGAAAGTGTCCACAGCAGGGGTGATTGATAAGTTTGTGGCCTAAGGTAGAAGGAGATGAGTTATACAGCTGTTACATGCACAAGCAATTCAACTCTTTGAGTGATTATGCAGAAAGTTTGAAGTTAATAACTCAGCAGTTGTTGTTCGGCCATCGTCGACGTTGATGAGGACCTTGACACCAGATGGTGTCGAGACTAGTGCGTGATTTGGATTTAAGTGAGGGAGAGTTGCGCAGCGTCAGCCTCACTCTCTCTTCCCAATTCCTATCTGGATCCAGTGGCAAGACAGAGTCTAGACGGCTGGAGATGGGATTAGGTGCAGTGGATGACCAGGACGTCTTCTGTGTCTTGTCCTGCTCTACACGTTCCATGAAGCTTGCAGGGACCGCCTTCTTGACCATTGGACCTTCCATCAGTCTTGTCCGCTCAATCCTCCGGAGTCTGCCTTCACATGCTGGGATAGACAACTCCCTATCTCACCGAGGGTTTGAGACCCGTCGGCTACCCTCACCTGGTTTAGTCAGCTTGTCGAAGCCGTTGCCTGGGGTGTGGCCGCTGTCTCATGCAAACAGCTACGGGGAGCCCCAGGTGAGAGCTGAGTGCCAGGTGGGGACCAAAGGTGGACAAACTGCTCTGAAAAGGTCGCGACATGTTACCCCACCAGAGGTGCTACCCCACCCTGACACCCTTACACCCCAACTCATCAGTTAATAACTCATCAGGGATGATGGATAAGTTCGTGGCCCAAGGTAGAAGGAGATGAGTTATTAACTTTAAACTTCCTGCATAATCATTCAAAGAGTTGAACTGCATGTAACAAGAGCTGTATAACTCATCTCCTTCTCCCATGGGCCACGAACTTATCAATCACCCCTGCTGTGGACACTTTCTGGAGGTCCAAGATCCGTATGCTCCACGACCGCTGGACTAAGTGTGTAAGTGTAGGAGGGGAATATGTTGAGATTCTAAAATTGACTTCTTCTACCTTAGGCCACGAACATAACAATCACCCCTCGTATATTTATTGTGTGTTTTTTAGCATTATTATGTTCTTTATCTTTTGTGGTTTTTCTTGTGCTGCATCAGATCCGGAGTAACAAATATTTTGTTCTCCTTACATTTGTGTACTGAAATGATGTCAAACAATTTCAGATCTTCTATGTGAGAGCTGTGAGTGTGTTCGAAGATGGGTTTTGGAGTGTTAGAACATAGAACATTACAACACAGTACAGATGCTTTGGATCACAATGTTGTGCTGGCCTTTTAACCTACCCTAAGATACATCTCAACCTTCCTTCCTACATAGTCCTCCATTTTTCTATCACCCATGTGCTCGCTAAGCATCTTTTAAATGTCCCTCTACCACCAACGTTGGCAGCATGTTCCAATTGCCTACCACTCTTTAGTAAAAAAAACTTACCTTTGATACTTTGATATTATACTTTCCTCCAATCACCTTAAAATTATACACCATCGAATTAACCATTTCCACCCTGGGAAAAAGTCTCTGGCTATCCACTTGATCTATGCCTCCTATTATCTTGTACATCTCTATCAGATCACCTCTCATCCTCCTTTGCTCCAAAGAGAAAAGCCCCAGCTTGCTCAGCCTATCCTCATAAGACATGTTCTCTAATCCAGACAGGGTCCTGGTAAATCTCTGCACCCTCTCTAATGCTTCCATATTCTTCCTATACTGAGATGACTTGAACTGAACACAGTACTCCTAAGTGTGGTCTGATGAGGGTATTCTAGAGCTGCAATACTACCTTGGGAGTGCTGTTCCGATCTTGCTCTTGATGGTATTGTTTTCAGCAGTAAAGATATATTGTTATTATTATACACGATTGATATTCTCATGCTGTGCCCCTCGTCTCTTCCAGCTGAGAGCTGATGTTGTCCCAAAGACGGCAGGTGAGTCTCAGGAACAGACGGTGTTGAGATGAGAACGTCTCAGTCATTTAGCTATGCAGTCGTACTCTGAATGGCTTTGGTGCCGTGGTGATCTGAGAGATTTATATAAATACAAAAGCCGTACATAGACAGCCTGTAACTTCTTCCCAGAGTCGAAATGTCTAATGCCAGAGGGCATGTAAATAAGGTGAGAGAGGGAGATGTGCAGGGCAAATATTTTATGCAGATTGGTGCCTGGAATGTGCTGCTGGGGCGGTAGAGGACACAGATACAATAGAGGGGTTTAAGAGGATCTTACATAGGAAGATGAATGTGCAGAGGATAGAGGGACGAGGACTTTGTGGACACACGATAGATTAGTTTATTTAGGCATTCAATTACTAGTTTCATTAAATGCTGATACAAGGCGAGGCAGCAGGTCCTTCACCGAGAATGAGGAAGACCTGAGGTTTGATTGATTTAAGCGCCAGGCTGAATTGGAGAGGTTGGGTACAGTCCAAGCTGAGGCAGCAGAGCTCAAGCACCAGAGCGTATCATAGCCACTGAACCCAGTATTTGGACGATGACTTGAGTGCTGAGCTGGATTGGGAAGGTCAGGTACAGGCCAAATCGAGGAGGCGGAGTCCAGGCCTTAGAGTGTACTGAGGTGACTGAACTCAATGTTTGCATGACGATTTAGGTGCCGGGCCAGATTGAAAAGGTTATGGTGTCAGGGTCCGAGGCAAGAGACAGGCTGGTTCGGCTCGCTGCTCCACTCTGCACTGAACTAGGGGTTTGGGGACGGACTCTCTATGGGCTTAAGATCAGAACGATATTTGCATGCATTTATTGTTTGCATAATTTGCTTTTTTTTAAATACACATTGGGTGTTTGATGGTCTTTATTTTACTGGGTTCTTTTGAGTTTCTTTGTTTTGTGGCTGCCTGTTAGACAAATCTCAAGCTTGTATAATGTATACATATTTTGATAATAAATGTAGTTTGAACTTTAAACTTTAATTAGGTGAGCATAACATTGCGAGCCAATGGGCCTGTCCCTGTGATGTACTGTTCTATGTTGTATCTTGCAGAAAACTTCCGTGCGTTATGCACAGGCGAGAAGGGTTTCGGTTACAAAGGATCAACGTTCCACAGAATCATTTCTGATTTCATGTGTCAGGTGAGGACCAATGTTCAGGGATATGGCCCAGTCCATCACAGATAAAACCCTCCCCACTAATGAGCACATCTACATAGAGCGTTGTTGCAGGAAAACAGCTTTCTTTATCAGGGACCTCCACCATCCAAGACATACTCTCTTCTTGCGGCTGCCATCAGGAAGAAGGTGCCAGAGCCTCAGGACTCACAAGTAAATCTGCAGATGCTGGAAATCCAGAGCAACACACACAAGATGCTGGAGGAACTCAGCAGGCCAGGCAGCTTCAATAAAAAAGAGTAAACAGTCGAGGCTTCAGGCCGGGAGCCTTGTCCTGACGAAGGGTCTCAACCCAAAATGTCGACTGTTTGCTCTTTTCCATAGATGCTGCCTGGCCTACTGAGTTCCTCCAACATTTTGTGTGGTTGTCAAGACTCACACCTCCTGGTCTAGGAGCAGTTGATTCCCTTCAACCATCAGGTTTGTGAACCAGCGGGGATAACGTCCCTCAACTTCACTTGCCTCTTCACTGAAATGTTCCCACTACCGGCGTACTCACTTTCGAGGCTCTTCATCTCATGTTCTCTATATATATTGCTTATTTATTTATCATTGTTATTTCTTTCTTTTTGTGTCTGCACACTGGTTGAACTGATGTGGTCTTTCATTGATTCCATTATGGTAATTATTCTATCATAAATTTATGGAGTATGCCCACAGGAAAATGAATCTCAGGCAGGGTTGTATATGGTGACGTATATGTACTTTGATAATATGTTTACTTTGAACTTTCAACACCCCTGTGCTGATGTTGATTCATCCAGCAGCTTCACTGATGACACTTGCAACTCTGAACCTTACAGGGTGGCGACTTCACAGCAAATGATGGCACTGGAGGCAAGTCCATCTACGGGGAAAAGTTTGACGATGAGAATTTTGAACTGAAGCACACGGGGAAAGGTAAACCAGATGTTTGATCTGATTGTATTGATGATTTCCATGGTTGGAGTGAAAGACTGTAAGTTAGAGCATAACACATAGGGGCAGAATTAGGCCATCTGCACTGCTGTTCAATCATGGCTGATTTATTATTCCTCTCAATCCATGCTCCTGCCTTGTCCCTAAAATCTTTGAGGTCTTTACTCATCAAGAACCTATCAACCTCTGCTTTAATTATACCCAGTGACTTGGCCTCTACAGCTATCTGTGGTAGTGGGTTCCACAGATCTACCACTCTCTGGCTAAAGAAATTCCTCCTCATCTCTGTTCAAAAGGGACGCCCTTCTATTCTAAGACTGAGCCCCCTGGTCCTAGACTCTCCCACTACTGGAAACATCCTCTCCACATCCACTCTATCTAAGCTTTTCAGTGTTCGGTAGGTTTCAATGAGGTCCCCCTCTCATTCTTCTAAACTCCAACGAGTACAGACGTACAGCTGTCAAATGATCTCAGGTATCTTTTTAAATCTTTCCCCTCTCATCATAAATCTATGTGCCTGGTTTTGGAATCCCCTCCCCTAAAGGTAGGGAGTGAGATGAAGAGAGCTGTATCTGTTGGGGAGAAGGGAAATGCATAACTTTGTCCCCCCGCCCACTGTTTTCCTACCATTTCCCATGCTGACCTCTATTCCTCTCTCCTGAATTTCCTCTCTGCGTGTGCTCATTGTCCATTGCTTTCCATCTGCACCTTTTAAGTGAATCTGAATACATTTGCCCTTTTTCCTCTTGCAGGCATCTTGTCCATGGCCAACTCTGGGAAAAATACAAACGGTTCCCAGTTCTTCATTTGCACAACCAAAACTAAATGGTACAGTAGTGGTCATTTTTCTTTGAAACCAATACCAAAACCTTTCATTTGTAAAGTATTCACTGGCAATCCATCATGTTTGCTTCTTGAATATTGCAGGTTGAATGATAAACATGTTGTGTTTGGTTCTGTGGTGGAAGGCATGAACATCGTTTCCAAGATGGAGTGCTACGGCAGTGAAGATGGTGTACCAACGAAGACCATTACCATCACTGACTGCGGACAGTTGTCCTAAAATGATTGTGACTGGGATCACACAGTTTGAATAAAATATGACCATTTGGAACTTCCAATCTGTTGATACCTCTGTTTGATGTTAATTTAAAGTTTATTGTTTTAGACTGCTGAGTGAACCAAGGTGGCATAGTTTGGGAAATTGTACTGATGGTGTAGTGGCAGCTACTCTTCAGGGCTAGAGATCCTCGGTTCGAATCCAACTGGCTCCCTGTACAAGTTCCACCAGTGTTGGGCTGAGCATCAAGGTAGCAATTTGGCCTTGTAAAACAGACAAATGCTAAAGAAACGGCAAAGTTGCCACCCGATGTGCCAACTGAGGCACTGGAGGAGCTCTGCCTCTTACTACTGGGCCTCTTCCCGAGGGTTTACTCTTTGTGGGCATCACTGGCAAGGTGAGAGGCATAACTTGCCTCCTTTAACCACTGCAGTAGAAACATTTTGAAGTCCTCAGAATGCTGGAGCTAATCTCATTTGCCTGCATTGTCCCTGTATCCTTGTAAACTAGTAAACTAACAAACTAGTCTCATTTGCCTGCATTGTCCCTGTATCCTTGTGAACTAGTAAACTAACAAACTAGTCTCATTTGCCTTCATTTTCCCTGTATCCTTGTAAACTAGAGGACCCCAACCTGGGGTCTACGGACTCTTCAGTTAATGGTAGTGGTCCATGGCATAAAAATAGTTCGGAATCCCTGCTCCATACTTGTCCAAGTGCCTTTTAAATTTGTTATGTACCTACCTCAACCATTTCCTCTGAGAGCTCACTAAACCACCATCTGAGTGAGAAAGTTGCCACCAGGTTCCTATTAAATTCTCCCCTCTCATCTTAAATCTGTACCCTCTGGTTCTTGATTCCACAACCCTGGGAAATAGACAGCGCTTTTGTTCTGTCTCTGCCCCTTATGGTTGTATACCCCGGGGAAATGAGCTGAGACGTGATGGGTATGGTGATTTCATATACTTTCTATAACTGGATCTCACCTTTGAAGTATTTATATTCTGACCTGTGCTTCTTGGAGGGTCGGAGGAGGTGAGAGGGAATCTTGTGCAGAAGAATCAGTGTCATAGAGCAATTCAGCACAGATACCGTCTCTTCAGCCTATCCAGTCCCTGCGGACAACAGTGCCCACTCCAACTAGTCCCAATTTCTTGCATCCAGCCCCTATCTCTCCAAGCCCCATCCAATTACCTATCCAAGTGCATCTATTGTACCTGCTTCACCCACTTCCTCAGAAGCTGGTTCCATAAACTCATCACCCTCTAGGTGGAAAAGTTGACTGTCAGGTCTCTCTTAAATATTTCTCTTCTCATCCGAAACTTGGGGAAAAAACTATAACTGTCCACCTTATCTCTACTTCTCATAATTTGAAACACTCCAAGAAGTCTGCCCCTCATTTTCCAGAGGTGAATCCCAAAAGGACATTCCGACCGTTTAATGTGCATTCCCCCTCTTCAGTCTCTGCATCTCCTTCTTTCTCACGCACAATATCCTTAAATCTTCTCTGGCCCTAGCCTCAAAAGAGGTAATGGATTGTGGCCAGTCAACGTACCAGCATACTTTAGGATGTGTGAGAAAACCTACGTGGGAACAGAGGTGATGCACAAATTCCATACAGGCAACACCGGGGCACGAGATTGAACTTGGGTCTCTGGAGTTGTGGGGCAGGTCAATTTACAAAGTCCTTGTCTTCAGTAACTGACTGCAGAATGTCAACACCCTCCTGCTCACCCCTAGTCATGGTATGTCACCCAGCGGCTGTGGCACATCATTTTCCGAGGGCAGATCCCTCCCAACTTTTCCAGAACCTTACGGGACAACAGGATTCCCGTTCAGCAGACGCTGGGGCGTGAGCAAGGTGGCCCCTCACGACGACTTGCAGTTGTACTTCCCTGGTGCACAGCGTCGTGGCGCGGCATCGCCTCATTTCATCTGCACCTTAGAGTTTTGCCCGGTGACATAACTAAAACTTGTCCCCCTCCCGTTACAACTTTTATCCGGACCCGACACACGTGAATACATTTAGAACAACGCAGGCAAGCAAGCCTCTTGTGTCGCTAACCCATTGCCATTGTCCAAGAACAGAGAGCATAATGCGGTGGTACTAAACAATTTGACCTCATCTAGATATAGAGCCAAATGCTTTCGAAGACCATACGACATAGGAGCAGAATTAGGACATTCGCCCTGTCCAGTCTGCTCCGCACTTCCATTGTGGCTGGGTTATTTTCCCCTTCAACCCCATTCTCCTGCCTTTCCCCCTATGACCTTTGATGCCCTTACTAACCCTTACAAGATTATACTCCCAGTGCGTATTGAGTCGCCAGAATCTAGTGTAACGCTCAGCTATACTGGCTGGTATTTATCTCGGGGAAACCCCATCCGTCGCCCACCTGGTCTCCCAGTTACGTCGGTTGCTGTACAAATGTCACCGGATTCAGCTTGAAACATCAATCATCAGCCAGCACACAATGTACGTTTTACCAATTACACTTTATAGATATTACTAAGTCTATGAGATTAATAGAAGTTCAATACAAAAAAAGGAATGGAAAAGGTGCCAGACTTATCAAAGTTCAATTTCTTCGTGCACATGGAGCTCGGGGACCTCTTTGGGACCACTCTGACCCTGTCAACTCGCGGCTCGGGTGTCAGCTGAGTGATCAACCAGAGCTTTCGCGCACGCCCGTCATCCTCACGGTCTCTCCTCCAACTCCCGGCCAAAAGCCCCTGGTTCCCAGCCATATGAGACAGCATATCACCCCAAGAAAGAGTAACATGTACTCCCATTGGTTCATAGTACTCTGCTATCTGTTATAACCCAAGCAAAGTGCTAGCTACAGCCTTTCTCAGCATTTAACATAACAAAGAAGCCATTTTGATTAACATATGCAGTAACATAAAAGAAGAAACCCCTTACACTAGTTTGACCCCCTACGTTCTGGTTGGAATGACGACTTGAGCAGCTGCTTGGTTAGGATCGCGCTGTGAGGGGACAGTTGTGAACAGCAGTGAAGTGGTGGTACTTAATTGTGCTAATGCTGTTGGTTAAGTTGACTAGTTCCCGTTGCTGTTCATCTGGGGCCACTTTGATGGTGAGATTCCCACAAGGTGGCAGCAAAACACAGGACATAAACTACTTCCAACGAGGACCAAGGTTCAACTTTGTTCGCCATACACATTTACACATTATCAGGAATTTGCTGTGGTGTGTTCGTCAGGGTGTGACATGCAACAAAAACAACATCCAGCAATTATACAGAAACTAAAACTATATATGATTAAAGTTAGAAGTACAGATATGGGATAAAGTGTGCATAATTACCAACATGCACTTCCAATGTAAACAACAAAAAAGTTGCTTAATGTGTTTGCAGTGCAGTGGCTGAGGTGATGGTGGGGGGAGGGCTAACTAGAATGGTTGATCAGGTAATTAACTGACTGGAGGAAGAAACTTTTAAGATGGTGTGGAGTTTTTGTTTTAATAGCTCTATGCTGCTTTCCAGAAGGGAGCTTTTGGAGGGGTAGTTTGCTGGGTGGATGGTGCCTGCAATGATTTTTCTTGCCCGCTTCCTTGACCTGGACACGGACACGTCCTGCAGTGATGGTAGACTGTAGTCAACGACCTTTTCTGCTGAGCTGACAGTTCACTGTAGTTTTTGTATATTGTGAGAGAGGATACTGCACCAAACTAGAGAGTAATGACTGATGCGAGGACACTCTCTATGATGGCAGTGTGGAATTGTACCAGTACATTCTGGGAAAATGGCATTTTCCTCTGTTCATCAGTTTTCCCTCTAAACTGAGATACAGTGAAAAGCTTGTCTCGCATATCATTCATACAGATCAAATCATTAGAAGTGCACTGAAGTAGAACGCGGTGAAGCAATAACCAGATGCAAATAAAGTGTTACGGCTACAGAGAAAGCGCAGTGCAGGTAAGCAATAAACTGCAATGTGGTAATGAGGTGGACTGTGAAATCAAGGGTCCATCTTGGTATTAGGAGACCATTCAATAGTCATTCAACAGTGGGTTAGCAGTTGACCTTGAGCCTGATGGTACGTGCTTTCAGGCTTTCCTATCTTCTGCCCAGTGGGAGAGGGGAGAAGAGAGACTGTTCAGAGTGAATGGGGTCTTTGATTATGTTGGCTGCTTTACTGAGGCAGTGAAAGTATAGACAGAGCCCACGGAGGGGAGGCTGGTTTCCATGATGTGCTGAGCTGTGTCCACAGCTAGCTGGAGTTTCTTGCAGTCACATGCCGAGCAGTTGCCATACAAGCCATGGTGCACCTGGATAGGGTGCATTGATAAAATTGGTAAAGAGCAACAGGGTGTGGCACATTTCTTTAACCTTCTGAGGAAGTAGAGGCGTTGGGGAGCTTTCCGGGTCATAGGGTATATAAGGTCAGACCAGGACAGACTATTGGTTATGTTCACACCCAGGAGCTTGAATCTTTCAACCCTATTGTCTTCAGTATTGTTGATGTAGGGTGGTGGGGTAGAGATATGTAGCTATGTCTCTACCAAAGGAGGTGGAAGGAACTCCTTCCCTCTACTAGCCTGTGGATGACCCTTGGGAAAAATCTAGCACCTGCTTATACCCACCCTCCCCTCCCCTCGCGCCCCCCCCAACGATCAGGGTCACGTGAAGCCATGGGAGCAGATAGTGGATAGTCATACAAGCAGCTGGTGCATATCATGTCCCCTGGTTATGCAACCACTGATACCAGGCAGATAATCTCTGAAGAGTATTGATAATGTCTGGGGTCACCTGTTTTGTAAAGACACTGCCCAGAAGAAGGTAAACCACTTCTGTAGAAACATTTTCCAAGGACAATCATGGTCATGGAAAGACCATGATCACCCAGATCATACGACAGTGTATAATGATGATGACTGTTGACGTAAACTGGAAGAGATTGCACTGCCTCCTTTCCTGTAGGCAATGACCAGCTCAAGAAGACTTGTTGACGTTGATGGAAAGGTCCTCACTGTTGTGGTCATGACTCTGTGTCACTAAGCTCTCATCTCCTTCCAGTGTTCTGATTCATTGTTATTTGTGACATGACCCTGTTGTACTACCTCAGATTGACTGTAAGACCATGAGATATAGGAGCAGAACTAGGCCATCTGGCCCATTGAGTCTGTCCGCCAATTCATCATGGCTGATCCATTTCCCTCTCAGCAACAATTTCCTGCTTTCTCCCCGTACCCCTTCATGCCCTGGCTAATCAAGAATCTATCAAGCTCTGCCTTAAATATACCCAGCGACTTGGCCTTCACAGCCACCTGTGGCAACAAATTCCACAGGTTCACAACTCTCTGGTGAAAGAAATCCCTCCTCATCTCTATTCTAGATAGATATCCCTCAATTCTGTGGCTATGTCCTCTGGTAGACTCCCTAAACGTAAGAAACATCCTCTCCGCATCTACGCTATGAAGGTCTTTCAACATTCGATAGGTTTCAATGTGATCCCCCCTCATTCTTCAGAATTCCAGTGAGTAGGCACAGAGCCATCAAAGATTGTACTACAATCTTTGCACCATTCTGTTATCTTGTGCTTCTCCAGCATTTATTGTTATATTTGTTATTACCACGTATATTTTTTTTACTCTGTGAGTTTCGTGAGAGCAAAAATTTCACTGCACCCCCGCGTACACTCAGTGGCCACTTTTTTAGGAACATTCATGCAAATATCTAATCAGCCAATCAAGTGGCAGCAACTCAATACATAAAAGCATGCAGACATCGTCACCGTTCAGTTGTTGTTCAGACCAAACATCAGAATGGGGAGGAAATGTGATCTAAGTGACTTTGACGGTGGAATGATTGCTGGTGCCAGGCGGGGTGGTTTAAGTATCTCAGATAGCCGGGGAAGCAATTGGTTTTAAAATGCAAGTAACATGCCTTTGCCCCTTCTCCTGTCAGTAGAAGTGTTTTTGCCGGGCTTAGTAGCTAAGCCACACGTGAAGACCAGGAGTTGGATTTGGTTGACAGAGGCTATTTGAGACGCATGCCATTGGGAGCATTTAATAGGTAGTGGGAGCTTGTCCCCATTACCACCCCCAGCTATAACAACCTTAAGGAACCTTGCAAAAATTTACAGGAAAATAAAGAAACATAATAAAATTTATGAAAAACTTTACATATACAAAGACTGACAGCAACCAGCGTGCAAAAGCAGACAAACTATGCAAATAAAAGATCATACTGAAATCATGAGTTATAGAGTCCTTGAAAGTGAGCCCATGGGTTCAGGAATCAGTTCAGTGTTGAGGTGAGTCAAGTTATCCACACCAGTTCAGGAACCTATAGTTTGAAGGGTAACAACTGTTCCTGGACTTGGTGGTGTGGGACCCAAGGCTCCTGAACCTTCTGCCCAATAGTGACAAGCTCAATTGTCATTGGGGAATACAATACAATAAACTTGTAGGTTTTCATAAATAAAATGAAGTGAGGTGTTTTGTGGAACCCACAGCACATTTTATTAAACTCCAAAACTTATACCCAAAAGCGCGCTAAAAACCTTTTGCATAATAATGACATCATGTCAACTCAATGTCGGTGGTTATGAATTAGGTATGTTTCACCAAATTGCGCTACCCTACAATCTAATTCTAAATTCTAAATCTATTAATCACAATTAAACTGCCAATTGGCCCAGCATCAATAGTGGTCACACTGGAGGATAGCAGTGCGCAGATCTATAATTAAACCTGGCTGCTACTAACGCTTCCTGTGCCTGGCCTCAGCACCAGTAACGTTCTGTGTGTCCCATCTGATCTCTGCTGTAAACGTAAGAAGCTCAGATATGTCACCGATTTGTTTGAGGCCAAAACACCAAATACTGATTAAAAACAAATGACATACAGAGGTTAATCCATATGTTATGTAAACAGGATGTGGATGTACTTGGAGCAATTAGCAAGTTTGCTGATGATACTAAATTAGGCGGTCTTGCTGATAGTGAGGCAGGTTACAATGAATTGCAAAGAGACCTTGGTTGGGTTGAGTTGTTCTCTGATGCTGGCAATCCACTTGCAAACGTTTCACCCGCATAGGAGGAGATGTCATCAGTGTGCTGCTCACTTGTGGTGTGCCCTTGTGCCCTCCAAATGCTTGGCCATCTATAAGCCAACACAGGTAAAATGCCACACAGTGCACAGAGTTTGCCATGCAGCCAATCGGTGACAAGATCCCCTGCCTATGTCACAACTGAGTTTCCAAACTGACGACCAATCAACTGATTGATAAGCATATATAGACCAAGGATTCAGAGGACAGATCACAAGTGAACAGTGCAACATATGGTGACAAAACGTTTGCAAGTGGATTGCCAAGATCGGAGAACAACTCAACCCAAGTATCAATCACCTGAGCTACACATTTTCTGAGTTATTTCCAAGGACACTTTGATCAGTAAGGAGATGTGTTGAGCAATGGCAAATGGATTTCAAATTGCGTATGTGTGAGTTGACACATTTCCAACAGACAAACCAGGGTAGGACCTAAACAGTGAATGACAGGGTGCTCATGACCTGGCCTCCACCACAGTCTGTGGCAAAGCATTCTACAGATTCTACTAAAAGCTCACCCCTCAGTTTTGAGACTGTGCCTTCTAGTTCTGGATACCCCAGCAAAGGAAACATCCACCTTATCTAGTCCTTTCAACATTCAGTAGATTTCAATGAGATCCCACCACATTCTTCTAGATTCCAGTGAGCACAGGCCCAAAGCTGCTAAACGGTCCTCATGTGTTAACACCTTCATTCCCAGAATCATCCTCTTGAACCTCCTCTGGACTCTCTCCAATGACAACACATCCTTTCTGAGATATGGGGCCCAAAATTGTAGACAATACTCCAAGTGCATCTTATAAAGTGTCTTATAAAGGCTCAGTATTATTTCCACACTTTTATATTCTAATCCCCTTGAAATAAATACCAACATTACATTAGCCTTCTTTACCACAGACTCAACCTGTAAATTAACCTTTTGGGAGTCTTGCACAAGGACTCCTAAGTCCCTTTGCACCTCTGATGTTTGAACCTTCTCCCCATTTAGATAATAGTCCGCCCTTTTGTTCCTTTTACCAAAATGCATTATCATACATTTCCCAACACTGTATTCCATCTGCCACTTTTTTGCCCATTCTTCCAATTTGTCTAATTCCTGCTGCAACCGCATTGCTTCCTCAGCACTACCTACCCCTCCACCTATCTTCGTATCATCCGCAAACTTTGCCACAAAGCCATCAATTCCACTATCTAAATTACTGACAAACAATGTGAAAAGTAGCAGTCCCAATACTGACCCTTGAGGAACACCACTAGTCACTGGCAGCCAACCAGAAAAGCCCCTTTAATTCCCACTCGCTGTCTCCTGCCTATCAACCATTCCTCTACCCATGCCAGTATCTTTCCCGTAACGCTATCGGATTTTATCTTGTTAAGCAGCCTCATGTGTGTCCTAGGTTCTTGCTTTCTTTTGCCAAGCTAAGCTTTCTAAACACAGTAGCTGACACTTCTAAAGATCAAAGTGTTATTTTTGAATAAGTTCAATGTCCAACTATTATTCTTTGTTTAGCTTCTTGTCATGAATGGGAGCTAGTCTTCAGTTTTTAATGTAAGTGGAAAGTAATAATCAGTTTGAAGTTGAAAAAACAGCTGAATAAATGCACCGTATACAGTATAGAGCGACAGACTTGCTGCCCACAGCACCTGGTCTAACTGCTCAAGAGGAGCAGCAGAAGACAATGGGTTATTTAATTTGGCTTGTTTCAAAACAGATAATGCTGGCAAAGTTGTTTAGTTCAAGGAAACTTGCAGACCAGATGGATATTATCACTTTAACACATCAATATCTGATCTGTTAATAAGTTGGAAAGTTTGTGTGCTTGAAGAGTGAGCTTCACAACATTAATTATGGCTAACTGTGGCAGCTTTTAGATCACTTGTGTTAAAAGGTATTTGAAAAAATATCATATGTACGTGAAGTCACCCCAATGGCAGAAAAATAGTATAAATGTAGACAGCAGTTCAGGCTGATTAAGAATGGCTAATGAGCATCAAGAGTGACAGGACAGAAATGCAGAGTGAATTAAAATCTATTCCTCTGCCTTCGATTTCTGTACTGGACGACTAGTTCATCTGTAGCTCACTAGTATGTCCTTTTAGCTGATAAGAATTGTATCTGTGTTTTGGAAATCCTTTGTGTTTTAGAAATCGTTTGTAATTTGGAAGTCTTTTATAAGATAAAAATTCTCTGAGAGTTGTAAGTGTATTTAATGTTTGGATTTAAACGAGTATCACTAAAAATGAATGAACTGTGTTTAATCTACTTTGTTAGCCGAAAATATCTCCTCTGTGGTAGGGAGGTGGGTCCCACCACTCAGGTAGTGGGTATTGCAGCTAAACTTACCGTGGAGAATAAACAAGTGAACTAGTCTTTGATGAATGGGCAGGTACAGTATAACCTTCCTTTAGTGAGAGCAGTCATAGTTATTTATATCGGTTAGAACATAGTACATAGAATAGTACAGCACAGTACAGGCCCTTTGGCCCACAATGTTGTGCCGACCCTCAAACCCTGCCTCCCATGTAAGCCCCCACCTTAAATTCCTCCATATACCCGGCTAGTAGTCTCTTAAACTTCACTAGTATATCTGCCTAACTGTGGGCTTAAGGTCTTTAATTGAATTTAGAACTTCACAGTCAGCAATCCAACACTATCACAGCTCCACAGATGCTGCACCGAGATCCTCCAGCATTACGTGTGTCGCTGGAGTGCGGGGTCAGTCTGCACTGATCAGAACCAAAATATTTTACCAGAACACACGCTTGGCCCAGTCTGAACACAAAGTACAGAATCAGTCCTGTCAGGCTCAGGTCAAGGAAACATACTCGAGTAAAGAATTCCAAATTTTTATTAGCCCTGCTGGCAGAAGAAGCTGGCTGATGGCTCTGTCATCTGTCAGCGCTCCCTGCGCAGCCTTCTCTACATCGGTGAGGCCTAACCTTGATTGGGGAAATGCTTTGCTGAGCACCTTTGCTCTGTCCATAAGAAGCAGGATTTCCCAGTGGCCAACCATCTTAATTCGACTCCCTATTCCCTTTCTGACAATGTCAGTCCACGGCCTCCACAACTGCCAGGATGAGGCCACTCTCAGGTTGGAGGAGCAACACCTCATATTCTGTTTGGTTAGCCTCCAACCTGATGGCATGAATACCAATTTCTCTAACTTGCCACAATTTCTTCCTCACCTCTCTCTTTATCCATTCCTCTTTCTGGTTTCCCTCTTGCCCCTTCAGTTCTTCTCACCTGCTGTTCACCTCCCTCTGGTGCCCCTCCTCCTTCCCTTTCTCCCATGGTCCGTTCTCCTCTCCTATTAGATTCCTTCTTTCTCTTACCTTTCCCACCTATCACTTCCCAGCTTCCCACTTCACCCCCCTCCTCCACCCACTCACCTATCTTCCTCCTCACCTGGTCTCACCAATCGCCTGCCAGCTTGCACTCCTTGTCCTCTCTCTACCTGCTTATTCTGGCTTTTTCCCCTTCCTTACCAGTCCCAAGGAAAGGTCTCAGCCCAAAACATTGATGGTTTATTCCACTCAATAGATGCTGCCCGACCTGCTGGGTCCCTCAGTGTGTCCCACGTTGGGTAACCGTTGGCCCTCTTCTCAGTATGATGTAGTAAATCCATCTGCATCTCTCCCATTTCTGCTGATATAAAGGTCGACTATCAACTTTCTGAATTATTCTCCACACCTGTCCATGGCATTTTAATGATCTATTAATGTCAACCCCATATGCTTTTCACTTCCCACTATTTAGTTTGGAGGAGATGAGCGGGGCATGCTTTTTGACACGCAGAGTGGTGGGTATGTGGGATATGTTGCCAGGAATGGTGGTAAAGGCAGATGCAATAGAGGCATTTAAGAGGCTCTTCAAATGTGCAAGGAATGGAGGGTAGTGGATCAAAGTTCAAAAGTTCAAAGTTCAAAGTAAATTTTATTATCAGAGTCCATATATGTCACCACATACAACCCTGAGATTCTTTTTTCCTGCAGGCATACTCAGCAAATCTAACTGTAACAGGATCAATGAAAGGTCAAGTAGAGCACAACAAACTATGCAAACACAAATATAAATAAATAGCAAGAAATAATGAGAGCACAAAATAACAAGATTAGAAGTCCTTAATGTGAGATCATTGGTTGTGAGAACATCTCAAAAGACGGGCGTAGTTATCCTCCTTTGTTCAAGAACCTGCTGATAGGCCTGTTCTTGAACCTGTTGGTGCATATCCTAAGACACCTGTACCTTCTACCTGATGGCAGCAGTGACAAACAAGCGTGGCCTGGGTGGTGGGCATCCCTGATGATGGATGCTGCTTTCCTTTGACAGTGTTTCATGCTCAGTGGTTGGGAGGGCTTTAGCTGGCCTGAATCCATTACTTTTTGCAGGGTTTTCTGTCCACTGGTGTTTCCATACCAGGCTGTAAGGCAGCTTGTCAGCACACTCACCACTTAACATCTATAGAAGTTTGTCAAAGTTTTAGATGTCAGACTGATTCTCCACAGACTCCTAAGGAAGAAGAGGCACTGCTATGCTTTCTTTGCAATGACATTTATATAATGGGCAGATGGGATTCCTCTAGTTAGGCATCATTAGCTTAACTACTTTGACACACATCATGGGTCAAGTAGCCTGTAAGTTCTATCTCACTCTCAGTACCTATCGCCTTAACCTGAGACTAGGCTACAAAG